>NC_134690.1:168893594-170093594 GCF_050947455.1 Rhinoderma darwinii | reverse complement strand
ATAACCGTGCGAACCCCCTTCCTCTGAAACCACTTAGATGTTGCACTCCCTATTGACCGCGGCGTCTAAGGGGTAAAACGGGCAGGATCGAAAGATATCCAATCCTGGCTGTTAGAGCAGGAGCTCTTTGGCTTATGACACCGTTCCGTGAAAAGGTGGTGCTGTGGCATAAGTACACTTAATGACCCCCGTGAGAAAAACTTATTTGTGGTCATTAAGGGGTTAAATATGCCTCACATGACCGCAAATATAAAATAGAAATTTTATACTGTACATATTTGGTATTTTTATAACCATAAAAGCCTGTACATGTTGCAGGTTATGGCTACCGGTGAACGATGTAAAACAGTAAATATATAACTATAAAAATGCTGTACTTGTATTGTAAAAGTTTAATGAAGCTTGTTTTGATTAAAAAAAGAATAAAATGCAATAATGAAAAATATATATAGAGGACGCCTACACAAACTTATGGCTGTTGGAATTTCAAAACTTGTCATTCAGGTAAATTCGCTGCTTTTTCAAAGGGGTTCTCCGCTTCAGACAATCTTTACTTGTCAGAAGAGTCCTTTGACAATATTGTAATCGCAAAGTGTCCCCCTTCTAAAGCGCACAGCGATCCGCTGTAATCTATGGAGAAACCTGGCAGGAAGGGTTCCTTTACATGCTCCGATATGGGCCGTGATTGATACGACAGCTTGTCGATCGGCGCTCGTTTGTTCCTTTTCACGTGGAGCTATGATCCGTAATATATGGGTAATATCGTTCTTACAATCACTTGTTCCCATACATTTTCATTATATCGGCAGCACATCTCCCTGTTTACACAGGAGATGTGTTGCCGATTAGCAACCATTTTATTGGCCGCCTAAACGAGCCGATTAACGACTGTTTGCGCGTTCATCGGCTGATTGTTGCGCTGTTTACATAGGGCAATGAGTGAGAATGTTCATGTAAACGCTCGTTCGCTCGATCAGTGGCCTGTGTAAAAGGCACTTTAGTGTTTACTTTCCATGCAGCGCCACCTTGGGATTACACAATGCTCATTCAAAGCAATGTGTTGTCTGTGTAATGCAGGACAGAGCGGAGCGAGAGGCGCTCAATGTGTCAAGAGATGAGGTTCCGCAGCAGAGGATCCTTTCTATTCACTCCGAATTCATTAATAGGGTATATGAAAATGGTGTTTCTAAACTTGACAACCCCTTTAAGGGTTTAAAGATCAATCTGACAGTCATAACTAGTGTTGAACTGAACTAGGGGAGAGTGAGGCTTTAGTAATGCCGGTCCGTGCCAGTTCAGCCGTAAGTTGGACCAGACTGGCGATTTTAAAATGGACTAGATGTAGACGAATTGTCTAGCAACGTCTACGGAGTTTTAGTTGGTATACAGATATTAAAAGTAAAGACAAAAAAAGAAGTAAAGCTATTTTACTTGGTGCACTAATATTTACAAAATATAAAGTTTATATTATACGTCTCTCGGCGCAATCTCGTAATACCAGGAATTCAAATTCCCCCCCCCCCCATTGCCCTTCGTAGCAGCCACCTGAGACTGTTACACATTTTCTGCAGTTTCCTTAATTTTTGTTGCATTGTTCCCGAATTCCAATAAGCATATATTAGAGTTGCTGTTTATACTGTTCCCTAACATACGGGCCACTAATCGTACGCCTACCCTTTAAAATTAATTTCCTTTTTTTTGTAGCTGGAAATAGCAGTCTGGAGGTGTGCAAACCAAGATCGGGGTCTAGATTTTTGATTATAGATTTCCTGTCCTGTGGCCTTTTGTGGTTCTTGTTACATATTTGACAAGTGAGAGATATCAGTCTCGGGAGTGGTCTGCTTTTCTTGGCTTATAAGAGATGGCTTCTCACCTCCTTGTCATGGCAATATTTAATGGTCTATTGTCTGATTATTGATGCCCTATCCTCCCGTTTGCCTTTGCTATATTGTCCTTGAGCCTCCCATACATTTCCTGTTAAGACATTATTATAAGCACTTATTTCTCCATGAGTTAAATTGGGAAACGAAGAATTGAAAACAAAATTAACTTCAGAAATCAACTGTTGAAAATGTCTATACGAATACTAAGCAGTCTCCCATCTAATGTTGTATCTCTAACATGTTTCTCTAGCTGACTGGCAAGTTGCTGGATCCATGCCACTTTTGGGCACCTATGTACCTTTTTCACTATTTGAACTATCATAAGGAATTAATCATTGTAATTGTTATATACCAAAAAAGTACCAACGTTTTTGACTAATTCTTAAAAAAAAAAGTTGGATGCTTTATGGTTTTAAGGGTGTATTTTGTAGTATTTTCATCAACATATTACCTGTTAAACTCGCCTGACCCCTCAATGGCCGAAGCTGCCCAAAGTTCATTTCTGTTCTCCCTTCTCCTAAAGTCCTCCTCTGTCCATAAATATCGTTGTTTAAAATCTTTGCGCCTTTTATGGTAATAAATTAAGTAGCTTGTTAATCCCACCCACCGCCGCCAGCTGTCCGACCCTTACATGGCAAAATCTCGTTTCAAATCTTGCGCATGCGTGCTACACTACACTTCCCTGCTTCGTTCTTCCATGAAACCATATCCTGCGCATGCGCCGCTGTCGTACACACCCCCTTTCATGCGTCATGCTGCACATAAAACTGCTTTTCGGCGAAGAGTGAAGACCATGTTCCAACCAGGATACAACATCAACAACACTATTTTCGGTATGTAAATGGACAGATTGATAACAGCAGCTTTGGTGTCTCAATGCGCAAGCGCGGGATTTCGTGTGCGGTGAAGGGAGAGGAGCTGTCAATCTAAAAGGAGGCGGAGCCAACTGAAACGCTGGAGGAATGAAAATATGACTCTTCGAATGAAGATTTGACACTTTTCTGCTCATTTGCATACGGCGCGCGAAAAATGCAATGCTAAAGGTACAGAGCCTCCTTATAAGATGTTTACAGGTTACATAACCGTCATTTTTCACCCGGTATTGCTGGTTTCAATGCTGGTGACCGGTTCCCTTTAAGGCTTTTTTACACAGGACGATGATTGGGCAAATTAGCTTTTCTACGAATGCTCATTCCAGATAATTGATCTGTGTAAACAGGCCGATGATTGAACAAAGGCTCGTTCGTTCATCGACTGATCTGCTAGTTTACGCAGTCAGTAAAATGTTTACTAGTCGGCAGCGCTTCTCCCTGTGTGTATACGGAGATGTGCTGCAAACATAATGGAAAAACTATGGAAACGAGCGATCGTTTTAACGTTCGGTCGTCCCCATGCATCACCGATCATTGCTCCTTGTGAAAGGAGCAAACGGGTGCCGATGAACGAGCTGTCTTGTTGACTAGCGCCCGTTTTCACTGCCCATATTGGGCCGTGTAAAAGTACTCTAGAAATGTGATACTGTAGCGCTTTTGGCGTTTGTTACTCGCCTTCTTCCGGTGAAGGGGAAGGAATTTCTCCTTCTGTTTTTTTTTTTTTTTTTTTTTTTTTTAATATATATATATATATAATTTTTTTTTTTTTTCTCTATAATGGCAGTTCAACCACTGGACAATAAATTCGCAATCCACTTTTAATCAGAGAGTCACTTGAAGTAGTCGTTTGCCCACTGCATGTACAATACTTAAAATATATTTAATGGAAAGGGAATACCTTTTTGGAGTTAAAAGACCTTCAAGGAGTAGGATTTACACTGGATCTTCTTGCAACATGATTATTACCAGTTAAAAGTAGTTTGGCCAATATATATATATATATATATATATATTTATTTTTTTAAAGTAAAATCTATTTTTGATTCGATACAAATAATATGTATTACTTTTCTGTTTCATATATAGGACCGTGCTGACCTTGAACAGCGAATTTCTCATTTTAAAACCTACTTGGAGACCAGTGGAGCAGCACTGAGCCAGACGACCGAATTCCTTCCATTTTACGCCCTTCCCTTTGTTCCTAACCCAGCTGCTCATCCATCCTTCAGAGACCTTTTCCAGGTACCTAATAACACAAATCGAAATACCCAGCTGCATAGAGAAACTTAACTGGCAGTGCTAATAAAATATTACCCATTCGCCTGGAGGAAAAGCTTTTTTGACATGACTGCGTAACAGGGATGCCACTTGAACATATGATGATAGTTTTGCATTAATATGTTGCACCTCCACCTCCTTAGTAATATCTTTATAAAACAGAGCTTTGACTTATGGGCACTCCATTTAGGAAATGAGGCCAGAGCACTGCAGGAAACTAACAGGAGAGGTTTCTTGTCGAGCATGTAGAGTCTCTTGACCTATGACGCCCCCTCTATTAAACAGCCACTTTAAAGTAGTTGTTACCCAGGTGTCCGCCAGTCCTCCAGTTCTATCATGATACTTACCGTAAATAATATGTATGTTGTGTTCTGTAAATATATAGTGGCTTGCAGAATGCTTTTACTTGGACTTTCCTCTTCCCTTCATTACAATTCAGTTATTCAGTTTGATAAATAAAACAAAATAACCATTTCTTATAAAATGTAAATTCATTATTCGCACATATATTGACTGTCTCTCTCTTTATGACTGCTGGGATCTTTTTTGCATTAACAGTGGGAGGAAGACATTATTCAATGTTTACAGACAATGCGGGGCCATATTTCAAAACTCAACTTTTCAGCATTCTTCTAAATTGAGTCATTAGACCCCCTTCTCGCTATCTGTGAGGTTATTGGGCTTTTGTGAGAATAAATAGTAGTTTGATGTCTGGGATGTAAATTCCATGCATACAATATTCCATTACTTGTCACATTGTGAGAATATCCATGTAATTCCCATTGCCTCGGCATTGCCAATACTGTACTGCAATATGTGATCTCTCCTTACTAATGGGTGTGTTTTATCATGTATACATTCTGGTTATTTCCAGGATTCCTGGGCTCCGGAGTTAAAATCTAGGTTGGAGAAGTTTCTGTCTTTGACTCTGAAGGCTGGGAGTACTCCGCGTCTTGTTACATTATATGTATCCTTTGCATATTTTGTAAGCTAGAGGAAAGAAAATGTGCATCATAAGCTTCAATCACTATAAAACATGAACGTCATGGATGGTATCTGAAATGTATATTTTAGTCATTGCTGACACTTATTTAACTCTTTCATGACCAAGCGTCATTGATGCCCCTGTGTCCAGGTCAAATTTTCCATTTCTGATATGCACTTCTTTAAGCGATAATATCTTTGCAACCGCTTTGAATATCACAGCTATTGTTACTTTCTTTTTTTACAGTACTTATGAGGCTTTAATTTTCTAGATTAGTTTAATTCCATGTTTTTATTTTTTATGTTTTTATTATGTGCAGACAAATCACAAAGAATGTGAAAACTTTTTTTTTTTTGTGTAATTTTTTTGATATACATTTATCTATATATATGCACACACACACACACACACACACACACACACACACACACACACACACACACACACACACACACACACACACTTAGTCATCTTCTCTCTGTCGGCCTGGATCGTTGTGAGCGGATAAGAGGGCTATAAGGCTATAGTCACACGGTGTGAAAAAAAAAAGGGCAGTTAACAACGGATCAACTGTCAGTTTTTCATGGCTGTTTTGCATCAATGGGTCTCAAAACTTGAATCCATTATCCGGCCGTCTGACCGTTTTTAACCACCATTTGCCATTTTTCATGGACGTTAAAATAATGGATGAATTTTATTCATTGTTTTTTGTTTTTTTTTTGTCCCAGCCACCTGAAAACGCCACAGTTCCCCTGTAGATAGACGCAATAACACTGTAGATAGTGCCGGTGCCCACATAGTGCCACAGTTCCAACTGTAGATAGTGCCATGCAGTTCCCATGTAGACCGCGCCAGTGTCCCCTGTAGGTAGTGCCCATATAATGTTAGTGTCCATGTAGATAGCGCCATCTCCCCCTGTAGATGGCGTGACTGTAGCTTCCTGTAGGAGCGGAATCCCTCTAGTCAGGGATTCCGCTCCTAGAGGGAGCCCCTTTTGTCTCTGTCTATATACTTGGACAGTGACATCAGGGGCTAACTTTAAAGGCGGAATCCCCTGCCAGAGCGTCGGCAACGCTCTGGCTGGGAATTCCGCTCCATGAGTAGACCCTGACATCACTGTCCATATATGGATAGTAACGCAAGAGGTTTCTCCAGTAGCGGAAACCCCGGCCAAAGTGTCGGCCTGGGATTCTGCCCCTAGAGAGGCCCTGATGTTATGGGCTCTCTCTAGAAGCGGAATACCCGGCCAGAGCGATCTGACTCCGGGGATTCCGCTCCTAGAGCGAGTTTAGTTGGTGCTATCTACAGGGGGTAGCGCTATATGCAGGCGGCTGGCACTATCTACAGCGGGGATGGAGAGAGATGTCGGAGGCTCCCTCTAGATGGGGAATCCACGGCCAGCGCTCTGAGGGAGCTTAGGTAGCGCTATCTACAGGGGGTTTTGCGCTATCTACAGGGGGTTGTGTGTGGCGCTATTAACAGTGGGGGGGGGGGTGTTTTCGGGGAAGTCATAAGAGTGCAGCGCTGCTCACACTGAAGCAGCACTTCACTCATTAAACCCCGTTCCAGGCTGCCAACGTTTATATATGTGACAACTGCATGGGGCGATGGCAGTTGGAACGTATATAGCAGTCATGAAGGGGTTAAAGAGGTTCTGTCACAAGTTTAGTAATAAACAGAAAAAATGGGACATAGATTTCAAAACCACAAAAAAAAAAAAAAAGGCCAAACTTACTAGGTAGGTGGGTGGGTGAAAACCCGTTCCCATCAGGACGCAGACGGGTCAAAGAATGCTGCAGAAGGAGTGTGCATTAAATAGTGATAGCCCCTCCCACTAGTCTTGAGGGGAGTGGTGAACTAAGTGCTCAAAGGTGTGCCATAAATGAGTGTCAGTGTAGTGCTAGGGTGTGAATGGATGGTAAAAAATAAATATGTATGTATGAAAGTGTCAGAACTATTCTTTGACCCGTCTGCGTCCTGATGGGAACGGGTTTTCACCCACCCACCTACCTAGTAAGTTTGGCCTTTTTTTTTTTTTTTTTTTTTTTTTTTTTACAAGTTTAGTAATGCCCAATCTCCTAACTAATCTAATAGGCGCTGTCACACGCATAATTCCAGTGAAAATGGTGTCCCAAAAAACGTTTATTTTAAAAGTTACGATAATTTTATTTCTCAATGTGTAAATGAGGCTATACTAGCCAAAGGGGTAATAACGCTGCTCTCTCCATGGGCGCGGTGTTTGCGTTGTCTGTATGACGCTGTCCAATCAGCGTCATACAGCATCTCCCTTTCCCTGCACAGTATGATCATCTCTTCAATCGCGAGATCATGCTGTGTTTACATTTCTGGCCGCAGCTCCTTCAACACATCACCTCAGAACTCATCCAGGGTCTGTCTACCTGGATGAGCGCTAAGGCGATCTGCTGAAGTAGCTGCGGCTGGAAGTGTAAATACAGCATGATCTCGCGATTGAAGCTGAGATAACGCTGTGGAGGGAAGGGCAGAAGCTGATTGGACAGAGTCATACAGAACACAAACACCGCCCACAGAGTGAGTGCAGCGTTACCACCACTATGGCTAGTATAGTCTAATTTGCATATTTAGAAATCCGCTCAACTTTTAAAATGCTAAACGTTTTGGGACACAATTTCCCTTTCATTATCAGCATGACAGCGGCTATTCGATTAGTTAGGAGATTGGACATGACTAAGGCTTCGTTCACGTCTGTGTCAGAACTCTGTTCATGGGTTCCATCGGAGCTTTCCTTCAGGTTTCCGTTTGCATGACCATCAATTTCAATGGGATAGATCCATTGCAAATGGTTTAAGGTTGTCTCCGTTGTGTAAGGGTTCCGTTGTTTTGAAGGAATCCATACCGTAGTAGACTATGCTATTCATTCCGTCAAAACAACGGAACCCTTACACGTTCGTAACTAGGATTCTGCTTTATTCTTTCATTGATCCTATTAGCCAAACAACACACATTTGTTTGTGCTGTTTTGGCTACAAGAAGTACGGACCTGTAGCTGTAATATAATGTCCTTACATAAGGCTGCATATTGAGCTGACAAATACACTTTAAATCCCTGATATTTGCAGAAGTGCACTGCAGTTGTCATTGGCGTTGCATAGTACGCCTGCTCTTCTCTTCGTCTGCGCATATTTTTTTGTATTCCTTTCTAAGACACTAGTATGAGACTATTTGAAATGTAGCTTTCGGGGTGATTCATTTAACGCCAGATTAGTAAAGCAGGAATATGATAACATTACACAGCTATGGGGTGGTGAATAAAGACCTTTCTTTTTTAAGCAGTGCTGTACATAGTAATATAAGGAGTGGATATGCTCATGTTGGCTGCACTTGTGAGATGATCGCAAAGATTAAAAACACTGTTCTTGTCCAACATATACATGTAACCCAAACAGTTCATTTAACGTGACGAATTGTGATGAGATTTTTTGACAATGCATTGTGATTTTCCTTAACTTGTTTAAAATCCAGAAAGAGAGCGGCCAATACAGCAGAGGTGAGAACAATGTATATTGTCAGTTTTAATTCTTACGGGACTGATCTTTCAAGACGTGGGTTGTGTGTATTAAACAGAGAAGGAAATAAACTAGTATAAAGTTGTACAGTAACCTTCTATATGTTAACCCCTTAAGGACACAGCCTATTTTGGCCTTGTGGACACAGCCGATTTTTGCAAATCTGACGTGTCACTTTGTCGTAATAACTCCAGAATGCTTTTGCCTATCCAAGCGATTCTGAGATTGTTTTCACGTGACATGTTGTACTTTATGATACTGTAAAAATTTTGTCGTTAAATTCAATATTTATTTGTAAAAAAAAACACCAAAATTTGGAGAAAATTTGCAAAAATCTGCATTTTTCTAAATTGTAATGTATCTGCTTGTAAAACAGATCGTAATACCACACAAAATATTTACTAGCTAACATTTCCCATATGTCTACTTTATGTTTGCATCGTTTTTTGAACGTGCTTTTATTTTTCTAGGACCTCACAAGGCTTAGAACTTTAGCTGCAATTTCTCACATTTTCAAGAAAATTTCAAAAGGCTATTTTTTCAGGGACCAGTTCAGTTCTGAAGTGGCTTTGAGGGCCTTATATATTAGAAACCCCCTATAAAACACCCCATTTTAAAAACTGCACTCCTCAAAGTATTCAAAACCACATTCAGAAATAATTTTAACCTTTTAGGCATTTCACAGGAAATAAAGCAAAGTAGAGGTGAAATCTACAAATTTCAATTTTTATTTTTTTACGAAATTCATTTGTAATACAGTTTTTACTGTACCACAGAAGGTTTTACCAGAGAAATGCAACTCAATATTTATTGCCCAGATTCTGCAATTTTTAGAAATATCCCACATGTGGCCCTAGTGTGCTAATGGACTGAAATACCGGCCTCAGAAGCAAAGGAGCACCCAGTGGATTTTGGGGCCTCTATTTTATTAGAATATATTTTAGGCACCATGTCAGGTTTGAAGAGGTCTTGTGTGCCAAAACAGTGGAAACCCCCCAAAAGTGACCCCATTTTGGAAACTACACCCCTCAAGGAATTTTTCAAGAGGTATAGTTAGCATTTTTAGCCCACAGGTTTTTTGCTAAATTTATTGTAACTGGTCTGTGAAAATGAAAATCTACTTTTTTTCTGAAAAAACATACGATGTTTTAGTTTTTACAAGGAATAAAGGAGAAAAAGCACCCCAACATTTGTAAAGCAATGTCTCCCGATTACGGCAATACCCCATATGTAGTAATAAACTGCTGTTTGGACCCACGGCAGGGCTCAGAAGGGAACGAGGGCCATTTGGATTTTGGAGAGCAGATTTTGCTGCATTGGTTTTCGGTGCCATGTCGTGTTTGCAAAGCCCTGGAGGAACCATAACAGTGGAAACTCCCCAAAAGTGACCCCATTTTGGAAACTACACCCCTCAAGGAATTTTTCTAGGGGTATAGTGTGCATTTTGACCCTACACGTTTTTGCTGAATTTATGGGAATTATGCCGTGAAATTGAAAATCAAAATTTTTTTTCTAATAAAATTGTAGTTTTAGCTCAGATTTTTTCATTTTTACAACAGATAAAGGAGAAAAAACACCCCAATATTTGTAAAGCAAACTCTTCTGAGCACAGCAATACCCCATATGTGGTAATAAACTGCTGTTTGGACACATGGCGGAAGTTAGAAAGGACGGAGCGCCATTTGACTTTTGGAGCTCAAGTTTTGCTGGAATGGTTTGCGGCCCCATGTGACATTTGCAAAGCCACTGAGGGGCCAAAATAGTGCAAACCCGGCAAAAGTGACCCCATTTGGGAAACTATACCCCTCGTGGAATTTATCCTAGCGGTATAGTGAGCATTTTGACCCCACAGTTTTTTTGCTGAATTATTGGGATTATGCAGTGAAAATGAAAATCTACATTCTTTCCACTAAAATGTTGAATTGTTTTCATTTTCACAAGGAATAAAGGAGAAAAAGCGCCCCAACAATTGTAAAGCAATTTCTCCCGAGTACGGCAATACCCCATATGTGGTTATAAACTGCTGCTTGGATACACCGCAGGGCTCAGAATGGCAGGAGTGCTACTTGGCATGTAGATTTTGGTTGATTGTTTTTTGGGCGCCATGTCGCATTTGCAGAGCCCCTGAGGTACCCGTACAGTAGAAACCCCTGAGAAGTGACTCCATTTTAGAAACTTTAACCCTCAGGGTAATCATCTAGGGGTGTACTGAGCATTTTGATCCCACAGGTGTTTCATAGATTGTATTAGAATGAGGCAGTGAAAATGAAAAATTATTTTTTTTCCCAAAAATACGTAGTTTTGCACCCAATTTTTTTCCCCACAAGGGGTAATAGGAGAAAAAAACAACACATAATTTGTTAGCCAATTTCTCCCGAGTACGGCAATACCCCATGTGTGGCCCTAAACTGCTGTTTGGGCACATGGCAGAGCTCAAAATGGAAGGAGTGCCATGTGGCTTTTAGAGCACAGATTTTGCTGGACTGGTGTAGGGGCACCATGTCTCATTTGCAGAGCGTTCTTAGGTACCAGAGTAGAGTGTAAAACCATGAGAAGTGACCCCATTTTGTAAACTATATCCCTCAAGGCATTTATCATTTGCCTGGACATATGACAGGGCTTAGGAGTGAAAGGCGCATGTGAGACCTATTTTGGTGATTTTCGCAGCATTCGCCCACAACGGCAGGGCTCTGAGGTCAAATAGTAAAACAAACCCCCAAGTAGTGACCCCCATTTTGGAAACTGCACCCCTCCAAGGCATTTTGACCACACAGGGTTTTTTTTTTTCTATTAGAAATTAATGCTCAGTGGATGGTGCAAAGTGAAAATTGCAAAATTCCACAGGTATGTGCCATTTTAGTGCACAATATTTTGTGCCCAGTTTGTGCCCCTGAAGACAAATACCTCATAAAGCGTTAAGCGGGTTCTCCCGGGTATGGCGATGCCATATATGTGGACGTACACTGTTGCTTGGGCACGCTGCAGGGCGCACCATTTTGCTTTTGGAGCGTGGATTTTGCTCGCTAGTTTTGTTTGGGGTTTTGCTGGTATTTCAGTTATGATGTGGGGGCATATGTAAGCTGTGCGGAGAACATCAGGGGTATAATAAGAGCGTATAATCATGGGGTAAATAAATAATTATCCACAGATGTGTGGCCGGTGTCGCACTGATAAATGGCGCCCGATCTTATCCGCTTTTGGACACTTTGCACATTTTGCATCGCCATATTCTGAGAGCCAAAACTTATTTTTATTTTTTCTCCACTGGAGCTGTGTGAGGGCTTATTTGTTGCGGGACAATCTGTAGATTTCATTGGTACCATTTTAGGTTTCATGCTATTTTTTTGATCACTCTGTATTTAATTTTTTTGGCAGCAAGGTGACCAAAAACCTGCAATTCTGATGTTTTTTTTTTATTTATTTTTTTACGGCGTTCGCCATGCGCTATGAATGACAATTTTACGTTATTCTGCGGGTCGGTACGATTACGGTGATACCAGATGTATATAGTTTTTCTTATGCTTTCAAAGCGTCTGCACGATAAAATCACTTTTGTTTCAAATTTATTTTTGGTGTCGCCATATTCTGAGAGCCATAACTTTTTTATTTTTCCGTCAAAAAAGCGGTGGGAGAGCTTGTTTTTTGCGGGACGGGCTGCGTTTTTTAATGGTATAATTTTGGGGTACATGCAACTTTTAGAACCCTTTTTTTTTTTTTAAATTCTGTTTTGCGAGGGGTAGTGACCAACAAACCGTGATTCTGGAATAGTTTTTTTTCTACATTTTTTTTTTACGGTGTTCACCGTACGCGTAAAATAGCGTGATATTTTTATAGTTTGGGTCGTTACGGACGCATTAATAGATATGAAAAACAAGAATCCAACAGATCACACTGGTAAATAATCCTATACGTAATGATACCGTACGTGATTACAATCACAGGAAATGTCAAAAGGCAATGTACACCTTTTGAAAAGGTTTTATTTATTTTTTTTATTTAAAAAAAGTGTATCTGTGTTTGGTGCAACTTTCCTATTACTTTTAATTAAAAACAATATTTTTACTTTTTCAGATATTGCTGCTTTGTATACTGTATACAGAGCAGCTGTATCTTGCGCTAAGACCTGAGCCCGTCATGTCAGCGGGACTGACTGGTTCAGTGTCAGTGGGTCAGGATCCACCGGTTATCGATCACATCTAAGTTATTAACTTCGATGTGATCGATAACTGCTCGATCCTGCGTGTTAGATACACGCAGGACCCGCTGTCACTGATCCCGTCAGTCCGGCTGACCTGACGGACTCCGGTCTCAGCGCAAAATACAGCTGCTCTGTATACAGAATACAAACGACTAGATCTGAAAAAGTACAAATAAATTGTAATAAAAAATGTGAAAGTTGCACCAAATACACTGATGCACATTTATATTGAGCGAAAAAAAAAAAGGTTTTCAAAGGTGTACGTAGCCTTTAGGGCTTGTTCACACGTAGCGGAATTGCGGACGGAAAATACCCTGCAGAATACAGTAGCAGCAAAGTGGGTGAGATTTAACATATCTCTTCAACACGCTGCGTAAAATTTCCGACCATAAATGTACGTACTGCAGTGCGTATTTTTCGTACCGCAGCATGTCAATGCCTGTGGAAAGTGGACTGAATTGCTGCGTTTTCTAGAGGATTTGTTGCCATCGCCCAACATTGAGGAAAACACCGCAAAATCCGGACAGTTTTCTGCAGTAAAAATTGCAGGAAATGGTTCATTTTTTCCGCAACGGAAATCCTGCTAGTTTCTGCAGAATTGATGCAGAAGTTTTCTGCAGCAATTCCGTTACATGTAGAAGAGCCCTTAAGGTCCGTGGGAGATATCAGCAGGTAGAGGGGATAGTTCTCAGCAGGGCAGGCTGTATCAGAGTATAGAGAGAGGAGAGCACACTTGTCAGTCTTCAGGAGGTGGGAGAATACTACGTCATTGCCTCAGAGGGGACAGATCACCACACAGGGTCTGTATTCGTGTCTGAAGTGCAGTAGTAAGTGGTCAAGTATGCAGCATTTTCCTGATGCCCAGAAAATGTCTAACTGTATATGTCCTACGAGTGAGATTAATCTGTATCCTTTGTTTCTTCAGTTTACAAATGGACACTTCTAAATGACCAATGGCTTTCCGCAACCATCCACATTTCAGTGTTATTTTTTCTTACAGGTCGGAGTATAAAAGCAGTGATTTTATTAGCTATTAAGGGCAGCCGCTTCATTTGCTTGAACTGGTTTTCTTAAATTTGAGCCCGGATATTTCAACAAGGGGGTTTTATCTGCAAGATACCTACGTACTTGCAATTGTAGCGAAATATTAAACCGGTACAATGCAAGATACAGAATAATACAAATCTGGACAAATATTTGACATGCTCGGCTATGATTTCTATTTTACAGATATTCTGAATGTGTACGAAGAGTTAATAAAATTTTGATCTAGAGTAGAATAAAATACTTAAGGTTTTTTTTTTTACCATTTTTATATATTTTACAAAACCGGAATATTGCAGTAATACTTAGGTATTGTTTCTAGCTGTGAGGAGGACAATGAGTTAATGTCTAAGTCTGTGAAGAAGGGATTATTGGGAAGCGAGCCACGGTTTAAGAAAAACAACATTTTTGGAACATTAAAATGATGATTATCAGACAGTTTTGGGAGAGAAGTATGCTGTGATTACATGGAATATTCTGACCCTTGCTCCACATTCACCTTAAGACGCGTTCACACAGCCGTATTATAGGTCCGTGTTCCATCTGCATATTTAATGCCAAAAGCAAGAGTGATCCCATCAGAGGGAAACTTAAAAGCCTTTTCCATAAGAAAAAGAGACCAGAATTAGGCCTCATTTACACGAGCGTGTGCGTTTTGCGCGCGCAAAAAACGCTGCGTTTTGCGCGCGCAAAAGGCACTTGGCAGCTCCGTGTGTCATCCGTGTATGATGCGCGGCTGCGTGATTTTCGCGCAGCCGCCATCATAGAGATGAGGCTAGTCGACGCCCGTCACTGTCCAAGGTGCTGAAAGAGCTAACTGATCGGCAGTAACTCTTTCAGCACCCTCGACAGTGAATGCCGATCACAATATACACCAACCTGTGAATAAAAAAAGATGTTCAAACTTACCATGAACTGCCTGCTTCCTCCAGTCCGGTCTCCCGGCCGTTGCCTTGGTGACGCGTCCCTCTCTCGTCATCCGGCCCCACCTCCCAGGATGACGCCGCAGTCCATGAGACCGCTGCAGCCTCTGATTGGCTGCAGCCTGTGCTTGGCCTGTTATTGGCTGCAGCTGTCACTTGGACTTAACTGTCATCCCGGGAGGTCGGACCGGAGTTATCGGTAAGTCAGAACGTCTTTTTTTTTTTACAGGTTCATGGATTTTCGGAGCGGAAGTCACTGTCCATGGTGCTGAACCAGTTTAACGCTTTCAGCACCGTGGACAGAGACTGTCTCCTGACGTCGCGTACCCGAACATTTTTTACCGGTTTCGGTCAAAACGAGTTTGGCCGAACCCGGTGAAGTTCGGTGCGCTCCTCTCGAATTTGACACTCCGTTTGGATGTTTGTAAACAGAAAAGCACGTGGTGCTTTTCTGTTTACATTCAGGAGTTTGACAGCTCTTGCGCGAATCACGCAGTTCGCACGGAAGTGCTTCCGTGCAGCATGCGTGGTTTTCACGCACCCATTGACTTCAATGGGTGCGTGATGCGCAAAAAACGCACGATTTTAGAACATGTCGTGAGTTTTACGCAACGCACGCGCACTGCGCAAAATTCACGCATCGTCTAAACCGCCCCATAGACTATTATAGGTGCGTACGACACGCGTGAAAAGCACGCGCGTCGCACGCGCGTATAATACGCTCGTGTAAATGAGGCCTTACAGCCATGTGCATGCGCCCCAAGTTACAAATAAGTGGCAAGTGTGTGTTAGGGATGTCACGATACCAGAATTTGGACTTCGATACCGATACTTCGTTTAGTATTACGATTTCGATACCAATTTCGATACTTTTGTCAACAATAATAAAAAAAAATTCTTCCGTTTTCTGATGTGAGGCGCGACGTGTGATGACTTTTGAACGCTCCTCACATTAATAGTAATCCCATCATGTTTCGCAGTCATAATGGGTTAATGTGCGAGGTACATGATGGGGTTAATTACTATTAATGTGAGGAACATGGAGGTTAAATTAATCGTGCCTCGCATTAATAAGTGAATGAAAGCCGTGTTTATTTCATTTTTTTTTTTTACAGCATACACATCATAAATGATGCAAAAAAATTGTTGTGCACGCCATTAGTGAATGTGTGAATATTTTATGTATTGAGACTTATTTTAATGTTTATTGTAAAAAAGGTGAATGTGTATTTTTTTATTTTTAATTTTAACAATACTTTGTTTTTACTTTATTTTTAAACTTTAATGTACTAACCTATATCAGATATGTGCCAGTACATTAGCCTGTGGACAGATAGCCCTCAGTATTCCCTAACAAGAGATATGGTAAGACAGCCCTGGGGTCCGTCAATAGACCCTGGGCTGTCTGCCCATATATGGTATGGCCCTCGATCGCGTCACAGGAATTCCCTGTGACGCGATCCAGGGGCATCCCCCCTGCTCATTTTCTCTTGAATGCTGCAGTCAGCTTTGATCGCAGCATTCAGCGGAATAGCGGTGGAGGTGAGAGGTTTCTCTGATCTCCGCCGTTATAGAGCGGGGCTATGGCTGTGTAATACAGCCATTGCCCCGCTCCTGACAGGAAGTGCGCGCACGGTCAGCATGAGGTGATGCGGCCGGCGCTGCACTAATGAGCGGCGGTTCAGGCACTGAAGACAGAACATGGGGGTGTTTTGTAGTGCGCCCGCCATGTTCTGTCTCCAGTGCCGCCGCTCATTAGTGCAGCGCTGGCCACATCGCATCATCCTGACCCCGCAAACTTATCATGACTCAGAAGCGGGGCTGTGGCTGAATTACACAGCCGCGCTCCCATACATTCATGTATTACTATACTGAGCTGTGCGGCTGCGCAGCTCAGTATCGAAATACAGGAAATAGCGGTATCGAACCGTTTAGGGATGCACAGTATCGAAGTTTCGATGCAGTGTGTGTGTGTACCTTGTGCATACCTTGTGCACAAGTAAGGGTTTGGCTTGAGGTAACCAGTCTACCACTCATGAAATCCAGTGGCCACACGGTGGCAGGATCACAAAAACTGTCCCCTGCTGCAGACTCCATAACCCCTTCCTGCCCAATCACGTAACCGTACGTGACAATCGGCAGCGCTTTGCTGCCTTCTCGCGTACAGTTACGTAACGGGCAGATCGCGGCGGCGAGTGACAGACCCTCACCGCTCGCCAGTACAGGACCATTGAGAGCGGTCCTGTGACGTCTATCACTGTGATTGGTCATTCAGGTTTGAATGACCAATCACAGCATCACAGCATAGGTAAACAAAAGACGCAGGATTCTTTATCACAAGCTCTTTTCTGTCAGAGAGCTTGTGAGAGTCGGTGTGTGAAACCCTGTCAGAAAAAAAAAGTGAATAAAGATCTCTTCTAGATCTCCCCAGATCCTCCCAGATCTCTCCCACCCCAGTAATTATAAAATAATCCCCAAATCACCCACCCGTTACCCCAGTGAAATTACTGCGCCATATTACTTTACTTGATACCCTAAATACTCCCAGATCGCCCCCTCACTGCCCAGTGAGAGACCATTGAGCCGAGTCAGTGTCCAGTACGATCCACCCAGATCGCCACCATTCACTGTTGCCGTACAGTGGCACATACAGTGACCGTTATACGCAGTGATTCAGTCGGTTCCATCCCGCTCCTAAATTTTTGAGAGCGGCAGTTTGTTTTTTCTAGTTCCTAAAAAATTTTTTTTTTTATTATTTATTTTTTTTTTTTTTTTCTTAGGGACAGTTTTAAGTTTTAGGGTTACGATAAAATTAGATCTGTTACATTGTAGTGTACATTACTGCAATATGGTGCAGAAATTTTATAGCCCAGAGGAGGCATACTATGCTATGCTCGGATACAGACTCTGCCAGCGAGGATGAAATGCAGTTCGTGCTGACATCATCTTCGTCTAGCAAGTCTGATGAGCCCCCTAGCAGCGCAGAAGAGTTGCTGGTTCTGACCAGCCCCCCCGATAGTGAGGCGATATGGATACCTGCTACAAATTATGCCCCCCCAGGTTCCTGACTTCACCGCATCCTTGGGAATCCAAGTGGAGACCACGGGGTTCGGAGAGTTTAATTTTTTTCAAATTATTTTTCTCCGCTGAATATATAAATTTAATGGTCGAACAGACAAATTTATATGCGGAACAATTTCTCGCCCACAATCCCACATCCTGCTATTCCAAAGGCCAAATTTGGACCCCTACAAACTCAGAGGAGCTTTGCAAATTTTGGGGCATGTTACTGAATATGGGCCTCATAAAGAAACAGCATTAGGGACTTCTGTTATCGGATGCCCTATAAAATACCCCCCTTTATGGCACCATTATGACCAGAAAAAGATTTGAGGTCATCCTCAAATTTCTGCACTACACAGATGATACCTGCTGCCCACTCCCCGATGAGCCAAATTATGACTTTATATAAAATAAGGCCTGTCCTCAAGCATTTTAATTAAAAATGTGCCCAAATTTACACCCCAGGTAAAAATATTGCGGTCGAGTCTCTCGTCCGTTTTAAGGGAAGGCTCCACTTCCGTCAATACCTCCCAAATAAAAGGGCCTGGTATGGAATAAAACTATATAAGATCTGCCAAAGTTCCACTGGGTATACACATTGTTTCAGGATTTGAGGGAAGGGATTCCAAAATTGATCCCCCAGAGTGCCCCCTTCCCTTAGGGTCAGCGGAAAATTTGCGTGTGATCTTATACACCCGCTACTTGGCCAGGGATATAATTTCTATATAGACCATTTCTATAACCGCATCCCTCTCCAAAAGTGCCTTTTGGCAAGAGCGACAGTGGCCTGTGGCGCGATAAAAAAAATTAATTCTAAGGGTCTCCCCAAAACCCTCCTGGGCCAGACATTGCCAAAAGGAGAAAGCCAAGCAATGTGCAGCGAGAAGATGCTGCTAGTGAAATATAGGGACAAGAAAGATGTCCACATTCTATCAAGCATCCATAAGGATAGCCGCATCAACGCTCCAGTTCGTGGCTCCAGCACCACAACTGCCAAGCCTGCCTGCGTACTGGATTATAACCGCTTTATGGGTGGGGGTGATTCTATCTGATCCGGTCATAAAGCCGTATAGTGCCAAGCGGAAAAGTAAGACCTGGTACAAGAAGCTGGCAGTCCATCTCACCCAAATGGCAATGTATAATGCATTTATGGTGTCCAGATACACAAGCATTAGAAATACATTTCTCCAATAATTTGATATAAATGTAATATTCCTTTAATACATTTTTTTTTTATAATTGCACTTAGTTTGCCTATTAATGCCGTATAAAGCTGTTCTATTAATTATTATAAACTGCTTGGTGATATGGGCAGATTTCTTTATATTTGGAGGTTATTAAATTTACGAGCTGTTCCTGATCAATATATTATGGACTTTTTTGTTTTGTTCAGGATTTTCCCCAACCTGTTAAACCCGAAAATACTTCCAGGAAAGCTGACAATATTTTAGGAGATTAGTGATCCTTTACTGTCCATAAAGATGGTGTTGGACACTTCCCTTTTATATATTCTGTAGGTGATTGGTTGTTTTGCTCACATTACGGTTCCTACTTTGCCGGTCAGGGACCTGTATTGCTGTGCCAACGTCCCTTGGCACGATCGTCTCTGATATAGAGATTGATGGGTTTAAAGAGACGTTGTATGACAAGTCCCTTTGAAAAAAAGAAGGGACATTATAAAACCCTGTTCTTTCATCCTGTGAACATGCTCAAGTTCTAACATTTTTCCTCCACTTCTCAAATATATTTCCCTTCAGTCCAATACAGTTCTAAATTAAATTCTCTCTGCTTTAACTGTTAACCGCTGTGGACTGGCACATTTGTTGGTCATCTGCTTTGTTAGCTCGACATAGTTACATTCACTGGCAAATGCACTTCTACGGGTTAATATGCTGAGGAAGACAACCATCCCCCAAAAATAATAGATTTGGTAAAACAAATTACCACCTAAATACCATGATTCCGGCTATGAAAACCTAGCGGTACCAACACTCATTAAACTACTAGGTGAATACCTCAGGGGTGTAGTTTTCAAAATGGGGTCACTTCTAGGGGTGTCAGATTGTTCTGCCAGCTCAAATCCTTTACAGGCATGGAGTGGGGCCTATCAAGTCATTCAAGCTAAAATTATGTTCTGAAAAGCCAAAGGGTGCTTCTTTGAGTTGGGGCCACACTGTGTGGGCATGCAGCAGATTACGGCCTAAGTGTGGGTATTTCTGGACACAGGAGAAACGAGGTAATAAATATTGGGGTGTGTTTCTTCAGTTTCATCTATTATGTTGGAAAAATATGTCCTAGAAATGATGCATTTTGTTATTTTTTTTAAAAAAAATTTTATTTATATATATTTTTTTAAATGTTATTCTTCATGCCAGATTTCTACAAGATTCTGCAAAAACACTATTGGGTTAAAATAGTGACCACACCCTTAGAAAAATTCCTTGAGGGAATGGGTTCTAAAATGGGGTCACTTTTTGGAGTTTCTTCTGTTTTGGTACCTCCAGGGTGTTGCAAACACGACATGGCATCGAAAGCCATTCAAGCAATATCTGCTCTTCAAAAATGGCGCTCCTTTTGCTTCTGAGGCTTGTGCTTCAGTCCATTAACACACTAGGGCCACATGTGGGATATTTTTAAAAACTGCAGAATTTGGGCAATAAATATTGAGTTGCATTTCTTGGGTAAAATATTCTGTTACAGGGAAAAAATGTATTACAAATGAATTTTGGCAAAAAAAAAAGAAATTTGTGAATTTCACCTCTACTTTGCTTTAATTCCTGAGAAACACCTAAGGGGTTAAAACACTTTCTGAATGGTGTTTTGAATACTTTGAGGGGTGCAGTTTTCAAAATGCGGTGATTTATGGGGACTTTCTAATAAATAAAGCCCTAAAAGCCACCTCTGAACTGGTCCCTGAAAAAAAAAAAAGGCTTTTGAATTTTTCTTGAAAATGTGAGAAATTGCTGCGAAAGTTCTAAGCCTTGTGATGTCATAGAAAAATAAAAGTGTTCAAAAAACTATGCAAATATAAAGTACACATATGGGAAATGTGAAATAGTGACTATTTTGTGTGGTATTACTTACTATCTGTTATACAAGCAGATACATTTAAATATAGAAAAATGCAGATTTTTGCAAATTTTCTCTAAATTTTGGTGTTTTTCACAAAGAAATATTGAATTTATTGACAACATTTTTTCACGATCATAAAGTCCAATATGTCACGAGAAAACCGTCTCAGAATCAAGTGGATAGGTGAAAGTATTCCAGAGTTATTACCACATAAAGTGACACGTCAGATTTTAAAAAATGGGACTGGTCCTGAAGGCCAAAATGAGCTTGGTCCTGAAGGGGTTAAAGGGGTTGTCCCTATAAGGGCACCTGGGCATCATAGAGTCACAGGATAAAGTCTCAATGTCCAGCATCAGTCACACAAACATTCCACACCAGCAGGATGTCAGATAGCTAGACTGGGGCTACTATAGGTGGTAATAACCTTGGGCCTCATTCACACGTTGCATTTTGATGCAGTTTATTAAAAATAGATGAGAAGTAAAAGGCCACATTGAGACATGGCTGATTTTCAGCACGTATTCTTAAAACTCCATTTACGTAGTGTGTTTTTCTGCTGAGGATTTGAGGACATACTGTGTATATTCAAATGCAGATATGTCTTATGTAGTGGTGAGACTGTAGTTGTTCCCACTACCATCATATCTTTTGGTTTTAATGGATCCCATTGTTTTATAATGGGGTCTGTCAAGTTTTCAGTATTTGTGACCTCAAGAACAGCGCTACGTTCTGCTTTTTGGAATAGAGCAGGGGTCGGCATCCTTCAATACTCTAGCTGTTGTGAAACTACATTTCCCAGCATTCCCTGACAGACTTTGACTGGACTAATAATCCCTTTGGCGGTCAGGGCATGCTAGAAGTTGTAGTTTCACAACAACTAGAGGGCCAAAGGTTGCCGACCCCCGGAATAGAGGATCGGCGCTGTAATGTGAACATTAAATATAATTTTTACGTCCGCCAAAAACACTTTAGTTGTGGCTTTTTATATTGCTCATGTTGGACAACTATGAAGCGAGTTTCTAATAAAAATGTTGCACACATTGTAGCAAAACGTATTTAACATGGGATTTTGCATGAGCTTTTACAATTGTGTGGAGCAGATCTCTGCTGAATGTCTGAATATACCCTAAAATCTATGCTATGAGAGAAACCATTTCCCTGGTTCCTTAGATATAACTGGATACATGACAATACCTCAGGCCATGCTGCCAAATAGTATTCCAGATATCGTACTCTCTCCTGTTCTCCAGCATTTACTAACGTGATGATTTTAGTTTATTTTCATTGACTCAGAAGACGTTCGTGAATTGAGAATTGTAAATCCCCTCTATGAAACATGTAATTTGAATCTCTGGTGCTGAGATGTGTTTTTATTTCAAAACTGAAAAAACTGGGATTGTACCCAAGTGTGTCTAAACTGTATAATAGGTTATCCGTACCCTTAAATGCCCCTCTTTGGGAACCAAATCATCCAATGTTCTCTTTTTTTTTTTTCAGGACCTGATGATATAGATAAGCATAAATAAATACTGTCTTTCTTTTAGGGTTTGGCGTTAAAATGTAAAATTTCCAAGGCTAAAATTTTTATATACAGAGATCAAAATAAATGTGTTTTTAGTGGGTGGTATCAATATTAAAGGGAATGGGTCATGTATTTCAGTTTAGTTTCAGTAATTAGATTTAAAGGCATGGTGTCGCCCCAAAAACATGTTTTTTTTTTAAAATTTAAACATTTAGTGTGTGGGTGATAAAACATTGTTCAAATTTTTTTTATTTTTTTCGCGAGTCAGGAAATATTATAAATTTTTTCAAATTTATAATACTACCCATTTTTGGTCACTAGATGGAGCTGTTTGGAGCTAGTTCCCAAAATTGCAGCATTGCAACATTGGGTTAAAAGCTATCGCTCTAGTGAGCGCTCAGCATCCCCCCCTCCTTTATCCTGGCTAGTGCCGGGATAAACGAGGGGTTTGAAAGGTTTAACCTGCTACACTGTGCGTCGCCATTTTTTGAGGTAACCCACAGTGTAGTAGGTTTACATGCAGTAGTAAACACACACAAACACTAACATACATTGAAATCGCTTACCTGCTCCTGCCGCCGCGGCCCGTCCGCTCCCTTTGCTGCCGCTGTTCCATGTGCACTTGTCCGGAAGCCGCGACCGGAAGTAGTAATATTACTGTCCGGCCGCGACTTCCGGTCCACAGGAAAATGGCGCCGGACGGCGCCAATTTCGAATAGGACTGTGTGGGAGCGGCGCATGCGCAGTTCCCACACAGACGCCGTACACGGCAGTCAATGGGACGGGAGCCGTTCGCAGTCCCTATGGGACTGTGGCTGCCGTATTCCATGTCTGTGTGTGTCGTTAATCGACACACACAGAAATGGAACAAAAAATGGCAGCCCCCATAGGGAAAAAAAAGTGTGAAAAAAAGAAACAGTAAAACACAAACACACAAATGAAAATAAACGTTTATATTAAGGCACTAACATCTTTAACATATTAATAAAATATTTGTGATGACACTGTTCCTTTAAGTACATAGATGATAAATAATGTTTTTGGTCTTATGTTTTTTAATTGATCAACCTTCCCTGGGGGCAGCCATGTTGGAGACAAGCACTTCATTACTGTGCTTCCTGTATAGTCAGCACAGCAGGGCGTGTGCACTTTATGACAGCTTCAATGAGTGGGACTCAATTGAAAGAAGAATCTGATAGATTATTACAGTCTCCAGTAAGTGATGGAATACAGCCCCTCCCTCAGCCTTATCTGTATGTATAGTGTATCGTTTTGCAATGCTACCTTCTCTGGGCTTCCAGTAATACAATAGAGCTGTCATTTAGGCCCTATTCACACTACAGGGATTCTCGGCTGAGTGACGGCTGCAGTAGGAACAATAGACTCCAAATGGGTCTATTCACATGGCCGATTTTTTTTATTTACTTTTTTTTTTTTGATCGCCTGGTAAACCGGGTTGCAAAAAAATGGAGCATGCCCGCTTTGAGCCGTTCTCCCAGCCGCACGGCTCGCATAGAAGTCTACGGGGCCGTGTAAAGCACGGCTGTTACTTGGATGTGACCCGAGTGATGGCTGTGCTTTCTGCCGCTCGCTCACTCTCTACTCCTCACACTGCAACGTGCATGTGAGGAGGAGGGTTTTTTTTGCTCCCTGAAGGAGTGGAATTCCTAATCCCTGGCCACAGCGTTGCTGAAGCTGTGGCCGAGGATTCCGCTCCATAAGTCCCTCATTTCACTGTCCATATATTGAGCTGTCCCCTACTCCTGAACCGGAATTCCCGGCCACATCGGCCAACGCTGTGGCCGGTGATTCTGCTCCAGGAGAAGTCCCTGCCTTCACTGTCCATATATGGACAGTGAAGGCAGGGACTTCTCCTGGAGCGGAATCCCCGGCCACAGCTTCGGCAATTACCTACAGGGGGCTGTGTGGCATTATCTACAGAGGCAGTGTGTGGCATTATCTACAGAGGCAGTGTGTGGCATTATCTACAGAGGCAGTGTGTGCCATTATCTACAGAGGCAGTGTGTGGCATTATCTACAAGGGGGCTGTTGCAGTATCTACAAGGGGGCTGTGTGGCAGTATCTACAAGGGGGCTGTGTGGCAGTATCTACAAGGGGGCTGTGTGGCAGTATCTACAAGGGGCTGTGTGGCATTATCTACAGAGGGCAGCGTGTGGCAGAAAATGAAAAAAGGAAATTCATCCGTTTTTAAAGTGAAGAGGGAAAAAACGGCAAATCAGGTCAAAATCGGCCGTTAAAAAAAGGAAACACGGCCCAGGAACGGAAACATAACGGCAGAGAAAAATATACCAAAACGGCAGTTTTTATCGGCTGACACTCTGTCCCTGTCATGTGTATAGAGCCTCTCCCACCCTCTAATGATAGTGAGATGATTCTTCTCATTCCGTGCCTGAATATACAGAAAAGCTGGCAAGTGAGCTACAGAGAACAGGAAATATCTGCTTATTGTGACTGCTCCCGTCAGTGATCCGTGGAAAGATATGACATGTCCTACCTTTCCACGGATCGAAGAATCGGGTCAGTTTTTTTCACAGACCGATTCGCCCGCTTAAGTGAATGGCTCCATGAAAACCATTAAAAACGGCCCGAGTGGCACTCGGTCGTGTGCAACTGCACAAAGGGTAAGTTTACACGCGGCACATTTTGTTGCAGAAATTTCTGTGACTGAAAATCAGTTCTACTAATCTAAAAAGGGAAAAAGGGCTTTTTGAAATCCATGAACCTGCTGCAGAAACAACCCCATTCAGATGTATGGAACTAATTTTCAGTTGCTTAAACAATGCCACTTATCCAAAAGCAAGTCGTCAGAACAAAGAAGCGTCAGTAATTGGCGGCCATTATATCTGAGTCGTACACGCGCCGGGAGGTTTAATAAGCACGAAAACGATGCTATCCGGTCGTTGATAAATGTGTCAATCCCTGATGATGTATCACACTGATAGGTGATACTGAAACGCGTAGGATTACGTGGAAATTAATGGCAAGGGTTCAGTGAACGTCTATGATATAAGGAGACTGCAAATACATACTCACCCACTGACGCTTCTCTTTGTTCTGACCACCTGCTTTTGCCTGTTTTTGGATAAGTGGCCTTGTTTGAGCCATATTTTAATGAAACCAAATAATAAAGTGAATTTTAATCGTTCTTTCATGCGGTGAAAAATATTTAAAGTGAACGACATTCAATATCGGTCTGTACAGTGAATAATTTTCAGTTGCAGACATTTCTTTAACAAATCTGCCTTGTGTAAACCCTAAGGCTAGGTTCACACAGGGCGGATACGCTGCGTAAAAGCACAACAGTGTATCTACCCTGGGCATTTTAGCTGAAAAACCGCACCAAATTGTGTTGTGCAATTTCTCAGCGGGAATGTCCGCTGCGAAAAACTGCACACAAAAAAAGTATGCTTACGTAACCATAGCGATATGTCCCTCTGACGTCCTGCAGGCCGCCCTCCTGGGATCGCATTGTCTGCAGCGGTAACATGGGATGACATGAAGGCCGGCCTGGACAAAGAAATACAGATTTCTGGGTAAGTATAGGACTTTTTTTTTTTTTCTGAGTTGCATTCTTTTGTGGTGGAATCGCTGCCTTGCCCCTGCAAAAAACGCAACCTCTGCTATTTGCAGTGATTACGCAAATTGACAGGCTGCAGATTAGAAAAAAACGCACCGCAGGTCAATTTCTGAGCGTTTTTTCCACTTCGCATTTGCGCATTGTGTGGGTGAGATTTGTTCAAATCCCATCCACTTTGCTGCTACTGTATGGTGCTGCAGATTTTCCGCAACAAAATCCGTTGCGGAAAATCTGCAGCATTTACGCTACGTTTGAACTTTTACCCTGAGGGTATGTACAAACGGCTTATTTACCTATTCACCTATGACAGCACCCCTGGAGAGACGTCCCATCCGCTGGACAGGAAACCTGAGGATATAAAATGGACACACCTCTCCACACACCCAGTCAGGTTTCCTGTCCTCCGTATGGAAGATTCTCCTGAGGAAAAGACACTTCTCCCGGGATTGCAGACCCCCTAGCAAGGCTTACCTTTTTCCACTAGGGGTGCTCTGGAAAGGTATAAGTCTCCCTCTTGGGAGCAACCTTAGCCTGGGATAGGTACTCCCTCCTCTCCCGGTCCAAAGCAGGATGGTGGTTTAAGGTCCACAGGGCGGGCCTTCCTCTGGCGGGGAGCGGATCCCCGGGGCTCGTTCGGCTTGGAAGGGGCCGGACTAGACCCAGCGTTGGCGGCTTTCCGGCGCTCTCACTGGCATGTCCGGTGGCCGCGACGCGTCACTTCCGGGCGTGTCCAACACTCCAGGGGGCGGTGTTCCGGTGGCCCACGTGGGGAGGAGGTGCTCCAGCGTCCGGAGCGAGGGCCTCCCAGCCGATCCTTGGCCTATTTTAGGCCAGAAACAACAGGAGCTCGTTCTCCAGTCTTCTTCTGCCATGGAGTCGCAAGGAGAAGCACCAGGACGCACTGAACGCTCGGATGCCAAGTCCTCCAGTCCGGTATTTGAGGACACCAGTAGTGGGGTAAGAGAAAAACCTCTCCCTTACCTAATACTGTTCCCTTTTCTCTTGTGCATATGTTTAGGCCAGGGATTGTCCTAGGAAAAAGCAGGATAAGGCCCCATAACAAGGAATGTGCGATATGTAAAAAGAAACTCGCATCTTCCTATAACAAAAGACTCTGTCAGAAATGTCTAGATAATATTATATCAGAAGAGTCCACAAATTTAGCCACAAGCATTAAGGATATTGTAAGGGCTGAAGTGAGGACCTCACTAAGGTCCCTTAGAAAGGGAAGAGATCCTCCGGCCTCCTCTTCTAGCAGGATGAATTCCGATTCCTCAGCTGAAGGCGACCCCCAGCTAGGCGAAGAAGGGGAATACAGCTCCTACGACTCCTCAGGTGAGGAGGAGGGAGAGAGAAATCTGTTCCCAACGGAGGACGTTGACCTACTCCTAAAAACAGTCAGGGCGACTATGAATATAGACAAGCCAAAGAACCACGGTCCATCCAGGACGCTATGTTTCAAGGGCTAGGACCTAAAAAGAATAGAACCTTCCCCATCCATAGGAACATATCTAATCTTATTTAAAAGGAATGGAAAGCTCCCGATAAAAAGACAAGCATTTCCAAGTTTCTCAAAAAGAAGTATCCCTTTGAGGAGGACGCATGCAGGGACTGGGATAGCATCCCCAGGCTCGACGCTCCAGTAGCCAAGATCTCAAGGAAACACTCCCTTCCCTTTGAAGATCTAGGCTCCTTGTCTGACCCTATGGATAGGCCGAATTCTACCTTAAGAGAACCTGGGAAGCCTATACGGGGGGTTTCAAACCAGTCATTGCAGCCACCTGCGTGGCCAGATCCCTGAAAGTGTGGCTCGCACAACTGGAGGTATATCTGAAAGACAAGACCCCTCGGGATCAAATCTTAGCCTCCCTCCCAACACTTTCTAAAGCAGCAGACTTCTTGGCAGACGCCTCAGTAGACGCGGTACGCCTTTCCGCCAGATCAGCGGCCCTGGCGAATTCAGCTAGATGAACTATCTGGCTAAAGACCTGGAAGGGGACACCGGATCCAAAGGGAAGCTGTTCGCTATCCCCTGTTCAGAAGATTACCTTTTCGGGCCCCCACTTGATGACCTGCTAGAAAAGGCATCAGACAGTAAAAAGGGGTTCCCGGCACAAACAAGGCCAACAAGAGAGTCCTTTCGTCCCAGAGGGCCAAGTAACAAAAGAGGGGGGTACGCTAACCCTAGGGCACAGGACTTTAGACCCTCGAGATTTCCTAGAAAAAACAAGTCCTTTCTTTTCAGGCCCCAGAAGGACCCTAAAAATAGGGACCAACAATGACGCCAAGGGGGCAGTGGGGGGTCGCCTTTCCCTGTTTCTCAAAAATTGGCGGAAGATTTCAGCAAATCCTTGGATTCTGGGAATCATAAAAACAGGGTACATACTAGAGTTCACAACCCTCCCCCCAGAAAGATTCCTTTCCACGAGGGACCTAAGGAACCCAGTCCAACAAAAGATCCTAGAAATAGAAGTTCTGTCACTTATAAAAAAAGAGGTCCTAATCCAGGTTCCAGACACAGAGAGAGGTCGGGGCTTTTATTCCCCCCTCTTCCTAGTGAACAAACCAGGAGGAAGACACAGGGTCATTATAAACCTAAAAAAACTGAACGGCTATCTGACCTACAAAAAATTCTGCATGGAGAGTATCACGTCAACTATAAACCTCCTCTGCAGAGACTGCGTGATGGCCTCAATAGACCTAGAGGATGCCTATTATCACGTACCCATATGTCATCGTCATCAAAAGTATAGAAGGGTAGCAGTAACACAACGGGTCCGTATGCCACCTATAATACAGAGCCCTCCCCTTCGTCATCTCTCAAGCCCCAAGGGTATTTTCCAAGCTGATAGCGGAAATGACCTCATACATCAGGATGAACGACATTCTCCTGCTTTCCATATCTAGACGACTTCATGGTGGTAGCAGAAATAGTTCCAACTCTGACCCTACACATACAGATAGTCCGGGACATACTGACAAAATTAGGATGGAACATAAATTTAAAAAAAACGAATCTTAAATCCATCGAAAAGATGTATATTCTTAGGAACCCTTCTGGATTCCTCCAAACAGATGACCTTCCTCCCAGAAGAAAAAATTGGACCCCTGATGGACAGGATATCAGAGATCTACCTGAGCTATACGACATCTTTCAGGGAAGCTATGTCAGTCTTAGGACTCATGACATCATGCATCCCAGCCGTACTATGGGCTCACTTCAAGTCCAGACCACTGCAGTGGGACATCCTAGACCAATGGGACGGGAGCAGTTTCTCCTTGGACCAACCCTTTCACATCTCTTCCACAGCAAGACTGTCCCTCAGATGGTGGCTAAGCAGGGAAAATCTCACAAGGGGTATTCTATGGAGGTTAACCCCTACTCTCAATATGACCACAGATGTGTGTCCCTGGGGGTGGGGAGCCCATTACGACTCCTCTTTTCTTTAGGGTCAGTGGGACCAGCAGACCGCTCTCAGATCCTCCAACTTCAGGGAACTAGCAGCAGTTCTTCAGGCCCTGAGGGGATCCATACAGGCAATTTCAGGTCAGCATCTAAAGATCTAGTCGGACAACACAACTACAGTATCCTATATAAACCGGCAAGGGGGTACGAGATCGGCCTCGCTGATGGGCCTAGCCACACAGATATTTTCTCTGGCAGAACACCTCCTGTTGACTCTATCAGCCGTTCATCTCAGAGGGAAGGACAACCTGGTGGCAGATTTCCTAAGCCGGGAAAGGCTTCACCAATCAGAATGGTGCCTGAACACCACAGTATTTCAGGAGATCATCCTTAGATGGGGAACCCCATCAATAGATCTGTTCGCATCCAAAAGAAACAGAAAAACCCAGAGGTTCTTCTCCCTAAATCCCTCAGACCACCCAACCGCAATAGACACACTCTCCCAGTGCTGGAGTCTAGAGCTCTAGAGGGAGGCTACGCCTCCACCCCCCCCCCTGAACTTCCTCCCAAGAGTTTTAAAAAAGGTCAGAGAAGACAGGGCCAGCGTGATACTGATAGCCCCCTTCTGGCCAAAGAGACCATGGTTCACGTGGCTAAGAAAAATGTCATCACACCAACCATGGGTTCTTCCAAACAGGCCAGATCTTCTATATCAGGGCCCAGTATTACACCCCGACATTCAGAAGCTCCACTTGACAGCATGGAAACTGAAAGGATAATCCTTAGGCAGAGAGGATTTTCAGAATCCGTCATCTCCACCCTACTAGCCAGTAGGAAACCGATTACCTCAAAAATATATCTGAGGTCATGGAACGCATTCTTTAACTTCGCAGGGATATTAATCCTTTAACCAAACCAGATATTCCCCTAATATTGGATTTTCTCCAGGTGGGACTAAATAAAAACCTTAGGCCTACTACATTAAAGGTTCAGATTTCTGCTTTAAGTTCCTTTTTTCAATTTTAAATTAGCAGAACACCCCTGGATCAAAAGATTTCTAGCGGCCGCCTGCAGACTTAAACCACAGAAAGTTCCCCAGTTCCTCCCTGGGACTTAAACCTCGTTCTCCAGGCTTTGATAAAACCACCCTTTGAACCCATAGACTCTATTTCCTTGAAGATACTAACACTCAAAATGACCTTTTTATTAGCCATTACATCAGCCTGTAGAGAGCGAGATCCAGGCCCTCTCTGCCTTTCCTCCACATACTCTACTGCTAGATGATAGTCATCTTAAAAACCCTACCAGAATTCCTTCCTAAAGTGGTTTCACCCTTTCACCTAAACCAAGACATTTGTCTTTCCCTCCTTTTGTGACTCCCCAAAGAAACAGAGGGAACAACCGTTTAACTGCCTAGACGTAAGAAGATGTCTAGTCCAGTACCTAAAGGTTACCCAAGATCTGAGATCATCACAAAATTTGTTTATCCAGTTTCAGGGTCACAACAAGGGTTCATCAGCCAACAAAGCTACCATAGCGAGGTGGATCAAGCAGGTCATACGGCTAGCCTACATAAATCAAAAACTCAAACCCCCAGAATTCTTCGGGGCACACTCCACTAGGGCCGTATACACTTCATGGTCAGAAAGAGCAGATGCATCCCTAGACCAAATATGTAAGGCTGCCACATGGAGTTCTCCTCACACCTTCTTTAAACACTACAGATTACAACTACATACAGCCTCTGACTTAGCCTTCAGTAGGAAGGTAGTACAAGCTGTGGTCCCACCCTAAAAATATTGATTTCTATTTTACATCTCCAGGGGTGCTGTCATAGGTGAATAGGTAAAAGATTGATTACTTACCGGTAATCTGTTTTTCAAGAACCTATGACAGCACCCCGCTGTTACCCTCCCATGTCTGTAACATTTAATTTGAGCATCCCTGTAAATATTGTACATATTAAGGTGTGAGGGACTTTCACTTAAAAAAAAAAGCACACACATAAACTAAACTACTTCTCATCCTGAGTTCTTCCTAAAGACTGGGTGTGTGGAGAGGTGTGTCCATTTTATATCCTCAGGTTTCCTGTCCAGCGGATGGGACGTCTCTCCAGGGGTGCTGTCATAGGTTCTTGGAAAACAGATTACCGGTAAGTAATCTATCTTTTTCAGCCTTTTTTCGGCCCGTAAATGCCCCAAAAATCGGCTAAAAATACGGAGGCTGAACGCCTCCAAACATCTGCCCATTGATTTCAATGGGAAAAACGGCGTTCCGTTCCCACGGGGCATTATTTACGCGGCCGTTTTTAAAAAACCCCCGTAAAAAGTGCATGTCACTTCTTGAGCTGGTTTTTATTGTCTCAATAGAAAAACGGCTCCAAAAACGGCCTTAAAAAAGCTTGATGCTTAAAAAAAAAAAATGCTGAAAATTAGGCTGTTTTCCCTTGAAAACAGCTCCGTATTTGACAGACGTTTTTTGGTTTGCGTGTGAACATACCCGAAGTGTGGTGGATGATTGAGTATTTCTCTCTTTTTTTAGTAAAGTGCTTGTACAATTGAATGTATCGTGTTTTTTTTGGAAGTGTTGGTGCCCTCTTGTGGTTGCCTTACTAAAGTTCACATTTTCTTAGACTGAGTACTTGTGCTCAAACATTGTAGCCTCTATTACAAACTTGTTCCTTGAAGAGATCTCCGAAGCTGCGGTTGGGGACTGACTGTTTTTGTTTGAAGCTGCTAACATTGCTCTCTATGTAGGCATAATCTGCATAACTATGATCTCTTTTTGGAGACTAATTAAAATAACAATGTTAGGAACTTTGTAAAAGCAGATTTCTCCTTTTAGGGTAAAGTGGCCAGAGTGAGAAAAAGTGAAACTTAAAGAATACCTCCACTTGCACTGAAAGACAATTATAGTGCAGAAGTGTGCACGATAATAATTTTTCTAAATGACTTGTATTCTCATTTCTGCTCTCTGAAGTCCGTGCTGTCACCGGCTCATACAGTAGGAGACAGAGCGTCCTGCTGGTCTCCATGGCTCCCATATGCAGAACGGCTGCCAGCGCTCTAGGATTTTTTTTTTCGTGGGACGAGTTGTAGTTTTTAATGGCCCCATTTAATGTACTTTGAATTTTTTTTATTTTTTTTTGTGGGGTGCAATTTTCTCATTGTTTTTTGGGGTTTATTTTTACGGTGTTCACCCTGCGGTAAAAATGACTTTATTCTGCTGGTCAACCCAATTTACAGCGATACCAAATTTATATAGTTTCCATTTTGCTACTTTTACAAAATTGTGTTTTTTATCTCAAAATTTTGAGACCCGGAACTTTAAAAAAAAGAAAAATTTGCTCTCGATTTGCGCCGTGTAATGGTATGTTTTTTTTTGCAAGGTAACCTGTCGTTTTTATTTATGCCATTTTGGGGTATATACGACTTTTTGATTACTTTTTTTATTCCATTTTTTGGGGGGAAACTGTGACCAAAAAACAGCAATTTTGGCGTTTTTGGTTTATCTTTTCTTTCTGCGTTCACCGTGGGGGTTAAATAATGTTGTATTGTAATCATTTTGACTTTGACTAACTGATGCAGTTTTTTAATTTTTTGTAATTTTTTTTTTTTTTTATATATAAAATTTCATGTAACTTTTTTTTGTTTTTAAATTGTCCCCACATTTAGATCCGGGTATCAGCTGTAATATACAGCTGACACCTGCATCGTATGGAGCGAGCTCTTCCAGTGAGCCTGCTTCATACAACTCCCCTCGTTCTATGGCGTACCTACCCAATGGGTGGTCGTAAAGGGGTTAACAAAACGTGCATTTAAATAAATGTGCACAAACTTTAAAATAAAATATACAGTGTTGTGAAAAAAAAAATTCCCGGCTACCCAATTTCTTCTATTTTTGTAAATTAGTCATCCCTAATTTTTTCAAATCCTCAAACTTCGTTTGATATTGCACAGAAAAAAATTCAAGTAAAAACAAAATGCTGTTTTTCAATGTTTATTTCATTTAAGGAAAAATGCTGTTCAGCCCTATCTGGCCTTATGTAAAAAAAAAAAGGAATTGCCCCCTTTGCTGGTAGCAAAAATCAACCAGTTAACCAAATTCAGTTGACAATTCGGTTCAATTTCACTACCCACACACAGGCATTATTACTGCCAGACATGTTGAATCTAAACATCACTTAAATAGAACTTGTCTGACAATATAAAGCTGGCTAGAAGGTTGAAAAAATGCCAGAGTCCTTGAAATCTACCAGTCTGGAAAGGGTTGCAAAGCCATTGCTAAGGCTCTGGGGCTCCAGTGAACCACTGAATCCTGACACTTCTGTAGCGTCTGTGAGATTTACAGCAAGGCAAGCATAATCTTGTTTTAAATGACCGGTTACATCGTAATCTCGCGAGATTACGCTTGCCTTGCTGTAAATCTCACACAGACGCTACAGAAGTGTCCAGGATTCTGAATACACATCACGTCCTGGCTGCAGGTAATGTATAGTCACTGTCCGGACACTTGAGTAACGTTAATGTGTGTATGTGGCTGCACATAGTGATCTAGTAAGATCACTATATGCTGTGTTAAATGAATGGGGAGAAGTGTATGACGCTGATTGGTCAGCGTCATACACTTCTCTCCACAACACCCAATTGGTCAAAAAGTAGATCACGCCCAGTTGCCATTAAGAAACTCATTAGCATAAAGCTAAACTAGCTCATAACTCAGTCAAAAACGATCGTTTTTCTAAATAAAAAACACTGTTGTAATCTACATTACAGCGCTGATCACATTATGTACAAGATAGGGCACTTATAATGTGGTGACAGCCTCTTTAAGCGCAGTTGGGTTGTGCAGCAGGACAATGATCCGAGGCACACAAGAAGCTCTGGTTAAAAAAAAAAACCACAAAATGAAGGTTTTGGAGTAGCCGAGTCAAAGTCCTGACTTGAATCTCATTGAGATGATGTGGCAAGACCTTAAATGTGTAGTTCATGCTGGAACACCCTCAAATGTAGCCAAATTTTAAAATAATTCTGCAAGGAGTGGGCCAAAATTCCTCCACAGCGCTGTAAATATTCCCTGCAATTTATCACAAAAGTTATATTGCAGTTGTTAGTGCCAAGAGTGGCACAACAAGTTATTAGGTTCAGGGGGAAATTAATTTTTCACATGGGTGATACAGGTTTTGAAACAAATCTTGATTCTCAGTAAATGGAATGATCTTTAATAACTGCATTTTGTGTTTTACTTGTGTTTTTATATTAAAATTAGTTGGATGGTCTGAAACATTTAAATGTGACAAATTGGCAATAATTTAAGAAATCGGAAGAGTGGCACATACTGTTTCACAGCACTGTAGTCTCTGTGAAAATGTTGCCGCTGAGAGGGATCAGTAATTAAAATTCAATCCAAATCCGTGTTTGTCCTCTAAGGATACAGGTAAATATGGTGAGGTCAATGTAAGCTGCTCTGGTCTTTGGTTACTGCTCCCTCTCTGCCTTCTGCAGTCTTATTGTCTTCCATCTGTCCTCTACTTTTTAACTTGCATTTTGTAGGTTAGCAAGAATTAAGGTATGTGCACACGTAGTGTTTTCAGGCGTATTTCGGGGCGTTTACATCTCAAAGCGCCTGAAAAAACGGAAGCACAATGCCTACAAACATCTGCCCATTGATTTCAATGGCAAACACGGCGTTCAGTTCCAACAGGGCGTTCTTTTACACCTCATTTTCATAAAACGGCATATAAAAAGAGGCACGCGAAAAAGAAGTGCATGTCACTTCTTGAGCTGTTTTTGGAGCCGTTTTCATTGACTATAGAAAAACAGCTCAAAAAACGCAGCGATAAACGCGAGTGGCTTAAAACACGTCTGAAAATCAGGAGCTGTTTTCCCTTGAAAACCGCTCCGTATTTTCAGACGTTTTTGAGTTTGTGTGTTCACATACCCTTAGGGGACAGATGGAATCAATATGACCTAAGGATCAGAATATACAGGGTTTGCTTGTAGTCTGTTACCATGGAGCAGTGGCGGATTAAGTAGACCATAGGCCCTGGGCTGTTATCCAAACTTGGGCCCCCCTTCTCCACTGCCGCCCTGTAACTATTGTTAACACTTCCTTTTTGTCCAGACATTAACAAATGGGTGTTACTACTCCCCTTGTCAAAAGGCTGTGTCCCCACATACTGACAGTCTCCAACCATCGCTGACCGTATCGCACCGTGTAGGGACACATTCTCCTGACAAGGGGAATGGTAACACTTATTTGTCGATCAGTCCTGGACTGCACAAAGACTTTGTGAAATACAAGGATTTCCTATAATAAACATGTCAGTAGAGATGACAGATTGTCTACAAACCTAGTGACTCACAGGTGGCGATGTAGTGTTTTTCCTCTTTTCTTCTCCATCCAGTCCAGACTTCATGACGACTTTTCCCGGCCATGACCCATTTCTGCAGAATTTGCCACTCTGATGTCTTTGGCTCCTCACTTTTCCAACATTTCCACACCTATAAACAAAGATAATATTATCATGGTGCCACACACTGTGCCCCTAAATATAATAGCACCAAACACTGTGCCCCTGAATAAAATAGTACAAACACTGTGCCCCTAAATATTATAGCACCATAGACTGCGCCCCTGAATATAATTGTCAAACACTGTAGATGGCACCACACACAGCCCCCTGTAAATAGCGCTACACAGTCCTCCCCCTCTTGTATATAGTGCTACACAGCAATCCCCCTTAGATATAGTGATACACAGCGCTCCCTTCTATATAGTGCTATACAACAATCCCCCCTTGTATATAGTGCTACACAGCGTCTCCCCCCTTGGACCTGTATCTCTTGTAATTGCTCAGTATAATGTCCCCCATAGCTGCCCCCACAGTATATTGCCACCCATAGCTGCCCCCACAGTATAATGCCCTTCATAGCTGCCTCTACACAGTATAATTTTCCCCTTAGCTGACCCTACACAGTATTATGCCTCCATAGCTGCAACACAGTATAATGCCTCCATAGCTGAAACACAGTATAATGCCCCCATAGCTGAAACACAGTATAATGCCCCCATAGCTGCAACACCGTATAATGCCCCCATAGCTGCAACACAGTATAATGCATCCATATGTACGTACCTAATAAATAAAAAAACATAATTACTTACCTATCCCGGTTCCCACGACGGTGGGGGATGCTTCTCCTCCTCTGCACTGTGCTGTGAGTGACTCCGTGCAGACAGGCGCGATGACATCACTACATCGCGCCTGCCTGCACCGAGCCGCTCACGCCAGAGTGAATGCTGGAGCGAGGCTCCAGCATTCAACCCAACTGAGTCTGCGTCCTGCGGACGCGGATTCAGTTGGAAGCGGGACAGCGCGGCAGCTAGCAACGCTGCATAGTTGTGCGGTTCGGGCGGCGATGGGAGCCTTGGGCCCCGGGCGGCCGCCCTAACCGCCCATATTATAATCCGCCATTGCCATGGAGACACATGGATCTGCATGTAAGATGTAGACACAAAAAGATAGATTTTGAATAAAGGCTAATTTCAAAATGTCTTAGTTTTAGGTGCATTGGAACAATACAAAATAAGCACATGTAGGGCTCTAACTTGTAGTATTATCCATGCTAAAATTTAGCCCCGGACTACTGGTAGTGGTGACTGAGGCTGCGGGAAGTTGGGATGGGAGGTTGTGTACAAATAATCTGTTTATGAATCCTTTACATATGTAACATTTAACATTCTCTGGTAGCAAATTGTTACTGATCAGAGCTATATCCTACTCTTCTGTTCTGTAGATGTGCAGTTGGAGCAGCAATTGGCAGAAGCTGAGCACAGAGCCATCACCTACATGAAACGCTTCAATAAGATGCAGTCTGACTACCACAACCTGATCGGTGTCACGGCTGAGCTGGTTGACTCTCTTGAGGCAACAATCAATGGAAAGCTGGTAAGAAATCTTCTATCATCATCTTTTTCATATATCTTTCACCATGTAAAATAAATGTAAAATGTATTTTAGGTTCTACTAAAAGGCTGAGTACATATTTCTAAATAAGTGAATTTAGTAAAATTCCTTTTCAGCTAGCGATGTGTAAATTACAGGATGTGATACAGCTGTATTCTTTCTGTGTTTAGTGGTCACATGACTGATCACATGCTTCCATTACTATTTAACAATGCTGTTCACTACAGAGGCATCCCACAAAGCAACATATACTGCGCGGTATACAGTTTTTTTTGTTTTTTTTTTTCAGTTTTTTTTTTTATAATCATGGGAGTCTATGGGCGACCTATGCTACCGTATGGTATACAGTTGCACATTCTATGGGTTCACGTTCGGTGTACACGTTGGGAGCGATCGTGAAAAATGTCGTTTTACCAGAGCCTTACTTCGATAAAGACCAGATCCAATTGTGATTGTATTTACGATATCGGGACCGTTTCAAAGTATATGGAAAAGAGCAATTAGCAAATTACTATTTTTTAAAAAACAAACAAAAAATAACCCTCCCTTAACCCCATACCTAGCTAGCCCTATACCTAACCGCAGAACCCTTAACTTCATATAAAGGTTTTAATTTTCTTTATTAAGCAGGTTGTCTTATCTCAGATCGCCCAGCTCCCAACATCCCCTGCAAACAGCGGATTTTGTCAGGGGAAGCCACAGCCAGTCAGGCATTTGTATTAATTACATGGCAACCATACAGATAATTGGGGGATAGCTCAAGTCCACCAGATTGATAGCTGCTCTGGCTCATAGGATGGGGTCCTCAGCGGGGGACCCCATCTATGACGTCCATATTTCTTATTTGAGCATATGAATGGTTATCTGAATGAGTCTAAGTTTGTAGTAACGACAATGTAGAAAAATAGAGCAATACTTTTATTCTACCACAAAAAAACATGACATACATTGGTAAAATAAATTAAAGACCTTTAAAGAGGACCTATTACTAGGTACTAAAAAGTGAACTATCCGTTTCCCCTTGCTAACACGGTCTCCTGGACTCCAGAGGTGGAGCTACCGTCTCAGCCTCTTATGCTGCCCTAGCATAAGGCTGCTTTACACACACTGCCTTAGCTCAGCTTAGACCTGCGAGACTGTCTCAAAACGCGTTGCTGTTGTCACAAGAAAAGGATCTACCTTTCTGATGACTCCACTGTTGTTCTCAATTGGGTAACACGGAGCACAAGTAAATAAGAAGTGAACAGAGCCTAATATGTGGCTGCTTTTTGCAATTTACACCCTACCTCGAGTGCATTACTATGTCTACAAGGATGTCGTAGCATGACATCATCAGGTGAGGATCATTTTATATTTTTCTTTGCTCGACTTTATCGTGGGATAATGCCTTATGCTTCGTCATTATGTACCTTTTTTATGTTCTAAGAGATTCTTTACTATAATGGGGCAGATTTTCTAATAATGGTTGATTTTGTCTGGTTTGTTTGCGCCAAGCTGTCTTCAATTGAGTGATTTATTAATCCACTCTACCAAGCTGTATTAACCCCTTAATGACCGGGCCATTTTGCACGTTAATGACCAAGGATTATTTTTTGTTTTTCCACGGTCGCATTCCAAGAGTCGTAACTCTTTTTTTATTCCGTCGACATAGCCGTATAAGGGCTTGTTTTTTCCGGGACGAGTTGTATTTTGTAATTGTACCATTTTTAGATGCTTATAACATATTGATTAACTTTTATTAACTTTATTTTAGGAGAGAATTGAAAATAAGCAGCTATTCCAGCATTAATTTTCACGTTATAAATTTACGCCGTTTACTATGCAGCGTAAATAACATGTTAACTTTATTCTATGGGTCGGCACGATTACGGGGATACCAAATGTGTAAAGGTTTTATATGTTTTTTCTACGTTTGCACAATAAAAACCCTTTTAGAAAAAAATTACTTGTTTTTGCATCGCCGCGTTCCAAGAGGCGTAATTTTTTTATTTTTCCGTCGATGTGGCCGTACGTGGGATTGATTTTTGCGGGACAATGTGTAGTTTTCATTAGTACTATTTTGGGGTACATAGGACTTATAGATGAACTTTTATTTTATTTTTTATGGGGGGAATGGGAGAAAAGAGAGAATTTTGCCGTTGTTTTTTGCGTTTTCTTTGGACGCCGTTCATCCGGCGGTTTAATTAATGTGTTCATTTTATTGGTCAAGTTGTTACGATCGCGGGGATACCATATATGTGTATGTGTTATTTGTTTTGACCGTTTTATTAAATAAAACCACTTTTTGGGGCAAAAAAGTAGTTTTATTTGACTTTGACTGTAATTTTTTTTATTTTTTTTTTCACAAACTTTATTTAACGGTTTTACTTTTTTTTTTTTTTGTCCCACCAGGGGACTTCACTATGCGATATGCCGATCGCATATATAATGCTTTGGTATACTTCGTATACCAAAGCATTATTGCCTGTCAGTGTAAAACTGACAGGCAACCTGTTAGGTCATGCCTCTGGCATCGCCTAACAGGCAGATGCTGAAGACAGACCTGGGGGTCTTTGTTAGACCCCCGGCTGTCATGGAAACCCGACGGCGACCCGCGATTTGTTTGCGGGGGCGCCGATCGGGAGACAGAGGGAGTTCCCCCCTCTGTCAAACACATTAAATGCCGCTGTCACTGTTGACAGCGGCATTTAATGGGTTAAACTGCCGGAATCGGCGCGTGCTTCGATTCCGGCAGTTGCAGCAGGAGCCAGGCTGTGTATAACAGCCGTGCTCCTGCCGCTGATCGCGTGGGTAAACTGTCAGTACCCGCGCGATCACAGGACGGATATATCCGTCCTCCTGCGCGAACTAGCAGCTGCTGAGGACGGATATATCCTTCCTTCGGCGTTAAGGGGTTAATCGCATCATGAGTCTTCCTCACCACATTGCGCCACAACACTTGCGTTCTTTGTGAACAGGCTGCTGCTTGGAAGCCAATAAAAAAAAAAGTCCCAAAATATTGACCGTAGGTCAAACAAGAGTGACCGTATATTGTCCAAGAACAAAACAAGTATGTGATCCATAAATACGTTTGTGAGCAAAAAAACAGGAGGTGGTCACAGCAATGTGTGCAAGATTCGGGTACGCTCGGATGGTACAGTTGAGGCGCAGATGACAACCGCATATAAAATCACATTTACAAAATGTATGCAGATTTAAAGACATTTACATGGGTATAGCGATCTGTATATTTGACACAGAAAAAAAAACGAAGGACAAAAAAATTGCATCTCTATGCCACATTTACATCATAATTGTACGTACGGACACTGTGGCAGCCACATGCATTTTATCTGGAAAATCTGCGTGATTAACAGCAACTTTGTGGGACATCTGCCAATATATTGAACAACATCTGACACTACAGTTTTTTTTGGAAACCACAACCTAACATCTCAAGCATGGCACAAAGTGCATTTTTTTTGTATTTATTTTTCTTGGGGCAAATAATTTAATAAATCACATTCAACAAATATGCGACGTTAAAACAAGCGCACAAGAAGGATAATAAATCTGCCCCAATGTATGAGACGACTTTTTGTCTGCAGCATCCTTGCAGTTCATATGGCTTTTTAACAGTGGGAGAGGTATATTTGAAAGCACTGGATTCAGTGAGATTTCCAGCGTTTAGACAGTGAATAGACATTCCACGGGATGTCTATTCACAATCTCTGCACTTCGTTACTCTGTCTATGGTAATTACAGCAGAGGAAGCGTAATCTCGAGAGATTACGCAGTAATTGACAGGTTACGAGATTACGCGTCCTCTGCTGTAACTACCACAGACAGAGTAACGAAGTGCAGCGATTGTGAATAGACATCCCGTGGAATGTCTATTCACTGTCTAAACACTTCAGTATTGTTAATGTGTTAGTATAAGACCGCACATAAGGATCTAGCAGGATCCCTATGCGCTGTGTAAATGAATGGAGAGGAATGCATGAGGCTGATTGGTCAGCGTCATACACTCCCCTGTACAACTCCCACTTGGTCGAAAGTAAAAACACGCCCACTTGGGCATTAAGACACTCATTAGCATAAATCTAAAATCGCTAATAAAGTGGTGAAAACAGATCGTTTTTTTTAAATAAAAAGCATTACTGTCACCTGCATTATAACGCCGATCTCCTTATGTAGGACATAGGGCACTTATAATGTGGTGACAGAGCCTCTTTAAGATGTAGACAACCCCTTTTAAGTTTAAAATTACCTGTTCATTTGCAATCTACATGTAATTATACGTCTCAACTTGCTGGGAAGATATATCTTGCTTGATGTGGGCTTATGTAAGCAATTTGTCGTCATTTTTTGAGTCCAGCATTTAATCATTTACCTACAATGCTACTATGAGTCTGGATGAATATATGACCCGATTTCACTTACATTTCATTTTCTGGCGTTTTGCCTTCACTTGATATTCAATCATACTGAACTGACAATATGTTTGTCTGAGCCCTTGCTTGTTTGATTTAATGATCTCTTTCTTCCCGGAGCTGCATTTATAAGAGGTATTTCCTCTATGTTCGTCTTTGCCACTTGGGAGGTGTACAGGTCTTGGATTTTGTAGTCTATTTTTAAATTGTATGTAATTTGTACTGTCCTAATAAAGTTTATTTTTCTATGCCATTGGCAAAATTATCCTAATAGTTTATGACTCCTTTGTTCTCAGTGTTTTCTATATGTAATTATACGTGTATAAATTATCGAAACGGTCATCAGTATTTTGCACCTGAGCAATTAAACATGGGCATAACTACGAGGCTGTATGCCAGCATGGTGCACTACATTTAAACGTGATTGGCACACTTTTAGAAGCTATATCTGTGTGCAATGAGAATACAAAGCAGCCACCCCCCTCATGAATAGCAGGCGTGAGAGTGGATGTTCATCAGTATTTTGCACCTGGGCAATGTGGTTTGTCTGCATCCTGCTGGAAGCTGGTATATAACCTGCCCTTGTATGAGTAAGTATGGCCCTTCCCTGTGATTTTAAGAAATAGCCCACTTAAGTTCTTTAAATGTAACCTCCTTGAGTTCCTTGTGTGTTTTCCATGCAAGGTACCAAATAGATCTAGAGAAGTTGCTATAGTATTATAGTTCAATATTCTAGTTGAACTAGTTGCAGTTGATTTTTGTAGTTCCTACCGCATTTGTCCTGCAGGGGGCAATGTTAACTGAAAAGGTTAAACTACAAAACGTGTGTAATAGAAAAAGACGAACAGTGATATGTCCATCCACAAGATGGCAAACTTGTAAAAATAATTCACCTCCACGCTATGGGTCATTATTTAAAAAAATGACCTATAGCGTGGAGGTGAATAAATTAATTTACATCAGGTTTTTCTGCCAGGAACTCAAAATCACAGATGTATTATTTTACATTACTATTGTGTTCTCTGTGTAAAAGGTAATGCAGTACGATTGAAATTATGTTATGGACGTACGAAATCAAAACTGCTGCTAACAGATGTATGTTATTGTTTCCATACTCTCTCTAAGGCCTCATTTACACGAGTGTGTGCGTTTTGCGCGCGCAAAAAACGCCGCGTGTTGCGCGCGTTGGCATTGCGTTTTGCCTGCGTATACGCAGCGTTGGTGCGTTTTAAACGCGCGCACGACTAGCGTTTTCAACGCGCGTCAAAAACGCAGAGGAGATTCATGGCAAGCCAGCCTACAAATAGGCCAGCTGGCCCAACCCCTGCTTGCTGGGAGAAGCAGGTTTAGCACCATAATCTCCGCCTCTGCCGAGCTCGTCGATGTGTGGAATGAGCCTTTTGCATTATGTCGCGCAGGTGGCGTGTCTTTGGGACGGCAATGCAAATGTCCATGCAGAATGTGACACGTGTTATCGAATTCTGTGTCGGTCTGCATAACTTCTGCTGCATTAATGATGCTACCTTTGATGCAGCAAATATCCTTACACATGCAGGCAGCAGCCTCAGTGTCCCGGTTATTCCTCTCGGCCGATCTCTCTCATCCTGGCTTCGCGTGAGGGATACTTTGGCGGCATATTTTGAGTGTTGATCTGGTGCGGCACCGTGGGTGTGTGATGACCTTTGAAGGGTTCTCTGTTTGTCGGCTTCCCTACATACGTCACGTGTGGCCTGGGGTTTTTCTGTTTTTCGTGTTTGTTCTTGGGTTAGGGACTTGCAAAACAAGAGGAGTCTTGACGCGGGCTGAGACCTTAGATCTGTGGGGGTTTGAGCAGGACTTTCGAAAGTTTGCAACCTTCTTTCTGGAGATAGAATGTTGTGTGGGCTAAAGTTTGGAAAGTCCAATTGCTAGTCTACATAGTTTGCCTCGGGGCCCATGACAGCACCTAAACGTCCGCACCTCTTGCAAACCATATCAAACCCCGAGTGATTAAATAAAACCTCATATCACGTGTGTATGCATTGGACCCAAATCCCAGAGTTGTGCGAGGGTATAGGCCAAGGAAATGTGGCCCAAACATTGTGTTGAGGGGTATCAATGAAAAACAACACAAAATCTAAACATTCAACATTCAAGTTTTTAATACAGGGTTTTGCAAAAGCCAAAAAAATTTTGCATCAAACAAAAAACACCAACATGGTGTATAATATAGATCCAACACAAAAGAGGACGGCGAGTTGGCATCCCTGCTCCAAAAAATACTGGCGCGTCACAAATTCTGGCCTCCAACACACTTAAAGGTGTTGGTACTGGTGGCCCGGGGACGAATAGGCCTGCATTTCAGCGCCACTATGCTGGACCTGGAGCTGTGTAGGTTGTTCCTCGGCAGCATAGTGGTGCTGATGTGGCCCGGGGTATGTTGGGCCAGGGAAGTGGGGAGCCATAGGGCGCATATACGGATGCGGGCGTTGCATCTGGGGGCCTGGGTGGAATGGGCCCGGCACCTGGGGCGTGGTGGCCGGCATGGCTGAACTGCGCCACTGTTCAATGGCCGTGAAGCACACGTTCGGATTGTGGGGTGGTCTGGAAGCGTCGATCAACGTCACGATCGACGCTTGTAGACGGCCCATACGGTCCATGGGGACCAGCCGGAGGAGGGGAACGATGCTTTGGCCAAAGGCGTAGTTCCCGTCCTCATCAGCGGCTCGCCTTAGATACTCCAGGACCCGGGCATCTACTTGCCCCGCTGCAGAGGCCTGTTGAGCACGGGCCCGGCGAGTGCGGGCACGCACGGGGTGCTCCTCTGCCGGAGAGGCGACGGCCCGTGCAGACTGGCCAGGGGCGGGCTCCAGGGGTGTCTGCTCTGGGCTAGGGGGCAGGACAGGGGCAGCAGGAGGTTCCGGCCGAGACTCGTCCACGTCTGTCTCCTCTGCGGTATCCTCCAAATTGTCGGTGGTTCTAGAAATAGAAAATTACGTTAGAACAGAATATATAACAATGCCTACAACAACACAATGGCAAACAGGACATGGGCGAACACACATTAGACACATGCAATGGCAGAAACTCTTACGTGCGCATCTCCATGATGTCCTTCAAGAACATCAGCTGTTGGGTATACATATAGGGTCGCTTGCGAGATGCGCCATCCCCGCTGCGTCCCCTTTCACCCATTTCACGCCGGAATTGGTCACGGCAGCTCCGCCACCGTGTTTTGATCTCTTGGACTGTTGGAGTTAAAAAACAGATATCACGCCATCAGAACTATGACCTCTCACTTAAATGAGGGGCCCTGCACTGCCAATTACGTGGTACACGGTGATGCGCCTGCTCCACAAAAGTTTCTCGTGAAAATGCGCAGACGACACATACAGGGCCCCAGTTCTTCAAAAGGGATGACATGCATTGCCAGAAAATGCCTGGTACTCACCCAACCGACTGCGGTCACGGGTTCGGCCACTCTCCCAGTCCTGGCCGAATAGCTCCTTTGCGACCACCTCCCAGGAGTCCTCCTTGGCCGTCCGGTTGTGGTACGCCTCCGAGCGAGTATCCCAAATTTCTGCATGTCCCTGGACCAGGACGAGGAGGCGCTCCACGTCCATCCCACGCGGCATGGCAGCAGGTGTTCACAGTGGAAGATACCTTCACAGTCTCCAGTCCCTAGCCCTGCCCACTCGCAGTGGAAACGCAAGCACTTCCTGGTTTTTGTTTGCTTTGTCCAGCTTTATAGACTGTTTTTCATGGACATAACAAGTGATGCATGATTTTCGCGCATGCAACGCAGGAGCGTCCGTGTGTCATGCGTTGTTTTCACGCACCCATTGACTTCAATGGGTGCGTGATGCGCGAAAAACGCACGATTATAGAACATGTCGTGAGTTTTACGCAACGCACGCGCACTGCGCAAAAATCACGCATCGTCTACACTGCCCCATAGACTAATATAGGTGCGTACGACACGCGTGAAAAGCACGCGCGTCGCACGCGCGTATATTACGCTCGTGTAAATGAGGCCTAAGAATGTAAGAAAAACAACATCGTATTTAAAGAGGCTCTGTCACCAGATTCTCAAATCCCTATCTCCTATTGCATGTGATCGGCGCTGCAATGTAGATAACAGCAAAGTTTTTTTTTTGTTTTTTTTTTAAAACGTTCATTTTTGGCCAAGTTATGAGCTATTTTATATATATATATATATATATATATATATATATATATGCAAATGAGCTTTGAAATGGACAACGTTATGTCCAACTGGGCGTGTATTGTGTTTTTAACTGGGCGTGTTTACGTGTATGACGCTGACCAATCCGTGACCAGTCAGCGTCACAAACTCCTCTACGTTCATTTACAAGCAGCACAGCGTTCTTACTAGAACGATGTGCAGCCAGATACACAAGTGTCCTGATCATGAATACACATGATCATCCAGCCTGGACGTCATGTGTATTCAGAATCCTGACACTTCTGAATCTTTTCTGTGAGATTGCAGCAAGCCACTCGTACTCTCGCGAGATTACGAGGTAAACGAGATTTCGTTTTTCTTGCTGGAAATCTCAGAGAAGAGTCAGAAGTGTCAGGATTCTCAATACACATGACGTCCAGGCTGGATGGTCATGTGTATTCATTATCAGGACACTTGATTAACGTTAATCTAGTGTCCTGATAATGAATACACATGACCATCCAGCCTGGACGTCATGTGTATTGAGAATCCTATACACATGCCCAGACATGGAATGATAATTGTTTATGATGCAAGCTGAAAAGATGAACAATTATCATTATGTACATGTTACTGACCAATGAATATTTTCTGTCTGTCATTTCTGGACTTTCTTTACATTTTCTTTGATAGTTACTAAAAAATGATCCTAGAATCTTAACATTTAACGAACAGTGCAGGGACAGATACCTTGTACTGTATGTAGCATTCTTGATCATGAAAAACAACACTGGATGGATGAGAAGCAAGTTATCCTGTCTATGGTCCACTTTACCTGAGAAAAGCAACAGGACCAATGTGTGTAACTGATGACTAAAAAATACACCGCTTTTTCAATCCATTTTCCATCCTATTGTATTAAACACTTTTTTGTTATCTTTCTTTTAAATAGAAAACGACTGAAAACGTGATGTGTGTTTTGTACATCCGTTATCCAGTCTATTTGGATGTCATTTCATTAACCCCTTAAGGACACAGCCTGTTTTGGCTTTGTGGACACAGCCGATTTTTGCAAATCTGACGTGTCACTTTATGTGGTAATAACTCCGGAATGCTTTTGCCTATCCAAGCGATTCTGAGATTGTTTTCTCGTGACATGTTGTACTTTATGATACTGAAAAAATGTCGTCGTTAAATTCAATATTTATTTGTAAAAAACACCAAAATTTAGAGAAAATTTGCAAAAATCTGCATTTTTCTAAATTGTAATGTATCTGCTTGTAAAACAGATCATAATACCACACAAAATATTTACTAGCTAACATTTCCCATATGTCTACTTTATGTTTGCATCGTTTTTTGAACGTGCTTTTATTTTTCTAGGACCTCACAAGGCTTAGAACTTTAGCTGCAATTTCTCGCATTTTCAAGAAAATTTCAAAAGGCTATTTTTTCAGGGACCAGTTCAGTTCTGAAGTGGCTTTGAGGGCCTTATATATTAGAAACCCCCTATTTTTTTTTTTACTAAATTCATTTGTAATACAGTTTTTTTCTGTAACACAGAAGGTTTTACCCAAGAAATGCAACTCAATATTTATTGCCCAGATTCTGCAATTTTTAGAAATATCCCACATGTGGCCCTAGTGTGTTACTGGACTGAAATACCGGCCTCAGAAGCAAAGGAGCACCTGGTGGATTTTGGGGCCTCTATTTTATTAGAATATATTTTAGGCACCATGTCAGGTTTGAAGAGGTCTTGTGGTGCCAAGACAGTGGAAACCCCCCAAAAGTGACCCCATTTTGGAAACTACACCCCTCAAGGAATTTTTCAAGAGGTATAGTTAGCATTTTTAGCCCACAGGTTTTTTGCTAAATTTATTGGAACTGGTGTGTGAAAATGAAAATCTACTTTTTTTTCTGAAAAAACATACGATGTTTTAGATTTTACAAGGAATAAAGGAGAAAAAGCACCCCAACATTTGTAAAGCAATGTCTCCCGATTACGGCAATACCCCATATGTAGTAATAAACTGCTGTTTGGACCCTCAGAAGGGAACGAGGGCCATTTGGATTTTGGAGCGCAGATTTTGCTGGATTGGTTTTCGGTGCCATGTCGTGTTTGCAAAGCCCTGGAGGGACCATAACAGTGGAAACTCCCCAAAAGTGACCCCATTTTGGAAACTACACCCCTCAAGGAATTTTTCTAGGGGTATAGTTAGCATTTTGACCCTACACGGTTTTTGCTGAACTTATGGGAATTATGCCGTGAAATTGAAAATCTAAATTTTTTTTCTAATAAAATGTTGTCGTTTTAGCTCAGATTTTTTCATTTTTTCAATAGATAAAGGAAAAAAAACACCCCAATATTTGTAAAGCAAACTCTTCTGAGCACAGCAATACCCCATATGTGGTAATAAACTGCTGTTTGGACACATGGCGGAAGTTAGAATGGACGGAGCGCCATTTGACTTTTGGAGCTCGAGTTTTGCTGGAAAGGTTTGCGGCCCCATGTCACATTTGCAAAGCCACTGAGGGGCCAAAATAGTGCAAACTCGGCAAAAGTGACCCCATTTGGGAAACTATACCCCTCGTGGAATTTATCTAGCGGTATAGTGAGCATTTTGACCCCACAGTTTTTTTGCTGAATTATTGGAATTATGCAGTGAAAATGAAAATCTTCATTCTTTCCACTAAAATGTTGAATTTTTTTCATTTTAACAAGGAATAAAGGAGAAAAAGCTCCCCAACAATTGTAAACCAATTTCTCCCGAGTACAGTAATACCCCACATGTGGTCATAAACTGCTGCTTGGATACACCACAGGGCTCAGAATGGCAGGAGTGCTACTTGGCATGTAGATTTTGGTTGATTGTTTTTTGGGCGCCATGTCGCATTTGCAGAGCCCCTGAGGTACCCGTACAGTAGAAACCCCTGAGATGTGACTCCATTTTGGAAACTATACCTTTCAGGGTAATCATCTAGGGGTGTACTGAGCATTTTGCTCCCACAGGTGTTTCATAGATTGTATTAGAATGAGGCAGTGAAAATGAACAATTTATTTTTTTTTTCCCAAAAAATATGTAGTTTTGCACCCAATTTTTTTTCCACAAGGGGTAATATTAGAAAAAAACACACATAATTTGTTACCCAATTTCTCCCGAATACGGCAATACCCCATGTGTGGCCCTAAACTGCTGTTTGGGCACATGGCAGAGCTCAAAATGGAAGGAGCGCCATGTGGCTTTTAGAGCACCGATTTTGCTGGACTGGTGTAGGGGCGCCATGTCGCATTTGCAGAACTCCCTTAGGTACCAGAGTAGAGTGTAAAACCCTGAGAAGTGACCCCATTTTGTAAACTACACCCCTCAAGGCATTTATCATTTGCCTGGATATATGACAGGGCTTAGGCGTGAAAGGCGCATGTGAGACCTATTTTAATGATTTTCGCAGCATTAGCCCACAACGGCAGGGCTCTGAGGTCAAATAGTCCAACAAACCCCCAAGTAGTGACTCCCATTTTGGAAACTGCACCCCTGAAGGCATTTTATTAACGGGTGTAGTGAGCATTTTGACCACACAGGTTTTTTTTTTTCTATAATAAATGAATGCTCAGTAGATGGTGCAAAGTGAAAATTGCAAATTTCCACAGGTATATGCCATTTTAGTGCACAATATTTTGTGCCCAGTTCATGCCACTGAAGACAAATACCTCAAACTGTTAAGCGGGTTCTCCCGGGTATGGCGGTGCCATATATGTGGATGTAAACTGCCCGTTGGGCACGCTGTGGGGCTCAGTAGGGAGAGGCGCCATTTGGCTTTTGGAGCGTGGATTTTGCTTAGTGGCAGTTTTGTTTGGGGTTTTGCTGGTATTTCAGTTTATGATGTGGGGGCATATGTAATCTGTGCGGAGTACATCAGGGGCATAATAAGAGGGTGTAATAATGGGGTAAATAAATAATAATCCGCAGATATGTGGCCGGTGTCGCACTGATAAATGGTGCCAGATCTTATCCGCTTTTGGACACTCTGCACATTTTGCATCGCCATATTCTGAAAGCCAGAACTTTTTGTTTTTTCCACCGGAGCTGTGTGAGGGCTTATTTGTTGCGGGACAATCTGTAGTTTTCATTGGTACCATTTTGGGGTACATGCGATTTTTTTGATCACTTTGTATTTTATTTTTTTGGCAAGCAAGGTGACCAAAAACCTGCAATTCTGATGTTTTTTATAAAAAAAATTTACGGAGTTCGCCATGCGCTATTAATGACCATTTTACTTTATTCTGCGGGTCGGTACGATTACGGCGATACCAGATGTATATCGTTTCTCTTATGCTTTGCAGCGTCTGCACGATAAAATCACTTGTTTCAAATTTATTTTTTGTGTCACCAGATTCTGAGAGCCATAACTTTTTTATTTTTCCGTCAAAAAAGCTGCGGGAGGGCTTGTTTTTTGCGGGACGGTCTTCAGTTTTTAATGGTATCATTTTGGGGTACATGCAACTTTTAGATCCCTTTTTTTATTCTGTTTTGTGAGGGGTAGTGACTAACAAACAGCGATTCTGGAATCGTTTTTTATTAAAAAAATGTACGGTGTTCACCGTACGGGTAAAATAGCGTGATATTTTTATAGTTTGGGTCGTTACGGACGCGGTGATACCACATGTGTACTTTTTTTTAATGTTTTTCTGTTTTTCCTATAATAGACTTATTATAGGAAAAAAGGCTGTGTTAGTGTTTTTTGCAACTTATTTTTTTCATGAAACTTATTTTTTTTTTACTTTTTTACAACATTTTTATTAACTTGTTTTACCTTTTTTTTGTGTCCCACTAGGGAACTTGAAGGCATGAAGCCCTGATCGCTATTCTAATACACTGCACTACCTACATAGTGCAGTGTATTAGAGCTATCAGGCTTCGCCTCCCGGCGGGGCCTAATAGGCTTCCGTACTAGGAAGCGATGGTTAGGCTATGGTTGCCATAGCAACCATCGGAACACCCGCGTGTGCCGATGGTTGTCATTAGCAACCATAGCGTGCGGTCTAATCACTTAGATGCAGCGATAGCTGCATCTAAGGGGTTAATCGGCCGGATCGGAGCCTAGCTCCGGTCCTGGCCGTTAGAGCACGATGTCAGCTGTGACAAACACCCGCGCCCGTGGCAACCATCGTGGTTGCCGACAGGCTACAAGACACTTCGATGCATCGATCGCGTTGATCGATGCATCGAAGGGGTTAATCGGCCGGATCGGAGCCTAGCTCCGGTCCTGGCCGTTACAGAGGGGTGCCGGACATCTGATTACCGGCGGTGATGGCGCTGGCTCAAGCTGAGCCAGCGCCATCACATACCTTACGTCCTGGAGCTGTGATTGGTCAGTCTGCTTTGACTGACCAATCACAGCGATCGCCGGCAGGAGACCGCTGTGAATGGTCCCCTGCCGTCTTACTGTGCCGGTCAACTGTCATAAACAGTTGACGGCACAGTTCTGTCACCTTGTCATTTGACAGGGTGACAGTTTTTAGCCAGGACGCACCGGTACGTCCCTGTGCCTTAAAGCACTTCAATGCAGGACGTACCGGTGCGTCCTGGTGCGTTAAGGGGTTAATCATAACGTATAGCACCTATTATATAGAAAAAGCATTGTAGTGCAGATTGTGGATTTATCAAAGAAATAAATAATACATTATATATATATATTTATATATATATATATATATATATATATGTGTGTGTTTTATATATATATATACACACACACACACACACACACACACACACACACACACACACACACACACACACACACACACACACACACACACACACACACACACAGGGCCTTACTCCATGATTACTTGACTTCAGAATTGATGGACTTCAATGCCTCTGTAATCACTTCTATCTGCAGTATCTCCCAGAGAGTCCAATTTACCTAATGTTAGTGGGAAATTTTCTGTGACATTTGATAACCTGCATAACATGTGGTTTATTTTCTCTGCCTTCAGATAACCCCTGAATATCTTCAGACTGTGTGCACACGACTTTTTAACAGCCAGCTGAGGCAAAGTGCGGCTCAGAGCATCGACTTTACCCGGCCTGGAACTGTAAGTACATGACAGTAGTCCTTTGATGCGCACGTTAGACATCTGATTTGCACCTATTGTGGTATGTCAGATTCCCTGCATATTGCACTATGGTTTTCTCTTCTTTCCATTACATTCTACACTTGTTTTGAATATATGGAATTTTTGCAAGGAGTTTGTTTAGAAGGACATCACATACTTCGAATATCTAAATCATAACCTAAAAATAATTTTGCCATATCCTTCTTCCAATACTGTAATAGACTAACCCCCGGTGATCAAAGTAAAATCCACCTTTTTATGACTGATCATAATGTATTGTGGGCAGCATCGGGGCTCAGTTGTTAGCAATTGGACCTGGGTTTGAATCCACCCAGCATCTTTCTTTGGATAGACACGGCTTGTGATATTTCAGAAAAGATGTTTATGACTGACAAAGTGCAGTGTTTATAATATTGTGGCAGTCTATCAGAGAAAATGCACCCTGGCTCTTTAACCCCTTCCCACACCTTGCCGTTAATGCACGTCAAGGGGTGCAGTAACTTCACGCACCTTGACGTGCAGTTATGTCTGCACTTTGACAGTTAACTGCTGCGCGGCGCTACACCGCAGCGGCGGTTAACTATGCAGGGTGTCTGCCCTGCATTCCCTGTTTCCGATCAGCAGTTAACCCCTTAAATGCGGCGGCCGCATTTAAGGTGTTTAGAGCACATCGTCAGCCCCCACATGAAATCACGGGGGGGCTGGCGATGGTTGCCATGGTAATCGGAAGCCAGACAATGGCTTCCGGACTGCCATGTACAGAAGCTTATGAGGACCAGCCAGAGGCTTCCTGTCAGAGTTACTGTCACGTCACAATGACAGTTAGAACACATTACACTACGTAGGTAGTGTAATTTATTCTAGCAGCGATCAGAGCTGCAAACCTCATAGTCCCCTAGTGGGACAAGTAAAAAAAAGATAATAAAAATGTTTTATAAAAGTTATGTTACATAAGTAAAAAATGCTTTTTTTTTTTCTTTTTTCCTATAATAAGTCTTATTATAGGGAAAAAAAAGTACACATTTTGTATCACCACGTTCGTAACGACCCAAACTATAAACCTATAATGTTGTTTTTCCTGCACGGTGAACACTGCAAAAATAAAAGTAAAAAAAATGCCAGAATCGCAAATTCTTTTGGTCACCACCCCTCTCAAAATATACAATAAAAAGTGATCAAAAAGTCGCATATATCCCAAAATACATGCGACCTCTACTTTGCTTTAATTTTCACCTCTACTTTGCTTTAATTCCTGTGAAACTGTTAAAACACTTTCTGAATGCTGTTTTGAATACTTTGAGTGGTGCAGTTTTCAATATGGGGTGATTTATGGGGACTTTCTAATATATAAGGCCCTCAAAGCCACTTCAGAACTGAACTGGTCCCTGTAAAAATCGCCTTTTGAAATTTTCTTTCAAATATGAGAAATTACTGCTAAAGTTCAAAGCCTTGTAACGTCCTAGAAAAATAAAGAATGTTCAAAAAACGATGCAAATATAAAGTAGACATATGGGAAATGGTAACTAGTGACTATTTTTTGTGGTATTACTATCTGTTTTACAAGCAGATACATTTACATTTAGAAACTGCTAATTTTTGCATATTTTCTCAAAATCTTTACCAATAAATATTGAATTTATCGACCAAATTATTTCACTAACATAAAGTACAATATGTCACGAGAAGTCACTTGGATAGGTAAAAGCATTCAAAAGTTATTACCACATAAAGTAACACATGTCAGATTTGAATAAATCTGCTTTGTCATGAAGGCCAAAACAGGCTCAGTTCTGAAGGGGTTAATGGGCTGTCCCTTTGAGTGTTGAGCAGTTCACGGACACTTTCTCCTATTTCCGTGATTTTTATGTGATCCAGTGTCCCTATGACGTCCCAGGAGTACAGGAACCGGATGTTTTGTTGTAAGGACACAGAGGCAGAAGCTCCTCTGACAGGAGGCCTGTCACTTAATATTTCTTATATTTTTATATAGCAATAAGGGGGTTTTAATACGGACTACTGTGCCTTGCTTACTTATAGGCCTCGTATTTCTAGTGGTCATCTAATCTGAGACATTTCCACGTCAAGGCACATTACAAAATGTCTGAATACTGGATCTTTTACTGAAATGAATTCTTATGATTCATTTATGACACCAGGATGTGGTGGAGGTTTAGATAGACACTTGTGACCGATAAGCATATGACTTTTCTATCTAATAATCATCATAAGATTTCTTATGTCCTTGTGTTATTCTGCGAGGACAGAGATCCTACATTGTAGCAAATGAGTTAAGTTAATCATTGAATTATAGAGTATATATAATCTCCCAGCGAAATATGAATCCTTTATTGTACTACTATCATCTAATTTCAGATATTACTCATAATTGCCATGTGTAAACAGGGCAGCGATCAGCAGATGAACAATCAATTTCGCATTCATCAGCTGTTCGTATCGTTTTAAATGTGCAAAATATTATAGTTGTCGGCAGCACTTCTCCCTGTGTAAACAGGGAGACGTGCCGCCGACATGATAATATTATATAGGGAAGAGATCGGAGTAACGAGCACTCGTCCCGATACATAGCTCTGTGTGACAGGAGCAAACGAGCACCGATCAACTAGCTGTCTCGATCGGCGCTCATTTACACGGCCCAAGTCGGGCTGTGTAAAAGTACCTTTAGTCTACCCTGCCATAACCCTGCTTGCTTTAACACTTACAAAAAAAATCCTGTACACTGGTTCCTTGAACCCAGTTACATGTCCCACATACCAGCCAAGGGAGAAATACCCAATAGAATAAAAATAAAGCGCTTTTCTTTTATTCAGGACGATGAAAAGTAAAAATATTGGTAAAAGTGTAAAAAAAAAAAAATTGGCTAAAGTATAAAATGAGAGAAAAATGTAATTCCAAAAGGTGATATTTAGCTGTTGTACATTTAGGCATTAAAGTCTTTGTTCACAAATGGGTTAAAGGGGATCGGTCACTAGTTTAGCTGGGAGATAGGACATTACTAATCTAATAGGTGCTGTCACACTGATAATGCTACTGAAAATTGTGTCCCAAAAAGTTTATTTTAAAAGTTAGGAGCTTTTTTTTTCTAAATATGCAAATTAGGCTATACTAGACAAGTGGGCTTCAACAGCAGCGATTCTCCTCAGGTGGAGCTACCTCATAGCCTCTGACGCTGTCCTATCACAGTGTGAGAAACTCAGGCTGAAGAGAAGGGGGGTCATTTCATACAGCCATATCTCCGGCGGTGGACCACCTAGAACAGTGGACGCATATGAGATTCTAATCTTTCATATGGCACCAGGATCACCGTTCTAGCTGTGAAACACCTGGAGATATCACCAGTTGAATACGCAGTCGGGAATGGAAGCTGTATACCATATGATCACTCTGTGTTGCTGGGCTGAGAACAGGAGAACTGTATGAGGATTGGATAGTGTCATACAGAAAACATTACACCGCCCAGAGAGAAAAGAAAGAGTCACCTCCCATTTGGCAAGTATAGCCATCTTAGCATATTTAGAAAAATTCACATAACTTTGCAAGTAATAAACGCTTTGGAAAAACAGTCATTGTATTTATCAGCATCATAGTGCCTATTAGCTTAGTTAGGAGATAGGGAATTAATAAACTGGTGACCGATCCTCTTTAGGCTTCATGCCCACTTCAGTCTTTTCCTTCAGGGTGCTAGCCGTTTTTTTGACGGCTAGCACCCTGACCCATTCATTTCATGCACACTTCAGTTTTTTTGACGGTCCCGTTGTTCCGTTCCGACAAAAGTAGAGCATGTCCTACTTTGGTCCGAGATTCCGTGATCATAAGGCCCATGCAAGTCAATGGGGCCGTCAAAAAAACTGAAGGCCCACGGAAGGCATCCGTGTGCCGTCGGTGTGTGACGGAGACGTTGCTAGGTACATTAGAGATATTACACTAATCGGCAGCCACTTATCTCTATCCAGCACTGATAGAGAGAATAAAATAAAGCAGTTCAAACGTACCCCGATCGTTGTCTTGGTGACTAGTCCCTCTTCTTCCTCCAATCCGACCTTCCTGTAGGACGCAGCAGTCCATGTGGCCACTGCAGCCTGCGATTGGCTGCAGAGGCGATCACTTGGAATGAAGTGTTATCCCTGGAGGCCTGCCTTCTGACGTCATCCAGTCCGGCGTGACCGCCACTACAGCCTGTGATTGGCTGCAGCGGTGACATGGATGAAACGTCATCCCAGGAGGCCGGACAGGAGGAAAATGCAGGGAGTTCTGAGTAAGTATGAACAGATTTTTTTATTTAATTAAAATTGTATTTTGCGAGCGCCGAGCATGGTCATTCTTCAGCGCTACTCACTGTCCAGGGTGCTGAAAGAGTTACCGCCGATCAGTGCAACCCTGCTCTTTCAGCACCCTGGACAGTACCATGCTTGGAAAAGGGAAACAGAGTGCACACGGAAACCACACGGCCGCTAAAACGGGCACACGGATCCATCAAAAACGGCCGATAAAACAGTGACTGAAGTGTGCACGAGGCCTAATAAAAGAAGATAAGCCTGCAGGTCATGTGAGCCTTCCTTGTCACACATTTAACCTGTTGATGCCATCTGCTATAATACTATATGACTAGCGGGAGCGCATTAACACTCATAAACATTATACTACGGTCCTCCAAGGCACCGCTTCTGAAATGTGTATGGATCTAGAGTATGCCAATACATTACAGTTTAAAAATAAGTCCTCAAAATACCTTTTGTGATTTATAATAATGTAAGAAATTAGTTGCCAAAAGAAAGTACAACTTGTCCCCCAGAAAACAAGTTCTCAAACTGCTTTGTCAACAAAATAAAAAGGTTATGACCACTGGAGGCAAAAAAACAAAACATATTTTCAGGTTGTCCAATCCAAATGGCTCTTGCCTCAAGGGGTAAAGGAAGCACATCTCAGAGGGTTGTTTCTGATTTTTAGTTTTGCCCAAAGTTGCCTTCAGTTGGAGAGCGGAAATTCAATCCCAGAGTTTTTAAGTGGGTCATAGTAGAATCAATAGGCCTTTGCAGAGATAAATAAAATTTAGTGATGGGATCTATTAATTCTTGTTCAACATATGTTTTATGATGTTCACTGTCTGACTTCTGTTTATTCCATGGCTGGACGTATCTGTGTGGTCCAGTGTCATGACGAGGATGTAAGTTGTAGTCGTTTCTCCATCACATGCCTGCTGCACCTCCACCTTGCTGCCACTATAAGTGTATGATGCAACCCTAATGGCATGACCACATCATTTGCAAATAATTTGTACAATGTATTGTGTTACTGAAGTGTCCTTTTGTGCAGCACGCATATATAATTTCTTCTTCTACTCATCCTGATCATCACTGCAATGTGTAAACAGACATCTGCCATTCATAATATCATGGAATAGAAACTTTAGGTGTTATGACCAAAAGTGAATATTGTTTATAGTGTCTGGCATTTCATAGCTGAAACACCATTATTATAAAGGTATGGGGGGGGGGGGGGATTTATCAACAGGAGTTTTTTATGGCACTTTTCTGTTCTTTCAACCTCGCTGGAACAAATTGCGGCAAATTTATTACGTTTGACATGTCCTAGTGGCATGTCAGAAGTTTTGATCATTGGGGGTCTGGGTGCTGATAGTTTTTCTAAATAAAAAACACTGTTGTAATCTACATTACAGCGCCGATCACATCATGTACAATATAGGGCACTTATAATGTGGTGACAGAGCCTCTTTAAGCTGTTTTAGTACATGAGAGCTTGTGGAGCAGCAGCATCCTGGACTCCCAGACCTCACATCCAGCAGGTATTACTGGGAGGAACACACCAACATATCAGGGGGTCTGAAAATAAATGAAGAAATAAGAAATTGTGGTTAACTGGGATTAAAAAAGTTGCACTACAACCATATACAAAAATCTATATTTTTTTCCCATGTCAAAGGTCTCCATATCTTTTAAAGAGACTGTCACCAGATTATAAGTGCCCTATCTGCACCGCTCACACTGCCACAATCCCTCCATTTGTTTTGGGAATATCTACCTGCATTATCATTGTTTTTTATTTTTTCATTAAATCAATAAAACTTGGAAATAGTTTCCTATTTTAAAAAGACAAAAAAGACACAGCGCTGGATCCATTTCTTTGCCTTTCCCTGTATCCATACGTGTGCCGACACGAGGACCCGTGTGCGATTCCACACATCTGTGATAAGGTGAGCTGGAGGAACCCTCCCCAAGATTCTTTCTGCCCTATCTCCTACATAATCTGATCGGCGCTGCAGTGTGTTCGGTCCGGGACTTGCGGCCGAAATACGTTCCGTCCATTACGGACGTAATGTGCTCGTGTGAATCCAGCCTTATTGTGGGAGCTCATGGTTCGGACTAGTTTTACCCTTTATGGCCATGTTAGATTTACTCTTGTTAAAAAAATGAATCCGTCTCATGACCGAGCCGCTTTAAAAATTATGTTTAGGAATTGCCTAAATTGTAATTTCCCAATATTCTTATGGGAGTACTTATGCTTGAATCTTACATGAATTATCCCACCCCCTGATATATTTTTGTGTTCAAGTGTATTCAAAATATAGCATTTTATTTATTTTCTGAAAGGGTTTGCTTCATATAGTATTTGAATTTCAAGTAAATACTTATCTACCGTAGTTTGATTTCTCCTCTTCCTACGTGGCCATTGTTACTGGCTTCATAAAGAGTACACGGGCAAGAAAAACTTTTTTTTTTTTTTTTATTCGTCTGAGCAGTTTACATGAGTAAGATTAAAAGGTCAGACTCATTGTGTCATTTTGGAGGTAGTCTTTTTGGCACCCATTATCTTAAAACCTTTGCTCTTCTATAAATTAATCCTCAATTCTGGACTTTCACGAAGGCTATCTGTGTGTTGTCTATGCCTGCATCACAGATGGGATTCTGCTCTTTTCAGCAGGTCTCTGTACAGTGGCCGATGCCTACGGGCAGTACATTCCATAAGCAGAAAGGATATGAGTGTCAGGCCACATGATCCTCTTTCCTAAGATGTTAGAGACAAAGAATAAGCCCTGTCCTCTTGTTTCATGTCCCTTTATAAAGATTAAAAAACATATTAGAAACAGGCTTGCTGAACACCATTTATTAGAATCTATTTCTACTGCTTGTCACGTTTCATCAGACATCTACAGTACCCTGCAATTCTATGTAAGCTTGATCTATTACAAGTGATCAAATCCGGACTGTGCACAATAATGCTTCTGTACATAAGCTCATTATCTTCAAGCCCTCACAATGTCCAGCCTTACACATCTATCTACTTGATGATGGTACATGATGCTTTTATGTATTACTTAAAGAGGCTCTGTCACCAGTTTATTAATTCCCTATTTCATCTAATAGGCGCTATGATGCTGATAACTACAGTGTCATTTTTTTTTCAAAAACGTTTATTATTTGCAAAGTTATGAGCTTTTTTTCTAAATATGCTAATTTGGCTATACTTGTCAAATATGAGGTGACTCTTTATTTTCACTCTGGGCGGTGTAATGTTTTCTGTATGACTCTGTCAAATCAAATATATGGCTTCTCCCCCTTCCCTGCCCAGCAACACAGACGGTTCATATAGTACACAGCTTCCATTCTTGACACCGCTAGAACTGCAATTTGTCATTTATAATCTTATTTTTCATATGCCACCAGAACCACTGTTCTAGGTGGTCCACAGCCCGTGGTATGGCTGTTTTACGTAATCCACCTTCCCTCCAGCCAGAGACTCTCTCACTGTGTGAAGCAGCTTCATGCTGATAGGACAGCGTCAGAGGCTGTGACGTAGCTCCACCTCAGGAGAATCGCTGGTGTTGACGCCCATTTGTCAAGTATAGGCACATTTGCATATTTGGAAATCAGCTCATAACTTTTAAAACGATAAACATTTTGGGACACAATTTTCACTAGCCTTATCAGTATGACAGCGCCTATTAGCTAGGGGATTGGGCATTACTATGATCGATCCTCCTTTTAAGTTTGCACGTGTGGGGTGTGAGGTTTTATTTATTTTTTTGTTTTTGTTGTTTTTTGATCAATCCTGACAGTAGACTACAAAAGTACAGTGCAATTCAAGAGAATGGGGTTGTCCATTAGGAATTTTATATGACCTAAATTAATGGCCCTTTTACACCAGCCAGTTATTGGACAATGAGCGTTCACAGAACGCTCGTTCCCAATAATTGCCTTGGGTAACGATCAGTCGATGAGCGAGCAAACTCTTGCTCATCGGCTGATTGCTTAGTTTGAAATGTAGAAACTATTATTGTTCTATAAGAACAGCGAGATGTGTGCTGCCTACACGATAAAAATTTATGGGGACGAGCGATCGGAGTAACGAGCGCTCATCCCCATATTAGTGCCTTGTGAAAGGAGTAAGCTAGTGCCGATTAACGAGCTGTCTCGATCTGCGCTCGTTTACACAGCCCTCGTCGGGCTGTGTAAAATGTCCTTAACCGTAAAGAAGGGATAGAGTCGGACCCCCACCAAGCACGTATTGATGGCCTATCCTGGGGATTGCAATCATGCCCATACCGGACTATTTTATCGCAATTTTTTCAAAATTGCAGCAAAATTTATACTATTCTGCCACGGTTTCAGGCAAAAAACACAGGGGCAGCTAAATACAGGGGCTGGAGGGAGGGTGATAAATGAGAAAGAGGCGGCTTCAATGGTAGAAGGGAACTGATGGCACAGAGAAAGGACCACGGATGATCTTATTAGGCCCCATGTTCACGAACTTAAAAACACCCGTATTTACGGGGTGTAATTACGGCCCATGGACTTCTATTGGCCAAGGGTACCTCCCCGTAGGCTTACGGGAAACTGCCCATGCCGTTGAAAAATATAGAACATGTCCTATTTCAGGCTGTAATAACGGCATGGGCAGGCCCATAGAAGTCTATGGGGCTCCCGTAATTACGGGTGGCTACGTGTGTGCAGCCGTAATTACGGGAGAGCGTTGCTAGGCAACGTCAGGGGATAGTCCCTGTCCAGGGTGCTGAAAGAGTTAAACGATCGGCAGTGACTCTTTCAGCACCCTGGACAGTGACTACCGATCACAATATAGATCAACCTGTAAAAAAAAAAAAAGACGTTCATACTTACCCAGAACTCCCTGCTTCTTCCTCCAGTCCGGCCTCCTGGGATGACGTTTCAGCCCATGTGACCGCTGCAGCCAATCACAGGAGCAAGCGGTCACATGGACTGCCGCGTCATCCAGGGAGGTCGGGCTGGATGTCGAAAGAGGGACGCGTCACCAAGACAACAGCTGGGTAAGTATGAATTTCTTTTACTGCGGAAAGGGCTGTCCCTTCTCTCTATCCTGCACTGATCGGGAGAAGGGCTGCCGATTTAGTGCAGTGCAATTTTGCAGCGAAAACGTGCCCGTAAATACGGGTGGAATACTGGTGACTCCGGACCTGTATTTACGGGCACGGGTCCGTAAATACTAGTGCAATACGGGTCGAATACGCGTGACCAAGGACCCGTGTTTACGCCAGTATTTACGGGAGGAAAAAAATACGTTTGTGTGCATGAGGCCTTATCTAGTAGATCTCGAATTGTTGATAGCTTTTATATTTGTATATGTGTACAATTGTGTTACACACTCTCTCTTGTTTTCAAAACGGGATCGAAGCAGGCTAAGTTAAGAGTTTGCCCTAAAAGCTCTTTTATAAACATACAAAAATAAAAGGATACTTAGCCGCTCAGACGACCCGAGTTTAGTCCAATGATCCTGGTGTTATGCTTCTCTAATCCACCTTGAGGGAAGGTAACTGCAAAATCAAACTGGTGTATCAGAATTCAGTTGGTAGATATTTGTAATCAATACTTTTTGCAAATTTATTTATTTTTTCTCTTGGATGCATTGAAGTGATAAAAAAAAGGTTGTAATTGTGTGTATATCCTTTAAATTATACACCCGCATAAAGGTTTACTTTTGATTTGCTGGATTACCAGGATATGCTACGTGATTTCCTTTTGTACTGGGTGGGTACTTCGTGTAGGACCTACCCACTTCATGCTGTTTTGAACTGTGGCTGGGACCTGCATGTAAGCTTTAATTTTGTACTGTTTGCAGGAGATGAGCCCCTGTCCTGCTACCGTCAGTTGTTTGTGTAATCGTACCTGAGCTGTTGTCGTCTGAGAATTATTCTGGTGCTAATCACTTTTGTTCTGGGGATACAAAAGCTTTTGTGTGTTAATCTGAGCTGGGGCCGAGATGGGAATTCAAACCCCTCTAAAACTGGCCATTTCCGTAATTTCAGACTGCCGATTTCTAATCAACTTGTCCTTCATTCTTGGTCTGTGGAGGTTAGAACGACAAATCCTCGATCAACCTCTGTCGTGACCTGTTGCCTGTCTGAGCTTCCATTGTTTGGTTGCAGATCTGTTGCTATTACTACATCACCCGACAACAACCAAAGAAATTAAACATGGCAGATCTACTTTTCGACCAATATCTGCCGTCAGTTGGCCTTCATGGTCAAGATCAACCTCCGTTTTAACCTTCATGCAAACCGTTGTTCTCCGTCTAAATTCCCTGAGCTACTGATGGAAACGTTCAAAATAATGTTCACAGCAGACCGTACCCACCCTAGGGCCACCTAGTAACCTACACAGTTGTAAAAAGGGGCTCACTCAAATCCACCATGTTCACAAAATACTACTCAGTTCAACTTATGTAAAGGCTCACAGTCACAAATTACGTATTAAGAGTCGCATACTTTATTAAATAACTATGTAATTAAAACATACAATAAACACTAAAGGGATGCATACACTACATGTGGTAGCAAGAATATGGATATTCAAGGGAGGTGGAAAAGGGCTGGCACCATAGATTCAGACAAATTTCACAGCGGAGTGGAGATTCCCAATGGCACTATCAATATTTGGAATTCTGGCGTCTCACATGCCCATGGGGTGCTCTTGGACCAGTACTGCGCTTCAAAACTTGATATAAAAATAGAGAAATTTGAGGTACTCATCGACTGTAGCAAAACATTTTTTATTCAGGGTCCTTAGGCTTGCTCCACATCAAAACCTACGGCCGTTCGCGATTACACATTCTTTTTCTACGGCCGTTTCGCGTTCACGAGCCCTTTTTCAAGGCATGTGGGATTGCGAAATGACCGTAGGCTTGCTTCACTTCTAAACCTAAAGATCGAAGAATATGTTCACACGTAGCGAGAATACTGGAGATTTTCTACAGCAGATTTAATTGCTGAAGATCTGCAGTGTATTACAGTAGCAGCAGAGTGGATGGGATTTGAACAAATCTCATCCGCACACTGCGTAAAAAAATTTGCCGACAAAATGTTTATAAATTGACCTGAGGTGCGGTTTATTTATTTTTTTTAAAATACGGAACATGTCAATTTATGCTTGGGAATCGCTCTTTTTCTGTTGCAAGTATTGCAACTCAGAAAAGAAATAAAACAAAACTTTTTTTGTGTAAAATGACTAAAAAAGTTAATATAAACGTATAGGAATTATCGAGGCACTCACCGAACTTACAACACAGTTTCTTTATTCAAAAGATCTCGGTCAGGATGTGGTATTAGCCTACGGCCGTTTCATGTGCATACACGCTTTCTCAAGGCTAATACTTACATCCCGGCTATTGTCATAGCGACCCTTTCTTCTGTTCTCCTTCCGGGCCGGTGTCCTGGATGACTTTTCATCCCATGTGACTACTGCAGTGTAACCCAGCAGGCCGGCGTGGACGAGAACAGAAGAAAGTATCGCTATGACAATGGAGTACAGGTTAAGTATAGACTTACAGAATACAGAAGCCTAAATGTAACACGCTCACATAGTTATCACATATAGTATGCATAGTAAAAGTACAATATCCTAAACATATACCAGATAAAGTAAGGCATACAGAACAAGATAGCTACCACCTGCCCTTAGTTCCAATTACATACTGAAAGTGATGTGTTCAGCTACATTTCTATACAGGTGGTGATTTTTAGCATTCAAACTATGTATGCAGCCTGAAGGATGAGGAAGAGCTTAGATGTGTCTACAATACTTTATATTTAAAATATCGTATTTAATAAAAAGCATATTACATAACCTAAACCTCACATATTTGGCTTCCCCATTACTGTAACAAACTGTACTATTAATATATACTTCGTTTAGGCATCAAATGGTATAAAATAACGGTAAATTAATTGAAACACTTTAAAGGGAAGGTGTCACGAAAATTTTTTATTTATGTATAATATTGCTTTTAGTTTAATATTAAAATACATTTTATTTATTTGTGTTGTGTTGTATTTTTTACTTTATTCTTTTACTTCTCTATGGGGCTGCCATTTTTTTTTTTTCATCTCTATGTGTAGATTAACGACACATACAGAGATGGAATACGGCGCATACATCCCCATAGAGAATGCGAACGGGAGCCGTTCCATTCACTATAGCGTATGCCGTCTGTGTGGGAATGGCGCATGCGCCGCTCCCACACAGACCAAAAGGAAGGTCTTCGGCAGAGCGAAATCCGGCGCCATTTTCATGTGGACCGGAAGCTGCAGCCGGACAGTAAGATGACTACTTCCGGTCGCAGCTTCCGGCCATATGTTCAAGGCCGCGAAGACGCACGGAATAGGGGCGGAGGCGGCAGCGCCGGCAGGAGCAGGTTAGTTATGTTTGTGTATGTGATGTGTGTTTTACGTTCGTGTTATACTGTCTGATTACCACTGTGTCTAATCCTCCTACACTGTGCATTCGCTCAGAAAATGGCAGCACACAGTGTAGGAGGTTTGAAGATTCAACCCCCTCCTTCTCCTGGCACTAGCCAGGATAAAGGGAGGGGGGGATTGTGTGAGGACACTAGAGCGAGTGTGTCTACCCCAAATTTGCAGCATAAAGCAATGAGGTTGATTTACCGCATTGCAATGCTGCAATTTTGGGAATTGCTCCCTCTAATGACCAGCACATGGAAATGTTATAAATTAGAATCTAATTTATAATATTTCCTGACTTGTGAAAAAATTAAAATTTAAAACAATGTGTAATCACTTATATACTAACTGAAAAAAAAAAAAAAAAATAAATTCTAGCGACACATTACCTTTAATTCTTCGTATCCCCTAAACTAAATAACGATAAGTCACTAATGTGTACAGTGTTTACCCCAAAATGGTACATCTAGAAACTACACATTGTCTCTCATACACTCGTTTAGACGCAAAAAAAATAATTATATTTTCAGGAATGCCGTCATGGAAAAACTAAAAAAAAGTCTTGTCCTTGAGATCAAAAATTGTTGGGTCCCTCAGGTGTTCTAAGTGAGCACAAAAAGTTAGTATAAGTAGTTTAAAAACATATCTATCACTTTGTCCTACAAAATGTGCCCTGACACAAGCAAAAAACATGTAGAATTTTTTTTTTTTTTAAGATCTTTGCTTGCTGTCTGTGGAAACATTCTTATTTACTTTTAGAGGCTGAAAGTCTGTCTTTTACACCGGTATACCGCTTTCATTGAAATAACAAATAAAAATTTTCACCAATCCGCCATAACATTAAATCCACCGACTGCCTAACATTATGTAGGTCCCCCTTGCGTTGGCAAAAGATCTCTGAACCGTCATGGCACATCCCACAGATGCTTGTTTGGATTGAGATCTGGAGAATTATAACCTCAATAAAACCCTTTAATAAACTGTCAAGCCTACGCTTTCATGTACTCTGCACGAATTATTTTAGTAGCGCTAATTTATATGGGGCAGATCTAGCCAATTGTGCTATTTTACCACTACTATATACCCTGTATGTAGCCGGGTTGACTCTGGTGTCAATTCTAAACTCTTCAGTACATCTTGATCCTTGAGTTGTCCTCTGCTGATATTTATATCTATTTAGAAGAAAACTGTGCGACCATTTATATTGCCGCACACTGTAGTTTCCACTGGGGTTGCCAGCTTTCCTACAATCCTAAAGGGAAAATACTTCTTCCCTAATCCCATAAAACCTCATACCATTCCGGATTCTGGGAAAGTTGTCTGACAATCCCTGGTATGACAACACTATCGGTGGTCACCCAGCTTTCCCAGCAACAAATATAGCTAAAAACAACTCAATAGAATTGACAAATACAGTTTTATTTACCAAAATTTATTTGTTCTCACCCCCCCCCCTAACATTTACTGCTTCCTTTTTCATTTGCCCTAGTAGTTTGTTTGACTGTATTTTACCTCCTCTAGAAAACAAACCAGTTATTAGGCTAAATTTAGGCCATGTAATATTTGTACAATGTACATATATACATACAGTAGACGTTATTTATGTGTTTTTTATGATGTGCGTCATAAATTGTGTGCTATAAATCATATAAGAACTGTTAGCGATAAGACACTACTGCTATTTACAGTTGTCTAAAGCAGGCGTGACTGTATTGAGCATGGTTTTAAGGGTATGAATTGCACAATAAAGCAAGTACGGTATATATATATAAAAAAAAAATATATATATATATTTTTTTTTATGTACCTCACTGAGGCTAGCCTAGATATGGATGTACCAAATGGCCAGCCCATTACCCAGGAATCTCTTCAAACGTGTATTTCGGGCCTCTACTGTAGCACAAAGTGGGTCAATTTTAAAGAAAAATGCAGTAGTTGGACATATATGGAAAATAAACCTTATGGGTCAGCAACTGGTTAAATGTACAATTTTGGCCATAGTTTTAAATGACAAAAATCAAATAAAATCCATTAGTTCAGCCCATGTAACATGATTGTTACAGCATCTTACTAGAGTCAGAAAATGACTTTATACAAAACTCCATACTCGATATCCTTAATATGGGACATTGAACGCTGTATTATATATTTTTTTTTTATGATCTTTTTTAATTATAAGAACATTAGCCTTCACTGAGGAGTTCCACAACCATATAAAATGACATGGCCTCAGGCTGATTGCATTGATATGCTCAAGGAACTCTAATGTTCTTAATAATTTATAGTAGGGGTGCACTGTTCCCTATAATACACACCACTGCTGCTGCAGAACTTCTTTGTCCGACATTTATTAATGAATTGTAACTCCCTCCTCCTTTTCAAGGTCTGCAGCAGCTGTATTTTTATGGTCTGCAGCAACTGGGGCACAGTCAGGGGCGTAACTAGGAAAGACTGGGCCCCATAGCAAACTTTTGACTGGGCCCCCCCCCTCCCCTGGGTGTCACACAACCCCCCCCCCTTGTAGATAGTGGCTTTTTTACACCCCCCCTGTAGATAACGCCATACAGCCCCCCCTCTGTAGATAGCGCCATACATCCCCCTGTAGAGAACGCCATACAGCCCCCCTGTAGATAATGCCATACAGCCCCCCTGTAGATAACGCCATACAGCCCCCCTGCAGAGAACGGCATACAGCCCCCCCTGCAGAGAACGGCATACAGCCCCCCCTGTAGAGAACGCCATACAGCCCCCCCCCTGTAGAGAACGCCATACAGCCCCCCCCTGTAGGGAACGCCATACAGCCCCCCCTGTAGAGAACGCCATACAGCCCCCCCCTTTAGGGAACCCCATACAGCTCCCTCCCTGTAGGAAACGCCATACAGCCACCCCCCCCTGTAGGGAACGCCATACAGCGTTCCCCCCCCCTGTAGGGAGCGCCATACAGCGTCCCCCCTCCCAAAAAAATGCGACCTACAGTGTGTCCTACAAAATACATGTATCCCCTCTCCACAGGATAGGGGATACATGTGTGATCGCTGGCAGCGATAGGGAGAACGGGGGACTGAAAGTCTCCTGAACTTCTCCATGACAAACCTCTGACTTCCGGCGTCTGCGCAGCTCAATAAAAATGAAAGGAGCGCTGGTCACGCATGCGCACAAGCACGACCGGCGCTCCATTCATTTCTACGGAGCTGCCGACACAGACCCCGGAAGTCTGAGGTTTGTGATGGAGAACTTCAGGGGACTTTCAGTCCCCCGTTCTCCCTATCCCTGCCAGCGATCACACATGTATCCCCTGTCCTGTGGAGATCCTGTGGAGAGGGGATACATGTCCTGTGGATATCCTGTGGAGAGGGGATACATGTCCTGTGGAGAGGGGATACATGTCCTGTGGAGAGGGGATACATGTCCTGTGGAGAGGGGGATACATGTCCTGTGGAGAGGGGGATACATGTCCTGTGGAGAGGGGATACATGTCCTGTGGAGAGGGGATACATGTCCTGTGGAGAGGGGGATATATGTCCTGTGGAGAGGGGGATACATGTCCTGTGGATAACCTGTGGAGAGGGGATACATGTCCTGTGGAGAGGGGGGGGGGGGTACATGTCTTTTGCTCTATTTTGCGCCTTCAGGACCAGACACCGTTTAGCCATTTTTAGCACGTGTTAGTTAAATGGCTCTAACTTTTTTATTTGTTGGGCTAACGACGTGATTTTTGCGACGTTTTTTCCGTAGACAATGCAGGTTTCATTTTTTATCGTTTTTATACACACCTTTTTTGCTATTTTAGAATTTTTATTCATAAAGTTTGAAAATAATAGTAAAAAAATAAGCTTTTTTACATTTCAGCTATTTTTTTTTTTGGTAATAACATAGTTTTACCCTAAAATAGACCTTTTATTTGTGATCGGCATTGTCTACCGTAAATTTTTATATATTACATGTCTATATTAGGGTAATTGGGTCAGCGCTAGCGTTACAACAATGATTGGCGGGGGGAACGTTTTTTTTGGGGTGGGTATTTTATGTGTATTTATTATTTAAATTTTTTTTGCACTTTACTTTATTATTTTTTTATTACTATGGTCTGTCCCCCAAAGGTCAAAGAAGACCTTTGGGGAACTTTATATATTTTCTTTCTTTTACACCATGTTTTTCCACTGTAACTGGAGCTGCACAGCAGCCCCAGTTACAGGGGAAATCAGCCCTCTCATAGTGACGATTGTCACTAATAGGGCTGTGCTGGGTCTTGTTAGACCCAGCAGCAGTCTGCCACTAAGGGCACCCGGCGATCATGTGACCAGTCACATGATCACCGGGAGGAATAGAGACAGCGCCGCTGCTGCTGTCTCTATTCCTATACACAGCGTTCATTGAGCGATGTGTAAGAAGACATCGGAGAAGACAGAAGCAGCGAAAGCTGCTTCTATCCTCTCCTCAGGGTCCCCGGCAGTCACTGACAGCCGGAGACCCGACATTCAGCTGCCCGATCGCGCGGGCAGCAAGTTAAAACCCGAGCCGTAGAAAGTCTATGGCTCGGGTTTTAAGGACCCTGACCGCTGGCCGTAAAAATAACAGCCAGCGGTCGGGAACCAGTTAATGGCAGAGCGGGGAGATACCTCCCTGCTCTGCCGTAGTGTTCAGTGGCGTCCCGCTGTAGCAGCCATAGCGGCTGCTAGCGGAGCCTCCGGCCATGGTGGGGGCCCGTGCCGGCGGGCGACACGGGCCCCCTCATGCCGCGGGCCCCGTAGCAGCCGCTACTGCTGCTACGGCGGTAGTTACGCCACTGGGCACAGTACTGTATAATACACACTGCAGTTGCTGAAGAAACCGTGTCTAAAAAAAGAAGGAGCACTATATGTCAAACATTTAATTGTGACACTGGAGAAGAAAATGCCTGCAAAAGTGTTCTGTGACAGACGAGAGGTGTCAAATTGTGCGGTTCTGACGTCCGTGTGTGATGTTTATACAAATATTCTATGTAGACATAGTAATAGTACATTTCCATTGATGTGTATTATTTAATAGTAGTTTAATTCTGAGCCAACTGCCTTATATTATATCCCTTCGCATGCGCACCTAATGATGCAGATTGGTTTTTCTTCACGTATTAAATTTTAATATAATATGTAACTCCAGCCATTAAATTTCCTGTCCAACAAGTTTTGCAGCCAGAGACTTTACTGGAAGGGTCAGCTAAGTGGCAAAAAACTATAATACAAGCAGCTGAGCGACTGTGGGAGCTTGGGATTGTGCATTGGTTTCAAGTGTGCTGTGCCTTAAGTTTGACTTAGGATTCAGTGACTTTAGATTAAGTCACTTTTGAAAAAATTGTTGTTTGGGGTGTTTTAGTGTAATTTTTTTTTTTGTACAACTAATATTTTCTGTGAAGTATATTGATTTTAGATCCCCATTAGAGACCATGCACTCCATTGCTGCCAATTGTATGCTCTCCTTGAACAGCCGTTTGAGGGACCATACTGCTGTACAGGGTGTGTGGGAATTGTTTATTTGGAAGCCCAGATGCTGGATCTAAGTGAGCAACTTTCAACACTGTGAGCAATTGACAACATGGAGAGGATGGGGCAGATGTGGAAGAGGATGGTAGCATGGAGGTTCAGGCTGATGAGGCAGCTGGCTGGGTAACTGTTAGAAGGCGAGGCAGAGGAAAGAGGGTCAGGGAGACTAGTTGTGATCTAGAACACTCCAATAAGTTTGCTAAAATGGCGAATGAGGGGAACGTCCGTTCAGGTGTAGCACTGCTGCAGCTAGACAGGGGAACGTCTGCTCCAGTAAGGAGGGGAATCGAACCATAGGAAAGTCTAAACCGATCCTGGTAGTGGGAGACTCTATTGTTAGGGGAACAGATCGGTCTTTGCGACAAATTGGCCTAACAGTTTGCTGTCTTCCGGGTGCTTGGGTTCAGCATATTGCGGATCTGGTTGACAGATTATTTTGAGCGGCTGGTGCACATTGGCACAAATGACAAAGTGAGAGGTATGTGTAAGGTCCTAAAACATGATTTAAGCGACTTGGGTAACAAGCTCCGGGCAAGGACCTCAAATGTAATATCAGAAATACTGCCTATAGGGAGACTGTGAGAGATTAGGAAGGTGTATAAGTGGCTAAAGAATTGATGTAGGAAGGAGGGGTATGGGTTCTTGGAGAACTGGGCTGACTTCTCTGTTGGCTACAGACTCAACGGTAAGGATGGGCTGCACCTAAACTTTGAGGGTGCAGCTGTGTTGGGAGAAAAGATGGCTAGGTTGGAGGAGTGTTTAAACTAGGGAACGGGGGAAGGGCACTTACTGTATAGAAGGGGATTACAGCGTAGCTAGTGAGCTGGGGCTAAGAAATGAACATGGGGTGGAATAGAGGAAAGGATTAGAACAGTTAATAGGAATAAAAAGAAAAGTGGTATGGATAAACCTATAAAGTGCACGTATACTAATTCCAGATGCCTCAATAATGAGATTGAGAAATTAGAGTTCATAATACTGGAGGAGAATTGTAATATAGTGGGGATAAGTGAGACATGGCTGGATGATGGCTATGACTGTTAATATGCAGGGTTACTGTCACGATCCTGGGGTATGTGGACCGACTAGGCCGCCCCGCCATAGCGGAGTGGCAGCTGGCCAAACAGCAGTTTATACCTTGTCTATGCAAAGTCTTTAGCAAAAGAGTACCTGCAAGTGTCCAGACACTGGAAGCAAGAAACAACTAAGGGACCGTTTGCAGTACGAACATGGGTAGACAACCACAATGCTCAGGCAAGGAGTGGAAGGGCTTTTTATAGTCCAGGGTGATCTGGGGATAGGTCAGGGAAGATTTCACATGCACGCTCTAGTCCTTTAAGGCCGGGAACGAGCGCGTGCACCCTAGGATGCAGAGCAGGACGGACGTGTGTGCTGGCGTCTCCGAGGAGGGAGACGCTGGCAGGATGCCAGAGGTCTGCGGCCGTCGCGAGGTGAGGAACGGCGGCGGTCCAGTTACAGACTGTTTACAAATGATCGTACTAATAAGAAAAGGGGAGGAGTTTGCTTATATGTAAAATCCTGCCTAAAACTCATCCTGCGTGATGTTGTCTATGAGGTAAATGTTCATGTTGGAGTCTCTATGGGTGGAAATAAGGTTCAGATACCCGCATACCCAAGTGATCGCTGCAGCCAAGCACTGGTCTCTGCAATCCTGTGCCCTATAACCAGAGATGGCTGCAGCGATGAGGTGCTTGTATACCGACATGATCGCTGCAGCCAATGTCAATACAAAGCGGCGGGGAGGACCGGAAACGGCGGCGCTGCAACGGCGGGAATCTGAGTTGAGCAATTTTATTTATTTTTATTTTTTTTCTTTGCATCCCTCCTACCCTGGCCAATTCTTGAAATAACTCAGAAAACACCTTTTAAGGGCATAAACTCAGACAATGTCCTCAAAAATAAAAACACACAAACGAAATGGGCCATTTTGAAAAGCATCTTAAATAGGTAGTGTGAAAAATATATACCTTATGGGAATAAACCATCTAGAAACTGGTTGAAACCGATGTGGTTAAATAAAACCCTATGGGGGGGAATAAATGATAAAAAGAAAGCGTTCAAATTATTGAAGCAGGGTGGTATTGACAGGCATTTAATAATCATAAAGACAAAAATACGTTGTGTAAAAAAAAAAAAAGCAGGAAAGATAGATAAATAGAGAAACTCGTTTCCAAAGAAAGTAGAAATAACCCAAAAATATTTTTCAAATATATGAATAATAAGAAACTGAGAACTGAATGTGTTGGCCCTCTCAAAATTAATCTGGGTGTAATGGTGGAGGAGGATGAGGAAAAGTCCAATCTATTAAACTCCTTTTTCTCTACTGTATTTACGCATGAAAATCCAATGTCAGACGACATGATTAGGGATAAAGTCAATTCTCCATTAAATGTCACATGCATAACCCCGCAATAACTGCAGCGCCGCCTAAAAAACACTAAAATAGACAAATCACCGGGTCCAGATGGTATACACCCCCGTGTTCTGCAGGAATTAAGTACCGTGATACAGGACCTTATTTCTGATAATTAAAGGGTAACTAAACTTTCAAAAAACAGTTCTGACAAACCTGCTGTATACTGTTGTATATAATATACCGCCTGACACTGCCCCCTCACACAGTATAATTCCCTCACAGCTGCCCCTCACACAGTATAATGCCCTCACAGCTGCCCCCACACAGTATAATGCCCCTATAACTGCCTCCACACACTATAATGCCCCAATAGTGCCTAATAATAATATTCTCCCCTAACCTTATTTTTTCATTGCTGGGTGGAGGAGATCCCTCTTCTCCTTTTGGGCTGTACGGCTCAGCACACATATTTTCAGATTCCACTGGATTTCTTGTTTAGCTTCAATGCCCTTGCGCCATGGAGAGCAGACCGTGCCCACCCTAATGGTATATACACGAATCATGGGGGTTATATGCAGGGTTGATAAGGGTGACATACATGGATGATGGGGGTTCTCTGTGTATTACCCCCATTATCCCTGTATACCCCCATAATGGCAAAGTGAAAACAGAATTTTAGAAATTTTTGCTAATAAATTAAAAATGAAAAACTTGACACTCTAAATTTAGCTCTGGGGGCCTCCCTTTTCTCTAGATCATCTTTGAAATGTTTCTACACCTTGATTGGCGTCCACCTGTGGTCAATTTAATTTGATTGGACATGATTTGGAAAGAAACACCCCTGTCTATATAAGGTCTCACAGCTGACCATGCATATCAGAGCAAAAATCCATTCATGAGGAGGAAACCACTGCCTCTGGAGCTCAGAGACAGGATTGTGTGGAGGCACAGGTCTGAAAAAGGGTACAAAACCTTTTTTTCTGCCACACTGAAAGTTCCCAAGAGCACAGTGGTCTCCATAATTCCTACATGGAAGAAGTTTGGAACAACCAGGACTCTTTCTAGAGCTGGTTGCCCCACCAAACGAAGTAATCAGGGATTAAGGGCCTTGGTAAGAGAGGGGACCAAGAACCCAATGGTCACTCTGGCTGAGCTCCAAGGATCTTGTGTGCAGTTGGGTGAAACTTCCAGAAGGTCAACAAGATCATGACCCTAAGCACACAGCCAAGACCACACAGGAGTGGCTTAGGGACAACTCTGTGAATGTCCCTGAGTGGCCCAGCCAGAGGCCAGACTTGAACCCAATTGAACATCTCTGGAGAGACCTGAAAATGGCTGTCCACTGACGGTCCTCATCCAACCTGCAGATTTTCTGCAGAGAAGAATGGCAGAAAATCTCCAAATCCATGTGTGCAAACCTTGTGGCATCATACCCAAGAAGACTGGAGGCGGTTATTGCTGCCAAAGGTGATTCAACGAAGTACCAGGTATAGGGTCTGAATACTTATGTCAATGCAATATTTTAGTTTTTCCTTTTCAATTAATTAAAATTGAAAGGGTCTGAAGGCTTTCTGAATGCATTGTATAGCAGCCATCATTCCTGTATGTATCCCCCATCACCGGGATGGCGAACTGGTTATATACAGGAATCATAGGGGTTATATATACAGGAATGAATGGGGTTATATTCCAGGATGATGGCGAGCTGGTACATACGGGGATGATGGGGTTCCCTGTATATTACCCCCATCATTCCTGTATATAACCCCCATCATTCCTATGTGTGTGTGTATATATAGACCCCATTTTTCCTCTATATACCAGTCAGCCATCATCCCTGTATGTACCAGCCATGATCAATGTATATAACCCCCCATCATCCCTGTATATGCTAGACCGCTATCATCCCGGTGTATAACCCCATCATCCCTGTTTACAGGATTGATGGGGGCTATATACAGGAATGATAGCTGCTATGTACAGGGATAATGGGGGTTATATTCAAGGATCCCTGTTATATTCATCATCCCTGTATATTACCCCATCAACCTTGTATATAACCACATCATCTATGTATATACAATTGGGGCGGGCACTGTCAGCTCGACGTAGCACGCGGGCATTGAGGCTAAACAGGAAGTAAATAGGGCGGGCATTGTGAACACTAACCACCAATAGGATGCCTGAAACAGTGGTGTATGGCAGAAGTCCAGCGGACTGTAAAATTATGCGTGATAAGCCGCTCCCGGCTGAGGGCAGACCGGTGTGAGGCAGTGATGTCATCGCACTGGTCTGCTCTGAACCATGACCTCCCAGCGTTACACACTGAATAGTAGATCAGGGAACTGACGGCTCCATGCTCTATTATAGGGTTCAACTGCGTCTGTGTCCTGAGGACGCAGATAAAGTTCAAAGCGAGAAAAAAAAAGAAACCAAAATATGCAAGATGACTTCGATTTATCTGCGCTGAATTTTGGTTTATTTTCTTTAATTTTAATTGCCCTACCCTACTTTCTAATGATCTTTTTACACCTAGGCCTGTAACATGGAGAAGGGGGCATCCTCTATGTCTAGAGGAGAAAAGGTTTCACCATCGTCAGACTGTTTCAGACAGGGATTCTTTACTGTGAGAGCAGTGAGACTATGGAACTCTCTGCCACAGGATGTTGTGATGGTTGATTATTTGAACATGTTTAAGAAGGGCCTTGATGCCCTTCTAGATAGACCTAATATTACAGGTTATGAGGACTAGATTCTGGAGATGGGTCGTTGATCCAGGCATTTTTTTCTGATTTCCATATTTGGAGTCCCGGAGGAATTTTTACCCTAATGAGGCAATTGGCATCAACCTCATGGTGGTTTTGTCATCTTCTGGATTAACACGGTAGGATTATAGGTTGGACTTGATGGACCGGTGTCTTTTTTTTTTCTTTCAACCTTATCAACTATGTAGCTAAGTAATTGCGATACAATGATATGTAAGTAGTAATGTAAGTGCCAAATATTTATGTAATAAATCCCAATAATGGTAAAGACTAAGGATACATAATTATATTGCAGATGAACCAGCATTGTCACTATTTAAGCCCAGAATTGACGTTATAAGCTAGGAAGACCATTCCAGTAGCCGGGACCATATTTGTTGTGGCCTGGCAATAAGTATTGTCATTGACTTAAATAGACTAATCCAAAAATATTCTTGACTCCTTGTATTTGTTCAGAAGCACAGTATTTATTCAAGCAGAATACATCTACAACATCACTAATAGACCAACTTCTAGGGGAAAAAAAATGTCTTACCAGTTATGGAGCTTTTAATACTACTCCGAGGTGCAAAGTTTTTATTTCTTTTGGATGTTACTGTTTAAATTTGAACTCACAATCGTTACGTATTTAATAACTGCATGGTAATGACTTCTAATCAGAACTGCATGGTGAGCGCATTACTTATATGGTTGGCCATTGTACCGTGCCTGCCCATCCCATCTATTACTTCCTAACCATTTTGATCTGAACTAATATCAATCACCATGACCTATTTCTACTGTTTTTTTTTTTTTTTTTGTAAGACGTTACATTAAGATCTCCTTTTGTTCATTCCTTCCTTTTTTTTTTCAGGCTTCGTCTATGCTGAGAGCATCAATTCCTCCCATGTACGTTCTGTGCTGTAATGACTATGGCATTTACTTTTATGAAATCAGCCGTGTGAGATAACAGGAGTGAAAAGGCCACAGGCTACAGCTAACCGTTTGATTATCACACAAACCTATACACACCCTCGCACTATCTCATACTTTTACCTATAACGCATTATTGTGCCTGGTGACTGATCGGCATAGAAAGAAATGTTAAATAACAAATATTGTCATAGCCTTGCGAAAATGTTCTACAGGCATGACCGCTTTGGGTGGAAAAATATTGATCATCTTATGCAATAGTTCTGAATGTCCTAATCCTTCTCTCCAACATCCGCTGAAAGGGCAGAGAGTTGTCTTCACGCAGGTGATTGTCTGTATGGCACCAATTAAATAATACATTGAGAGTCATAGGTATATGTGTCAGAAGGTACATTTACATATATTACTGGATTCATAATCTAGAATGTGGAAGGCTGGATCCTGTTCTAAGGCCATGTTCACAAGGCATGGATTTGCCTATAGGCATATAAAGTCAGCGGCAGAATTTTGCATCTGATTTTTGTTGCAGATTTGTCCCATTTGTAATTCACTGGAGCTAATCCACAGTTTTTCAGCGTGAAATCTTCATCAGTCAAGCTGTGAATTTTAAATCTGTATCGATTTAACATTGAATAGATACAAAAATAAATGCATAAATTGAGTCATTGCAGCTCGTATCATGTTTAGGCTATTCTGCATTAATCGAATGTCTCCTCACGCACTGCTATGTTTTATAGGAAGCCTCAAGAGGTGCCCTTGTTGCCCTCTCTAGACTATGACAAGCTGAAGAAAGACTTGGTGTATGGCAGTGATCGATTGAAAACATTGATTTTGCAAGCTTTACGATGGGTATGTAGCTTTAGTGGTCTGCATAAAACCTACATGCTAAAATTGAGATTTCACCTTTTTTTTTTTTTGTAAGGGAGTCCATTAGACCTACCAAAGTAGCAGTATTTCCGGTATATTAAGATTTAAATTTATACTCCACCAATCAATAACCGTTCTTTTGGTAAATGTTTTTATTTCAACAAAATGTATTGAAATATAGCACAAGAATGCAAGTAACGAAAGGCATCATAAACACACCACACGGGGTAAAGCTGATGGGTTATGTAAAATTCTATTACAGTTCTAATAGAAAACAAACCACTATAAGCTCATCATTAAGGTTGCAATTATAGAAATAAAAATAGTCGACCCAACAGCACATAACAAGAGGGGTTTACATCAAACCTTGAGTTAAACTTTAATAGGTTTAAGTTGTGGGCCCCCAAATACATAATTCAAGGTTGCCAAGTCTTCTCAAGAACAACACCGTATCCACACAAATCACGTTACGCTTTCCATGTTTAAGTATCCATTCGAGAGAGAAGATTGCATAAAAATGGAGACAATGTGAATATGAGATGCAGGGGCGTAACTAGGAAAGACTGGGCCCCATAGCAAACTTTTTACTGTGGCCCCCCCTCCCCTGGGTGTCACACAACCCCCCCCTTGAATATAGTGCCTTTTTTACAGCCCCCCCTGTAGATAACGCCATACAGCCCCCCTGTAGATAACGCCATACAGTCCCCCTGTAGATAACGCCATACAGCCCCCCTGTAGATAACGCCATACAGTCCCCCTGTAGATAACGCCATACAGTCCCCCTGTAGATAACGCCATACAGTCCCCCTGTAGATAACGCCATACAGTCCCCCTGTAGATAACGCCATACAGTCCCCATGTAGATAACGCCATACAGTCCCCCTGTAGATAACGCCATACAGTCCCCCTGTAGATAACGCCATACAGTCCCCATGTAGATAACGCCATACAGTCCCCATGTAGATAACGCCATACAGTCCCCCTGTAGATAACGCCATACAGTCCCCCTGTAGATAACTCCATACAGTCCCCCTGTAGATAACGCCATACAGTCCCCCTGTAGATAACGCCATACAGTCCCCCTGTAGATAACGCCATACAGTCCCCCTGTAGATAACGCCATACAGTCCCCCTGTAGATAACGCCATACAGTCCCCCTGTAGATAACGCCATACAGTCCCCCTGTAGATAACGCCATACAGTCCCCCTGTAGATAACGCCATACAGCCCCCCTGTAGATAACGCCATACAGCCCCCCCTGTAGATAACGCCATACAGCCCCCCCTGTAGATAACGCCATACAGCCCCCCCTGTAGATAACGCCATACAGCCCCCCCTGTAGATAACGCCATAGAGCCCCCCCCCCTGTAGATAACGCCATACAGACCCACTTGTAGATAACACCATACAGCACCCTCTGTAGATATCTACAAGTGGGTCTGTATGGCGTTATCTACAGGGGGGACTGTATGGCGTTATCTACAGGGGGGACTGTATGGTGTTATCTACAGGGGGGCTGTATGGCGTTATTTATAGGGGGGGCTGTATGGCGTTATCTACAGGGGGGCTGTATGGCGTTATCTACAGGGGGGCTGTATGGCATACAGAGCCCCTCCCCTTGTAGGGAACGCCATACAGCCCCCCCTTCCAAAAAAAATCGCCCTACAGCGTGTCCGACAAAAGACATGTATCCCCTATCCACAGGATAGGGGATACATGTGTGATCGCTGGCAGCGATAGGGAGAACGGGGGACTGAAAGTCCCCCAAGTTCTCCATAACTAACCTCTGACTCTGGCGTCTGCGCAGCTCACTAAAAATAAAAGGAGCGCTGGTCACACATGCGCACAAGCGCAACCGGCGCTCCATTCATTTCTACGGAGCTGCCGACACAGACCTTGGAAGTCCGAGGTTTGTGATGGAGAACTTCAGGGGACTTTCAGTCCCCCGTTCTCCCTATCGCTGCCAGCGATCACACATGTATCCCTTATCCTGTGGATAGGGGATACATGTCTTTTGTTTAATGGCAGAGCGGGGAGATACCTCCCTGCTCTGCCGTAGTGTTCAGTGGTGTCCCGCTGTAGCAGCCATAGCCGGCGGGCGACACGGGCCCCCTCATGCCGGGGGCCCCGGAGCAGCTGCTACGGCGGTAGTTACGCCTCTGATGAGATGTCATCATAAGAAATTGAAGCTACTAAGGCCCTGTTCACACTGAGTTTTTTTACGCGAAAATGCCTCCCATTGATTTCAATGGGAGTTGGACGAGTTTTTTTACCGTGATTTAAAAAAAGGCGTCGCGGTAAAAAGAAGCGTCATGACCCTTCTTTAGCCGTTTTCCGCCTCCAAAACCCCATTTCAATCCGTCAGAAAGAGGAAAAAAAAACCTCGACGAGCGTTTTGACGAGTTTTTGTCAAACCACTGTGCAAAAACCGTCTGGAGCAGTTTTTGCCGGAGGAATTTTCCTCCTACAAAAAAAACTCAGTGTGAACACAGCCTAAAAGTTACTATTCGAAAACTCTGGTGGCTTTTCTCCCAACAGGCAAGTTTATTCGTGTATTAAAGAGAGAGCCATCTAATATAAGAGCAGCTAACCAAAATTGTCATACTATGCAGCAAGTTTAATATATATGAAGATGTGAATCCCTCTCCTGACAACTCAGAAAATAAGGGATCTGATAACTGTATCTAATCTGTTGGGAATCATGTAGATACAATGGAGTATTTTTTAGAGATGTCTCCATCAGGGTAACCTGCCAGTCTCCTTTGCTTCAAGTGTAGCTAAACGTTCGACAAACTTCTGACATGTCATAGTGACATGTCAGAAGTTTGGATTGGTGGGGGTCCGAGCACAGAGACCCCCACCAATCGTTAGAACGAAGCAGCTGAAGTGCTCGTATGAGAGCTCAGCTGCTTAGTGTCTGTTCTCTGTTCAGCTTTTTCCGGAAAGCTGATGTATCGGAGTACAGGCTCATAGACTTTCTATTGACTCCGTACTCCGATACATTTATTTCCGGAAATAGCCAAACACATTAAGCAGCTGAGCACTCACACGAGCACTTCAGCTGCTTCGTTCTAGAGATTGGTGAGGGTCTCAGTGCTCGGACCCCCACTAATCCAAACTTCTGACATGTCAATATGACATGTCAGAAGTTCGTCAAACGCTTCGCTACACTTTAAGAATGTACAGTTTTTACCCCATACATCTGCAGAGATGTCCAAATTCAAATCTGATTTCAATTGGGTCATAAAAGGTAATTTAGTATCTGGAGTAAACCGATTGTGTACGATGCATGTAAAAGAGAGGGAGCCAGGAAAAGTGGCCCTATACAAACACAATGAATTCACAGATGCAAGCTCCAGTTTAGAAATCTGGGAGGTAGGTAGCAATAAAAAAGGGCAAAATGTGTTTTCAAAGGAACTATGAGGATGTAGGTAATGTTAAAATAGGATAATGTCATCAGTTTCCCATAAATGATGACATCCTAAAGCATCAGCAGTTTGTGGGAACGCGACCAACTAAAGCTAATAGGGTTCATTGCTGAGGGAAATGCAGGACTATTAACCCCTTCCAACCGCAGCCCTTTTTCAGATTTTCATTTTTCCCTCTCCACCTTCCAAAAGCCATAACGTCTTTATTTTTCCGTCGATATAGTACTATGGGGGCTTGTTTTTTGCGGGACGAGTTGTAGTTTTTCGTAGTACCATTTATTTTGCCATATAATGTATTAGGAAACTGGAAAAATGTATTTGTGGGGTAGAAAATGAAAAAAACAGCGATTCCTCCATGTTTTTTTATTTTCGCGCCGTTTTTACGGAATTCCCTGTGCAATTAAAACAACATGTTAACTTTATTCTGCGGGTCAATACCATTATGGCGATACCAAATATATATAGTTTTTTCTATATTTTACTACTTTTACAAGTAAAAACCGAAGTGTAAAAAAGAAAATTTAATTTTGTGTCGCCAAATTCAGAGAGCCATAACGTTTTTTATTTTTCCGTCGATTTAAGTGGTATGAGGGCTTATATTTTGCAGGATAAGCTGTAGTTTTTAATGATACCATTTTGGTGTAAATGTGACGGTTTGATCACTTTTTTTTTTATTTCATTTTTTTTGTGGGAGATTAGGTGACCAAAAATAGAGATTCTGGCGTTTAAATTTTTTTTTTTACGGCGTTCACCGTGCGGGTTAAGTAATGATATATTGTAATAGTTCAGACTTTTACGGACGTGGTGATACCAATTATGTATGTTTTTTTTATTTTTTTTGTACTATGCTCTAGGGGGAAAATGGGAAAAGGTATTTTTTTTTTTTACTTTTTTTTAATTTAAATATTTTATTTTTTTACATTATAAAAAAACAAAAAAAAACTCCTTTTTACTTTTTCTACTAGTCCCCCTAGGGGACCTCAACCAGCGATCGTTAGATCGCTTGCACGATCTACTGCAATACTAATGTATTACAGTATATCGTGATTCTGACCGACATCTATTAAGGTGCACAAAGATGGCGGACCTGGGGGCCTTCACTAGGCCCCCAGGCAGCCATAGCAACCATCGCCCCCACGCGATTGCATTGCGGGGGGGGGGGGGGGGCGCGATGAGCTGTTAGAGGGGGTCGCCCCCCTCTTTCTAACGACTTAAATGTTGCAGTCGCTATTGACCGCAGCATTTAACGAGTTAAACTAGCAGGATCGCGCTCAAGCGCAATGCCGCTAGTTACTCTGAAAGTGTCGGCTGTAACAAACAGACGGCAGCGGCATTGTGTGGAGCGGGTTCACTCCGTGAACCCGTTCCATACTTTCCCTAGCCGACTTTGGCGTATGGATACGTCAAATGTCGGGAAGGGGTTAAACAGCGGAGTCATCATGGATGGGTTACATTGAAGGGCATATTTGAATCGCATACTCCTCCTTAAAATAAGACAATAATATTTAAATCGGGAAAGGACACGTAGGTTTGAAGGGTAAGGAAGTCCATATCTAAGACCGATAAAAATTCAGGAGGATAAAACCGCTTTTTAAAGGGGGTTGACCAGTCTAGAAAACCCATTTTTATATACCCTATTAGGGAATTCTGAGTTAACAGATGGGAGTCCATTGTTCAGGATCCTCATCCCCTGGCCAGAGTGGAGAGCAATTATGAAGAGTCTGTAGAATCTATAGACTAATCCTTTATTACGCTGACAACCCATTGATATGAATAGGCACTGTGTAATGTTTAATTTCCCTTGTGGTGGCGCTACAGGGAAAGTGAACTTTTACCTCCAGGTTTCCCCACAGAGTCCACCTGATCGCTGGGAGTAGCTCCCAGTAAGTTAGGGATTTGCTCATTGTCAAGGGGGCCTTCTAAAAAGTATGTATTCTGCAAAGCAGGAAACCCCTTTAAGATCGTTAAAGTATTTTAACATGTGAGGGCACAGTTTGTTGGTAGTTTTTTTTTTTAATAGTATTTAGCCTTGAAGGCCTGGTGCCTTTCTAGTCTAGAGCCTTTTAAATAACCCACAGAGCATCCTCTTTGACGATGTCTCTACTGAGGGATTTAAGATTCCTTATATTGTAACTCGGAAGAGGAAATGTCCACATGTAAATTTTAAAGCGATTAATGTACAGTATATTTTAGGGAACTTTACTATAGAGAAGTGGCATAAAACCAATAGCCTTTTATTGAATTACTGTTTGTCTGTTTTGTTCATAACTTTTAGGCTGAGGCTCCATGGCGATGCCAGCGTGTCGCTGTAAAATCATTACTATACCACATCTCATGGGTGATATTGTGTCGCATTGGAGTCCTAGCCTAAAGTCTATTTTTGCAATTATTTATATTTTTAGCGCTTCACTCGTTCTCAGCCCGGAGAGCAGAGAGATACGGTTCTTCAGGCATACATCACAAATGATCTACTAGACTTCTACCAAAATGAGCAGGTAATCATTTTCCAGTTCTAACTATGAGATGCTCTGGATATTGGTTTCCAATAGTTGTATCTTCAACCTATGGCCAATGCACATGGTCATATCAAAGATCTGTACGACCTTCGAGTTGTAATAGGACGCCCATAAAAGTTCATGGGACCTTACTGTACCTCCTATATGCCTCTAACTTTATATGGATTACGTATGAATCCACAGAAAAAAAATTATGGCTTGTTCCATCAGATGATGTATTATGGAGCTATTCCAGCTGTTCTCCCCTAGAAGCTTTGGCGCAAGGGACTCCGAGAGCCTTCATACAACACATGGCTCTTCCATGTGCATGAGGCTTGACTAATACTTTTAACATTGAAATGAACAATAGCGTACCATGTAAACAGATTTTAAAGCTTCTCAAGAGGAAAATTAACTGTTCAACTAACTGGGGAGAATATATTAAGACTGGTGTTTCAACCGGCAGTCTTCAAAAGGAACCTGTCACTAAATTTTAGGGCACTAAACCACCAGCATGTCATTATACTACCCTAAACATGCCCCTTTTAAAACTGCCTATGTTGGCATTTTGTCTAAAAAGAAGTTATATTACAGTGTGCACTGTATGTAAATTACCCAAGAAAAGTTTTGAGATTCCAACGGCATCATGCACATGCTCAGTGCTCAGATGAAGCCGAGGGCAGAACACCTGAGGAACTACAGATCCCAGGACAACCTATTGGGTGAGCACACCTGCAGCTTCCATTGCTATTTGTTTTTGTCAGAACACCTGGGCTCTCCAGGACTCTTCTCTGGTAATTTACATACAGCGCACACTGTATAATTACATCATTTAGACAAAATGCTAAAATGGACCGTTTTAAGAAGGATATGTTTAAGATGATATTCCCCCCAACAGTATAACGACATGGTGGTGGTTTAGCGCCTTAAACTCTAGTGACAAGTTCTCTTTAAACTAATTTCGGTCAGCGGAAAATGCGCTAAATTTATTAAGACTTACACACCTCTTAATAAATTTGGTGCATCTTTGGCTGTCCATGCAACAGAAATGCAAATCTAATGCTTGCTATGAGCAGGTAATTTATTTGCGCTATATCTTATGCCATTTTATGGCATAAATTAAAGTAAATCTATCGTTTTGGCACAAGCTCCGCCCTTTTGGCTAAACCAGTCTCCTTTTCTCGCCACTTTAGGTAAGTGGCGTGAGAAGTAATAAGGTTAAATTTTTAGCGCATCTATGGTGTGTGCCAAAATTTGCATCTTTTTTTCGGTACAAAACTAGTGTAAACCTTTTTGATCTATTCCCCATTATGTATGAACATCATATACTGCAATATACTCCCCTTTTAAATTCTATGCTGCTCTCCCCTCACCTGTGCACACCGGTCCAGGTGGGTAGCGTGAAGACAGTGTGGATGACATGTTACTGCTGCGGCCAGCAATTGGCTGGCGCAGTCACACATACAATGCGACAAGTAAGCAAGACCCAGAGGAGGACTGTTTTTGCCAAATTTCCCTTTTAAGGTTATGGATACCTTTGCAGACATATATATTTTTTTCTTGCATTATAAGTATTCTATTAAATAAAACCTATTTACAATTGGTTATAATTAAAAATGTTCCACAATTTGTCGACTATGCTATTGATTCCATCAAAACGACGGAACCCTTGCACAACTGAGACAAACGGAAACCATTGGCACCGGATCTGTCCGCATTGAAATCAATGGTGATGGAAACGGAAACCTATGGTTCCCGTTTGTGTCAGTCAGCGCTCTAATCTGCCGGAAACCTCAGACGGAACGTCAGAATAGAGCCTGAACGAATATGTGAATTAAGTCTTACAGTAGAATACAATAAATGTCTGCAAAGTTGTCCATAGCCTTTAACTAGTACAGAGTTCACTTTTGTGTAGTGTTCAGTTTATATTCAAGATAGATTAAGAAATATTCATTAAGTTAGCGTCTGTGTCTTTTTAACTATTTATCGTCATGTACACATGGCAGCCAAGTTGTTCGCCAAAGCGAATTTTCATGATCATATGTGCTGCCAGTACAATAGAAAGCACAGCTGACTAAGAAATCTAGGAAAATGTTGTTTTTGAATGTTTTATCGTATGTACAGTATATGAAGACCTTCTTATTTTTTTCCTTTTGAAGAGAAATGTTCTCCAGCTTCTCCACTCCAAGAATGAAGTAGTCAGGCAGTACACGTCTCGCCTCATTAATGCTTTTGCATCGTTAGCCGATGGTAAGTCAACAGAAAAAATGAGAATTGCTAACAATCATTTGATCTAGTACAATGCGGCATGGTCATGGAATCACCTGGAAATACCCTTTACAGTGCAACCTATATTTATAAATTGTATAATAGGTCACAAGCAGATGGTAGTTCTTACCATTTGGAAATACACTATATGCACAAATGTATTGGGACATACCTCTTAATCATTGTATTCAGGTGTTTCACTCAGTCTCACTGCCATTGGTGTATAAAATCAATTATTTAGCCATGCAGTCTGCCTTTATAAACATTTGTGAAAGAATGGGTTGTTCTAAAGAGCTCACTGAATTCCAGCGTGATACTGTAATAGGATGCCACCGTTGTAGCAAGTCAGTTCATGGAATTTCTTCCCTCCTAGATGTTCCACAATCAACTGTGAGTGATATTATTGCAAAGTGGAAGTGTTTAGGAACCTCAGCAACCACATATAGTTACAGAGCAGGGTCACATAGTGCGGAAGTGCATAGTGCATAAAAGTCACCAACGCTCTGCTGACTCAATAACTGCAGGGTTCCAAACCTCCACTGGTATTAACATCCGCACAAAAACTGTGCGCCGGGAGCTTCATGGCAAGGGTTTCAATGGCCGAGCAGCTGCATGCTAGCCTTCCATCTCCAAGCACAATGCCAAGCATTGGATGGAGTGGTGTATATCACTCCGCCGCTGGACTCTGGAGCAGTGGAAACGTGTTCTGTGGAGTGACTAATCACACTTCTCGATCTGGCAGTCGGATGGATGATTCCTGGGTTTGGTGAATACCAGGAGAATGTTACCTGCCTGACTGCATTGTGCCAACTGTAAAGTTTGTTGGAGGAGGGATAATGTTATGAGTTTGTTTTTTAGGGGTTGGTTTAGGTTCATTAGTTCCAGTGAAGGGAAATCTTAATGCTTCAGCATACCAAGACATTTTGGACAAATGTATTCAACCGACTTTGTGGGCACAGTTTGGGGAAGTCTCTTTTCTGTGCAAGCATGAATGTGCCCCAGTACACAAAGTAAGGTGTATAAAGGCATGGTTGGGTGAGTTTGGTGTGGAAGAACTTGACTGGCTCACACAGAGCCCTGACATCAATCCCATCGAACACATTTGAGATGAACTAGAAAGGAGATTTGGATCCAGGTCCTCTTGTCTGACCTCACAAATGCTCTTCTGGATGAATGGGCAAAAATACCTACAGAAACACTACAACATCTTGTAGAAAGCCTTCCCAGAAGAGAGGAAGATGTTTTTTAGCGACAAAGGGGGACCAACTCCATATTAATGCCTATGGATTGCGAATGGGATTTCATAAAAGCTCCTGTAGGTGTATTTTGGAGGTGTCTCAATACTTCTGTTCAAATAGTAGGTGAATATATAAATTAGTTTGACACACTAACAACTGGGCATATTATGAGGGGCAAAAACGAACAAATTAAGGTTTAATAATTGATAAAAACTATGTGGGGTCCCCCCCATTTTTTATAACCAGCCAGATGCAATAAAGCAGCCATAGTATAGCATTACCAGGGTGGGAAGGGCCACGTTTTTTGCCTTCCCAGCCTCATAATACCAGCCTACAGCCGCCCCAGTGCCTGACCATCACTCCAGATGGTTGGGTACTGGATTGTACCTGGCTCTTCCTGGTACCCATGGTGGCAGTGGGTAGCGGGTTAATAATGGGGGGGGGGGGGGGGGGTTGCTGCTCAGCCTTTTTACTGGCAAACACTGAGCCCCGTCTTAGTAATGGCAGTTGTCTGTTTAATGACGTCCATTACTAGGGCGCTAATAAAGTATTCAAAAAACAGACACAAGATAAAAATTGTTATTGAAATAAAAACTCCCCCACACAACCCACATTTAAAAAAACAAAAACATAGATCATCACAGTAGTCCACTGAATCTAGGACGTAGTCCAATCGGTCCAGCAGAACCTGCAAAAGAAGAAAAAAATTGTATTATGAAAAATAAAAATACTTATACTCACCTACAGCAGACTTCTGTCTTCTCCCCGGTGCCGCAATAGAAATACATGAGTTTTTGAAGCGTTTTGTGCGTGCTTTTTGCAAGTTTTTTGGTGTGTAATTAGGCCTCCCAATGGGAATATTTAGTGCATTTTACGCACCAAAGAATTGAACCAACGCTGCTTTTTTACACCGCGTTTCTTTAAAATGCTCGTGTAAAAAAAGCGTGTTGTATGTACGAATGGCTCGCTTTCCCATTTATGTAAATACCACTATCGGACAACTGATGACCTATCCACCAGATAGGTCATTAGTACATGATCTGTGGGGGTCCGACACCCGGACCGTGCACCATTAAGCCACTCCGGCTGCCTCCGGGCACCGGACGTTTATGCCAGAAGCAGATTGCTCCAGTCAAGGAATAGTGGCCGATCTGCTGAACTGCAGCTCTGCTCCTATTCAAGTGAATAGAAGCAGAGCTGCAGTTCGGCAGCACGGCCGCTATTCAATGTACAGAGCCAACTGCTTCTGGCTCTGTACATTGCATAATGTGCCATAAAATCCGGTGCCCACAGGCCATCAGAACAGCTAATCGCTGCAAGGTTCAGGTGTTGGACCTGCACCGATGATATAGTGATGACCTATCCTGTGGATAGGTCATCAGTTGTCTGGTAGTGGACAACCCATTTTAATCAAGTGTTTTTTGAGAAAAAAAAATCCTCGTGTCTTTTTTGGCTCGTAAGTAGGACTCCCATAGACTATGGGAACATTTGGCCCCTTTTACATGCCAAAGAGTTGACTCGATGCTTCTCCCTTTACACAACATGTTTTTGGAAATGCTTGCGGAAAAAAGTGCATAGTATGTACTAACTGCACGCTTTCTCATGTAAATGGGAAGCTTAAAGAGGCTCTGTCACCAGATTTTGCAACCCCTATCTGCTATTGCAGCAGATAGGCGCTGCAATGTAGATTACAGTAACGTTTTTATTTTTAAAAAACGAGCATTTTTGGCCAAGTTATGACCATTTTTGTAATTATGCAAATGAGGCTTGCAAAAGTCCAAGTGGGTGTGTTTAAAAGTACAAGTCCAAGTGGGCGTGTATTAGGTGCGTACATCGGGGCGTTTTTAATACTTTTACTAGCTGGGCGCTGTGAAGAGAAGTAACATCCTCTTCTCTTCAGAACGCCCAGCTTGTGACAGTGCAGATCTGTGACGTCACTCACAGGTCCTGCATCGTGACGGCCACATCGGCAGCAGAGGCTACAGTTGATTCTGCAGCAGCAACAGCGTTTGCAGGTAAGATCGACTTACCTGCAAACGCTGATGCTGCTGCAGAATCAGCTGTAGCCTCTGGTGCCGATGTGGCCGTCACGATGCAGGACCTGTGAGTGACGTCACAGATCTGCACTGTCACAAGCTGGGCGTTCTGAAGAGAAGAGGATGTTACTTCTCATCAGAGCGCCCAGCTAGTAAAAGTATTAAAAACGCCCCGATGTACGCACATAATACACACCCACTTGGACTTGTACTTTTAAACACACCCACTTGGACTTTTGCAAGCCTCATTTGCATAATTACAAAAATGGTCATAACTTGGCCAAAAATGCTCGTTTTTTAAAAATAAAAACGTTACTGTAATCTACATTGCAGCGCCTATCTGCTGCAATAGCAGATAGGGGTTGCAAAATCTGGTGACAGAGCCTCTTTAAGGAAGTATTTTTGTTACGCTTTTTGCGCCGTCCAAAATCCACAAAAAAAAGCGTCAAATGCACTCTGTCTAAACCTGTCCACTGAAGCAATTCACCACAGGGTCTTCCCTCTTGACTTTAATCATTCTCAGCCTTTTGGTGTGTCCTAAAGCTGCCTAAAGCTACTATTGGAGAATTACTTAAGAAATGGAGCCTGACAATGCTTGACAATTTGAAGACACATTTTCCTGGCTTGTAGCCAAAAATAGGGAGGGGGGTGAGTCTCCCTCCCACATTTACAGCAGCTGTAAGTCAAGTTGCTTTGCCTGATTTTCACCTTGCTGTAATTCTGCGAAGTGCTCCCTCTGGTGGCCAACAGAGGAAAACATGTCCAACTATTATTTAATTTTTAATACTTCCCACCTTGTGGAAGAAAAAAAAACACACCAGAAAAAAACAGGAAAAAAAAATACAATAAAAATAAGTGACTTACTAAAAGAAAGTTTAATTCACGACACATTCAGTTTAAAGGCTAATAAAGAAGTAAATGTACATGAATAAATCTGATGTCTTACATTGAGTTTTGGTACGCTTACATAAAAAATGTCAGCCTCTCCTAATAACATTCCTGGATGTAGCAAACAAATGTTTGGTTATAGATTAGGGCTTTATGCTGTTTCCTCTCTATCATAGGCCGTGTTTATCTAAGCCAGAATCCTCACTTACTGCGCTCACTAGAGGAAACCCTGAAAGGAGAGGATAAGGATTCCGTTACCAGGGAGAATGTATTGGGCTGTCTTCAAAAACTAAGTCTCAGGTAAGATCCAGGAAAGGTTAAAATTGAGGAAGAATTAAAAAGAATATTTGATCCAGAATTCTGCTATACAATAAATTACTTTTTATTTGTTCTGCTTTGTGTATTTACTTTTGGACACTAAGGCTGAGTTCACACGTTGCGGATTTGTCGCAGATTTTGTTGCAGGTTTGACGCAGATCTCACCCCTTTGCATTGCAAAGTGCAAAATCTGCGCTGGAAATCTGCGTGAAATCCGCAACGTGTGAACTCAGCCTAATTGTTTCTGCTTGACTGAAATATGTTCAGTTTTGACTGGTGTTTGTTCACCTGGCTTGCTGCTTATTGTTTCCATTAATTTCCTACCATCATTTAAAACGTAATTTTTTTTTTTTTCAAGTGTGACTGAAGTTCAAGCGAACGCCAGGCTTTCACTTAGAGGCTCTGTCACCAGATTTTGCAACCCCTATCTCCTATTGCAGCAGATAGGCGCTGCAATGTAGATTACAGTAACGTGTTTTGTTTTTTTCAAAAACGAACATTTTTGGCCAAGTTATGAGCATTTTTATATTTATGCAAATGAGCCTTTCTTAAGTACAACTGGGCGTGTTTAATGTTAAGTACAAGTGGGCGTGTATTGTGTGTGTACATCTGGGCGTTTTTATTTGTTTTACTAGCTGGGCGTTGTGAATGGAAGTGTATGATGCTGACGAATCGGCATCATCCACTTCTCTTCATTACCACCCAGCTTCTGGCAGTGCACAGACACACAGCGTGTTCTCCAGAGATCACGCTGTGACGTCACTTCCTGCCCCAGGTCCTGCATCGTGTCGGACGAGCGAGGACACATCGGCACCAGGCGACAGAGGCTACAGTTGATTCTGCAGCAGCATTGGCGTTTGCAGGTAAGTCGATGTAGCCTCTGTCGCCTGGTGCCGATGTGTCCTCGCTCGTCCGACACGATGCAGGACCTGGGGCAGGAAGTGACGTCACAGCATGATCTCTGGAGAACACGCTGTGTCTGTGCACTGCCAGAAGCTGGGTGTTAACGAAGAGAAGTGGATGATGCTGATTCGTCAGCATCATACACTTCTATTCACAACGCCCAGCTAGTAAAACAAATAAAAACGCCCAGATGTACACACACAATACACGCCCAGTTGTACTTCACTTTAAACACGCCCAGTTGTACTTAAGAAAGGTTCATTTGCATAAATATAAAAATGGTCATAACTTGGCCAAAAATGCTCCCTTTTAAAAAAAAACTTTACTGTTATCTACATTGCAGCGCCGATCTGCTGCAATACGAGATAGGGGTTTGAAAATCTGGTGACAGAGCCTCTTTAAGTAATTTTTGATTGAATTTTGTGATTTAAAGAATACAGTAAAAATTTGAAAGCATGAATCTTAAAAGGGTTTTCCAGGGAGAGAAAATGTATGTCCTATTCTCAGGCCATCAATTTCTGATTAGTGGAGGTTTGACTCTCTGCATCCCTGCCAGTCCGCTGTTTTGAAGAGGCCACAGCGCTAGTGTTTCCCCTGTTTTGCTCACGCTGCTCAATATTGTGAAAGGCTCGCACACTTATAGTGGTGGTTCAGGTTATTACAGCCTACCCCCAACGGGGGTCCCCTGACCACGTCCCCACTTGGTTAGTCGGCGATTCAGTGGAGAGATGGCCAGGATTAAGGAAATAGCCGGAATTGCACAGCTACGCTGGTAAAAGCACATATAAGACCTTTTATGGCACATCCTGTGGATAGGTCATGATGTGTCATAAATGTCTTGGATGGGAAAAGCTGTTTAGAGCAAAACAGGCTTTTACAAAAAAACACAAAAGAATGATCACCGAACTAAAAATGTAGGTTGTGGTGTACAAAATGAATTGTTAAGCCTGGGTCATATTTAAGGGCTATAGAACATCGTTTGGAAGAAGTAGCAGAGGAAAAAATAAAATAATTTAATAAGTGATGGTATAATATCCTGTCGTAGTTCATGGGCGGCTGAATAGTCTAGCCGTCTCCAAATGGCATCAAATCCGTCATCAGTGTTGGCTATGGTCGCATTAATGCGTTCAGATAGCATAACTAGATTAGGAAGAGGGTATTTTTAAGAATAGGAGGGTTTTTAGAGCAAAGTGCAATTTGATATTTGAGGAAGTAAGACTGAGCTGTAAGACAAGCAAAGGGTTCGTTTCAGAAAGGCTAATGGATCCATGAAACAGTCTTCCAGCAGCTGATGTGGGAATACATACAAGCATTCAAGAATGCTTGGTACAGGCACACAGTATGGCTATTATTGAAAATGTTAATTTAAATAGGTTTCAAAATAAATACACATATATGTGTGTGTGTGTGTGTGTGTGTGTGTGTGTGTGTATGTATATATATATATATATATATATATATATATATGTGTGTGTGTGTTATACAGACAGAAAATATTGATGTATATATGTTTAGCAATATACACACGAGGCAGACTAGATGGGAATGTAGGACCTTTTCTGCTGTCAAAATTCTGTTTCACTGTTTGTGTTAGAATGTTGAAAGTGGAGTAAAATCCTTCCAGTGATATGTTCCCATACTTGTAGTGTTTCTCTCAAGAACTGGTTTTGATTGTTACTATATCTAAACTGCCATTGTCTTTCTTACATACAAGACCTGTCACGGTCTGTGGGTATGTGGACCCACTACGCCACACTGCCGTAGCATGGAGGCAGCTGACCAAATAGAGCGCCCAATAAATACAAAGTCCAGCACAAGAGTACCTGAATAGTCCAAACAGTGGCAGAGGCTTTAGCACAGATGTGGCAGGTTGCGCCAGACTCGGCGGATGACAGCAGGTGCAGCAGGACACAACTCCAACACTAGACAGGCTCAGGAACAAAGTACGGCACACAGGATACAGGTAGCAGGGCATGGGAACACTGGGAATAGGATAACACTGAGGGACCGTTTGCAAAAACAAATATGGGAATTACTAACCACACTCCAGCAGGGAGTGAAGGGGAAGGGCCCCTTAAATAGTCCAGAGTGATTGGGGCTAATTTAAAATAGAATTCATGTGCCCTTTAAGGCCAGGCACGAGCATGCGCATGCACCCTACGGGACAGTGCGTAGCGGAAGTGAGTGCTGGCGTCTCCTAGGAAGGAGATGCTGGCCAGCACTCACAGATCGATGGCTGCGGCCGCCGAGGGGTGAGTAGGAACGGCGGTCCACGGCCATGGATGCTACAAGACCATTTATTAAAAAAGCTATTTCTTTGTTTTGCACATATCATGCTTACCCACTAGCAATATTCTTGAAGTGTCATTTGTTTCTTCCTAGCTCAGTTGCATATATACATTTTGAAACCTGTCATTATGGGCATCTGTGTCATGTAATATCAGTCTGCCCATCAAAATAGACCATGTGTTCATGTGTAGACAGCTCACTCTCCCCTGTGTGTAGGACTTCCTGTGAACTGCAGGATTACATCATCACCTATCAAAACCCTCCCAGCAGCTCTGAGACCCCCTCCACACCCAACTCCACCCTCCGTGTTTCACTGTATCCCCCCCCCCCCACCCTATGCATATAGTGCTGCTGAAGAGATAATTTCATCCCGATCTAAGGGACAGGAGTGCAGTGATATAATAGGTGAGCCCATACAAAGATTAGCTGCAGAGTTATAAAACTCCCTCTGACTCACACTGCCTGACTATACTATCTGTGAGTGCTGTGTGCAGCGAGTCCAGTGTATTGCTATGAGATGCTGCTCCTCACTGCCTCCTTTGTAAAAAAATGACAGAGAAATCTATCACAAGCAGGAGACCGGCTGTAGCTGCATCACATAGGAATACACAGACTGCAGTGTGAGGACGGAAGTTCTATGTCACTGATTTATCACTTGCTGCACTTAGGATGCAGAGCAAGTGCAGTGTGATGGGCCTCCGCACCTTCTGCTTCTGCAGAGCCAAAAGCATCATAGGGAAATGTAGGCTGCATTAGGGGAACCATATAAATGGCACATTAACAAAAACCGTACAAGGCATATGCAACAGACTGAACATTCTTCTTTAATAACAACCTATGCTGCACCATATAGGCGAAACAAATAGCTGGGGTGCTTGTTTATAGAGGCTATGTCACCACATTATACGTGCCCTATCTCTTACATAATCAGATTGCCGCTGCAATGTAGGTAACCGCAATGTTTTTTATTTAGAAAAACAATCTATTTTCACCAAGTTATGAGCGATTTTAGCTTTATGCTAATGACTTTCTTAATGCCCAACTGGGCCTGTTTTTTTACTTTTTGACCAAGTGGGCGTTGTGGAGAGAAGTGTATGACGCTGACCAATCGGCGTCATACACTTCTCTCCATTCATGTATTCAGCACATAGTGATCCTGCATTGTTCACTATGTGCTGTCACTTACTCACACATTAACGTTACTGAAGTGTCTTGACAGTGAATAGACATCGCTTCCAGCCAGGACGGGATGTCTATTCACAATCCCGACACTTCGGTAACATTTGTGTGGGACTTACAGCACAGCACATCGAGATCGCGTTGTGCTGTTATTTACAGCGTGATCTCGCGAGATTACGCTTGTTGTGCTGCAAGTCCCACACAAACATTACCGAAGTGTCAGAATTGTGAATAGACATCCCGTCCTGGCTGGAAGCGATGTCTATTCACTGTCAATACACTTCAGTAACGTTAATGTGTGAGTAAGTGACAGCACATAGTGAACAACGCAGGATCACTATGTGCAGAATACATGAATGGAGAGAAGTGTATGATGCCGATTGGTCAGCGTCATACACTTCTCTCCACAACGCCCACTTGGTCAAAAAGTAAAAACAGGCCCAGTTACCTCCGTTATTTAGGTATCGGTGCCGTTATATTTAAAGGCTATGGACACCGTTGCACTGAATTTTATTATTGTTCATTTGTTTTCTAAATGCATAATTAGGCAACTTTCTAAATAGTCTTCATTAAAAATGGTCTCCTATTTTGGTGCTGTAGAGCATGTGCAGCTCCTGTAGATAACTGGCTGTGGTTCGAATTCTAACTCTAATCCATAAGTCCACTTTTCACTAACATAATCTGGTTGTACATAGTAGATCAGAGAGGACAGGGGGGCGGGCTTCCAAGTGTTCAGGGAGGGCAGAACACACCAGTATCAGAGTGTAGATAGGGAGGAGAGCAAAGGGGAGATTCATGCAGACTATCAATCTAGAGGGAAAGCTGCGCTGAAACATGAGAGCTAGTGAAGGCAGCAGCAGCCTGGAGTCACACACCTCACATCCAGCATACAGATGTCGCCAAGTTTATTTGAACCCTGATTACTTGTTGCAGTGTGATATCACAAACAAAAGCCATAAAAAAAAAGTCAAGTTAAAGTTTCTTGCAATAGTAATTGTAGAAAAGATCCATGCTTAAAGTTTCTTTGCACTGTGTATTTAATGCGTTAAAAGCAAAGATAGATGGCTACGTCTGTACTGTATATTACTGCGAGGGACACGTCCATAGGAGAAAAGTCTGATATTCAGTTTGCAAGCTGCTCTTGTATCAAAGGGTCTGAAAATGAATGAAGAAATGAAGATCGCAGCCTGAAACTTTAGAAGTTCTTTAACTCCACGTAGACCACTAAAATACAGATGTATGAGTCTTTATCTTGTCTCTACACAGTAATTACACAGAGGTAAACAACTTTAACCCCTTCCCGCTCCTTGACGTACTATTACGTCATGGCAGCTGTATCGTTCGCGCTCCATGCCGTAATAGTACGTCTCGGGAGTAACGGCCGTTTCGGCCGTCCTCCCGACACATACAGGAGCTGTGACGCTGCTGTCTTGTTCAGCAGCTGTCACAGCTCCTACAGCGGGGACCGATCGCTGTGTCCCCGCTGATTAACCCCTTAAAAGCCGCGTTCTATAGAGATCGCGGCTTTTTAGGGGTTAAGCTGCCATCGCCGGCCTGCTACGCGATAGCGGCCGGCGATGGTGACTATGGCAACCGGACACCAAACAATGGCGTCCGGCTATGCCATAGACGGAAGCCTAGTGGGTCCTGACAACGTCAGGACCCACTATGCTTGCTGTCAGTGAGTAGCTGACAGTTCTAATACACTGCACTACGCATGTAGTGCAGTGTATTAGAATAGCGATCAGGGCCTCCTGCCCTCAAGTCCCCTAGTGGGACAAAGTAATAAAGTAAAAAAAAAGTTAAAAAAAGATGTGTAAAAATAAGAAAATAAAAGATTTAAAAGTAATAAAAGTAAAAATCCCCCCTTTTCCCTTATCAGTCCTTTATTATTAATAAAAATATATATACAAACAAATAAACTATACATAATTGGTATCGCCGCGTCCGTAACGGCCTGAACTACAAAATTATTTCATTATTTATCCCGCACGGTGAACGCCGTAAAATAAAATAATAATAAACCGAACCACAATCACAATTCTTTGGTCACTTCACCTCATAAAAAAATGGAATAAAAAGAGATCAAAAAGTCGCATGTACCGAAAAATGTTACTGATCGAAACTCCAGTTCGTTACGCAAAAAATAAGTCCTCGCACGGCTTTATTGATTAAAAAATAAAAACGTTATGGCTCTTAGAATAAGGTAACACAAAAAGTGAATGATTGTTTACAAAACGTATTTTATTGTGCAAACGCCATAAGACATAAAAAAAAACTATAAACATCTGGTATCGCCGTAATCGTATCGCCCCGCAGAATAAAGTGAATGTCATTTATAGCGCACGGTGAACGCTGTAAAAAAAAAAAGAATAAAAAAACAATAGTAGAATTGCTGTTTTTTAGTCACCACGCCAACTAAAAATAGAATAAAAACTGATCAAAAAGCCGCATGCACCCCAAGAAAACTACAATGGATTCCTCAAGGGGTCTAGTTTCCAAATTGGGGTCACTTTTGGGGGGTTCCCAATGTTTTGGCACCACAAGACCTCTTCAAACCGGACATGGTGCCTAATAAAAAAGAGGCTTCAAAATCCACTAGGTGCTCCTTTGCTTCGGAGGCCGGTGCTTCAGTCCATTACCGCCCGAGGGCCACATGTGGGATATTTCTCAAAACTGCAGAATCTGGGCAATACGTATTAATTTGCGTTTCACTGATAAATCCTTTTGTGTTATAAAAAAAATGGTATAAAGAGGATTTTCTGACAAAAAAAAAAAATGTAAATTTCACCTCTACTTTGCTCTAAATTTTTGTGTAACACCTAAAGGGTTCATAAACTTTCTACATGCTGTTGTGAATACTTTGAGGGGTCTAGTTTCTAAAATGGGGTATTTGATAGGGGTTTCTAATATATGGGCCCCTCAAAGCAACTTCAGAACTGAACTGGAACCTAAAAAAATAAATAAATGAGGCAATACTTGGCTTCTTACATTATACTGATAATGAGCCGTGCCCACCCCGAGATGACCCCAGTTTTGACCGTTTGTATAAACGGAGACCCCTATTAGACCGTTCCAGTGCCCGGTTTTCCCAAGCATACACCCCCGAGAAGTGTATTTCTATTGATGAGTCCCTGGTACATTTTAAAGGGAGGGTTCAATTCCGCCAGTACCTGCCGGGTAAGAGGGCAAGGTATGGCGTGAAGATGTATAAGCTGTGAGAGTGCATCAGGGTATACCTACAGGTTTAGGATATATGAAGGAAAGGCCACCCCCAAACCAGACTGCATCCTGGACTACAATAGGTACATGGGAGGGGTGGACTTGTCAGATCAAGTTCTGAAGCCCTACAGCGCCATGCGGTGTGGTATAAGAAGCTGGCCGGGCACATCATACATATGGCATTGTACAATGCAGGTGATTATCAAGAACCTAATCTTTAGGGACCAAGAAGGGGGGGGCACCCAGTACTTCTGGAAGCGAGCCCACACGCATCGTACCAGGGCAACACTTTCCAGGAGAAGTTCCCCAAACTGGCAAGAAGGGAAAAAGTCAAAAGAGGTGCAAAGTCTGCTATAAGAGGGCGATAATGGATGACACAATATATCAATGTGACACCTGTCCCGAATAACCAGAGCTCTGTATGAAAGTGTTTTAAAATTTATCATACATCCCTTGGTTTATAATTTACCCCAATTTTACTTACCCTGATGCACTCCACACAGCTTATCCCCCCTCGTCTTTCCCCTCTGGGCCCTGCTGTGTGTCCAGGCAGCTGATAACAGCCACATGTAGGGTATTGCCATACCCGGGAGAACCTACATTACAGTTTATGGGGTGTAGGTCTACGGTCAAAATGCTCACTACACCTCTAGATGAATGCCTTAAGGGTGTAGTTTTTAAAACGGGGTCACTTCTTGCGGGCTTCAACTGTACTGGTACCTCAGGGGCTTCTGCATACATGACTTCGCACTAGAAAATCCCCAGTAGGCCAAATGGTGGTCCTTTCCTTCTGAGCCCTCCCATGGGCCCAAACGGCAGTTTATCACAACAAATGGGGTATTGCGGCACTCAGAACAAATTGCGCAACAGAATGGGGTATTTTGTTTCTTGTGAAAATAAGAAATTTTCAGCCAAAACTACATATTATTTGAAAAAAATAATTTTGTTTTCATTCCCAGCCCAATTCAAAAAAGTTCTGTGAAGAAACTATGGAGTCTAAATGGTCACATTACCCATAAATTAATTCCTTGAGGGGTGTAGTTTCCAAAATGGGGTCACTATTGGGGGATCCCTACTGTTTTGACACCTCAACACCTCTTCAAACCTGGCATGCTGCCTAAAATATATTCTAATAAAAAAGAGGACTCAAAATGCACTAGGTGCTTCCTTGCTTCTAGGGCTTGTGTTTTAGTCCACGAGCACAGTAGGGCCACATGTGGGACATTTCTAAAAACTGCAGAATCTGGACAATACATATTTAGTAGTGTTTCTCTGGTAAAACCTTCTGTGTTACAGGAAAAAAAAAGAATAAAATTGAAATTCAGCAAGAAAAATGAAATTTGCAAATTTCACCTCCACTTTGCTTTAATTCCTGTGAAATGCCTGAAGGGTTAAAAAACTTTCTAACTGCTGTTTTGAATACTTTGAGGGGTCTAGTTTTTAAAATGGGGTGTTTTATCAGGGTTTCTAATACATAGGCCCCACAAAGCCACTTCAGAACTCAAGAGGTACCTTAAAAAAAAGGCTTTTGAAATTTTCTTAAAAATATGAGAAATTGCTGTTTATGTTCTAAGCCTTGTAACGTCCAAGAAAAATAAAAGAATGTTCAAAAAACGATGCCAATCTAAAGTAGACATATGGGAAATGTGAACTAGTAACTATTTTGGGTGGTATAACCGTCTGTTTTACAATCAGATGCATTTAAATTCTGAAAAATGCAATTTTTTCAAAATGTTCTCTACATTTTGCAATTTTTCACCAATAAACACTGAATATATCGACCAAATTTTACCACGAACATGAAGCCCAATGTGTCACGAGAAAACAATCTCAGAATCGCTTGGGTAGGTTTAAGCATTCCGACGTTATTACCACATAAAGTGAAATATGTCAGATTTGAAAAATGAGCTCTGAGCCTTAAGGCCAAAACTAGGCTGCGTCCTTAAGGGGTTAAGGGCTTATTCAGACGAACATATAATACGTCCGAGCAACGCGCGTGATTTTCACGCGCCTCGCACGGACCTATGTTAGTCAATGGGGCGTATGTCCGCTGCGTAAAACTCACGACATGTCCTATATTTGCCCGTTTTTCGCGCATCACGCACCCATTGAAGTCAATGGGTGCGTGAAAACCGCGCATGGCACAGGGACGCACTTCCGTGTGCCGCGCGTGATGCGCGCTACAGTAGTAAAAACTATGAATGAAAATAGAAAAGCACCACGTGCTTTTCTGTTTTACAAACATACAAACTGTCATAATGATGGCGGCTGCACGAAAGTCACGCAGCCATGCATCATATGCTGCTGACACAAGGAGCTTTTATGGACCTTTTGCGCGCGCAAAACGCCGCATTTTTTGCGTTTCGTGTGAATCCGGCCTAAGGCTGTGTTCAGGCCCTAACTTGACTTTTTTCAAGGACTTTTCAATGACTTTTGTTGTGTGATATCGCGCTGCAGCAAGTTATCGCTGAAGATCTTAGCTACATCTGTATATAAAAATACTTTTTTTTACATGTCCAAGGTGTTCATAGCCTTGGCTTAGATTCTCCCCATGGTTTTGCCATAGAGTGGAGGCATACATTCTTTACTGCTTATAACAGGATGTAACTGGATATCTATACAGTTGGATGCTGTTGCCATTTACTTTTATTGTAAAACAATAAAAACAAACATACAGGAAAATGTGGAAGGCTGTACTTTCCTGTCAAAACACAGTATTCAGACATATGCTGGCTTTGTTTTTGTACAATAGAAGTGAGTGGCATCTAAATGTACAAGCATCCTGTTGTATACTTGAACTGTTTTGTTTTTTTTCATTAAGGCTGCGTTCACATTTGCGTTAAAGACTCTGTTAAGAGCCTCAGTTGCAAATCCGGCCAGACAAAAAAGTGCAGCGTGCAGCACTATTTTGTTCGGTAAAATGACAGACCACCTAACGGATTATGGTTAATCGGGTTTGTCGGGCGTCATTGGTGTCAGTCATACAACGGATCAGTCACTGCCGTAATTTTTTTTTGCTTTGCTTTGCTTTAGGCCTCATTTACACGAGCGTGTGCGTTTTGCGCGCGCAAAAAAACGCTGCGTTTTGCGTGCGCAAAAGGCAATTGACAGCTCCGTGTGTCATCCGTGTATGATGCGCGGCTGCGTGATTTTCGCGCAGCCGCCATCATAGAGATGAGGTAGTCGACGCCCGTCACTGTCCAAGGTGCTGAAAGAGCTAACTGATCGGCAGTAACTCTTTCAGCACCCTCGACAGTGAATGCCGATCACAATATACACCAACCTGTGAATAAAAAAAGACGTTCACACTTACCATGAACTGCCTGCTTCCTCCAGTCCGGTCTCCCGGCCGTTGCCTTGGTGACGCGTCCCTCTCTTGTCATCCGGCCCCACCTCCCAGGATGACGCGGCAGGCCATGAGACCGCTGCAGCCTGTGATTGGCTGCAGCCTGTGCTTGGCCTGTGATTGGCTGCAGCTGTCACTTGGCCTGAATTGTCATCCCGGGAGGTCGGACTGGAGGAAGGAGCCGGGACTTATCGGTAAGTCAGAACTTCTGTTTTTTTTTACACGTATATGTATATTGTGATCGAAAGTCACTGTCCATGGTGCTGAAACAGTTTAAGTCTTTGAGCACCGTGGGCAGTGACTGTCTCCTGACGTCGCGTACCCGAACATTTTTTGCCGGGTTCGGTTAAAACGAGTTCGGCCGAACCCGGTGAAGTTCGGTGCGCTCATCTCTAATTTGACACTCCGTTTGGATGTTTGTAACCAGAAAAGCACGTGGTGCTTTTCTGTTTACATTCATCCTTTTGACAGCTCTTGCGTGATTTTCGCGCATGCAACGCAGGACCGTCAGTGTGGCATGCGTTGTTTTCACGCACCCATTGAAGTCAATGGGTGCGTGTTGCGTGAAAAACGCAAGAATATAGAACATGTCGTGAGTTTTACGCAACGCACTCACGCAGCGCAAAATTCACGCATCGTCTAAACAGCCCCATAGACTATTATAGGTGCGTACGACACGCGTGAAAAGCACGCGCGTCGCACGCGCGTATAATACGCTCGTGTAAATGAGGCCTAAGTGATTGAGCAGAATAATGGAAATTAACAACACCGATGTAAACCGAGCAGAAGCCGTAAAATATATGCTTTAGGCCTGGGGTCTCAAACATGTGGCCCGCGGGACGCATGTGGCCCCTGAGACTGCCATCTGCGGCCCACGGTGCACTGAAGACCACCTCGGGACGGTAGAGAGCAGGCCGAAGGAGGAGCTCCGCACACACCCCCCTGTAGAAAATGCAGCACACACCCTCCTGTAGATAGTGGCAATCCCCCCCCCCCTCCTGTTCATAGCGCGGGGCCGGCGTCCGCACCCAGGGAACCCGGGCAAGTGCCGGGGCCCAATACCCTTGGGGGGGCCCACTCGGCCGCCGAGTGGTGACACAGCCGTCATGGCTCCTTCAGGAGTAGAAAACCCTGCCAGAGCGTTGCCGACTGCCTTGCCGGGGATTCCGCTCCTAACAGAAGCCCCTGTCTAGGGACCGTATCCCTCCCTCTCCCTGGTATTGCCACACAGCCCCCCTCCCAGGTAGTGCCAACCAGCCCCCCTCTCTGTAGGTAGTGCCTTTGGGGCTCCCTCTAAGAGTGGAATCCCCAGCCAGAGCATTGCCAACGCTCTGGCCGGGTATTCCACTCCTAGATGGAGCCCCTGACGTGACTGTCGATATATGGAAAGTGATGTCAGAGGCTTCTGGTGAGGAGTCCCCGGCCAGAGCATTGCTGACGCCCTGGCCGGGGATTCTGCTCCTGGAGGAGCCGCTGACGTCACTACCCATATATGGACAGTGACGTCAGGGACTCCTCCCGGAGAGGAATCCCCAGCCAGAGTGTCAGCAATGCTCTGGCTGGGAATTCCACTCCTAGAGGGAGCCCCAAAGGCGCTACCTACAGGGAGGGGGGCTGTGCGGTGCTACCATGGAAGGGGGGGTCTGTGCGGCAGTACCTACGAAGGGGGCTTTGATGCACTACCTACGAGGGCACTGTGGCACTATCTACGGAGGGCACACTGGCATTATCTAAAAAGGTGCTGCCCAGTCTTGTCATTCATGTGTCTTCCAAACGCTGCCAACTCAGCAGCCAGACTGCATTTAGCGACACTTAAAGAGGCTCTGTCATCACGTTATAAGTGGCCTATCTTATACATAATATGATCGGCGCTGTAATGTAGATTACAGCAGTGTTTTTTATTTAGAAAAACAATCAACTAGTTATGACCTATTTTAGCTTTATGCTAATGAGTTTCTTAATGGACAACTGGGCGTGTTTTACTTTTTGACCAAGTGGGCCTTGTGGAGAGATGTGTATGATGCTGACCGATCAGCTTCATACACTTCTCTCCATTCATTTACACAGCACATAGCGATATAGCTATATCGCTATGTGCAGCCACATAAACACACTATAACGTTACTTTAAGGGGGGATTCACACGAGCGTGTATTCGGTCCGTGCGGGCCGCGTGGTTTTCACGCGGCACGCATGGACCAATACAAGTCTATGGGGCAGTACAGACAGTCCGTGCTTTTTGCGCAGCGTTTGTCTGCTGCGCAAAAAGCGCGACCGGTTCAATAACTCTGCGTATTTCGCGCATCACGCACCCATTGAAGTCAATGGGTGCGTGAAAACCACGCAGGTTGCACGGAAGCACTTCCGTGCGAACCGACTGAAACAGCGCACCAGCTGTCAAAAGGATGAATGTAAACAGAAAAGCTGAAAGAGTTAAACTGTTTTAGCACCATGGACAGTGACTTCCGATCCCAATATACATGAACCTGTAGAAAAAAAAACGAAGTTCTGACTTACCGATAACTCCCGGCTTCTTCCTCCAGTCTGACCTCCCGGGATGACAATTCAGTCCAAGTGACAGCTCCAGCCAATCACAGGCCAAGCACAGGCTGCAGCGGTCACATGGACTGGCGCGTCATCCAGGGAGGTGGGGCCCGATGTCGAGAGGCGCGTCACCAAGGACGCGTCACCAAGGCAACGGCCGGGAAGTTCTCGGTAAGTACGAACTTTTTCTTTTTTTTTTTCAACAGGTTTTTCGATATTGTGTTCGGCATTCACTGTCGAGGGTGCTGAAAGAGTTAGCTCTTTCAGCACCTTGGACAGTGACGGGCGTCGACTAGCCTCATCTCTATGATGGCGGCTGCGCGAAAATCACGCAGCCGCGCATCATACACGGATGACACACGCAGCTGTCAAATGGTTTTTGCGCGCGCAAAACGCTGCGTTGTTTGCACGCGCAAAAACGCAACGTCCGTCTTTATCTGCCCTAAGTGTCCTGACAATGAATATACATCACCTCCAACTAGGACGGGATGTGTATTCAGAATCCTGACACTTCTGTGTGAGATTTACAGCAAGGCAAACGTAATCTAGTTTTAAGTGACAGGTTACATCGTAACCTCGTGAGACTACACTTGCCTTCCTGTAAATCTCTCACACATGCTACAGAAGTGTCAGGATTCTGAATAGACATCACGTCCTGGCTGGAGGTAATGTATATTCATTGTCAGGACACTTGAGTAACGTTATAGTGTGTTTATGTGGCTGCACGTAGTGATATCGCTATGTGCTGTGTAAATGAATGGAGAGAAGTGTATGACGCTGATTGGTCACGGATTGGTCAGCGTCATACACTTCTCTCCACAACGCCCACTTGGTCAAAAAGTAAAACACGCCCAGTTGTCCATTAAGAAACTCATTAGCATAAAACTAATATAGGTCAAAAATGATAGTTTTTCTAAATAAATTACACTGCTGTAATCTACATTACAGCACCGATTATATTATGTACAAGATAGGCCACTTATAATGTGGTGACAGAGCCTCTTTAACCCCTTGAGAACCCAGCTCATTTTGGCCTTGAGGACCAGACCCATTTTTTCAAATCTGACATGTATCACTTTATGTGGTAATAACTCCGGAATGCTTTTACCTATCCAATTGATTCTGAGATTGTTTTCTCGTGACATATTGTACTTTAGTTTAGTGCAAAAATTTGGTCGATAAATTCATTATGGTTATTTGTGAAAAACACCAACATTTAGCGAAAATATGAAGAAATTATGATTTTTCCAATTTTAAATGTATCTGCTTGTAAAACAGATAGTAATACCACACAAAATAGTTACCAATTAACATCTCCCATATGTCTACTTTATGTTTGCATCGTTTTTTGAATATCCTTTTATTTTTCTATGACCTCACAAGGCTTAGAACTTTAGCAGCAATTTCTCATATTTTTAAGAAAATTTCAAAAAGCTATTTTTTCAGGGACGAGTTCAGTTCTGAAGTGGTTTTGAGTGCCCTATATATTAGAAACCCCCATAAAACACCCCATTTTGAAAACTGCACCCCTCAAAGTATCCAAAACAGCATTCAGAAAGTGTTTCAACCCTTTAGGCGTTTTACAGGAATTGAAGGAAAGTAGAGCTGAAATTTTCAAATTTCATTTTTTTTTACAAAATTCATATGTAATACATTTTCTTCTGTACCACAGAAGGTTTTACCTGAGAAACGCAACTCAATATTTATTGCCCAGATTCTGCAGTTTCTAGAAATATCCCACATGTGGCCCTAGTGCGCTAATGGACTGAAACACAGGCCTCAGAAGCAAAGGAGCACCTCTTGGATTTTGGGGCCTCCTTTTTTCAGAATATATTTTAGGCACCATGTCAGGTTTGAAGAGGTCTTGTGGTGCCAAAACAGTGGAAACCCCCAAAAGTGACCCCCATTTTTTAAACTACACCCCTCAGGGAATTTATCTAGGGGTATAGTTAGCATTTTGACCCCACAGGTATTTTGCTATATTTTCTGGAGTTAGTCTGTGAAAATGAAAATCTACTTTTTTTTCTGGAAAAACGTAAAAATTTCTAATTTTTGCAAGAAATAAAGGAGAGAAAGCACCCCAACATTTGTAAAGCAATTTCTCGCGATTACGGAAATACCCCATATGTGGTAATAAACTGCTGTTTGGACCCACAGCAGGGCTCAGAAGGGAAGGACCCCCATTTGGATTTTGGAGCTCTGATTTTACTGGAATGGTTTTCAGTGCCGTGTCACCTTTGCAACGCCCTGGAGGGACCTAAACAGTGGAATCCACCCAAAAGTGACCCCATTTTGGAAACTATACCCCTCAAGGAATTGTTCTAGTGGTATAGTTAGCATTTTGACCCCACAGGTTTTTTGCTGAATTTTTTTGGAATTAGTCTGTGAAGATGAAAAGAGACTTTTTTTTTGAAAAAACAGAATTTTCTAATTTTTATAAGGAATAAAGGAGAAAAAGCACCTCAACATTTGTAAAGCAATTTCTCCTGATTACGGTAATACCCCATTATGTGGTAATAAACTGCTGTTTGGACCCACGTCAGGGCTCAGAAGGGACGGAGCACCATTTGGATTTTGCAGCTCAGATTTTGCTGAATTGGTTTCTGGGGGCCATGTCGCATTTGCAGAGTCCCTGAAGTACCAGTACAGTAGAAATTCCGCAGATGTGATCCCAATTTGGAGACTATACCCCTGAAAGAATTAAATTAGAGGTGTAGTGAGCATTTTGAGCCCTCAGGTGTTTTATAGATTTTATTCGAATTGGTCCGTGAAAATGAAAACATTTTTTTTTTCCAATAACCTGTAGCTTTAGCTCAGAATTTTTCATTTCCACAAGGAATACAGGAGAAAAGACACCCCAAAATGTGTTACACAATTTCTCCTGATTACGGAAATACCCCATATGTGGTTGTAAACTGCTATTTGGACATACGGCAAGGGTCTAAACGGAAAAAGTGCAATTTCGTTTTTGGAGTGGAGATTTTACAAAATTTGTTTTTGATGCCATGTTGCATTGCGCTGAGGTACCAGTACAGTGAAAACTCCCGAGAAGTGACCCCATTTAGGAAACTACACCCCTCAAGGAATTCATCTAGAAGTGTAGTGAGCATTTTGACCCCCAAAGGTTTTGCAGAAATTAGTGCACAGTGGATGTTGCAGATTGAAAATTGACATTTTCCACATATATGCTATTTCAGTGCCCAATGCGTTGGGCCCAGCTTGTACCACTGGAGACATACGCCCCATAAATTGTTAAGCGGTTCTCCAAAGTACAGTAATACCCGATATGTGGTCATAAACTGCTGTTTGGGCACACTGCCAGGCCCAGAAGGAGCGCCATTTGGCTTTTGGAGCGAAGATTTTGCTTGGTAGTAGTTTTGTTTAATGTTTTACTGGTGTTTCAGTTTATAATGTGGGGCCATATGTAAGCTGGGCGGAGTGTATCAGGGTATATGTAAGCTGGGCGGAGTACATCAGGGCATATGAAAGCTGGGCGGAGTACATCAGGGTATATGTAAGCTGGGCGGAGTACATCAGGGCATATGAAAGCTGGGCGGAGTGCATCAGGGTATATGTAAGCTGGGCGGAGTGCATCAGGGTATATGTAAGCTGGGCGGAGTGCATCAGGGTATATGTAAGCTGGGCGGAGTGCATCAGGGTATATGTAAGATGCGCGGAGTACATCAGGGCATATGTAAGCTGGGCGGAGTACATCAGGGTATATGTAAGCTGGGCGGAGTGTATCAGGGTATATGTAAACTGTGCAGAGTACATCAGGGTATATGTAAGCTATGTGGAGTACATCAGGGTATATGTAAGCTGGGCGGAGTGCAATAGGTCATAATAGGATGATGTAATAATGGGGAGAATGAATAATAAAATTAATTATCCATGGATAGCGACGTACGCTTTGAACCAATCCTTCATGCACAGGCCGGATTATTGGGTGCAGGAGTCGCACTTCTAAAGGGTGTCTGTGGTGTTGTACATAATATCCGCACTCCAGTATTGCCTAATCTTTGACTTCTTCACTAGCCCCATATGTAGCACAGACCCCAAAATGTCATAGTTTCCGCTGCATTTACAGGGTCTACCAGTGGGGGCTGCAAATGATGACGTGGGGTTTTAGGTGAAGAACTGCTGCAGATATAAATTAGTCTGGGCCGTCGTTTTGCATTATTGCGTTCCAAGAGTCATAACTTTTTATTTTTCCGTTGACGAGCTATGTGAGTGCTTGATTTTCATGGAACGAGCTGTCGTTTTTATTAGTATCATGGGGTACATGCGATAATTTGATCAGTTTTTATTCCATTTTTTCTGACGTGAGGAGACCAAATACCAGAAATTCTTTCACTATTTTTTTTATAATTTTTTACCGGCGTTCTCTGTGCAGTATAAACAACATGTTTACTTTATTCTGCGGTTCGATACGATTATGGCAATACCAAATTTATATAGTTTTTATATGTTTTACTACTTTTACAAAAAAAAACAACTTTTTTTTCTAAATAAAATGTTTTAGTGTCACCATGTCCTGAGAGCCGTAACTTTTTTATTTTTTTGTCGACGGAGCTTTGTGAGGGCTTGTTTTTTGCGTGACACACTGTAGTTTTTATTGGTACCATGTTTGGCTACGCGCGACTTTTTGATCACTTTTTATTCCATTTTTTTGGAAACAACGTGACCAAAAAAGGTAATTCTGCCATTGTTTTTTATGGTATTTTTTTTACAGTGTTCACCGTGCGGGATAAATAATATGATATTTTTTTAGGTCCGGCCAATACGAACGCGGCGATACCTATTATGTCTAGCTTTTGTCTTTTTTTTTCATTTTTTTTCTAATTTATAAAGGGCTTGATCAGGGAAACAAGGCGATTATTGTTTTTATTACGTAAAACTTGTATTTATTTATTTATCAAAAACTTTTTTTTCACTTTTTATTTTACACATACTAGGGGACTGGAAGATCTGATCTTCTGATCCCCTGCACAATACACTGCACTACTTCTGTATGTACTGATGTAGTGCAGTGTATTGTAACTGTCACTTTACAACTGACAGTTGAGTCTATTACGTCCTGCCTTGGGCAGGACCTAATAGGCTCCCGTACCTGGCAACCAGGAAGCCGTTGCTAGGCTTCCTGGTTGCCATTGCAACCATCAGAACCCCGCGATTGTACCCGGTGGGGGCGCAATGGGGTGCAGAGGGAGCCCCCTCCCTCTGTATCAATCACTTAAATGCCGCTGTCGCTATTGACAGCGGCATTTAAGGGGTTAAACTACAGCGATCGGAGAGGACAGTGATCGCTGTAGTTGCAGTGGGATGTCGGCTGTATATTACAGCCGACATCCGATGAAGATGGAGCGAGCACAGCTCCTGTGCCCGCTTCATCCTCAGGGCGTTACTATACGCCCATTTTCGGGAAGGGGTTAATAAAAATAGTGTGTTTTTTTTACACCGCTTTCTCTGATCTCCTCACGTATCTCACAGAAGTGAGGAGATCAGAGAAAGTGACAGGAGCTTTCTCCTGCAGACGACGTCACAGACGGCTGTGATTGGTCAGTCTTCAGAGACTGACCAATCACAGCAATCGCCGGCATTGGGGACTGCTAATTGGTCCCCAGGCCGGTAGCAGAGACGGTTAGCTGTCAATGACAGCTGCCACCGCTGTTATGTCACTGTGATTTCACATAGTGACAGTTTATTCCTGCGCCGTAATAGTACGGCGAAGGTACGCTGGAATAAGCGGCCAGCGACGTACTATTACGGCGAAGGTACGCAAGGGGTTAAACTGGAAAACTGGATTGTTAAAATAAGCATGTGGAGCAAATTTCCGGTAAGTTTAAACCGAGCGGTATTATACTAATGTAGTATCATTATAGTAGTTCAAATAAATAATGGATTAACAATATTTTGTATTGTATCAAATTTGAAAGTAATGCGGCCCGTCAACTTCAGTTTATCTATGTGCCGCCCATTTATCCGGCTGAGTTTGAGACCCCTTCTTTAGGCTATGCTCACATCCTGGTATGAGAGATACAACCTATAGCAGGCGTCTCTTATAACCGTCTACCTATATCTGATATCATTTAGGAGAATTTTTTTTTTTACCAAATTCCTCAAAGGAAAATTGTTTAAGCTGTGTGAGGTTTGAGGGGTTTCCTGCATGCACAGGTTGTTTTTAAAGCTGATTGACTCTGCCCTGCTGGCTTTTAAAACAAATCATGCCTTTAGCGCCCCTAACCGTTCAGAAAAGCTGTCGTATGTGTGTACATGAGGAATAACACTATTTCTGGCCATTAGACAGTATGACTCGCTTATTCTCCTTTTTCCCTGAGCTAGTGAGTGGAGCCTAACTGCTATAATGTCTTTCATACACCGCGCACACAAAGAAGTGAACATCCTGCTCTCCTTTCTGTCACATATATAGAAGCTGTCGCAACATGGAGGACATTATACAGCAGCATAGCTGTGAATTCGGCACTGTAGTGAGAGAGCACACTTAGGGTATGAATACCTATATATATATATATATATATATATATATATATATATATATATATATATATATATATATATATATACACAGACCGAACCGCAATTGTTTACAATAGACGTCCGCACATATCAAAAAAAGATGAAGAATAAATACCCATAACTGTATGTGAGGACATATAGCACATTCAAAAAGGAAAAAAATACAACACCAAGTACATAATTGTACTATGTAATAATATCAATACTTTATTATAATGCACATAAAAACATATTGGCCATCAGGACCTAAAATACAAGAAACAATTTAAAAATGCATGAATGTGGAGAACAATGAGGCTATTACAAGTAAATAATACTCCGCAAACTAGAGAGTAATATGCAATGTAATTACACTGGAGGTAACTCTAGAGGACATGCGATATATAGGAATACAAGAAATTTTACAAAAAACATTTGTAGGCCTATTATGCAACATACTGGTTGGTATTGTTTCTGGGACCGGTTATGATCTGCGGTGACTCCCTGGTTACTATATATATTCATACTTGCATTCATACCAGCATGGGTTGACTATCTCTCTGTATACTCTATTTTGGGTTCATTATTTGTGCTTTTGTTCAGGCGTGTTTCCACGCATCACATGGGTGGTTTTTGTACAATTTCTTGTATTCCTATATATCGCATGTCCTCTAGAGTTACCTCCAGTGTAATTACATTGCATATTACTCTCTAGTTTGCGGAGTATTATTTACTTGTAATAGCCTCATTGTTCTCCACATTCATGCATTTTTAAATTGTTTCTTGTATTTTAGGACCTGATGGCCAATATGTTTTTATGTGCATTATAATAAAGTATTGATATTATTACATAGTACAATTGTGTACTTGGTGTTGTATTTTTTTCCTTTTTGGATGTGTGAGATGTCCTCACATACAGTTATGGGTATTTACACTCAGGGTATGTTCACACGAGGTCATTACGTCCGTAATTGACGGACGTATTTCGGCCGCAAGTACCGGACCGAACACCGTGCAGGGAGCCGGGCTCCTAGCATCATAGTTATGTACGACGCTAGGAGTCCCTGCCTCGCTGCCGGACAACTGTCCCCTACTGAAAACATGATTACAGTACGGGACAGTAGTTCCACGGAGAGGCAGGGACTCCTAGCATCGTACATAACTATGATGCTAGGAGCCCGGCTCCCTGCAGTGTGTTCGGCCCGGTACTTGCGGCTGAAATTCGTCCGTCAATTACGGACGTAATGACCTCGTGTAAACATACCCTTAGGGTATGTTCACACGCAGTGGTTTCAGACGTAATTCGAGCCGTTTACGCCTCCAATTACGCCTGAAAAAACTGCACCATTATGCCACCAAACATCTGCCCATTGCTTGCAATGGGATTTACGGTGTTCTGTTCCCACGAGGCTTAATTTTACACGTCGCTGTCTAAATACGGCACGTAAAAAGACAGCCGCGAAAAAGTAGTGCATGTCACTTCTTGGAATGTTTTTTTTTTTGGAGCCGTTTTTCATTGACTCCATTAAAAAACGGCTCCAATAACGGCCGTAAAATACGCAGCGAAAAACGCGAGTTGCTACAAAAACGTCTGAAAATCAGGAGCTGTTTTCGCTTGAAAACCGCTCTGGATTTTCAGACGTATTTTGCCAAGCATGTGAACATACCCTTACTAGAAAGCTGTTGCAGCTTCTCTGTGTCACACTTTCACTAAAAAAGCTGATTGTCTGTCTCACCTTGAGTGAGGGAGGCAGGAAAGGGGAGAAAAAGGCATTTTTCTCTAATAAGATATACTACGAAACCCTTACCATGTTACAAATTACAATGATGACCCTGCTGACGAACAAAACGTTTTCCTTTTATATAGGTGACTGTGCTGTCTATCTTTGAGAGACTTTTAATGGCAGACTAGATGGACTTCCGCCAGGACAGCCCTCTCTGGGCCACTTAGCTGATACTCTACCCACTATTCCACATGATTGTGACTCTTACCTGTTAGGAAGTAGATTCCGGTGACACATTACATGTCACTCAGTCCACACGGATGGTATCCCCTGCTCTTTATTGTCTTTTGGCCAGGTGTCCGGAGTGTGGCACTTATACGTGATAAAACACCCTCCCCCCCCCCTTCGGTGCGTTTTTGTTGTGTTTTTATCATGCGTTTTTTGTTTTTGATAGGTGAACTCTCATGCCTCTCAATGGGAGTTCATCAACCAAAACAAAAAAAAAACATGCTATAAACGCAACAAAAAAGTGTTAGGCTATGTTCACACGGGGTATTTTGCCGAGTTTTTTGACGCGGAAACCGCGTCGCAAAACTCGGCAGAAACGGCCCGAGAACGCCTCCCATTGATTTCAATGGGAGGCGTCGGCGTCTTTTTCCCGCGAGCAGTAAAACTGCCTCGCGGGAAAAAGAAGCGACATGCCCTATCTTCGGGCGCTTCCGCCTCCGACCTCCCATTGACTTCAATGGGAGGCAGGAGAAAGCGTATTTCTCGCTGTTTTATGCCCGCGGCGCTCAATGGCCGCGGGCGAAAAACGGCGCGATAATTGCCGCGAAAATCGGCGTGCAGGGAGAGGAATATCTGCCTCAAAGTTCCAAACGGAATTTTGAGGCAGATATTCCTCCCCCAAAATACTCCGTGTGAACATAGCCTTAGTGGTCTGTAAATCCCAACTGTGCGCATTATTCAGCGAGTGTCCCAGCACCATTGATATGAGTGCTGTTATTTCTTATTCAATGTTATAAAACCTAATTACAAATTGTATTCTCCCTTACTTTAGCATACTTTTATTTTACATCTGTTCAAAATAGATCCTGTTTAACAAGGGCTTGTCACTAGCAGGTCTGTACTGCCCGTGACTGTTCGAAAGTTCTTCGGGCTCATTCAGATGAGCATATTATACGTCCGTGTGCTGTCTGTTAAAAAATCGGACAGCACACGCAATTCATGCAATTTAATGGGGCTTGTTTTAATTGGCCCTGTGAAGGGTCAGTGAAAAAATAGGACATGTCCATTTTCACGGATCCCTCAATAGACTCAAGTCTATGAGGGATCTGTGATAACTGGTCCCGCACTGGTGTGACTCGGACGTGAAAAATTTAAGTTTTTCACGTCCGAGTTTACGCTCGTCCGTCTGAATAAGCCCTGAGGGTATGTGCACACACACTAATTACGTCCGTAATTGACGGACGTATTTCGGCCGCAAGTCCCGGACCGAACACAGTGCAAGGAGCCGGGCTCCTAGCATCATACTTATGTACGACGCTAGGAGTCCCTGCCTTGCTGCAGGACAACTGTCCCGTAGTATTACAGTACGGGACAGTTGTCCTGCAGCGAGGCAGGGACTTCTAGCATCGTACATAAGTATGATGCTAGGAGCCCGGCTCCTTGCACTGTGTTCGGTCCGGGACTTGCGGCCGAAATACGTCCGTCAATTACGGACGTAATTAGTGTGTGTGCACATACCCTTAAATTGGATCTTTCATAATACTATGCTGCCCTGTTTAAGACCAGCATAGTATAGAGACAGGTCTTCTGCACTATTAGCCTAAATGGCACAACAAAATATTGTGCTGTTTGGCTAATAGAGCCTAAGGCTCTATTCTTACGGCGTTTGCAGTGTATGTTTGACATAAGCAACAGAAAACTCCTTCAAAAACATGCATACCATGTGGTATGAATTTTAATTACAATGGCGGTCAATAGGACATATGCCACTGTATGCCTATACATTGTCGTATGTCGGAGGCCTCCTTAAAGGAGGGAAGCATAGTATACCATTCGACTTTAAGAAGGATAGTTGGAAAATCACAAATTACTGCCAATTTCAGTTTGCAGATCTAGTAATAAAGTAATAAAATATTTATTTTCTTAACCAGACAGTGTGTACACGCCAAGACCACATACATGTGCTTCTCATTTAACCTTGCATAACCAGCATTGATGGACCTATTTGTTGGCTATCTTTTAGCTCAATCATATTTCTAATCGTGGTGCTGTCTCGACGCGCTTGTCGTCCCGTCCCCCCGCTCCCTTTACGACCTAGTGTCACTTCTAGGTGAATATAATTTTTTTTTAAATCATGTTAACACTGCTTACGCTTCGTTCCCATCTGTGTCAGGGCTCCGTTCAGGCGTTCCATCTGAGCTTTCTGACAGAACGGAACCTAGTCTGAGGCCTCGTTTACACGAACGTATTATACGCGCGTGCGACGCGCGTGCTTTGCACGCATGTCGTACGCACCTATATTAGTCAATGGGGCTGTTTAGACGATGCGTGAATTGCGCTCATTGCGTGTGCGCAGAAAAAAACTCACGACATGTTCTATAATCGTGCGTTTTTCGCGCACTCACGCACCCATTGAAGTCAATGGGTGCGTGAAAACCACGCATGCCGCACGGAAGCACTTCCGTGCGAACTGCGTGATTCGCGCAAGAGCTGTCAAACTCCTGAATGTAAACAGAAAAGCACCACGTGCTTTTCTGTTTACAAACATCCAAACGGAGTGTCAAATTCGAGATGAGCGCCCCGAACTTCACCGGGTTCGGCCAAACTCGTTTTGACCGAAACCGGTAAAAAATGTTCGGGTACGCGACGTCAGGAGACAGTCACTGTCCACGGTGCTGAAAGCGTTAAACTGGTTCAGCACCATGGACAGTGACTTCCGCTCCGAAAATCCATGAACCTGTAAAAAAAAAAAGACGTTCTGACTTACCGATAACTCCGGTCCGACCTCCCGGGATGACAGTTCAGTCCAAATGACAGCTGCAGCCAATCACAGGCCAAGCACAGGCTGCAGCCAATCACAGGCTGCAGCGGTCTCATGGACTGCGGCGTCATCCTGGGAGGTGGGGCCGGATGGCAAGAGAGGGACGCGTCACCAAGGCAACGGCCGGGAGCCCGGACTGGGGGAAGCAGGAAGTTCTTGGTAAGTATGAAAGTCTTTTTTTATTCACAGGTTGGTGTATATTGTGATCGGCATTCACTGTCGCGGGTGCTGAAAGAGTTACTGCCGATCAGTTAGCTCTTTCAGCACCTTGGACAGTGACGGGCCTCGACTACCTCATCTCTATGATGGCGGCTGCGTGAAAATCACGCAGCCGCGCATCATGACACACGGAGCTGTCAAATGCCTTTTGCGCGTTTAAAACGCAACAAGGCTGCGTATACGCAGTGCATACGCCATGCATACGCGCGCAAAACGCAGCGTTTTTTGCGCGCGCAAAACGCATACGCTCGTGTAAATGAGGCCTGAAACAAATGGAAACTAGGTTTCCGTTTGCATCATCATTGATTTCAATGGCGACGGATCCGGTGCAAATTGTTTCTGTTTGTCTCCGTTGTGCAAGGGTTCCGTTGTTTTGACAGAATGAATGGTGCAGTCTACTACGGTATTGCTTCTGTCAAAACGACCGAACCCTTGCACAACGGAGACTAAGGAAACCTTTTGCACCGGATCCGTCACCATTGAAATCAATGGCAATGCAAACGGAAACCTATGGTTTCCATTTGTTTCAGTCAGGGTTCCGTTCATGGGTTCCCTCTGAGGGAAAGTTTACTTAGATCGTGGCTGTTTAACCCGTTAATGGCCGTGGTCAATAGTGACCGTGGCATTTAACTTGTTTAGAGGGAGGGTGCAAATGCAATCGCGGGCCTCCGATGGGGTTTAATGGCAGCTGGGAGCCTGATCACAGCCCCCAGGTCTGCCCTGGGCATATGCCAATTAGGACGTCAGATTAGGATTGCCTGTTAGATTTACACTGACAGGCAATAATGTTTTGGTATACGAAGTATACCAAAGCATTATAGCAGCGATCTAATGATCGCACAGTAAAGTCCCCTAGTGGGACTAAAATAATAAGTAAGTAATGTGAAATAAAAATTATTAATAATTACAGTAAAAAAATAAAACCATTTTCCATAAAAAGTGGTTTTATTTAATAAAAGCGAAAAAATAAATAAAAGTACACACATATGGTATCGCCCTGACCATAATGACTCAATCAATAAAGTTAATATGTAATTTAAACTGCAAGGTGAACACTGTAAAAAAAAAAAAAAACGCAAAAAAACTATGCCGAAATAATTTTATTTCTATTGCCCCCCAAAAAGTCAATAAAAGTTAATCAATAAGTCCCATGTACCCCAGAACAATACCAATCAAAACTACATCTCGTCCCGGCAAGAAACAAACCCAAAAAATCACTACATTCATGGAAAAATAAAAAAATTACGGCTCTTGGAAAGCGACGATGCAAAAACAAATAATTTTAGTTAGTGTTTTTATTGTGCAAAAGTCGTAAAACATAAAAAAAATCCTACATATCTGGTATTGTCATAATCGTGCCGACCCATAGAGTAAAGGTAACGTGTTATTTACGCCGCACAGTGAATAGCATCAATTTAAAGCGCATAGAACAATGGCGGAAATTTCAGGGGGTTTTTCTATTCCTCGAAAAAAAGTTAATAAAAGTTATTCAAAAAATATGTACCCCAAAATGGTGCCATTGAAAAGTCCAACTAATCCTGCAAAAAGCAATTTATATTATTGTCTAGCGTTACATTCACAACTTTGCTTGTTGCTATTTGAAACGCATGATAAGCTTGTTAAGATTCACATTAGCGGGGTTCCTATTATGGGGTGGAGTTAATCAGAGTATTGTACAGTGTCTCGTGAAAAATACAACATTAGATCACAAGTCACCATACACACACTGCGTCAGCTGGGAAATTCTAGCTCTGAAACCTGCAGCATTGTGAATTCAGCTCTAGACTATAATAAAGACTGGAATCCAGGAACAATACTGGGTAATACTATAGATTTCCAAAGTTACTTAGATAATTATAATACATATAAAGTTAACTCCTAATGCAATATGGTAACGGGTTAGGTACTGGCCCGAAAGAACACCCTCCCTCTTAGTATAAATGCAACTCAAAACTAGATATTTAAAGCAGAGAGAAAACAGAGTATGAAGCCATATTTATAAAGCTAACAAATTTTATTTAATCACATAAAATAAGACAAACATTTTAAGAAGGTACAAAATGATTGGAGAGACTCTATCGTGTTACACGGTAAAACAGGAATACAGATCATCCATATAATAGTACTACAGTCCCTACAATGAGGGTATATGGAATGGGCAATAGGTAATCCTATAAATGGCTAATCCCTCATATAAAGACCCGTTAGATAGTGGACACAGTGGTCCTGGGAGAAGTTAGGGAAAACCTGAGTTTGATTAAAAACATGCTAATGGTGGAACTTGTATTAAAGAAATGAAGCAAAGCTGAGTTTCTCGCTAAGACCAAAAGGGGTCATAGATCCCAATTTAACAATCCATTTGCACTCTTTGTGCCAGTACCTTCTTCAAATTACCCCCCCTGATGCCACAATGTATGCGTTCAATTCCACGAACCTTCAAGGATTTTGGGTTACAGCCATGATATCGTTTAAAGTGCCTTGGCAGGGTTTTTAACTGTGTGAGGTCATGTATGTTGTTAGCTCCGGCAATGTCTCGCACATGTTCTCTAGTACGCAACCACATTTCTCTAGATGTCAAGCCTATGTAGACCTTTGGACATCCACATAGTGCGTAGTAGACCACATGTGTGGTACTGCAAGAGATATAGTCTCTTATTACAAAGGATCTTTTCCCATCCACTTACCTGAAGTTCGTCGCTCTGCTCACATTAGGGCATGCTATACAATCCCCACAAGGGTAACAACCCACTCTTGGTCCCTGTGATCCAAATGGGATTTGTGTTTTTCGGTATATAATTGCTTTTGACCAAGAGATCCCTGAGGTTCCTGCTTATCTTTGCCGTCATCATGGGTTTCTCAGCCAAACAAAGAGCCAAAACTGGTTTGGATCTTAGGACAGACCAGTGTCACCCTAGGATTGTCCTCATCCTCTCCCATTGGCTGGTAAATGTTGTTATAAACCGTACCCCGGTTTCTCTGGTTCGATGGACTTTGTTTCTTAGTAGGTCATTGCGTGATATTTGTTTAACCCTATTGTACCCGGACCGAATTGTCCTTCTACTATATACTCTATTCTCAAACCTAGATCGAAGGTCCTCAGATTATTGTTCAAAAAGACAGTCAGCGGGGCAGATCCGCCTCATCCCGAGGAACTGACCAACCAGGATGGCTTTAATTGTGGCACGTGTGTGAGAGGACGAGGCATGCAGCAGTGAATTAACGGATGTAGTTTTACGAAACACCTCAGTCTGGAGAAATCCAAGCTGATCAGTGAAAATTTGTATATCCAAAAACTCAATGTGATGTCTATGAAAGGTATATGTTAGCCTGACATTGAGTTGATTAGCGTTCAACAGCTGCATGAAACTTGTCAACTCGGATTCAGATCCTTGCCACACAAAAATGACAGTCTATATAGCGTATCTAGCACTGCACATGGTCGGCGTGGGCGCCATCCCCATGGAAAACCTGCCTCTCCCAGAATCCGAGAAACAGGTTCGCATAAGACGGTGCGCACGCTGCACCCATGGCAGTGCCCCGTGTCTGGAGATAGAAATTGTCCTTAAACACAAAAAAGTTATGACTCTAAATATATTGTAGCAACTCCAGGATTAGTTCACACATTTCTCCATCCCGGTTGCTAGTCCCCAGGAAGAAGCGGACCGCCTCCAAACCGCCATGATGTCGTATACACGTATATAATGACTCGACGTCTGCGGTTACAAGATACATATCTGGTTCTATTTGAATCCCATCAATCCTCCCTAAGACGTCCGTCGTGTCTTTTACATAAGATGGTAACTCCGTGACTAGTGGTTTTAAATAATAATCAATAAAGTTGCATATAGGGTCACATAGACCTTCCATACCTGACACGATAGGACGTCCCGGGGGGTCCGTGGGGTTTTTGTGAACGTTTGGCAAGAAATACAGAGTGGGACTCTTGGGATCGTTGGTCATAAGTCCTTCATAGATTTTTTTTGGCAATGATCCTCTTATCCAGGGCTCGATTTTAGAATTTTAACCAGTTCTGAGGAAAATGAAGACAGTGGGTTAAATGTGAATTTGGCATACGCCTGTTTATCCCGCAATACTCTAAAAGCTTCCTTCTCGTATTTTTCTGTCGGCCAGACCACAATGTTGCCCCCCCCTTATCTGCGGCCTTGATGACGACATCATCAAAGGATTGAAGCTCTCTCAGATCCTTCCTCTGAGGAGCTGTTAAATTATCATTGCCCCTAGAAGTGGACAGTTGTTTAACCCCCGCCCCCCAACATCTGCAAATAGAAGGGGGTGTTTTGATCAGAGCTACATTAATCTGCAAACTCCTACTCCTGAAGGCAGCCTGGTACATCATTTTATTGAATTGATTTTCTGTGCTTTCAATAAACAAGCACATTCAGTTCACATTCAATTAAGGAGGACCTATGATGGCTGGAGAACTTTCTCTCTGAATGCAGTATGCCCAACTGTGACTCAGGAGCTCTCCTCCTCGCTGCTAAAACCTTAGATTGGAGACTCAGACCTCCTGGATATTTCAAGAGAGGTATAAAAATGTCCCAATAGTAAAGTCATTTTTATACCCTGCAGATCTCCTGACTTGATTTTTTTATTTTTTTTTTTGTTGCTGTTGAAGCAATATGTATCTCCAAGAGGAGGCAAAAGCTGGCTATATATTAAGGATTTCAGATGACTGTTTTCTGAATGACTTGTCGTTCATGGTGGGTCTGTGAAGGTTGTCGTTCTGGATGACAACTCCACAAGTTAAAACCAAAAATCGCGGATTGATCTCCGCCTGTTTCTTTGTCCTCGTCTACGCTTCTATTACTGGGATCCAGATCGGTGGTTTGGCATGATTGACCAAGAACTGCACTCGACAATGACTGAAAAAAAACCTAACACAGTAGATCAACTCTTCTACAGATATTTTTTTGGTCGGCGTCTGTCATGTCCATTTGTTTCACGAAAGGGCATTGGCATAAACTTGATCTAAATTGATATTTTCAGCCATCCAAAGTCTTTAGTGTGTGGCTAGCTTTATACTGAAATAATAAATAGATTTGAAGTGCCACTGTCCTTGAGGATAAGTTATCTGCTGCATGTTGTCAGTTAGCCCAATTTTATTTTCTGAATACAACCTCTGTGATGTGCTAGTTCATTATCTTACTTTTTATTGATTTTATATATATATATATATATCGATGGTGGTGTTTAGGACACGGTTTATAACTTTTCATAGATGACAAAATTATCTTATTAATTAAAACAATTTGGCTTTTATCCCGTGGATAAGAATTCAGTTGTCCTAAACACCAGGCTTTTCCTGAACCAGTATGAAGAACTAGAAATTAAAGTAATATTTTTACTTTTGTGACACTTTCTTTTTTTTTTTTTTTCACCAGCCAATTGCATTGAAGTTATGCTAAAAGCTCTTTGGAGCATTTTTACTTCTCTTTCCTAGAGATTTCACATAAGGACACCATAAATTCCATCAAGCGCAGCATACCACAAACTGCAACTTTTCAGCATACATCTTTAAGCTGGCCATACACTCGAATTTTTTGACAGCCAAAAAGTTTTAGACCATTTTCTGCTGCCTGAGCCTTTTAGCGACACAAACGAGCATGACCAACATTGACCAATAACCGATATCTGTGCAAGAGTTGATCTGCAGTGCTGGATTGTTTCGGTAATGCAGTCTTATAAAGTTGTTTGTGCTGATAATAAAATAAAATCCCAAGCCAGGCCACAGAGTTGAAGGCAGAGATTGGTTGGCAATTTGTCACAAGTGGGTGCTTGTTCCCGCATCGTGAAGGATATATCCATTGCTCGTATCTCGTGGTACTGACACTATACCCACGAGATCATCAGCAGGAGCACGGCTGTTATACACAGCCAGGTTAATGCCGGAATAAAAGAGTACTCCCATTCCGTCAGTTTAACCCCTTAGATGCCGCAGTCAATAGCGACTGTGGCATCTAAGATTTTTGACAGAGTAAGGGAGGGAGCTCCCTCTGTCACCCCATCGGCACACCCGTCATGCGATCACAGGGCGCCAATGGGTTTCCATGGCAGCCTGAGGCCTAATAAAGGCCCCCAGTCTGCCTTCACTAACTGCCTATTGGGCCATGCCAGAGACATGGCCTAATAGATTGCCTGTCAGTTTTACACTGACTGGCCATAAGGCTTTGGTATATGAAGTATACCAACGCATTATAACTGCAATCAGAAGATCGCCTTGTGAAGTCTCCTAGTGGGACTAGAAATAAATGTCTCGTTGATCGGCGGCCGGTGTAAAAGGACTTTTAGTTGGTGGTACGTGCTGCTTGGGGGACTTTGTGTGCGTATGTAACCAAATACATTTCCTGTGAAGCCATAACTGCCCTGCTGAATCCAGGGTGCTTGTAACTGTATTATAAAGGTCTGATAGTCCTGCACCAACGGGCACAGAGTTATCAGTTATCTGAATTTCCGCATATCATGTTATGAAATACTGCTCCAAAGCAGTGGGTTTAGACCACATTAGCTTATGAAAAGGTAGACATACAGACTATGTATAATAAAATAATAGACTTGCAAAACACATTGTGTTGTCCCTTGTCATCATTTTTGATACGAGGTAGATGTACTGTTTTCTGTTCTAGGCGCCCAATGCAATCAGCCATGATCAAAGATGGCCTAATTTTGTGGCTTGTACAAGAACTTGAGGACACGGATCATCTATCTGACTACACTGTGGAGTATTCTGTAGCACTACTCATGAACCTTTGCTTACGCAGTGCAGGTGTGTACATGTGTATTTTTCACGACTTTATTCTAGATAATTCATTTTCAGTATAATTTTTTTGTTAGATATTTAGAACACTGGTAAAAAGGTTTTTGTTTAAAGCGTATCTAATCTTTTCAAGTGACTTTTCAGAATGAGCTGTCGTGTGTGCACATGGTTAATAACTCTATTTATGACCATGATATGACTTGTATCCTGCATTTAGCAGTTTTCCATTTACAGTTTTCCCCTCTGCAGGCTCTATCTCTTATATATCCGTTTTTTCTGAGCTAGTGGTGAAATCTAACTGCTGTCATGTTTCATATACACAGCACACATAGAGAAGGGAAAATCCTGCTCCCCTATTTCTATATATCATATATAGAAGCTGCAGCAGCGTGGAGGAGAATATACAGCAGTAATGCGCAGTGTAGCTTTGAAGCCAGCACTGGCGTGACATATAACAATTACTAGAAGCTACAGCAGCATCTGTGTGTGTGTCTCTCTCTCTGCCTCTCTCCCCCTCTGCTACCCCTCCCCTCTCCAAAGACTTCTATGGGCAGTTGAAACCTAATCCTTCAGTGAGCTGATAGTCTATCATATCTTGAGGAGGCAGATTAAGCAGTAAATTCAGTGAACATTCTAGAAAAATACAGCGGTTAGCCGCTACTAAAACACACAGCGCCAACAACTGGATAAACCAGACACCAGGAGGAACAAGTGCCTGATGAAGGTCTAAATTACAACCGAAACATCGCACCAAAGCTCTGGCATCGACTATTGATAAAATAAAACTCAAAGATTTGCTAAAATCACTAACTTGTGTGCCGAATATTTCTTTTGCTACGTGATTGGGTTGGGACCCTATTCGTGCACCTACCCTGGTCTTGTGCTCTCTGAACTACCACACATTCTAGAAGGGGGTGCTTGACAAGTGCAGAAAAAGTATTTTTCCCTAATAAGGTGGATTACAAACTTTCTTATATTCACTTGTACTATTGATTTATGCAACTTTTGTTAAAAAAGTTAGTGACCATTTAATGTTCTTGTTGCAATTTGTCTTACACAGGGAAGAAAATGTGTGGTAAAAGTGCTGGCCTTGTCCTCAAAGTACTTTCTGACTTGCTAGGCCATGAGAATCATGAGGTTTGTGTGTTGTTTTTTTTGCACAATTTATGTCCTCTATATATGTATGGTTTAAGTTCATTATGTTTTTGCTGTATTTGCTAAATCTCAAAAAGAATTCCTTATATTTGGCCAACTGTTTGTCTATATAAGTAGTTTTCCATAAATATGGCCCTGGCCCATAATCGAAAAGATGTGTTTATATTATAACAAGAATTACTGTCGTTACATTGATGAACATATTGGTGATATTGTTCGCAACAAGCACGACCTTGCTCTAACACATTATTGTTGTTTTTATATATGTGGCCATCTTAAGGTAAATCCATTACAATCTAAGGCCTCATATACACATATGCAAAATGTTAACCAAATCTGCAAAGTAATTTACAGCCTAAATCAGGAGTAGATACAAGGAGGAGAAGAAGTATTAATCTTTGCAGATTTGGTCAGTATTTTTAAGCCAAACACAGGGGTAATATAATGCAATGTGTGAATGAGGAATAAGAAGGAAAAAGTAATGTTCTGTGAAGTAGACTCTTGTAGATGGAGGGTCCATCAAGTTATTATATTCATGAGGGTAGGCATCATTCTCTACTTCAAGAATGGAGCTCTTTACATGTGAGAATCAGCAAAGGATTTGCAGAGTCTTTAAATAGTTTAGACCCACTAAAATATAGAACAGCAGTTTGTTTGTTTGCTAGTTTTTTGTGTTTTACTAATTTGGACCAACTTGAGATGTGCTGAGAAAACCATGTGGGCAACCCTTATTTTGTTCAACATAGCTCTTTACTCAACTCTGCTACAATGTGAGCAGCCATGTAGGTTTTCTTTTTAATATTATATATGTATGTGTGTATATATACAATTCAGCCATAACATTAAAACCATTGACAGCTGAAGTAAATAACCTTAGTTATCTCGTCACACTGGCGCCTGTCAAGGAGTATTAGGCAGCAAGTAAACAGTCGTTGATGTGTTGGAAGCAGGAAGAATGGGCAAGTGTGAGGATCTGAGCGATTTTGGCAAAGGGCCCTATTGTGATGGCCTGACAACTGGGTTAGAGCATCTCCAATATGTCAGGTTTTTTTAGGCTGTTCCCGGTTTTCAGTGGTTCGTACCTACCAAAAGTGGTCCAAGGAAGGACAACCGGTGAACCGACAACCGGGACATGCGCACCCAAGGCTCGTTGTTATGTGTAGGGAGTTAAGGTTAGCCCGTCTGGTTCGATTGCACAAAGGAGCTACTGTAGCACAGATTAACCCTTTCCCGACCTATTACGAAAATGAACATCATGATCGGGTATTAGTTCCCGCACCATGACGTTCATTTTTGTCACTATTTCAAACTGTCTCTCTGTGTATAGACAGAGCGACAAGACTGCGCTGCCAGCTGTCCCAGACAGCTGACACAACAGTCTTGTCGATTAGCGCACCATCACCGCTTCTTTCGGCAATTAACCCCTTAAATGCGGCGAATGATTGCGATCGCCACATTTAATGGGTTTGAAGCACATCGGCAGCCCCCAAGAAGTGATTGTGGGGGCTGCCGATGCTTGTTGTGGCAATCGGAGGCCAGACAATGGCCACCGGGTTGCCATGTACGGAAGCCTAGGAGGAGCAGCCGGTCAAAATGACAGAATAGGTAGTGTAATGTACTCTAGCAGCGATCAAAGCTGCAAGTCTCGTAGTCCCCTAGTGGGACAAGTAAATAAAGTTAAAGTAGACTTTTTTTTTTTTTTTTTTAAAAGTGTAAAAATAAGTTTTAAGTTACATAAACAAAAAATGTTTTTTTTTCCCTATAATAAGACTTTTATTATAGGAAACATGTTAAAGTACATATATTTGGTATCACCACGTTCGTAACGACCCAAACTCTAAAAATATAATGTTATTTTTCAAGCACGATGAACACCCCAAAAAAAATCAATAGAGAACTACGCCAGAATCGCTATTTTTTGGTCCCCACCCCTCCCAAAATAAAGAATAAAAAGTGATCAAAAAGTCGCAGGTACCCAAAAATAGTACCAATAAAAACTACAATCCGTCCGTAAAAAACAAGCCCTTACAAAGCTTTTTTGACTAGAAAATAAAAAAGTTATGGCTCTCAGAATATGGTGACACAGAATTTTTTTTTTTTTAAAATAAAGAAGTGATTTTATTGCGCAAACGCTGCAAAACATAAAGAAACGATATACATATGGTATCGCCGTAATCGTACCGACCTGCAAAATAAAGTAAAATTGTCATTTATAGCGTACGGTGATCACCGCAAAAAAATAAACTAAAAACCATTGTCAGAATTCCTGGTTTTTGGTCAGGATTGCAAAAAAATTGAATAAAAAGTGATCAAAAAATCGTATCTACCCCAAAATGGTACCAATGAAAACTACAGATTGTCCCGCAAAAAAAATAAGCCCTCACACAGCTCTGGTGGTGAGAAAAAAAAAAAGTTCTGGCTCTCAGAATATGGCGATGCAAAATGTACAGTGTTCCAAAAGCGGATAAGATCGGGCGCCATTTATCAATGCGACACCGGCCAAATATCTATGAATTATTATTTATTTACCGCATTATTATACACTCTTATTATGCCCTGATGTACTCTGCCCAGCTTACATACGCCCCCACATTATAAACTGAAATACCAGCAATACCCCAAACAGAATTACTACCAAGCAAAATCTACGCTCCAAAAGCAAAATGCCTTCAAACCTGACAAAGTGCCTAAAATATCATCTAAAAAAAAGGGGGCCCAAAATCCACTAGGTGCTCCTTTGCTTCTGAGGCCTGTGTTTCAGTCCATTACCGCACTAGGGCCACATGTGGGATATTTGTAAGAACTGCAGAATCTGGGCAATAAATATTGAGTTGCATTTCTCTGGTAAAACCTTCTGTGGTACAAAAAAAATGTATTAGAAATGAATTTCGGCAAAAAAAATAAAATGTATAAATGTCACCTCTACTTTGCTTTAATCCCTGTGAAACGCCTAAAAGGTTAAAACACTTTGTGAATGCTGATTCAAATACCTTCAGGGGTGCAGTTTTCAAAATGGGGTGATTTATGGTGATTTTCTACTAATATAAGGCCCTCAAAGCCACTTCAGAAATGAATTGCTCCCTATAAAAATAGCCTTTTGAAATTTTCTTTAAAATATGAGAAATTGCTGCTAAAGTTCTAAGCCTTGTAACGTCCTAGAAAAATAAAAGGATGTTCAAAAAACGATGCAAACATAAAGTAGTCATATGGGAAGTGTTAACTAGTTAATATTTTGTGTAGTATTACTATCTGTTTTTACAAACCGATACGTTTAAATTTAGAAAAATGCAAATTTTTGCAAATTTTCTCAATTTTAGTGTTTTTGCTTTAATCCCTGTGAAACGCCTAAAAGGTTAAAACACTTTGTGAATGCTGATTCAAATACCTTCAGGGGTGCAGTTTTCAAAATGGGGTGATTTATGGTGATTTTCTACTAATATAAGGCCCTCAAAGCCACTTCAGAAATGAATTGCTCCCTATAAAAATAGCCTTTTGAAATTTTCTTTAAAATATGAGAAATTGCTGCTAAAGTTCTAAGCCTTGTAACGTCCTAGAAAAATAAAAGGATGTTCAAAAAACGATGCAAACATAAAGTAGTCATATGGGAAGTGTTAACTAGTTAATATTTTGTGTAGTATTACTATCTGTTTTTACAAACCGATACGTTTAAATTTAGAAAAATGCAAATTTTTGCAAATTTTCTCAATTTTAGTGTTTTTCAGAAATAAATACAGAATTTATCGATCAAATTTTTTCACTAACATAAAGTACAAAATTTCACGAGAAAACAGTATCAGAATCGCTTGGATAGGTAAAAGCATTCCGAAGTTATTACCACATAAAGTAACACATGTCAGATTTGAAAAAATCGGCTGTGTCCTAAAGGCCAAAACGGGCTGCGTCCTTAAGGGGTTAAAAAGTTAATCCTGGCTATGATAGAAAGATGCCGTAGTTCACGGTTCATCGCAGCTTGCTGTGTTTGGGATTGCATGGCTAGTCACAGTGCCCATGCTGACCCTTGTCCACCATAAAAAGTGCCTACAATTGGCACATGGGCATCAAAACTAGACCATGAGGTAATGAAAGAAGGTGGCCTGGTCTGATGAATCGTGGTTTCTTTTACATCATGTGGATGGCCGGCTGCGTGTACATCACTTTCCTGGGGAAGGGATGGTACCAGGATGCACTCTGGGAAGAAGGCAAGCCGGCACAGGTAGTGTGATCTGTTCAATGTTCATCCGGAAAACCCGGATGATGTTCGTCCCGGGAACGGAACAGGACATATCTTATGGAGTGACACAGGCATATCGTGCCAGGCTAGTTGCTGATTCCTTCTTACAGTCAGCCCATATGTGTACGTGCCGCTGCAATTGGAGTGCGGCCGCCATATTTGAGGTCTTGGTCTCTTTTCCCAGTCTTCTGAACTTCCTTCATGCGGCGGTTCATGGTGATATTAATGCACTTTAGGCTTCTGTGGGTATGTAGAGCAGTGCGGTGAGTTAGCAGACTAGTTTTCTCCATAAGCGGAACAGGGGATCAGGAGCATATACGGCCAGGCCATGCCCCCTGGAATGCTTCTTTAATGTTATGGCTGACCGGTGTGTGTTTGTATCTGTCCATATAGATTTATATCCTGCTGAAATGTGTTTAAAGCCAGGTAAAAAAAAAAAAAGGTTATGATAGCAGTTCGTTTATGAATGGGGGAACTTGTGAACTTGTGCAGTCAACACAATCACTATACCAGTAGGTTGAGAGATACATTTAAAGTTTCTCTAACTTATATGTAATGTAAATGATCTTCACAATTCTTGTTTATACCCTACAGATTCGACCTTATGTGAATGGCGCTCTCTATAGCATCCTTGCTGTTCCCTCAATACGAGAAGAAGCCAGAGCCATGGTGAGACACCCCAAAAATGCAACACTTCCAGTGTGGGTGCGCAGTGGCGTGGCTTTAGGGGTCGCAACCGTCGCAGTCGCGACCAGGCCAATAAGCCTGGGGGGCCCATGGGGCCCCGTTGCCACTCCGCGTGCCACTCGCAGAGATCCCTGTTCCTGTTGAATTCAATGCTGGAGCAAGGAGCTGACGGCTCCTTCCTCCAGCATTCACTGAGCCATGAGCGGCTCGACGCAGACAGGCGCGATGCAGTGACTTAATCGCGCCAGTCTGCGCCGAGTCACTCATATCACAGGACAAAGGAGAAGAATCCTCCACCCAGCGTTGGAACGGGGATAGGTAAGTAATTTTATTATTTTTCTATTATGCACATGGGGCATTATACTGTATGGGGGGCTGATATGATGTGGGGCATTATACTGTATGGGGGCAGCTATGGGGGGCATTATACTTTGTGGGGGCATCCATAGTTTCTGTTGAGCGGCTGGGCATAGGTGTGCACAGGGATCTGTTGCTGTTTCGGTGGGGTAGGGGGGCCCAAGCTGAATCCTTGCACCAGGTCCCATGAGCCTTTATCTACGCCCCTGTGGGTGCGTGCATGTTCATAGTTGGTTTAAGGCCAAACTAAGTTCAGATGCATTGTTAGTGGACAAGATCAAACATAATACATGCACGTTTGCTGTAAAAGGTGTTGCCACAAAAATGTGCTAAAACATATTGTGATTTAGAAAAAAAATGTTCCGTTTATAACCTCATAGTGTGACATTTGAAATTCCTTTACTATGTAAAATGTTACTGCTGATTTTACTGTATAAAAAAACGTAACTCACAATATACAGAGATTTTTATGTGTATTTTATACACCTATGTGAAAAACCCCATAGATTAACATTATTCATTGAATAAAAACTGTAACATTCAGAAACACATTGGAACATTTCATAGAAAATAAATCACATGTGCGGTTTTCACTCTGAGGGATATAAATCTAGCTTTATTGAGCAGGATTACATACTAATCCGATGCCGACGTATTTGTGTAAAATGTCTATACATTTTTCAATGGTGGGTGAAACGTGAGAGTTATCCAGAATCGTTATCGATGTGTTTTTCTTAACATCCAGTGGTTGTTTACCCATTTGAATTAAAGGGGTTTGTCTACCATTAGTAGTAATGTTATATCCCTAAGATATGCGTCACTTCCTGATCAGTGTAGGTCCATCAGCCGGGACCCCCACCGATCATCTGAACGAACTGCAGTGCTAATTATGCGCTGAGACTTCTTCAAGCAGGGGGACAGGAGCACTGATATGGAGGGAAAAAGCTAAACGGGATCTCGCTCCCTTTTAATCTCTGAATCAGTGGGAGACCGATAGGTCGAACCCACATCGATCATAATGTTTTGGCTTATCCTAGCAATATGCGTAAAGTTATAAGATGGTAATACCCCTTTAAAATCAGAACATCTGTATAAAACTATTACACATTTTTTATAATGATAGTGATGACCACCTTAAAGGGTTATTCCGATCGTATTAAGTGATGGCATATCACTAGGCTATGCCATTATTTTAGGACCGGTGGGACCTCCACTTACCCTGAGGATAAATAGTCCACAGCCTATTTTAGCACTGTGTCCCCTTCACTGTTTTTTTTCCTGCACACTGTCGTTTCGACGACCTGATGTGCAGGGAACTGCAGCACTTCCCTATTTAAGTGAATGGGGCCGGCTCTAGATCTGTACAGAACCGGGTGGATGGGAGCGCAGCTGTGCAGGGAAAACGTAGACTGGTATGCAGCACTAAGTCAGCGCTGTGGCACCTGCTTTCTCAGGATTGGTGGGGGTCCCAGACATCGGACCCTCACTGATCATGAAGTGATGACATATCCTAGTTCTATGCCTTCACTTTATGAGAATACCCTTTTAATAAAGATAACTTATATAAAAATGTGGGCATTATTTGATCTATTTGTTATGCATTGGAAAACACGCAATTAGTTTTACTGAAAATGTTTCAGGTGTTACAGCTTATAATCCCATTATATATCTTCTGTTCCTTTTGTAGGGGATGAAGGAGGTCCTGGGATGTTTTATTAAGGAAGGAAACCGAGATATTAACCGTCAGATCGAATTCATCATACTGCAACTGACATCTGGTATATATGACCACAGGAGGCTCAAAACAAAGGTTCTGTCTGGAATGGAATGATTGTGTTTGTGCCTTCTTTAAAATCCTGCTGGTCGTGGCATTGATTTAGAGAATCTTTCCCAAGTATATTATGCGCCCAATGTATTTTCCCTATAAGAACCAAGCAAGTACAGATGTGTCCTCCCTAACTTAACGCTCAACCTGATATATCCAGAGATGTATGGCGCGAGATGTTAAACATTTAAAAAAAAACAACGTATACCTCCATAATGATGCCATCTGTCACCCATAGACTTCTAGGTTAAAAACGTATACGTTTTACATAAACTTTTTTTTTTTACTTAATGGTTGTGATGGATGCCATCCGTCACCCATATTTTCCCATGTTAAAGAAAACTTAGTTTAATGTGGACGTTTTTTTACTGGATGGTGCACGATTATATTGAATTGGTATCATAACAAATTGTATAACTGAATGGAATTCAAGAAAAGTTAAGGGTGGATCTGCAATCAGTATGCTGGATACTCCTGCCAATTGCATGAAGAACGTGTACTACAAAAATCTAAATCATGCCAGAAGCATTATAGGTTAAGGATTCTAGAAAAAGCAATAGGGAGTCTGATTGTATTTCATATTATTTTGTACCAGAAGAGAAATTTGATGAAGTTGCAGAGTCAGATGATGATGTTGATGATGATGAAGAAATGGAAGAAGAAGAGGTGAGTGCTTTCCTTCACATTAATACAATACGATGAATCCCAGGGTGGCCTGGACATACAGCTGGTAGTTACTAATCCCTATGAAAATGTAACAATATTTTGTTATATTAAAAAAGCTTTTGTTTTTCAATGTCACAATCACAGCTTTTTATGTAGATAAGTAACATTGCTTGAATAATTGTAATTCAAGAAGACATTGGGACTTGTGTATCCAAAGTGTTTAACCCCTCACGCACTGAGCTCGCTCCATACTCGGCGGTTGACTGCTGTGTTACACAACAGACACCTCACTCCAGCGGGCGGAATCAAAGTTCACTTTGATTCCGCCCGTTCAACACTTTATATGCCGTGGTCAATCGTGACCGCGGCATTTAAATTGTTAGAATCAGGGGGCACCCCCTCAAACACACCATTGCCCCCCCCCCCCCCCCCGTGGTGCAATCAGCCATTTACAATGGTTGTTATGGCAGCCTGGGGGCCTAATAATGGCCCCCAGGTCTGCCATCTTTGTACTCCTTTGAAAGGGCTTCAAAGGAGACTGTCCATATCACGATATACTGAAATACATTAGAATTTCAGTATATCATGCAAGCGATTTAATGACCGCTGGTTCAAGTCTCTTAGAGGGACTAATAAAAAAGTAAAAAAACAGTTGGTTTTTTTTATATATTTTTTTTATATTTATCCCATTTTTCCCCTAACGTAATGTTAAAAAAAATTAAAAGTTAACATAACTGCTATCGCCACGTCCCTAAAAGTCAGAACTATCACAATATAGTGTTGTTTAACCCGCTCGGTGAACGCCATAAAAAAATTAAATGCGAAAACAACAAATTGCTGTTTTTTTGGTCACCTTAGCTCTCCAAAAAAATGAAATAAAAAGTGATCAAAAAGTCGCATATACTCCAAAATGCTATCACTGTGCTTGATTGGCCAGCAAACTTGCCTGACCTAAACACCAAAGAGAATCTATGGGGTATTGTCAAGAGGAAGATGAGAGATACCAGACCCAACAATGCAGACGAGCTGAAGGCCGCTATCAAAGCAACCTGGACTTCCAGAACACCTCAGCAGTGCCACAGGCTGATCGCCTCCATGCCACGCTGCATTGATGCAGTAATTCCTGCAAAAGGAGCCCCAACCAAGTATTGAGGGCATATACTGTATATACTTTTCAGTAGGACAACATTTCGGTATTAAAAATCATTATTGAAATTGGGCTTCTATAATATTCTAATTTTCTGAGACTACGTTTTGGGTATCCATAATCATCAACATTAAAAGAAAAAAATGCTGGAAATAGATTACGCTGTGTGTAATGAATCTATATAATAGGTTTCATATTAAAGTTTCACTTTTTGAATTGAATTACAGATATAAATTATCTCTTTGATATTCTAACTCATTGAGAAGGACTAGTGTATGTGTGTGTATATATGTGTGTGTATGTGTGTATGTGTGTGTGTGTATATGTATATATATAACAAACATCACATAACTTTTCTTAAATGCTTGCTTTGATGCATGCACTCTATAAAGATCATTGCAGAATTCTTATGAGTTTACCAACTATGGTAACCCTTTGGCGACCTCCAACGCCCAGTAACATTGCTGCTACTAAGATTTTAGTGCATTTCAACATAACTGTAAGTTGGGGTGATGGTGCGGGCTCAGAAACTGAGCCTGCGCTATCACCAGTGTGTGTCAGCTGTATACTACAGCTGACACACTGCTGTAACAGCCCGGATCAAAGCTACAGTGAAGGAAATAAGTATTTGATCCCTTGCTGATTTTGTAAGTTTGCCCACTGTCAAAGACATGGACAGTCTAGAATTTTTATGCTAGGTTAATTTTACCAGTGAGAGATAGATTATATATAAAAAAAAAAAAAAACACAGAAAATCACAGTCAAAATTATATATATTTATTTGCATTGTGCACAGAGAAATAAGTATTTGACCCCCTACCAACCATTAAGAGTTCAGCCTCCTCCAGACCAGTTACACGCACCAAATCAACTTGGTGCCTGCATTAAAGACAGCTGTCTTAAATGGTCACCTGTATAAAAGACTCCTGTCCACAGACTCAATTAATCAGTCTGACTCTAACCTCTACAACATGGGCAAGACCAAAGAGCTTTTGTAAGGATGTCAGGGACAAAATCATAGACCTGCACAAGGCTGGAATGGGCTACAAAACCATAAGTACGACGCTGGGTGAGAAGGAGACAACTGTTGCAATAGTAAGAAAATGGAAGACATACAAAATGACTGTCAATCGACATCGATCTGGGGCTCCATGCAAAATCTCACCTCGTGGGGTATCCTTGATCCTGAGGAAGGTGAGAGCTCAGCCGAAAACTACATGGGGGGAACTTGTTAATGATCTCAAGGCAGCTGGGACCACAGTCACCAAGAAAACCATTGGTAACACATTACGCCGTAATGGATTAAAATCCTGCAGTGCCCGCAAGGTCCCTCTGCTCAAGAAGGCACATGTACAGGCCCGTCTGAAGTTTGCAAATTAACATCTGGATGATTCTGAGAGTGATTGGGAGAATGTGCTGTGGTCAGATGAGACTAAAATTGAGCTCTTTGGCATTAACTCAACTCGCAGTGTTTGGAGGAATAGAAATGCTGCCTATGACCCAAAGAACACCGTCCCCACTGTCAAGCATGGAGGTGCAAACATTATGTTTTGGGGGTGTTTCTCTGCTAAGGGCACAGGACTACTTCACCGCATCAATGGGAGAATGGATGGAGCCATGTACCGTCAAATCCTGAGTGACAACCTCCTTCCCTCCACCAGGATATTAAAAATGGCTCGTGGCTGGGTCTTCCAGCACGACAATGACCCGAAACATACAGCCAAGGCAACAAAGGAGTGGCTCAAAAAGAAGCACATTAAGGTCATGGAGTGGCCTAGCCAGTCTCCAGACCTTAATTCCATCGAAAACTTATGGAGGGTGCTGAAGATCCGAGTTGCCAAGCGACAGCCTCGAAATCTTAATGATTTACAGATGATCTGCAAAAGAGGAGTGGGCCAAAATGCCATCTAACATGTGTGCAAACCTTATCATCAACTACAAAAAAGGTCTGACTGCTGTGCTTGCCAACAAGAGTTTTGCCACGAAGTATTAAGTCTTGTTTGCCAAAGGGATCAAATACTTATTTCTCTGTGCACAATGCAAATAAATATATATAATTTTGACTATGTGATTTTCAGTTTTTTTTTTTTTATATAATCTATCTCTCACTGGTAAAATTAACCTAGCCTAATTAATTCTAGACTGTTCATGTCTTTGACAGTGGGCAAACTTGCAAAATCAGCACGGGATCAAATACTTATTTCCTTCACTGTAACTACGATTTCGGTCGTTTAACCCCTTGGACACTCCCCCGCTTGACAATCGTCTCCAGGTCTGGTATCTATGGAATCCTTTTAGGCCCTGCCAGAGGCTAGTAATGAGCATAATGGCGATTCTACACTGTAAAAGCATTTTAGTTTTCAGTGACAGTTCAATTTTATAAAACTGACATAGTAACAATGCAGATAAAAGCCCCAGCCCATGAACCTGGTGCTTTACCTAAAAATGACTCCATCCAAAATTCAATATTTCCATACTCCTTTGATTTGTCCAGCCCCTTTCTAAACTGTCATATACACATTTATAGGCTACATTCACACGACAATGATGTTCTATGGGTGTATTCACCAGGCTGTTTTTTTAACGACCTGTGAATATTGGCCATCAAAAAATAGGACATTATCTATTTTTGGCCTTTTTCCCGGGCAGACGGCCCCCATAGAAGTCAATGGATCCGTTTTTAACGGCCGTCCATACGTGTAACAACCATTAAAAATGGATCTGTGACATGGGGATTCAAGAGGCAAGGGAACTATTGGTTCCCTTGCTGGCTTTCGGCGGCACCATGACGCTGAATGCCCTACACACTCACCGATGCAGCGCTGTCTTCTTCAGGTGTGGTCTCCAGTTTTCACGTGTTCTGCGAAGGCGTCGCAGGAATCTAAGATTGCAAACTGCATTTGTTCAAGAGATGTAGTCAATCAAGTAGCAATCCCTAGTGGGTTTGCGGCAGATACCTCTCGATTTGATGACGGAAGTCTCGTGATAACGCTGGAATTCCCTTAGAATTTTTCCCAGGAGGCTAGATGACTGACATCAGACTTTCCATTCCGGGAGATATCATGCTATTGGACCTGCTCATACGTATATCTAGACATACACCAGACAGGATCCATATCTGCTGAAAAGCTTTTTATTTTAAAGACGCAGGCATCAAAAGGACTGACAAAAATATCTTTTTTGTACTTTTTGTTTTTCAATATGTGTCCTAACTCGAGATCTAACAGTGAGCGTTGTAACTAAACAGACTTGAAAACAAGAAGATACAATTATATGTTGTTAAGACGACAGTCTAATTGAGAACAAATGCTGAGAACTGCCGTAGAACTGATCTCTTACTCCACTCTAGGAAGACCTGTAGCTATTTTTAGACTTCACGGTCACTTTTTAAGAAGGCGTCTTCTGACCTTGTTGACATTTGGAAAAACAAAAACATTCAATCACCCTAAAATCAAGGATACCACCATGATAATAAAATTAAAAATATGGGTGAGTAAGATTAGCGCTGTTGCTAGGTGGCCGACTTGGATCCTGGCAAACTGTGCTTTGGTCGGTGGGAGGCAGGTAGAATAGCACACCCCTTGTGGTAGTCTTTAAGAATTGCACTCCGAAGGGAACTTCTTTAGTGGCTGCTTTAAAATAGGTAGCTCTTCTAAAATAATGAGGCTTGAAAATGCTCATATCTATGAATGCGTCCTTCATGGCAGAGAGAATCCAACCTCGAATTGCTTCTTCTCTGGCAATGCAAAATGAAGGTAGGTAGAGCTAAGATTTCTATGGCATATGCCACGAAGTACTCTTCTTCTTTTTTTTTTTTTTTTTTTTTTTTTTTTGAGACACTCCTCAAAAGTTAAGTGTCTATTGCAAATCCATAAATTCTAGGGAATTTGTCAGTTGGAGGATCAACTTCTCTACATTGATTATGGGGTAATGGGACATGAGCTAAATGTAACGTTTCAGCTACTGTAAACCACCTTGCCCTTCGCACGTTAGTGGCATAGTTAAAAGCTTGTCCGATTAGGACAGTTCTGCTAGCTGCTTTCAGGGAAGCAAAGTTTCCCTCCTGCTCTGCTTTAGTGAGCATAAAGAGCAGTGGACGAGCCACATCTACCACTTTATATTGAAGTCTTTTAAGAGTAATGTCATTTGATTGCTGCTGTGAGGACTCGGAAATGGAAATTAAAGCAGGGTTACTATCTGGTGCTATATGCGTGAGCAAAACACGGTCCTCCTCTTTAACTAAGTACTTATTCACACGAGCGAATTTCACGTCTTTGTTACGCGCGTTAAAACAATGGACGTCACGCGGACCAATTCAATGGGGCCATTCAGACATCCAGTGTTTTTCACGCAGCGTGTGACCGCTGCGTGGAACTCACTGCATGTCCTATACTTGTGCATTTTTTCGCATCATGCACCCATTGAAGTGAATGGGTGCGTGAAAATCACGGACAGCACACGGACGCACATCCGTGTGCTGTGCGTGATTCACGCAACAGTTGCTAAAGAAATGATGAGTTTATTTTGCCGACATAAAAAACGCGTGACATACGGATGACATACGCGCGTAAACAACGCAGACACGCATCGTACACGGATGTTACACGGAACTGCAACGCAAGGAAAACTTTTTCCGCGCGCAAAACGGAAACGTTCGTGTGAATAAAGCCTAAGGTGGACCTAAATGCAAGTTGGCCAAATTCCCTGACTTCTGAAGAGTCCTCAATTGCCAATGTTTGTGAAAAAGATTTTTTTTTTGTGAAGGGTCTTATCCGCCAACCCCACTCTAGACATTTGTAAGTCACTCCAGTTGCCCCTTTGTGGCGAGGTGGCTGATCTTGACACACTTTTAGACTCCCAGTGAACTCCAGCAAACTCTGTGTTACGGAGTTCTGGAAGTGAGAATAAATCCAATTCCCCTTGCTGAGGGTCTGTTATATATTTAAGTGAGCCCGCTTAGCCGCTGGTTGCTCAAGTTAATAGAGCTGTCTAAACATGGCCATTCTTTTTATCTGGTCTCTCCTGTACCTGGATGTGTGAGGCTTAGTGGAAGCGGTATCGGCACCCTACGATTGTGTCACAGGGAAGATGATGGGATGACAAAGGGCCCCCCCCCCCCTTTTTCAGACAGCTTGGATACCATGGTCACTATTGATGACCAGGATCGAAGGGTCATGAGAGGCCTCAATTTAAGTAAGAACATCTTTAAAAATTGTGACCGAGCCTTCAATGCAGATAATACGGGCATATTATGGTTCGGTTGTGTAGACCTGTATGATCTCAATTCAGATTTTTAGCAATGACCATGTTTAAATGTCAGGACTAGGAATTTTTTTTATTTCACGCACAGTAGTGCGTTTCGGGGTTTGGCATAGGAGGAGGAAGGATGATTTGCCAGAAGCTGCTGGGCATACAGGTTAGTTTGTAGTACTATTTTCTCTTGTTCTCTAAGTTGCTTTGTTATAAAAAGCCTAAACAAAAAAAAAGTCGCTGTAGCTACTTACCTGCAAATGCCGATGCTGCTGCAGAATAAACTGTAGTCTCTGGTGCCGATGTGGCCGACACGATGCAGGACCTGGGGCAGGAAGTGAGTGACGTCACAGCGTGATCTCTCGAGAACACGCTGTGTCTGTGCACTGCCAGAAGCTGGGCGTTGTGTATAGAAGTGGATGATACTGATTCGTCAGCATCATACTCTCCTATTCCCAACGCCCAGCTAGTAAAAGAAGTAAAAACGCCCAGATGTACACACACAATACACGCCCAGTTGTATATAACTTTAAACACGCCCAGTTGTACTTAAGAAAGCCTCATTTGCATAAATATAAAAATGGTCATAACTTGGCCAAAAATGCTCGTTTTTTAAAAAAAAAAACGTTACTCTTATCTACATTGCAGCGCCGATCTGCTGCAATAGGAGATAGGGGTTGCAAAATCTGGTGACAGAGCCTCTTTAAGTAAATAAATGGCAGGTCAGTGAAGTCATTTCAAAGGATAAAAGACAACAGGAATTCTGCTTTAAGTCTTATGTATGAAAGTGTTGTTCAGAAAGAATGGTGCAAGTGGGGTAACATTAGCGCAATTATGTGTTAACACAATTATCAACAGAATTTGTATGAGACTTTTTAGGGGTGAGCTTTACGCATGATCATTAATTCCTGTTCTATATTTCACCCACATTTGACACACGAGGCTATCATAGGAAACGTCTTGATGTAAATGTTACAAACTACCATTATTGCATTTTACATTTTTCCTTGTGAAATAACTTTTCATAAATGAGTCTAATGTGTTTTTCCTACTGCCATTCTATAGTGTCTTCTGTTTTTTATTCAGGAAGAACAAGATGTTCTGGAAGCTGACCTAGACAAAGATGAGGTTGTTCAACCTCAGCCTGGAGAACTAACTGGGGAAAAGCTTCTGACTATAGAGTATCTTGGAGTATGTATCATCATCTGCAGTATTAGAACTTGTTGAGTATTCGTGCATCTCTAAAGAGTTAAACGACAATCACCCATGTTAAGCATTGAATTATAGATCTCTCACAAATAGCAGTACAGTAGTGGGTCCATTATACATGGTCCTTACTGCGCTGAGAGGGAGATTTTCAGCGTCATAGCTGTTCACACCTGTTGTAATGTGGTCAGTCGGTGTCCAACCATAGTTTTTGGAGAGTGGAATTTACAGCGAATTGCTTTTCCGAAGCTGAAATGTGTAGGATCGGTTTTCTTTCATGCCTGATATTATTCCTGCCTGTAAGAATTTATCGTCTAAGTAACCATATTTTCACTTCCTCATCCGATTACTTTGCTCCCCAAACTATAATTAAACCATTGAGCCCCCAACCATATTAACCCCTTCCCGCAAATGGCGTTACTGTACGTCCTTTTTAGCGGTGCCTTCCTGCAAATGTGCGTACAGTAACGGCCTGGGGATGAAGCGGGCACAGGAGCTGTGCACGCTTCATCTTAAGCGGGTGTCGGCTGTAATATACAGCCGACATCCCACTGCAACGGCGGCGATCAGTTATCCGATCACCGCCGTTTAACCCCTTAAATGCCGCTGTCAATGGCGACAGTGGTATTTAAGTGATTGACACAGTGGGAGGGGGCTCCCTCTGTACCCTGTTGAAAAGTTGCAGGGTGCCGATGGTTGCTATGGCAACCAGGAAGCCTAGCAATGGCTTCCTGGTTGCCAGGTATGGAATCCTATTAGGTCCTGCCCAGGATCTTCAAGTTCCCTAGTAAGTGTATAAAAAAAAAAAAAGTGAAAAAAAGTTAAGAAAAAAGTTTTCGATGAATAAACGTTTTATGTAATAAAAACAATAATCGCCCTGTTTCCCTGATCAAGCCCTTTATAATTAGAAACAAATTAAAATCTATACATAAATCTCCGCGTTTGTATCAGCCTGACCTATAAAAATATCATATTATTTATCACCGTAAAAAAACACAGTAAAAAAATTAAATGAAAAACAATGGCAGAATTTCCTTTTTTGGTCACGTTTCCAAGAAAATGGAATAAAAAGTCGCAAGCACCCCAAAATGCTACCAATAAAAACTACAGTTTGTCACGCAAAAAACAAGCCCTCAAACAGCTGTCAACAAAAAAATTAAAGTTATGGCTCTCATGATATGGTGACACTAAAACATTATTTTAATTAGAAAAAAGTGTTTATTGTGTAAAAGTAGTAAAACCTATAAAAACAATATAAATTTGGTATTGCCATAATCGTATCAAACCGCTGTTTATACTGCACAGAGAAATGTATAAAAAAAAGTTAGAGAATTTCTGTTTTTTGGTCTCCTTACCTCCCAAAAATTTGACTAAAAACGAATCAGAAAAATCGCATGTACCCCAAAATTATACTAATAAAAACTACGGCTCGTCCCATGAAAATCAAGCACTCGCATAGCTCGTCAACGGAAAAATGAAAAGTTATGACTCTCGGAACGCAATAATGCAAAATGACGGCCCAGGCTAATTTTTATGTGCAGCAGTTCTTCACCTAAAATCTCACGTCATCATTTGCTAGCCCGCACTGATAGACCCTGTAAATGCATCGGAAACTGACATTCTGTGCTACATATGGGGCTAGTGAAGAAGTCAAAGATTAGGCAATGCTGGAGTGCGGATATTTTGTACAATACCACGGACACCCTTTAGAAGTGCGACTACTGCACCCAAAAATCCGGCCTGTGCATAAAGGATTGGCTCAAAGCGTACGTCACTATCCATGGATAATTAATTTTATTATTCATTATTCAACTCCAAAAACTAAATTGTTCTTTTTACCTTTAGACCCTTGCCGTGTGTCCAAATAACAGTTTGCAACCACATATGGGGTATTTCCCTACTCAGGAGAAGTTGTGTAACAAATTTTGGGGTGTCTTTTCTCCTGTATTCCTTGTGGAAATGAAAAATTCGGAGCTAAATCTACATGTTATTGTAAAAAAAATAATTTTTCAATTTCTTGGCCAAATTCTAATAAAATCTATAAAACACCTGAGGGATCAACATGCTCACTACACCTCTAATTTAATTCTTTCAGGGGTATAGTCTCCAAAATTAGATCACACCTGGGGAATTTCTATAGTACTGATACTTCAGGGTCTCTGCAAATGCGACATGGCCCCCAGAGACCAATACAGCAAAATCTGAGCTGCAAAATCCAAATGGCACTCCTTTTCTTCTGAGCCCTACCGTGCGTCCAAACAGCAGTTTATTACCACATTTGGGGTATTTCCGTAATCAGGAGAAATTGCTTTACAAATGTTGAGGTGCTTTTTCTCCTTTATTCCTTATAAAAATTAGAAAATTCTAAGTTTTTCCAGAAAAAAAGGAGATTTTCATTTTCACAAACGAATTCAAATAAATTTAGCAAAAAACCAATGGGGTCAAAATGCTAACTATACCCCTAGATAAATTCCCTGAGGGGTGTAGTTTAAAAAAAAATTAAAAAAAATGGGCGCACTTTTGGGGGGTTTCCATAGTTTTGGCCCCACAAGACCTCTTCAAACCTGACATGGTGCCTAAAATATATTCTAATAAAAAGGAGGCACCAAAATCCACTAGGTGCTCTTTTGCTCCTGAGGCCTGTGTTTCAGACCATTAGCGCACTAGGGCCACATGTGGGATATTTCTAAAAAACTGCAGAATCTGGGCAATAAATATTGAGATGTATTTCTCGGGTAAAACCTTCTGTGTAAGGGTATGTGCACACGAGAACTGGCTTTTACATCTGAAAAGACAGACTGTTTTCAGGAGAAAACGGCTCCGTCGTTTCAGACGTAAATGCTCCTCCTCGCATTTTGCGAGGTGTCATTGACGGCCGTATATTTGAGCTGTTCTTCATTGAATTCAATGAAAAACGGCTCAAATTACGTTCAAAGAAGTGTCCTGCACTTCTTTGACGAGGCAGTCCTTTTACGCGTCGTCGTTTGACAGCTGTCAAACGACGACGTGTAAATGACAGGTCGTCGGCATAGTACGTCGGCAAACCCATTCAAATGAATGGGCAGATGTTTGCCGACGTATTGGAGCCGTATTTTCAGACGTAAAACGAGGCATAATACGCCTCGTTTACGTCTGAAAATAGGTCGTGTGAACCCAGCCTTACAGAAAAAAAAATGTACTACAAATGAATTTTGGCAAAAAAAATGAAATTTGTCAATTTCACCTCTACATTGCATAGATTCCTCTGAAACGCCTAAAGGGTTCAAAGTTTTCAAAACCGCATTCAGAAAGTGTTTTAAGGGTGCAGTTTTCAAAATGGGGTGTTTTATGGGGGGGTTTCTAATTTATAGGGCCCTCAAAACCACTTCAGAACTGAACTCGTCCTTGAAAATATAGCCTTTTGAAATTGTCTTAAAAATGTGAGAAATTTCTGCTAAAGTTCTAAGCCTTGTAACGTCCTAGAAAAATAAAAGGACGTTCAAAAAACAGTGCAAACATAAAGTAGACATATGGGAAATGTTAATTCGTAACTATTTTGTGTGGTATTACTATCTGTTTAACAAGCAGATACATTTAAAATTAGAAAAATCATAATTGCTTCAAATTTTCTCTAGATTTTGGTGTTTTTCACAAATAAGCAATGAATTTATCAACCAAATTTTTCCACTAACATAAAGTACAATATGTCACGAGAAAACAATCTCTGAATCGCTTGGCTAGGTAAAAGCATTCCAAAGTTATTACCACATAAAGTGACATGTCAGATTTAAAAAAAATTGGGCTGGTCCTGAAGGCCAAAATGAGCTTGGTCCTCAAGGGGTTAAAGGCACTTGCATGGCAATTTTAGTTTTTTCGGTATGTTTAAAGGGTTGTTTTTGTTTTGTTTTTTAGTTAAAAAGTTGTCATTTTTCATTTTTATGTTGCCCAGCTCTGTGCAGCAATGTTGTTTTGATTTTGCTAGGGCTTTCTGTGGGTGGGGATTACCATATAAAGGACTACAGTTCTCATAATTCCTCTCCCCTCTTAGCAAAGACTTATTTTAAAGGGGTTGTCCCAGAATCCACAGTTACCACCTATCCACAAGATAGGTGATAGTTTTCTGATCGCTGGGGGCTTCAATAGAGCTGCAGTCCATGCGCCCTCCGCTCCATTCAATGTCTATGGGACTGATGGAAACAGTCCAGTTTGTACTCTGCTGTTTCCTTCATTCCCATAGACTTTGAATGGAGCAGCAGCTTGCAAGATCGACCACCGTTCTATTTAAAGTCTTCCTCACTGCAGTCGAGCAGTTAGGAGGAACAGGGAGTTTGGTACCCCCGTTCTTGCAATTGGTGGGGGTCCCAGCGGTGGGGCCCCCAGCGATCAGACAGTTATTTTGAAAAACGATCATTTTTGATGGAGTTATGACCTATATTAGCTCTATGCTAATGAGTTTCTCAACGGACAACTGGGCGTGTTTTACTATATGACCAAGTGGGCCAATTTAGCTATATCGCTGAGTAAATGAATGGAGAGGAGTGTATGACGCTGATTGGTCAGCGTCATACAGTCCTCTGTACAACGCCCACTTGGCCATATAGTAAAACATGCCCAGTTGTCCGTTGAGAAACTCATTAGCATAAAGCTAATATAGGTCATAACTCCGTCAAAAATGATGGTTTTTCTAAATAAAAAAACACTGCTGTAATCTACATTACAGTGCCGATCATCATGTACAATATAGGCCACTTATAATGTGGTGACAGAGCCTCTTTAAAGATGAATAGCAGAAACTTTATGAATGAAATATAAATAATTCAAAAACAGACGCTGATGAATGTGTTAATTTATTGGTTTTGAATAAATGTTTAATAAAAAAAGATTCATAGCTCTTTGAGTAAAAAGCATCCATACATTTTATCTTTCTCTGCAGATCATGACCCATACACTGAAAGTAAAGAAAAGAATGTTCCCTGGTATACTGCAGAGCATTGATGAGCCACTCCAGAGACCTGTAACCCCCAGCACTCACCGAGCTGGGTATACAGTGTATGTATTCCATGTCTGATATGAACCTTCTTCCAACACTGTAGTAACAAATTGCTTCGTTTTAGCAGCATTATAAGAAGGCATGTAGTTAAAGGGAACGTATCGTGTGTACGTGTTGTCCGATCTGCGTGCAGCATGTGATAGAGCAGGAGGAGCTGAGCAGATTGATATATAGCTTGTGCGAAAAGATTCAGGAAACCTATATTTTATTCATCTAAATCCCTGTTGACTGTTTGAGTCCAGTCGGTGGTCCTACTCAGTGGATTGACATGTACATTCACACATATACAGGGAAGATTGTGAGTCAATGGTTAAGATGGTATTCATTAAATACAGGTTGTCCTGAATCTTTTCGCACGGAGCTATGTACACTTAATGGCCACTTAGAGACACCCATCTAGTAGCGTGTTGGACCTCCTTTGGCCTTCAGAATCGCAGCAATTAGTTGTGGCTTAGATTCCACTAGGTGTTGAAATTGTTCTTCAGGAATATCAGCCCATGTATACTGGATAGCTTCTCGCAGTTGCCGCTAAAGTGTCCTACTGCCATAGGGTACACAGCTGCCATGAAGGGATGAACTTGGTCACCCACAATGCTTAGGTAAACCCTACTGTTCAAATGTCCACTCACAGGTATCAGAAGACCCCTGGTGTGCTAAGAAAACATTCCTCACACCACCTCCACCAGCCTGAACTGTTGACACCTGACAGGAAGGGTTTATCGATTCAAGCTGCTTGCGCCAAATTTTGGATTCATCGGACAGGCAATGTTTTGCCACTGCTCGGTGATCCAATTTTTGCATTCTTTAGCCCACAGGAGTCTTGCCTTTCTATTTCCCTTACACCGCAATTTCATTCGAACTGATCGTCTACTTCTATAACCCATCCATGTTAAGGAACGACGAGTTGTGCGTTAGGACGAGTTAGTCGGAGCACCATCTATTCGGCTGCAATTTGATTGACTGTACCCCGTCTGTTTGTCAGAACAAATCTTGACATTCTCCTCTGAGCCCTTTCGTCGACTAGTTTCTTATGTCCACAGAAGCCCCTTTCGCTGGATCTTTTTCCTAAATCACACCATTCTAGGTATACTCTCGACACTGTTGTACGAAAAACCAAACTAGGTTGGCAGTTTTTTAAATGCTCACCCTGGCTAGCCTAGGACCAATGACCATGCCTCGTTCGAAGTTGCTTAGATCGCGCGATTTATTTTATCCTAATGTGGATTTACACTGAAATTGATTAACCAAAAACTTGCTCACTTGATTTTATGCTGCGCTCCGGGGGTCACATGTCTGATTTCCATACAGGGAAGCTCCAATCATAAAGTGGCCGTTCTGTGTATATTAATCCGCTCTGCTCCACCTGCTCTATAATATGCTGCCCACAGATCAGACAGCATGTACCCCCTGACAGGTTCCCTTTAAATCACTATGAGGGGTCTGTGACCGATTGCGAAGGACTTGTTTTTATAGCATATACGGTGTAAAAGCAGCATCATGTTTTAATAGCTATTAGCTTCATCAAAGGACAATGTGCATGTATCCATATATTTTATATTGGACATCCATAACACAGACACAGCCCTGTACTGTTTTATCCATCCTTCATGATGCCTTTGAATATCCTGTTGGCTGTTTAGTTTACTTTTACGTTGTGCTTTGTTACTAGGTCAGAAAACATAACCTCACAAGCAAATCCTTCAAGCTCTATCAGAGTCCTGAAATTGTCATCAAGACCGCCTACACGAAGTGGAAGCCGCCCTGGCACTGCTGATTTTTCTGCATCATCTACATGTAAGCGCAGATAACTATGCCGAGAATTAATTAATTATTTTTCCGTTAAAGAGGCTCTTTCACCAAATTATAAGTGCCCTATCTTCTACATAATGTGATCGGTGCTATAATGTAGGTGACAGCAGTGTTTTTATTCAGAAAAACAATCTATTTTTACCACTTTATGAGCGATTTTAGCTTTATGCTAATTACTTTCTTAATGCCCAACTGGGCGTGTTTTTACTTTGGCCAGCGTCCTACACTTTTCTCTTTACAACGCCCCCTTGGTCTAATCAGTGACCAATCAGCGTCCTACACTTCTCTCCATTAATTTAGTCAGTGAATAACGCAGTGTCACTATGCGCTATGTGCTGTCTTATACTGACACATTAACGTTACTGAAGTGAATAGACATTCCTTCCAGCCAGGATGGGATGTCTATTCACAATCCCGCAGAAAAAGAATGGCGACAGCACACTGCGACACTAATGCCACCTAAACCACTAAATATAAATAAATATGCACTAAAGCTAAATCTACTTATAATAGGGAGGTTCTTAGTGCACATTTTGATCAAAAAGTGTTTGCCCACCTTCCACGACAAGGCGACCTCTGTAAGGTGGGAAACTATGCTGCACATACACCCAGAACTGGGACTAAGCCTACATATATACCTGGGGATGGTAGGATCCAGCATTGAACTAATTCACTATCCCGACACTTCGGTAACGTTTCTGTGGTATTTACAGTAGAGCCAAGCGTAATCTCGCGAGATCACGCTGTAAATGACAGGTTACAACGAGATTCACTGTCTATACACTGCAGTAATGTTAATATGTCAGTATAAGACAGCACGTACTGATCTAGCAGGATCCCTATGCGCTGTGTAAATGAAAGGAGAGAAGTGCATGACGCTGATTGGTCATAAAGTTAAAATCGCTAATAACGTGGTAAAAATAGATCGTTTTTCTAAATAAAAAACACTGCTGTCACCTACATTATAGCGCCGATCACATTATGTAGGAGATAGGCCACTTATAATGTGGTGACAGAGCCTCTTTAAGGCTTGCTGCTGATTTATGTATCGTAACCTCTTGGCCTTAATGCCATAATGCTCTACATAGGAGCAGGAACACACACTTTGGGAATTGCGGCATTATAACCAGCATGCAGACTTCATATTCAATGTGAAAATATATTTTGGAAAACGGAACAAGGCACAGTGCGTGATATGATCTATGCAAACCATCCAACGGCTCCCTTCACGTTGTGACCTTATTACTGGATGTTTTGTGAGCATTATGCTGTGACATTTTTTTTTGTATTACGTGGTCATCTGTATACCCTGTGGAAACTTCTTTGTGTCCTCCATATGACCTTGCAGCTGGTGGCATTCACATGCAGATGTTCAAGGAAATTTACTCCGAATAGTCTCCAGACCAACCGGGAAATAAGACGTGCTTCCTGTGTAACAGGAAACTACCAGCGATGAATGCTCTATCTCTAGGTGTTTGTGCAAGCAACAAAAAGTATCTACCTACAACAAACCTGAATCAGGCAGAAACTGGCAAATCCAGAGTTTATTGTGCACGGTCACAAACCGCAATTTAAACAGACTTCGCTTTAGCAGGAAATGTAGAAAATAAAAGGTCCTTAGTTTCAGGATAACATACAACTCAAGTTCAGGGCTTCTCGCCAAGCTTTGTAGGTTCAGTCCAAATGTGCTTGATCTTTGCACCCTGGTAAATTCAGGCTTTGCACTCCCAGTCTGGTCTTTCTGCAACACCCCACACTGCTCTCTGGCAATCTTCTTTATTAGTCTCTCTAGACACAGGTAGACAACACCAGGCATGGAGTATGGCGCCACCTTCTTACATATTCATTCACCCATAAGACCAGGACCCGAACTCCAGTTACTTACATCAATGACTCATATCGGCCATCAACTACTTTACCCAGTGATTGTTTACTCTCTCTTTATGTGTGTGTATGTATGTATGTATATGTATGTATGTATGTATGTATGTATGTATGTATGTGTATGTATATATATATATATATATTATAATTTTCATACTGTATATGTGTGTATTTTATCTCATGTAATAATAGTATTGATGTATAGTAGTATGTGGTTGGAAAAAATCCGGTATAGCCAAACGTGTTTCCATGTGCTAGATGAATACGTGTCTGAGGCTTTCTTTTAACAAACTAGAATGAACTGTTTTGTGGGCACATCCTCCAGTATAATTTCTCTCTCCGGACATTGACTACACATTTATTTGTTTCATCTTCCTTCCTTTTAGCCATTGACACCGAATCATCTCGCCTTTTTTCTCCAAGTGCTCGGTCAGATCATCAGGGACCTGTATCTCCTGCTTCCCCTCGAATTCTGGATTTGAGTTTGGACAAAAGCAATGGGCACATTAACAGGTAACTATACCAGCTAGGAAATCTTCTCTCTCCAGTATTGTCTGAACTGTGGTTAAATTGGGGGGAACTTAACAACTTTTTGAAGTCCGTCTCCTGGCCTAGAAAAGTTGCTAATGTTTCAAGTCATGAAAATTGCTGCCGCTCTCTGCACTTTTCTTTAAAAAAAAATAAAAGTGTGTAGAGGTTAATGTAATGGACAAGGCCACCAAAGCCCGGCACATTTACACTGTGTTCCAAATTATTATGCACATTGGATTTAAGTGTCATAAACATTTTAATTATTAGTTTTCCAATTAAACTCATGGATGGTATTGTGTCTTAGGGCTCTTTGGATCATTGTAATCAATCTCAATCTCAATCTACTTAAGAAGGACGTTCCACATTATTAAAGGGAAGGTGTCACGAAAAAATTTTTTTTTATGTTTTTGCTTTTAGTAGGTTAAAATAAATTTTATTTATTTGTGTTTTACTTTTTTTTTCTTTCTTTTACTTCTCTATGGGGGCTGCCATTTTTTTTTCATCTCTGTATGTGTCAATTAACGACACATACAGAGATGGAATACGGCACATACAGTCCCATAGAGAATGCGAACGGGAGCCGTTCCATTCTCTGCAGCATACGCCGTCTGTGTGGGCTCCCACACAGTCCAAAAGGAAGGTCTTCGGCCGAGCGACATCCGGCGCCATTTTCATGTCGCCGCGGCCGGACAGTAAGATGACTACTTCCGGTCGCGGCTTCCATCCATATGTTCAGAAGCAAGGACTAGGAGCGGAGGCAGTGACGGCGGCAGGAGCAGGTAATTTATGTTCGTGTTATACTGTGCGATTGCCACTGTATCTAATCCTCCTACACTGTGCATTCGCTCAAAAAATGGCGGCACACAGTGTAGGAGGTTTGAACATTCAACCCCCTCCTTTCTCCTGGCACGAACCAGGATAAAGGAGGGGGGATTGTGTGAGGACACTAGAGCGAGTGTGTCTTCTCCAATTTTGCAGCATAAAGCAATGAGCTTGCTTTACCACATGCCAATGCTGCAATTTTGGGAATTGCTCCCTCTAGTGACCAGCACATGGAAATGTTATAAATTAGAATCTAATTTATAATATTTCCTGACTTGTGAAAAAAAATAAAAAAATTAGAACAATGTGCAATCATTTATATACTAACAGTTTAACTTAAAAAAAATATATATTTTTCTAGCGACACAATCCCTTTAAGCAGGCCACAGGTTTCAAGCAATATGGGAAAGAAAAAGGATCTCTCTGCTGCCGAAAAGCATGAAATAGTGCAATACCTTGGACAAGGTATGAAAACATTGGATATTTCAAGAAAACTTAAGCATGATCATCGTACTGTGAAAAGATTTGTGGCTGATTCAGAGCACAGACGGGTTCGTTCATATAAAGGCATAATGAGGAAGGTTTCTGCCAGACAAATTAATAGGATTAGGAGAGCAGCTGCTAAAATGCCATTGCAAAGCAGCAAACCGGTATTTGAAGCCGCTGGTGCCTCTGGAGTCCCGCGAACCTCAAGGTGTAGGATCCTCCAGAGGTTTGCAAGTGTGCATAAAGCTATTATTCGGCCACCCCTAAACAATGCTCACAAGCAGAAACGGTTGCAGTGGGCTTGGAAATACATGAAGACTCATTTTCAAACCGTGTTTACTGATGAGTGCCGTGCAACCCTGGATGGTCCAGATGGATGGAGTAGTGGATGGTTGGTGAATGGCTACCATGTCCCAACAAGGCTGCGACGTCAGCAAGGAGGTGGCGGAGTCATGTTTTGGGCTGGAATCATGGGGAGAGAGCTGGTAGGCCCCTTTAGGGTCCCTGACGGTGTGAAAATGACCTCTGCAAAGTACGTAGAGTTTATGACTGACCATTTTCTTCCGTGGTACAAAAAGAAGAACCGTGCCTTCCGTAGCAAAATTATCTTCATGCATGACAATGCACCATCTCATGCTGCAAAGAATACCTCTGTGTCATTGGCTGCTATGGGCATAAAAGGAGAGAAACTCATGGTGTGGCCCGCATGTTCCTCTGACCTCAACCCTATTGAGAACCTTTGGAGCATCCTCAAGCAAAATATCTATGAGGGTGGGAGGCAGTTCACATCAAAACAGAAGCTCTGGGATGTTATTCTGACATCCTGCAAAGATATTCAAGCAGAAACTGTCCAAATACTCACAAATTCAATGGATGCAAGAATTGTGAAGGTGATATCAAAGAAGGGGTCCTATGTTAACATGTAACTTGGCCTGCTGAGTTTTTTTTGATTGAAAGAGCTTTTGATTTCTGTAAATATGACCTCCTGATGCTGCAAATTCAACAAATTACCATTTTAGTTCTCTTTACAACCTTTAAAATGTTTTGATCTCTGTTGTGCATAATAATTTGAAACAGTGCATCTTGAGTTTTTTTTACTTCTAAAAAAAAATCTGTTATTAGGAGATTTGTTCAATAAAATTCGCATTATACTCCAACGGTTGGTGGCTTGAAGATTATACTGACTGTCATTTGCATCGACTATTTAGGAAAATCAGCGAAAAATAACATTTGCATAATAATTTGGAACGCGGTGTAATGTAATTTTCGCCAGAAACTGGGGTAAATGATAGAGTAAATCTATGTCAGAAACTGTCTGTCGTAGATCTTGCTTAGTGGCACATGGGCAGCTGAAGAGGTGTCCATTTTAAGAATGTGTGCATCTTACACAAGTTTGTTTCCTTTTAAGACTGGCATGTGAAACGCCAGTCTAACTAAATTCCCTACGATGTTTATAGTCAGATACTAATTGTATCTGGCTGATGAACTGGAGTGGAAATACAGCGAAGCAGTGAAGTAGCACAGTCTAATGTAATAAAAGAGAGACACTTTGTCTCTCCCTTATTAAATTAAACTATGATACTTCACTGCTTAGCTATATTTCCACTCCAGTTCATCAGCCAGATACAATTAGTCATCTCAACACACCACATCCTTGACTATGAAGGATAGCGGCAAAGGCTGTTGCTATTGTCCACCAAGGCAGGAGTGAGAAAATGTTTGTGTTGTTAATGCACAGTGGACCTGAACCAACAAATGTGAAACAGTCAGTCCAGTCGTTATTTAATACTCAATACTGTACATTGCTAGACATATTAAACACATTGTTGACCCCTGGCCTTCTCTATTATTCTGTCCTATAGCAGAAGTTGGCTCCCACGAAGTCCTGAAATTCAGAATGCCAGCCCACGCAAGGCTAAGACCCCTACTATTGCCCCTCAGTTTTCACAGTCTGGACCACAACAAAGTCGACCCAGTTCAGCTGGATCCACTACTCACAGCAGACAAAGTAAGAATTCCAGGGGACAGATTAAAAACTTGATTCTATTATTTTTTGCAATGTTCTGCCATTGATCTATATTTTAAGGGATGGGGTTGTTGTTTTAGGCCTCGTTCACATCTGCCTCAGAGGCTCTGTTAGGGGCCTCCATAGCAGATCCGGCCGAGATTATTGGAGATCATAGCGCAGCATGCTGCTCTATTGTCTCCGGTAAAACCACGGACACCCCAACAGAAAGCCAACAGAGCCCATTAAAGTCAATGAGCCCCGTCGGCTGCCATTGATGTCAATCATGCAACGGAAACGTTGCTTCTGACATTCTTGTTCTGCTCCTCTGACTGGGCGGAACAACGGAATATAACAATACAGGTGTGAACATAGCTTTATCCAGTCAAAGGTATATATGTTGTAACAAAATATATTGGAAGTTACATAGCCATTATACATGGCACTTTTTACAGGCCATAGACCTCTGTCTGAAATGTAATTTAATGTGCATCCTGTTCATCTGGGTCATCAGCCTAGGACACATGTTTCCGACTTGACTGTACTACTTGGCACAGTGTAAAGAGGATATTGCAGAGAGAAAATTGGACAGGCTGTTAATATTGAACTCTTTCCCCAAAGCAGTATTGCGCAGAATATATTATATACAGCATGTAGCAATATGTGTCACATGGGCCAACATTTTCAAGAACAAAGCTACATAAAAAGCCAGTCCGGCTGCAGACCGAGATCTGGTTCAGTTCTAGTATTTTGTTCACTGACAAAACCAATGCTTCTACCTAATCTAATATTTGCAGGCGTTAACATGTCTAGAATGGGCATTGACTTCTTGTATATGATCGGGTTTTACACTAAATAATCGCTTTGCTATTATTGTTGTAAGGCTCTGAAGTGATAAAATAATTCTAATAAGTCTGTCTACACACAATTCTTACCTTAACCTCTTAACGCCGAAGGACGGATATATCTGTCCTCTGCAGCTGCTAGTTCGCGCAGGAGGATGGATATATCCGTCCTGTGATGGCGCGGGTACTGAGACTGTACCCACGCGATCAGCGGCAGGAGCACGGCTGTTATACACAGCCTGGCTCCTGCTGCAACTGCCGGAATCGAAGCGCGCTCCGATTCCGGCAGTTTAACCCATTAAATGCCGCTGTCAATAGTGACAGCGGCATCTAATGTGTTTGACAGAGGGAGGGAGCTCCCTCTGTCACCCCATCGGCGCCCCCGCAAACAAATCGCGGGTCGCCGTCGGGTTTCCATGGCAGCGGGGGGGGGTCTAACAAAGACCCCCAGGTCTGCCTTCAGCATCTGCCTGTTAGGCGATGCCGGAGGCATGACCTAATAGATTGCCTGTCAGTTTTACACTGACAGGCAATAATGCTTTGGTATACTAAGTATACCAAAGCATTATATATGCGATCGGCACATCGCATAGTGAAGTCCCCTGGTGGGACTAAAAAAAAAAATGTCAATCAGTTAAAGTTGGTGAAAAACAAATAAATAATAATTACAGTGAAAATCAAATAAAACAACTTTTTTTGCCCAAAATGTGGTTTTATTTAGTAAAAGTGTCAAAACAAATAACACATACACATATATGGTATCCCCGCGATCGTAACAACTTGAACAATAAAATGAACACATTAATTAAACCGTCCAAAAAAAACACAAAAAACAATGGCAAAATTCTCTCTTTTCTCCCGTTCCCCCCCATAAAAAATAAAATAAAAATTAATCTAAGTCCTATGTACCCCAAAATAGTACTAATGAAAACTACACATTGTCCCGCAAAAATCAAGCCCCCATACGGCCACAGACGGAAAAATAAATACGTTACGGCTCTTGGAATGCGGCGATGCAAAAACAAGTAATTTTTTTCTAAAAGGCTTTTTATTGTGCAAACGTAGGAAAAACATAAAACCTTTACATATTTGATATCTCCGTAATCGTGCCGACCCATAGAATAAAGTGAACATGTTATTTACGCTGCATAGTAAACGGCGTAAATTTATAACGTGAAAATTAATGCTGGAATAGCTGCTTATTTTCAATTCTCTCCTAAAATAAAGTTAATAAAAGTTAATCGATATATTGTAAGCATCTAAAAATGGTACAATTACAAAATACAACTCGTCCCGCAACAAGCTCTTATACGGCGATGTCAACGGAATAAAAAAAAAGTTACGACTCTTGGAATGCGACCGTGAAAAAACAAAAAATAATCCTTGCTCATTAACGTGCAAAATGGCCCGGTCATTAAGGGGTTAAGGGCCTTTTACATGGGGTGATAATCGCGTAAACGTATGTTCCTAATCATTGTTCAGCGTAAACATGTGCAGCGAGCGAATCATTTGCTCGTTTGTCGTTACTCGCATCTGTTAAGCTGACATCCACTCGTGTAAACAGGCATTTGCCTGTTTGTAATGAAAACCGCATGAGTACAAATGACAATCGATCGCACGACCGTATTGGGAATATAAATAGCGTGCTGATATCCGTGATTGGCGCTCCTTTAGCAATCTATCTTTCCGTGTAAAAGGACCGTTTGCTATAAAAACGAATACAATTAAATTTTTATTGCAAGACATCTTATTACAGATGCAATAGGCTATTAACTCCATGTTACAAAAAGCATTAACCCTTTCAAGACCGAGCTCATTTTGGCCTTCAGGACCAGCCCCATTTTTTCAAACCTGACGTGTCACTTTATGTGGTGGTAACTCTGGAATGCTTTTGCCTATCCAAGCGATTCTGAGATTGTTTTCTCGTGACATATTGTACTTTATATTAGTGGAAAAATGTGGTCAAATTCATTGCTTATTTGTGAAAAACACCAAAATTTAGAGAAAATGTGCAAAAATTATGATTTTTCTAATTTTAAATGTATCTGCTTGTAAAACAGATAGTAATTCCACACAAAATAGTTACTATTTCACATATTCCATATGTCTACTTTATATTTGCATTGTTTTTTGAACATTATTTTATTTTTCTAGCACGTTACAAGGCTTAGTACTTTACCAGCAATTTCTCACATTTTCAAGAAAATTTCAAAAGGCGATTTTTACAGGGACCAGTTCAGTTCTAAAGCGGCTTTGAGGGCCTTATGTACTAGATAGACCCCATAAATCACCCCATATTAAAAACTGCACCCCTCAAAGTATTCAAAACAGCATTCAGAAAGTTTCTTAAAGAGGCTCTGTCACCAGATTTTGCAAGCCCTATCTGCTATTGCAGCAGATAGGCGCTGCAATGTAGATTACAGTAACGTTTTTATTTTTAAAAAACGAGCATTTTTGGCCAAGTTATGACCATTTTTGTAGTTATGCAAATGAGGCTTGCAAAAGTGCAACTGGGCGTGTTGAAAAGTAAAAGTACAACTGGGCGTGTATTATGTGCGTACATCTGGGCGTGTTTACTACTTTTACTAGCTGGGCGTTGTGTATAGAAGTATCATCCACTTCTCTTCACAACGCCCAGCTTCTGGCAGTGCAGACACAGCCGTGTTCTCAAGAGATCACGCTGTGTCGTCACTCACAGGCCCTGCATCGTGTCAGACGAGCGAGGACACATCGGCACCAGAGGCTACAGATGATTCTGCAGCAGCATCGGCGTTTGCAGGTAAGTCGATGTAGCTACTTACCTACAAATGCTGATGCTGCTGCAGAATCAACTGTAGCCTCTGGTGCCGACACGATGCAGGACCTGTGAGTGACGTCACAGATCTGCACTGCCAGAAGCTGGGCGTTCTGAAGAGAAGTGGATGATACTTCTCATCAGAATGCCCAGCTAGTAAAAGTAGTAAACACGCCCCGATGTAACACACATAATACACGCCCAGTTGTACTTTTACTTTTCAACACGCCCAGTTGTACTTTTGCAAGCCTCATTTGCATAAATACAAAAATGGTCATAACTTGGCCAAAAATGCTCGTTTTTTAAAAATAAAAACGTTACTGTAATCTACATTGCAGCGCCGATCTGATGCAATAGCAGATAGGGGTTGCAAAATCTGGTGACAGAGCCTGTTTAACCCTTTAGACGTTTCACAGGAATTAAAGCAATGTAGAGGGGAAATTAACAAATTATTTTTATTTTTTTTGCTGCAATTCATTTGTAATAAAAAAAATTCTGTAACACAGGTTTTACCCGAGAAATGCAACTCAATATTTATTGCCCAGATTCTGCAGTTTTTATAAATATCCCACATGTGGCTCTAGTGTGATAATGGACTGAAACACCGGCCTCAGAAGCAAAGGAGCACCTAGTGGATTTTGTGGCCTCCTTTTTTTAGAATATATTTTAGGCACCATGTCTGGTTTGAAGAGGTCTAGTAGTGCCAAAACAGTGGAAATCCCCCAAAAGTGACACGGTTTTGGAAACTGCACCCCTCAAGGAATTTATCTAGGGGTATAGTTAGCATCTTGACCCCACAGGTCTTCTGCTATATTTATTGGAGTTTGCCTGTGAAAGTGAAAATCTACTTTTTTTCTGAAAAAACAAAAAAATATTTGCAAGGAATAAAGAATAAAAAGCACCCCAAAACTTGTAAAGCTACTTCTCCCGATTACAGCAATACCCCATATGTAGTACTAAACTGCTGTTTGGACCCACAGCAGAGCTCAGAAGGGAAGGAGCGCTATTTGGATTTTGAAGCGCAGATTTTGCTGGATTGGTTTTCAGTGCCATGTCGCGTTTGCAATGCCCTGGAGGGAGCAAAACGGTGGAAACCCCCCCCCAAAAGTGACCCCATTTTGTAGACTACACCCTCAAGGATTTTTTCTAGGGGTATAGTTAGTATTTTGACCCCACAGTTTTTTTTGCTGAATTTAGTAGAATTAGGCCGTGAAAATGAAAATCTACTTTTTTCTGAAAAAACATAGAAATGTTTTAATTTTTACAATGAATAAAGGAGAAAAATCACCCCAAAATTTGTAAAGCAATTTGTCCTGATTACAGCAATATGCCATATGTGATAATAAACTGCTGTTTGGACCCACGGCAAGACCTATAAGGGAAGGAACAGTATTTGGCTTTTGGAGCTCAAATTTAGCTGGAATGGTTTTCGGGTGTCATGTCGCATTTGCAAAGTCCCTGAGGTACCAAAACAGTGGAAACCTCCCAAAAGTCCCTTTAGGGGACTGGAACGAGCGATCATTAGGTCGCTGGTACAATACACTGCAGTACTAATGTATTGCAGTATAATATCATTTTCACAGGCTCCTGTAACAGCGCGATCGCTGTTCCTGTCCATTAGTCCCGGGTGTCAGCTGTAATACACAGCGGACGGACACCTGCAGAATATGGCGCGGGCGCAGCGCATAAGCCCGCTCCATATATAACCCCCCACACCACGACATGCTATTAAGTCGGGGTGCACGAAGGCGTTAATGTGCAGCGGTTGGTTCAAAGTGAAAATTAAAATTTTCCACTGATATGCCATTTTAATGCACAATATGTTGGTCCCAGTTTGTGCCACTGAAGACAAATACCTCATACAATGTTGAGCGGGTTCTCCCGGATATAAAATATCATATATGTGGACGTAAGCTGGTGTTTGGGCACGCTGTGGGGCTCAGACGGGAGGGAGCGCCATTTGGCTTTTGGAGCGCAGAGTTTGCTTGGTAACTGTTCTGTTTGGGGTTTTGCTGGTATTTCAGTTTATGATGTGGGGGTATGTGTAAATTGGGCAGAGTACATCAGGACATAATAAGAGGTTATAATAATTCGGTAAATAAATAATAATCCGCAGATATGTGGCCAATGTCGCACTGATAAATGGCGCCCGATCTTATCCGCTTTTGGACACTGCACAATTTCTGTCGCTATATTCTGAGAGCCAGAACTTTTTTTATTTTTTCTTCACCGGAGTCGTGCCAGGGCTTATTTGTTGCGGGACAATCTGTAGTTTTTCATTGGTACCATTTTAGGGTGCATGTGATTTTATTTATTTTTTAATCACTTTTTATTAGATTTTTTCTTTGGCAAGCAAAGTGACAAAAAAAAACAAATTCTGACAAACGTTTTTTGTCTTTTTTTCTTTACATTTTTCACCGTGCGCTATAAATGACACTTTACTTTATTCTGCGGGTCGATACGATTACGGCGATACCAGATGTATATCGTTTTTTTATGTTTTGTGGCGTTTGCGCAATAAAATCACTTTTCGATTTATTTATTTTTTGTCACCATATTCTGAGAGCCATAATTTTTTTTTTTTTCAGTCCAAAAAGCTGTGTAAGGGCTTGTTTTTTGCGGAACGGGTTGTAGTTTTTTTTTTTTGTACTATTTTAGGGTACATGCGACTTTTTGATCACTTTTTATTCTACATTTTTGGAGGGTTGATGACCAAAAAATAGTGATTCTGACATTGTTTTTTAATTATTTTTTTTGCGCTGTTCAGCGTGCGGGGAAAAATAATATTATAGTTTTATAGTTTGGGTCGTTGTGAACGCGGTCATACCAAATATGTGTACTTTTTTTAACATTTTCATTTTTTTACTATAATAAAAGACTTATTATAGGAAAAAAAGCATTTTTTGTTTTTGTAACTTTTAGAAAACATTTTTATTACTTTATTTTTTACTTGTTTTACTTGAAGACTGGCAGCACTGATCGCTGCTATAATACATTACACTACCTAGGTAGTGTAATGTATTATAAACGGTCAGTGTGACACTGAGAGTCACACTGACAGGAAGCTTATGAGGACCTGCCTCCGGCTGCTTCTCATAGGCTGCTGTGCATGGAAGACCCGGGGGCCGTTGTATGGCCTCCGATTCTGCCTTATAACAGACTGCAGCACCCGCAATCGGTCCCTGGGAAAGTTTGTTGTAGCAACAAACTTTCCAGTTCGTTGCTACAACAAACTTTCCCTGCGATCACATAACCGGGACCTGAACCAATTAGGTCTCGGTCTTGTCTCCGGGACCAGAGGCAGGGGTTAACAGAACGATCCGGGTGTCAGCGCTACTCTGAGACACACGGATCGCGCTTTTAACACCCACCGTGAATTCACGTTGGCGCTGCACAGAGCCCAGCAAGCACCGACGTGAATATACAGTGGGCGGTCGGGAAGCGGATAAGGACATCTCAACTGGGTGCTTGTAATTTCCAGCCTGTTAGACATTTTAAAACTCACAAAACCTGTATTGTTGTCTTTATCTTGCAGGTAGCCAGTCCTACAAGAAGTGAGAATAAGCCATACAATGGGATTGCTAAGAATTCTTCATCGACTTAAGTAACTTTAATTACTATGCCAGTGAAAATGTCTCTAGAAACCTGAATTAAAAATAGCAGGTGCTCAAAGCCCAACTCAAACCCTAAAAATTCAGGCGTGACCCCAATATCCTGCATTCACAGGGGTCCAAGAAGCTGAGACATGAGGAGTTGTTTGATTGGGTCCACGCACTGTTGAGCTGCCTTTAGCTGTCCTGTGCTTGCCTCTATGCCACTGTAACAGCTAATACAGCAATACAGGTTGAGGATCTCCCCAGACCACTCCTCATATCTCGGCTTCCTTGGCTTTTGAGTGTGACCTGATGGGAACAGGGATATCGGAGTTAACAGCAGTCACACCTGAATGTTTAGATTTTTAATGGAGTTAAACTTTGAAACAATAAAATAGTGTTTGCCTCAGTGATCGATGCTGATCTGGAAGAACATTTGACAACTGGATTTGGATTCTCAAAATGTTTTTTTTTTCTTTGAAATGATTTTGGGTATTGGCGTGTACAGTTTAGTTCTAGCTGTTGGTTCAGCCTCTGGACTCGATCATTATGAAAGAGTTCATTGGACCTATTTATTTATTTATGTGAAGTGTTGGATGTGATATCTTAAGATACAATTTAACTTTGTATAAAATTCACTATAATTTTATAATAAAACATGTTTTTTCAGTTTACTTTCAATGTGATTTATAGTGTATGTTTCATTTTTATTTTTTTAGAATATTTAAGTAGTCCTATTCCTTTGTAGCTATTCGTAAAACATGAAGACACGTGTTACTTAAAATGCTTCCGTTCTGTTGCTCTTCACTGGTATTTTTTCCAATGATGGCTTCTCGGAAGTGCTGCTAGTTCTTTTTCTGGCCCTCTCTTTCAGCACACCGTCCATAAAAAACAAACCATGTAACCACAATCCTGTGCTTTTTGCTGTGAGCCATCTTCCTCACCCTGCTGGCAGCTCTGAACTTTGATGTGTATGAACCAGCGCTTCTACTCCAGTACAATGCCGGTTCTCCACAAGAGCGTGGAGATCTGACATGATCACTTTAGGTCATGTCCACTGTTACTAAGCAGCAGCATAAACGTATTTGGGCCACTGCTTAGTAAACGGAGCTGCTTAAAAAAATAATTCATTTTACTAGAGTTTTCCATTAACACAGTACAAAGCAAAACAAACATGTAACATTTAACCAGAGGAGATTGGGGAAGAGTAGTTGCCCAGACGCCATATAAATAAGCTTTCATAGTGACAGGAATTTCTTGTATTTTTAATCAGTCCTACAAATGCTTTGTTTAGGATGGAAAAGAAATCTCAAGAGCACTTAGCTGCTTTGTTGGCTCAAGTTTGGACGGATATTTTGAAAATGGAGAACTATGTCCTGTAAAAAAAACAAAACGTAACAATTTAACTTTTGTCTCTGGTAATTTAGTTTCTTGTAGTTAATTTTAGTATAATCATTCTATTCTTTCTATAATAAAACTCCATACATTGACTTCATGGTAAGTTTGTGCTTGTACACCGCAGTCACCGCTGCAGTGTAACCTACGGTGGAGGGACAGTGATCAGACAGGAGCTGGATTTATGACTACCGCAGACCAGCAAATGAGATGCAGTCACAGACCACCGCTCTACCTTAAAGGCTATGTACAGCTTTGAAATTGTTTTTGGTTTCTTTTTAAAATAAAAAGAAAGTAATTTTTAATAAAATGTATTTAGGAAGTGGCACCAATCCCACTGTTAGACAATTTTGTGATACAGCTGCTTTGTATCCCGTATACAGAGCAACTGTATCTTGTACTGAATCCTGTATTCGTCAGGCCCGCGGCACTGACTGGTTCAGTGTCGGCGTGTCTGATACGCAGGATCCACCTGTAATCTTCCATATCTAAGTTCATAACTTAGATGTGATCGATAACAGATGGAGCCTGCGTGTTAGAGCCACGCAGGTCCTGCTGTCACTGAACCGGTCAGTTCCGCGGACCTGACTGATTCAGGTCTTGGCGAACGATACAGGATACAAACAGCGGTATCTCAAAGTAAAAGTAAATTTTAATAAAATGTATTTAGGAAGTTGCACCAATCACAGTGATGCACAATTTTATTAGAAGAAAAACGATGTCAAAGGTGTACATCGCCTTTAATGGAGCAAAACTAAATGCAGCTGACAATATGGAACTAAGAAGCAAGATCAGGAAGAATACATTGTACGCAGCATGTAGCAATATGTATCACGTACAACGTTTTTAGGAACAATGCTACATAAAAAAGAAGAATTCATAGCCAGTAAGCATTACATATTTTTGGTGATTTTATATGTAATTTTTAAAACTTATTTGAACAAATTTTTTGGGTTATTTTTTTTATTGTACAATCTGTAGGTATTTTTCTATTTTGTTTTCTTTATATCTTGTAGACGGTTCTATAATGGGCTGCTTCCCAGAGTTTGTATCAAAACCTTTTATTCATTTTTGAAGTAGTCTGGCTGTTACTATGAGAAGGACAACTTCTTTTTGTAGTCTATTTTTGTAAGATTTTGGAATGCTCTTCTAATTTTTTATTTTTTTGGAATTAATACTACTAAAACAGAAAGGGTCTGTGTGCTACCTGCAAAATTTTGGATAGCACACGGACAAAAATCTGCAGTCTCGTGCATTAAGCCTTAAAGTTGTTGTCAGGTTTTTAGTCTGGTTGAAATTGTTGTCCCTGCAGGGGGCTGAGATTTGGGTAAGAGTATGTTCACACGCTTATCCAAAAACGTCTGAAATTTTTTCAGAGAAAACCGCTCTGATTTTCAGGCGTTTTTGAAGCTGAAAATGAAGCTTTTTTTGAGGCGTTTTTCATAGTGTTCAATGGAAAATCGGCTCCAAAAAACACCTCAAGAAGTGACATGCACTTTCTACGGAGCGTCTTTTTACGCTCCGGTTTTTTAAAACCGCAGAGTAAAAAGACAGCCCGTAATGACTAAATGCTGTTTTTCCCATTGATTTCAATGGGCAGATGTTTGTAGCCGTTCAGCTTCAGGTTTTTTTAGGCATTTTTCGAGGTATAAACGCCCCGAAATACGCCTGAAAACACTGCGTGTGAACATACCCTTACATGGAGGTTTAGACTAGGGGTGACAGTCTGTCTCTGTTCTTGTTGGTGTATGCAAGCTGATTAGTGAAGCGCAACTGACTGTTCCTCCACCGATCAGTGCTCACTGCGCTATTTTGTACTGTAGAGGAGAGGGAGGAGCATTGCTAGTTTCCCTCCCTCTGTCTCTCTGCTGCGACCACCCCTTCCTAGCTGGACACCGGTTTTACTAGTAAATCCGACGAGAAGAAGGGGGTTGGAAAATAAAATAATTATCATTTTTATAGGTGTTCGCTGCTACCGGACACCAGCAACTAACCTCCCCTAGTGGCAATTACAGCTCTAATTGTAACTATACCTACTGTCCTGATTGCAATGATACTGGCATGACCTAGAAATCCACATTTATTTCCCCTGACACTACAGTCGCAAATGCCACTGAGGCAGCCACTTGATGTGCAAGTGCTTTGGGCTTCTCCTTAACCCTTTAAAGAGGCTCTGTCACCAGATTGTCAAATCCCTATCTCCTATTGCATGTGATCGGCGCTGCAATGTAGAGAACAGTAACGTGTTTTTGTTGTTTTTTTTTAAACGTTCATTTTTGGCCAAGTTATGAGCTATTTTATATATATATATATATATATATATATATATATATAGCACACAAGAAGACAGCAGCACTCACTAATGAATAATCGACCAGGTGCCCAGCAAAACGTCCTGAATTGAGCTTTAAACAGCCTAATATGACTACTCTTGATATGGTGGCATTAGATGAGTTGATCCATAACCATGATCTCACTATAAAACCTGCTGATAAGGGTGGAGCAATCGTGGTTATGGATTCAGATATGTACTTGAGAGAATGTTACAGACAACTAGCAGATACCAATGTATATAGAGTACTAAAAAATGATCCTAGACAGGATATTTCAAAAAGAATTACTTCACTTATTAAAACAGCTCTAGATGAAGATATAATTGATCAAATGCTACATAAATTTCTCACTGTTGAATTTCCTGTTACTCCTTGCTTATATATATTACCAAAAATCCACAAAGATTTAATGAACCCACCAGGTCGCCCTATTGTATCTGGCCGGGGCTCATTAATAAGTAACATCTCTATCTTTGTGGACAAAGTGCTGAGAAATTTTGCTATTAACTCCAAATCTTATATTAGAGACACCACTGATTTTCTACAGAAATTAAAATCTATAAAACTACCAGAGGGGTCCATTTTGGTCTCCTTTGATGTTACATCTCTTTATACCTCGATTGATCACAACAAGGGTCTTGATGCTGTACGACGTAAATTATTGACTTCTGACTATGACAATGCTACTTGTGAGTTTATTATTTCATTAGTGGAACTTATTTTGACATCTAACTATTTCATATTCAAAGAGAGTTATTATATTCAGTTGAAAGGAACGGCCATGGGGTCTAACATGGCTCCCACGTACGCCAACATTTTCATGGACAACATTGAGGAGGGGTCGGTCTATGTATCCCACCACTTCTCACATGTTTTGAAGTGGTGGCGATACATAGATGACATCTTCCTCATTTGGACTGACACTGTCACTACATTAATTGATTTTCATAGGTTTCTTAATTCAATAGATGATGATATTCAATTTACGATGATACATTCTATGGATAATATCCAATTCTTGGATGTTACTGTATCTATTGTGAATAATATAATTAGAACTAAAATGTACACGAAAGAGACCGATAGGAACACTCTGTTACGATTTGATAGTTGCCATCCGAGAAGTATGGTAAGGTCCTTGCCGTACAGCCAAATGATTAGGGCCAAACGCAATACCGACAGACAGGAGGATCTTGATATATCTTTAGACACTATGGTTAGTAACTTTTTACAAAGAGGTTACCCCAAAACATTACTGTGGACACATAGAAAGAAGATTGATAATGTAGCGAGGGACAGTTTATTGCAGTCTAAAAAACCGTCAGCACATGAAAAACGGAAACGTATTCCATTTATCTCTACTTATAATGATAGAAGTGGAGACATTTCCAAAATTATGAATAGACATTGGCCAATTATTAGCAATAGTTTTGGACACATTGATGTATTGAATAATGATCCACTTATGTCCTATAGACGCCCACAAAATCTTCGAGATAGACTGGTGAAAACCAGAATGCCAGATCATAAGAAAACGACACAACCTATTTTTAAACCACTAAAACCTGGCAATATTCCATGTTACAGATGTGTTAATTGTGCTTTGATGTGCAAAGGGGAATTTTTTAGACATCCGTTGACTGGACAACAGTTTAAAATTAAACACAATTTCACCTGTGACTCAGAGTGGGTCATATATGTGCTATGGTGTCCCTGTGGCCTCCTTTATGTGGGTGAAACCACCTGTTCCTTTAAAACTCGTCTAAACAATCACCGTTTTTCTATACGTAAAAAGAAACTTGATTTACCTGTAGCTAAACATTTTTCGGAACATGGTCACAATGAAAGGGATCTAACATTTATGATTCTGGACCATGTTCCTCCATTACAATTTGGCGGTGATCGCCATCTGGTTTTACACAAAAAAGAATTAAGATGGATTTTTTTACTGAACTCCTTAAAACCTTGTGGACTTAATGTAGAATTTGTTGTAGATAGAATAGCCTTATGAGCTCCGTTCCCTCGTGTTCTCTTGATGTTCTCTTCAGTATGATGATTGTTGACACATTAATATCAATATCTATATCTCATATTTACTGTCAATGTCTTATAAATACTAAAAACAATTATGTTTTGTATTTTTTTAGATTGGAATACCACTCCCAACAGAACTTCGGAACTTCTTTAATTATTTTTCAATGTTATTGTACTATGATATTTGACGGGGCTATGTTCAATGCATCAAGTCTTATTGCATCAATAAAATATGTTTATTATTTGTTGAATTGTTTCTAGTCTCCTATTAGGTTTCTAAGTGATAGAGAGATATTAAAAGCGAGAGGGATTCTCATGCATTCTTTTGTCTTATGATATATCATATCACTAGTGTGATAATATGGGTCCGTTACACGTATGAGGATAATGTGACATCCTGGACACGTGAAGACGTGTCTATGTGGTCCCATAACTCTGGGAACAAGATCGTTCTGAGTACTTGGTTGTATACAGAGGTCTTTGAACCCACGTGTGGATCATCTTTAAAAGCCGATATAAAGCTACTTTTAGATATTCCTAATATCTCCATCACTTACTATAGGGAGCATTTACTAATATATCTGTATTTTTTACATTCATGACTTTTTGACTGACATAGCCGTGTCAATGGATGTTTATAGTAATGTTACAGCAGTTGCTTAGCAACTTACGATGCCATGATACATGGGGCTACTCAGTGGAACGCATTGACACGCATTACATCATATGGATGCGATCTATGCTCTCTGCTGCGGAGTGATGATTTACTTCCGCCTCGGGGGATTACACTGATGTGTCGAATTTCAATTACCACGAGGGATGCAGCAGAGTGCTGTAACACACTTGAATGGAGTAGTTGAGTCTGAAGTTCTGATTGGTGAGTGAGGATATGCCAATGGATTTTACACCACTGCTGCATAAATGATTATAATGTAATCAGTTGTTTTTAATGTTTTTGTTATTATGTATTGTTATTCACGATGTCACATACACACTTCTGTATTTTCTGTATCATGTCTATGTTTATGATGATACCGTACACAATATATGATGTTTGTTTTCATACACTTTGTATTTGATTGTTTTATAATGAGACTAATTATGTAAAAGAGTCTCAAACATATATAAACTTGCTGAGTAGATGTGTCACTAGGCTTGATAAAGATCCTATTGTAGGATTGAAACGTTGCTGTTAGTTTGGATTGAATAAACCACCATTTTTTTCATGTTGGAGTGCTGCAAATTTTCTTCTGCTATATATATATATATATATATATATATATATATATATATATATATATATATATATATGCAAATGAGGTTTGAAATGGACAACTGGGCGTTTTTTTTTCGTTATGTCCAACTAGGCGTGTATTGTGTTTTTAACTGGGCGTGTTTACGTGTATGACGCTGACCAATCAGTGACCAGTCAGCATCATACACTCCTCTACATTCATTTACACAGCAGCGATGTGCAGCCACATAAACAGAGATTAACGTTAATCAAGTGTCCTGATAATGAATACACATGATCATCCATCCTGGACATCATGTGTATTCAGAATCCTGACACTTCTGACTCTTTTCTTTGAGATTTCTAGCAAGGGAAATGAAATCTCACGAGATTACGGAGGTAAACAATACACGCCCAGTTGGACATAGGAATAAAAACACGCCCAGTTGTCCATTTCAAACCGCATTTGCATATAAATAAAATAGCTCATAACTTGGCCAAAAATGAACGTTTTTAAAAAAACAAAACGTTACTGTTATCTACATTGCAGCGCCGATCACATGCAATAGGAGATAGGGATTTGAGAATCTGGTGACAGAGCCTCTTTAACCCCTTCAGGACCCAGCCGATTTTTTCAAATCTGACGTGTTACTTTATGTGGTAATAACGTTGGAATGCTCTTACCTATCCAAGCGATTCTGAGACTGTTTTCTCGTGACATGTTGTACTTTATGTTAGTGAAAAAATGTTGTCGATAATTTTGGTATTTATTTCTGAAAAACACCACAATTTAGAAAAAATTTGCAAAAATTAGCATTTTTCTAAATTTAAACATATCTGCTTGTAAAACACATAGTAATACCACACAAAATAGTTACTAGTTAACATTTCCCATATGTCTACTTTATGTTTGCATCTTTTTTTGAACGTCCTTTTATTTTTCTAGGACGTTACAAGGCTTAGAACTTTAGCATCAATTTCTCATATTTTAAAGAAAATTTCAAAAGGCTATTTTTTCAGAGACCAGTTCAGTTCTGAGGTGGCTTTGAGGGCCTTATATATTCGAAAATCCCCAGGTCACCCCATTTTGAAAACCGCACCCCACAAGGTATTCGAATCAGCATTCACAAAGTGTTTTAACCCTTTAGGCGTTTCACAGGAATTAAAGCAAAGTAGAGGTGAAATTTACAAATTTTATTTTTTTTGCTGAAATTCATTTCTAATCCATTTTTTTTTTGTAAACACAAAGTTTTACCAGAGAAATGCAACTCACTATTTATTGCCCAGATTCTGCAGTTTTTATAAATATCCCACATGTGGCCCTAGTGTCATAATGGACTGAACACCGGCCTCAGAAGCAAAGGAGCACCCAGTGGATTTTGGGCCTCCTTTTTTTTTAGAATATATTTTAGGCACCGTGTCAGGTTTGAAGAGGTCTTGTGGTGCCAAAACAGTGGAAACACCCCAAAAGTTACCCCATTTTGGAAACTACACCCCTCAAAGAATTTATCTAGGTGTATAGTTAGCATTTTGGCGGCAAAGGTTTTTCGCTAAATTTATTAGAATTAGTCTGTAAAAATGAAAATCTACTTTTTTCTGAAAAAACAGAAATGTTTAATATTTACAAGAAATAATAAAGAAAATGCACCCCAACATATGTAAAGCAATGTTTACCGATTACGGCAATATCCGATATCTGGTAATACACTGCTGATTGGATTCACAGCAAGGCTCAGAAGGGAAGGAGCGCCATTTGGATTTTGGAGCACGGATTTTGCTGAATTGGTTTTCGGTTCCATGTTGCGTTTGCAACACCCTGGAGGGACCAAAACAAGGGAAACCCTCCAAAAGTGACCCCATTTTGGAAACTACACCTATCAAGGAATTTATCTAGGGGTATAGTTAGCATTTTGACCACACAGGTTTTTCGCTAAATATATTGGAATTAGTCTGTAAAAATGAAAAATCTACTTTTTTTCTGAAAAAACATAGAAATGTTACATTTTTACAAGGAATAAAGAAAAAAAAAGAACCACAACATTTGGTTTCAACTGTATTTTTATTGAAAATTTTCAAAGTTAACATATGACATAAAGATGCATGGGAAGGCCATGCAATTCACATGACCGAACAGTAAATTTCAATAGACAAACAAGACAACAGGGGGAAAAAAAGGGGGGAGGGATAGTCAGATCTCAACCATCGACCTAATCTTGAGATAACCGTAACCAATACTTGTCCCACGGGTCCCACATCACTTTGAACCTGTCCAGTTCATTGGTCAATAGAGGCAGTCATGTGTTCCATTGTACATATTTCCCTAATTCTAGTTACTAAGTCGATGTGAGAGGGAGGGGCTGTCTGTCTCCATTTCCAAGCTATCAACGTCTTAGCGGCGGTGAGAAAGAGTCGGGCTAATGGTTTCCCCAAAGACCTAGGAGGGACGTTCAGGAGATAATGAAGAGGGTCTAGAGGAATATCCTGCTGCAACACCGCCAACGCCAAATTCCTAACCTCCAACCAGTACTGTTGTACCAGTGAGCAGCTCCAGAAAATATGGAACAGGTCCCCTCTCTGATTTCTACATCGCCAGCAATCCGACGGATTACCCGGATTGAAGCTATGCAGAAAGGCAGGGGTATGGTACCAAAACATAAGAATTTTATATTGGTTTTCTTTATATTCAGTGCAGATGGAGGTTTTAGCTGCTTGCGACCAGATAATCTGCCACAATGAGAGAGGGATAGATTTAGTCAGCAAGGCCTCCCACTTCAACATGTACCTATGCCCAGGCGGAGGGGAACCATCCGGGGATAGCAGTATTGCGTAAATGGCGGATATAAGCCCCCTAGTAGTGGTAGCATACCGACACAACCTTTCAAAGCTTGTAGGTGTAGTGACCCGCGTGGATCTGAAAGTTTGCTGCATGTAATGCCTGATCTGAAGATAGTGGAAAAATGCGGAAGAGGGGACATTATGATGTCTTTGAAAGTATGAGAACGGGTGAAGCTCTAGTGTGTGGGGATCAACCATGTCAGTCAAGTGAAATACCTCAATTCCTGCCCACAATCGGACTATTCGGGGGGTAGTACCGCCCGGAATAGTGGGAGTGTAGAGTACTGAAGTCAAGGGTGGGCAACCCGACGCCAAATGAAAGCGTTTTTTACAGGTTTCCCACATCTCTTTTTGAAATCTTATGGGACCCAACAGAGATGAAGGCGGCATTTCCAGCGGGTCACCACATAAGGAGTTTGGGTGAATCGGGGCCATCCATAGCGTCTCTATTTCGGTCCACTTGTTGTAAGCCCTTAAGGACACCCAACTGGGTATGCGGCGGAGATGTGTCGCCCAGTAATATTTCACCACATCAGGAACTGATAGCCCACCCGCAGATCGACCAGACAATAAGACTGATTTTGGAATTCGATGTCTGCCGGAGTGCCAAATGAACCTGAGGATGGAAGACTGCATAGCCCGCAATTCCCTCATAGGTACTGCCACAGGCAGGGTCTCAAAGAAGTACAGTAATTTAGGGAGCAAGGTCATTTTGACCGCTGCTATGCGCCCAAAAAATGACATGGGAAGAGGATCCCACCTGGCCATTAGCTGACGCAATTCCACAAACAGAGAGGGGAAATTAGCCTTGTAAGCCGACGTATAGGAGGGAGTGAGTTGAACTCCTAAGTAGGTCAGGGAGGTTTCCTTCCAGTTGTAGGTGTAGTTATGTTTGAGGAGCAGGAGCTCCTGGTGTGGGACATTAAGAGGGAGCGCTTCTGTTTTAGATGTATTGGTTTTATACCCTGATAGCCTCCCATACCTACGGAGAACAGTAGTAAGGTTAGGAAGGGAGGTATGAGGTTTAGTGATAGTCAAGAGGACGTCATCTGCAAACAGGGAGACCTTGAACTCTTTATCTTGTATCTGAACCCCCGCTATATCGACAGATTTCTGTATCTGAGCTGCTGGGGGTTCAATGCAGAGCACAAATAAAAGAGGGAACAGGGGACACCCCTGACGCGTACCATTCCAAATTTGAAATGGGGGGGAAGTGGAGTGCGGTAGTTTAATTGCCGCTGTCAGGGAGGAGTAGAGACCACGCAGCGCCGTCAAGAAAGGGCCCGAAATCCCAAATTAATTTAGAGTTTCAAACATAAATGGCCATCCCAAGCGATCAAACGCCTTCTCTGCATCTAGGCTAAGAAGGATCGCTGATTCCTTTTGCTTGTGGAGGGCATCAATGAGATCAAGGTTCCTTCGTGTGTTATCTCCCCCTTGTCTAAGAGGCACAAAGCCCACTTGGTCCTTGTGGATCAAAGAAGGGAGCCAAACATTGAGTCTATTAGCAAGAAGACGAGTGAAATTTTTTAGATCAGAATTCAGAAGAGCTATGGGTCTGTAGTTGGAGCACTCTGCGTGGTCCTTACCCGGTTTAGGGATCAGCGTAATGTGAGAATGCAGAAATGTTTGAGGGATGGGAGAACCCTGCAGGAATTCATTAAATAACGAAGCCATCCGTGGGACCAAGATCTCTGCAAAGGTCTTATAATACCCATACGTAAAGCCGTCTGGTCCAGGAGCCTTACCACTTGGGAGGTCCTTCAGTATATCAGACAATTCCTCCGCAGAGATCGGGGCATTCAGGGATGAAAGCTCCTCTTCTTTTAATCTAGGGAGAGTACAGGAAGAGAGATAGGCTTGCAGCGTTTCCCTCCGGCGGGCTGGGTCAGGTGGTAAGGTAGTCGGTAAGTGGTATAAGGATTTATAATAGTCATGGAAGAGTGTGGCTATCGTGTCTGGATTATGCTGGAGAATGCCCGTGTTATCCCGAACCGCCTGTGGAGTACGAGCAGTCACCTGATCCCGCAATAGCCTGGCCAGAAGCGAGTGCGCCTTATTACCTTTGTCATAATATTTCCTTTTCGTGTATAGTAGTGATTTTTCTACCCCCTTCATAGCTAAGTCCTTGAGTTGCGCTCTAGCCTCTATCAATTTCCGTAGTGTCAGGACCGCCGGTTTAGTCCCCATTTCCCTCTCCAGCTTAGAAATTGTCCGATGGAGAGCCGCCCGCTTCGCCCTAGAGTCTCTTTTCAATCTAGATCCCATTACTATGCATTGCCCCCTCATCACTGCCTTGTGCGCCTCCCAAAGAGTGGATATAGAAGGAACCGATCCCTCATTAAGTGCATAAAATTCCCGCATATGTCCGGCCAGGCTATCCCTAAGAGCAGGAGACTTAATTAAAGTTTCGTTTAGGCGCCAATGACATACTCTCATGGTTGGTTTCCCCAATTGCAAGGTCACAGAGACTGGCGCATGATCTGACCAAGAAATGGGGTCTATATCCGCCCCCTGAAGCGAACGGAGGGCCGGGACATTACCAAAGAAGTAATCTAGGCACGTGTGAGTGTTGTGCGTATGGGAGAAGAAAGTATAGGACCTATCACCCGGATGATCCACTCGCCACAGGTCATAGAGCTGGTGCTCCCTAATTAGCTGCCTAAAACGTGTAGAAAGTCCTGTAAGGGTGGGTGTCGGAGTAGCATGTGTAAGAGAAACCCTGTCCATGGTCGTGGAGAACGGGACATTAAAATCTCCTCCCACCAGCCATGCACCCCTAGGAAGCTTTTGGAGCTTGGAGAGGAGTCTACGTAGGAGTGGAATCTGCGCGGTATTAGGGGAGTAGACGTTACATAAAACAATGGGCTGGCCAAACAGAGTCCCCTCCAAGATAACATACCTGCCCTTCGGATCTAAATGTGAGGTATGGACTTGTATGGGACAGGTTGCTGCTATCAAAATGGCCACCCCCTCCCTCTTACGACCTGACGAGGCAGAGTACACAGCAGGATACGCCCCTCGAGCAAATTGGAAAGATCCGGAGGAATCTAAATGTGTTTCCTTCAGAAAAGCGACCTCCACTCCAAGCGATTTCAGCTCCCTGAGAAGCAAGCGTCTCTTCACATTGGAGTTGAGGCCCTTGACATTAAGTGTAACAAATTTAACCATGGTCAAAGATGTAGGAAAGAGCAAAGAAGGATGTGGAAAGTGCGGATGTGTACAGCTCACAGTTATGTCGGGGCCCGTCCCAGGCCGGTTTCAAAGCAAGCAGTGTTCTATGGCGTCCTTCTACCTTGGAGGTTCTTGGAGGATTCAATGTCGTCTCAGTTGTTATCTCGGGTGAAAGTAGGAGGGAAGGGAGAGACACTGGGGTAAAGACGTACCAGGGAGACAATACACATATCTGCAGTAAGAACAAAGAGAAATGCATGAGATCAGTGTACTTCAAACAAACTCAGAAATTACTACCAGGGAGAATACTATACCCTGGGGCGGGTGATATTAAAGCAAATGAAAACTGGTAATACAATATTACCCTTTGCAACTCTCTCTAAAAACAGAGGGAGAACTGCAAAAAAGTTACCCTTATCAAAAGAGGAGGTCGGGTCTCAACAGTCGAGGAACCTAGTACAAAAGTACATTAAATACGAAAAGGCCAAAAAACAAAAAGGGGGTGCATGAGCCAAGTGTATCCAGGCCAATCGCGCCCTGCCACAATTTACGTTAACGAATTAAAGAGAAGCAATAAAAAACAAAAAATATATTCCTATATGCATTTTTAGCCTAGGATAGTGCAACTGGCGAAGAGAGCATCTGGTATAGGTGACCAGACTCCTTCACATATATTACAGAGGTGCCGTGTAACAGCGCAGTGTCCATCAATTCAAATCAGGTCTCGGTGAACTTCGGCTTGACTGTCGTCTTGGGGAGAGCCTCCGCTTGTTTCGGATCGTTTGCCAGACTGGAGGTGGAGACAAAGGCGGCAAAGGAGTCTCCCAATTCTGCATCTTGGGCGCTGGTATACCAAGGGAGTCACAGAAATCCCCCGGGTACCTCAGGGTTGCATAGACGCCATCTCTTCGGGCTGTGAGTGAGAACGGGAACCCCCATCGATAAATAATATTGTGATCTCGCAAGGTAGCGAGTAGCGGACGAAGCAGACGCCGTTTCTGTAGCGTAATCCAGGAGAGATCTGGGAATAGCTGGATCGGAGCACCGTCATACTCCAGATCTTTACGCTGTCGGGCCTTAAGCATAATGTCCTCCTTAGTGCGAAAATCCTGGACACAGCAGATGATATCTCTGGGTTGAGATGTAATAGACTTCGGTTTCAGTGTTCTATGCGCTCTGTCAAGCGGTATCCGATTAGACGGGGGTGCACCCAAAAGGTCGTTAAAGATAGTCTTTAACACGGTGGGAAGGTCTTCAGGCCCCGAGGGCTCCGGTATACCCCTAATCCGTATATTGTGACGGCAACCCCGGTTATCCAAATCCTCCAGGTGCAGTTGCATATCTCTAATGGACGCCAATTGGGAGGACACTGTGGATTGTATCACAGAAACATGGCGCCTAGTGGCATCGTGGTCTTCTTCCAGCGCCTCTACCCTAGTAGCTATTTGCTGTATATGCTGAGAAACCCCTGCCAATTCTGAGCGAAAAGCTGCCTTCACTTCTTGTATCATACTCTTAAAGTCCTCTTTAGTGGGCAATTGTGAGAAACATTCCCTCCACATAGGAGGCACATCTGAGGGTAGCGAGGCAGAATCCTCCAGGTCGGAATCTGAGGCATAAACCGGGGCCTGGGCATAGGGGGTCAAAGATGGTGTATCCCCCAGGTCGTCTCCCCTCCCCGGCTGCTGGATCGTGGGTCGTTGGGGTTTAGGTGCAGGCCAAAAGTGTAGGGCCAGTTGTGCTGAGGGCTGTGGATCAAGCGGCTGTACTGGGTCCCCTGGCTGTGCTAGTGCACCACGTGGCATGGCCTCCATCGCCCCTGGCAGAGGGGATCCCACTCCCTGCTGATCACAGGACGAGATGGAGGGCAGTGTAGGGGGGCTGGGAGGGTGTATTTTAGCCATCCGGCTATTCAGCTTACCCTGCGTGTGGGGAGCTGCTTCCTCTCCTTGCACGGACATTTCTCTGTCCTGCCGACACGAGGCTGTCTAAGATGGCCGCCGCTGGTGCTGAGGGAGCTGCGTTGCTTGTCGCCAGAGAAAGTAACCGTCTAGCGTTGGTGGAGCAGTAGCGACCTGATGCAGTGCTGCAGGGGTGAGTCCAGACCCTTGGGGTCTTTTTTTCCCCATATGTGGCACCTTTTACTGCTGTAGACTGCTGTGTTTGTGTGGCAGGGCACGGAGCTCCTCGATTATGCGTCCGGCGCCATCGACTGCTGGCCACGCCCCCCGAACCACAACATTTGTAAAGTATTTTCTCCTGATTACGGCAATACCCCATATGTGGTAATAAACTGCTGATTGGACCCATGGCAGCGCTCCGAAGGGAAGTAGCGCCATTTGGATTTTGGAGCACGGATTTTGCTGGATTGTTTTTTGGTGCCATGCCGCCTTTGCAACGCCCTGGAGGGACCAAAACAGTGAAAACCCCCCCCCCCCCAAGTTACCCCATTTTGGAAACACCCCTCAAGGAATTTTTCTAGGGGTATAGTGAGCATTTAGACTCCACGGGTCTTTTGCAGAATTTATTAGAATTAATATCACAATTTTTTTCCACTAAAATGTTGAATTTTATCATTTTCACAAGGGATAAAGGAGAAATAAACAACCAATTTTTCTAAAGCTATTTCTCCTGGGTACGGAAATACCCCACATGTGGTCATACATTTTTTTCATTAGAAATTAATTAACCCTTTCAGGACTGATCCATTTTTTGCTTTCTTATTTTCGTTTTTCACTCCCTGCCTTCCAAGAGCCATAACTTTTTTATTTTTCTGTCAGTAGAGTGATGTGAGAGCTTATTTCTTGCGGGAGGAATTGTAGTTTCTATTGATACCATTTAAAGTGCCATAAAAAGTACTGGGAAACTGAAAAAAAAAATAAGAAAATATAGGAAAAAAATCTGATTCCATTTTTTGGGGTTTTCGTTTTTACAGCTTTCGCCGTGCGGTAAAAACGAAAATTACAGCGATTTTGGCGGTTTAAATCATTTAAGTTTTTTACGGTGTTCACCGTGCGAGTTAAATAATGGTATATTGTAATAGTTCGGCCTTTTACGGACGTAGCGATATTAATTCTGTTTATTTTTTTAGATTACTTTTGAAGAAAAATGGGAAAAGTTCCTGTCCGTTAGTCCTGGGTGTCAGCTGTAATACACAACCGACACCCGCAGCGTATGGAGCGGGCTCAGCACGTGAGCCCACTCCATACATCACCCCCGCACCATGACATGCTATTAAGTCATAGTGTGCAAAGGGGTTAATGCACAGTGGATGGTGTGAATATTGCAATTTTCCACTGATATGCCATTTTAGTGCATAATATGTTGTGCCCAGTTTGTGCCCCTGAAGACAAATACCTCATAAAGCGTTAAGCGGGTTCTCCCGGGTATGGCGATGCCATATATGTGGACGCAAACTGCTGTTTGGGCACGCTGCAGGGTTCAGAAGGGAGGGACACCATTTTGCTTTTGGAGCGCAGATTTTGCTTGGTAGTTTTTCTGTTTTGGGCTTCGCTGGTATTTCCGTTTATAATGTGGGGGCATATGTAATCTGTGCGGAGAACATCAGGGTATAATAAGAGGGTATAAAAATGCGGTAAATAAATAATCATATATGTGTGGCCGGTGTCGCACTGATAAATGGTGTCGGATGTTACCCGCTTTTAGAAAACACTGCACATTTTGCATCGCCATATTCTTGGGAGCCAGAACTTCTTTATATTTTCACCACCGGAGCTGCGTGAGGGCTTATTTGTTGCGGGACAATCTGTACTTTTCATTGGTACCATTTTGGGATACATGTGATTTTTTTGATCACTTTTTATTACATTTTTTTGCAAGCCGGGTGACCAAAAACAAGCAATTCTGACAATGTTTTTTAGTTTATTTTTTGCGGCGTTCACCGTGCACTATAAATGACCATTATATTTTATTCTGCGGGTCGGTATGATTACGGCGATACCATATGTATATAGGTTTTTTTATGTTTTGCAGCGTTTGCACAATAAAATCACTTTTTTATAAAATAATTTATTTTCTGTGTCACCATATTCTGAGAGCCGTAACTTTTTATTTTTCAGTCAAAAAAGCTGTGTAAGAGCTTGTTTTTTGCGGGACGGATTGTAGTTTTTATCGGTATTATTTTCGGGTACATGCGACTTTTTGATCACTTTTTATTCTCTCTTTTGGGAGGGGTGGTGACCAAAAAATAGCGATTCTGGTGTAGTTTTTTATTGATTTTTTTTGGGGTGTTTATCGTGCAGGAAAAATAACATTATATTTTTATAGTTGGAGTCGTTACGAACGCGGTGATACCACATATGTGTACTTTTTTTGACATGTTCATTTTTTTCCTATAATGAAAGACTTATTATAGGAAAAAAATGCAGTGTTTGTTTATATAACTTATAACTTTTATTTTTACACATTTTATTTAAAAAATTTTTATCTTTTTTTAACTTTTTTCACTTTTCCCACTAGGGGACTACGAGACTTGCAGCTATGATCGCTGCTAGAGTACATTACACTACACACGTAGTGTAATGTACTCTAACTGTCATTGTGACGTGGCAGTCACACTGACAGGTAGCCTCGGAGGACTGGCAGGAGGCTGCTCCTCCGAGGCTTCCGTACATAGCAACCCGGAGGTCATTGTCTGACCTCCGATTGCCACGACAAGCATCGGTAGCCCCCACGATCACTTCGTGGGGGCTGCCGATGTGCTTCAAATCACTTAAATGCGGCGACAGCAATCCGGCGCCGCATTTATGGAGTTAATTGCCTAAATCAGCGGCGATGGTCCGCTGACCGGCAAGGCTGGAGTGTTAGCTGTCGGGGACAGCTGACCTCCCGGTTCCCGAACACTGTCCGTTAGGACAGTGTGCGCCGGGAACTACTCCGCAATAGTACGTCTGGATGCGGGAAGCAAGCTCTCAGCAGGACGTACTATTGCGTAGCAGCGCGTGAAGAGGTTAAGGACGCAGCCTTGTTTAGGCCTTAAGGCTCAGAGCCCATTTTTCAAATCTGACATATTTCACTTTATGTGGTAATAACGGCGGAATGCTTAAACCTATCCAAGCGATTCTGAGATTGTTTTCTCGTGACACATTGGGCTTTATGTTAGTGGTAAAATTTGGACGATATATTCAGTGTTTATTGGTGAATAATTGCAAAATTTAGAGAATTTATAAAAAATAGCATTCTTCTGAATTTTAATGCATCTGCTTGTAAAACAGACGGTTATACCACCCAAAATAGTTACTAGTTCACATTTCCCATATGTCTACTTTAGATTGGCATCGTTTTTTGAACATTCTTTTATTTTTCTTGGACGTTACAAGGCTTAGAACATAAACAGCAATTTTTCATATTTTTAAGAAAATTTCAAAAGCCTTTTTTTTAAGGTACCTGTTCAGTTGTGAAGTGGTTTTGAGGGGCCTATGTATTAGAAACTCCCATAAAACACCCCATTTTGAAAACAAGACCCCTCAAAGTATTCAAAACAGCATTTAGAAAGTTTATTTAACTCTTCAGGCATTTCACAAAAATTAAAGCAAAGTAGTGGTGAAATTTGCAAATTTAAATTTTTCTTGCTGAATTTCAATTGTATTCAATTTTTTTCTGTAACACAGAAGGTTTTACCAGAGAAACACTGCTAAATATATATTGTCCAGATTCTGCAGTTTTTAGAAATGTCTCACATGTGGCTCTAGTGCGCTCGTGGACTAAAACACAAGCCCCAGAAGCAAAGAAGGACCTAGTCATTTTGAAGCCTCTTTTTATTAGAATATATTTTAGGCAGCATGCCAGGTTTGAAGAGGTGTTGAGGTGCCAAAACAGTAGGAATCCCACAAAACTGACCCCATTTCAGAAACTACACCCCTCAAGGAATTAATTTATGGTGGTTGCTACCATTTTGACCCCATCGTTTTTACGTATTTGAATTGGGCTGTGAAATTAAAAAAATTAAATTTTTTCCAATAAGATGTAATTTTTGATAAAAATGTCTTATTTTCACAGGGAGCAAAATACCCCATTTTGTTGCACAATTTCTCTTGAGTTCAGCAATACCCCATTTGTGGAAATAAGCTGCCGTTTGGGCCCAAGGGTGGCCTCAGAAGGGAAGGAGCGCTGTGTGTTCTTTGGAGTGCAGATTTTGCTGGATTGGTTTTCGGGTGCCATGTCGCATTTGCAGAGCCCCAGAGGTATCAAAGCAATGGAAATCCACCAGAAGTGACCCCATTTTGCAAACTACACCCCTCAAGGAATTAATTGATGGGTAATGTGACCATTTAGACCCCATAGTTTCTTCACAGAACTTATTTGAATTGGGCTGGGAATTTAAAAAAATTTTTTTGTTTCCAATAATATGTAGTTTTAGCTCAAAATTTCTTATTTTCACAAGTAATAAAATACCCCATTTTGTTGCCCAATTTGTGGTGATAAACTGACGTTTGGGCCCATGGGAGGGCTCAGAAGGAAAGGACCACCATTTGGCCTACTGGGGATTTTATGGTGCGAAGTCATGTATGCAGAAGCCCCTGAGGTACCAGTACAGTTGAAACCCGCAAGAAGTGACCCCGTTTTAAAAACTACACCCCTTAAGGCATTCATCTAGAGGTGTAGTGAGCATTTTTACCGGGACATACACCCCATAAACTGTAATGTGGGTTCTCACGGGTGTGACAATACCCTCAATGTGCCTGAGTGCATCAGGGTAAGTAAAACTGAGGTAGATTAAAAATCAAGGGATGTATGATACATTTTGAAGCACTCTTTCATACGGAGACTTCGTTTTTCGGGACACGTGTCACATTGATATATTGTGTCCTCCCTTATCCCCCTCTTATAACAGACTTTGTACCTCTTTTGACTTTTTCCTTTCTTGCCAGTTTGGGGAACTTCTCCTGGAAAGTGTTGCCCTGGTACGATGCGTGTGGCCCCGCTTCCAGAAGTACAGGGTGCCCCTCCCTTCTTGGTCCCTAAAAATTAGTTTCTTGATAACCACCTCTTGAAATTTAAGGAAAGTTCCCCTCTGGCCTGTACATCGACGTAGCACGTACGCATTGTACAATTTTAATCTGTATGATGTGCACGGCCAGCTTCTTATACCACACCGCATGACGCTGTATGGCTTCAGGACTTGATCTGACAAGTCTACCCCTCCCATGTACCTATTGTAGTCCAGGATGCAGTCTGGTTTGGGGGTCTCTGTACTGGTAACTCGTACAGATACATGGGTACTGCTGTGGCATCTCTCCTGTCTTGTACTTGACACAATATGTTGCTGCTAGATTGTGCCCTGCTCTCACCCCTTCTGAGTGTTTGCCCTGCAGAGTCTTAGGGAGGTCTCTCAGATTTCCTATAGCAGTGCCGCATGCCGCAGGACTTCTGGAAGCGAGGCAGTTGAAGAGTGGGACGCTGGTATAAAAATTATCCAGGTACGGGTGGTAACCCTGGTCCAGCAGTGGGTGCACCAAATCCCACAAAATTTTTGCATTAACTCCCAGTAAGGGGGGGGGGGCATTCTGGGGGCTGAGCACTGGTGTCCTTCCCTTCATATATCCTAAATTTGTAGGTATACCCTCATGCACTCTCACACAGCTTATACATCTTCACGCCATACCTTGCCCTCCTACCCGGCAGGTACTGGCGGAATTGAAGCCTCCCTTTAAAATGTACCAAGGACTCATCAATAGAAATACAATTCTCTGGGGTGTATGCTTGGGAAAACCGGGCACTGAAACGGTCTAATAGGGGTCTCCGTTTATACAAATGGTCAAAACTGGGGTCGTCTTGGAGTAGGCAATGCTCATTAGGAGAAGCGAAGTATTGCCTCATTTTTATTTATTTTTAGGTTCCAGTTCAGTTCTGAAGTTGCTTTGAGGGGCCTATATATTAGACACCCCCATCAAACACCCCATTTTGGAAACTAGACCCCTCAAAGTATTCACAACAACATTTAGAAAGTTTATGAACCCTTTAGGTGTTTCACAGGAATTTAGAGCAAAGTAGAGGTGAAATGAGTAGAGGTGGAAGGAGTTAATGACCGCTCAAGAATGTGTCACAGGTGTAATCACCCTTACATCACTTTGTTTCTTGTGTAGGGAGAAACCAGATAAAATCTCCATACAATAATACAAGCCTGTTAATTATGGGTGACGATTTTCTGAGGTTTATCATTAAACATCTAGACAAAAATCAAGAATAGCTGGCTCTATTTTTATTTGTCAAACTAATAAAATGTTTTAAGTTAAGGGTATGTTCACACACATGGTGGAATCCGCAGGGAATTCCGGCTGAAAAACTGTAGCAAATTGTGGTGCAGATTTTCGTCCGGAACCTCTGCTGCGGAAACACTTCTGATAAAAATAAAAAGTTAATACTTTTATTGTGTTATAGTGACGCGTCCTCTGTTCTCTATGCAGCCTGGTCTCCTGGGATGATGCTGCAGTCCATGTGACCGTTGCAGCCTGTGATTGGCTGCAGCAGTCACATGGGATTAAAAATCATCCCAGGAGACCGGGCTGGATAGAGAACAGAGAAACGCGTCACTATCTCCGCGCCCAGATGGTAAGTATTAACTTTTTTAAAATTAATTTTAATTTTGTCTTTTCTGATTTGCGTTTTTCGCAACTGAATTGTAGCTTTTCTGCCGCAAAAAAAATTTCAATTTGGTGCAGGTTTTACCTTCCCATTGGATTAAATAATGAAAACCCACAACAAAAGAGCAGCGATAAAAAAATTACCTGCAGTGCATTTTTTTTTAATAATAAAAGTTTATATTGAACCAATATGAATCTCAAAACCTGAATCCACAGCATCCATCACATATTATTCAAGTATATCCCAGTGCTGGTTCAAAATTTTACAGAAAAGAACAACATAACATAAAACCAGAATAACATGGTCTATTCAAAGTAGTAGACAATATCAGTATCACATCACATTGCTATGATATCTGGAATCTTTCCGTTTATCCCAATAGGAAGCCCTCTTATACACACACCTTGAATCGAGGCCAATGAACATTCCATAACACAATTATTACCCACATAATGTAGAAGTTCAGGAATAGTAGGTACAGTAACAGATTTCCAATACTTTACAATCAAAATTTTGGCCGATAACATCATATGAAACAAACTTAGACTATCATTATGAGCAAAGTCAACCAAACCTACATGTAACAATGCCAGGGCCGGTGATAACGTAATTGAAGTTCCCATAATAGATGTTAAAAACTCTCGACTCGCGTCCAGAAAACTTTTAATAGCCGGACAACCCCAAAAAATATGAAGTATCGTACCTCTAGAGGCAAGGCATCTCCAACACTGAGCAGAGGGAGAAGGATATATAAGAGACAAACGATGCCGAGTATAATGCCATCTATACAACATTTTCCTTGAAGCCTCTAAATGTGTCGCACACTTTGAAAGGGAGTATGCCGATTTAAACGTAGATTCCCATTCCTCCATGGTAATAGAGATGTCTAAATCCGTCTCCCATTTTGCGAAGCAGGCTATTGGCTTTTGAGAGAATTTCCCACAGAACGCCGCATATAGTCTAGAGACACCCTTGGCCGTTCTAGTTAAGTTCCTAAATGCCATTTCCTCAACAGATCTAGGAACAACATCGTATCTAGGAAGAGAATTTATCAGATGTCTCACTCATAAATATTTATAAAAATCAGTCCTAGGAATTCTGGATTTATGGCATATATCAGCAAACGGTAGAAGTTGAATATGGTCGATAATATCAGAAACTACTTCAATCCCTGCATCAATCCAATTTTGCAATACTATATCAGGAGTTAGAAAAGGAATAAGTCGAAGAGGTAAATCAAGACACCTCATCGGAAAAATAGGAGCATCTACACAGAACTTTTTCCAAACTCTAGAAATTTAGACTTGGGAAGTTTATCACCCCTCGCTAATATCCACAATTGAGCATCAATTGGAACATTTTCATGTAACTCCTTTTCCATAGATATCCAATGTTTCGAAGGACACTGAATAGACCAAAACCTGCTTTGATCTAAAATCACAGCATAAGGCCCCATGCACACGACCGTGTTTTTGTGTCCGCAATTCCCCCGCAAATCCACGGGAGAATTGCGGACCCATTCATTTCCATGGGCCCATACACACTATCCGTGTTTTCACGGGTCTCCGCATGTCCGCACATCCGTGCCGCAGAAACTCAGGACATGTCTTATTACGGAATTACGGAAATTGCGGATACACCTCCGTGTGTCATCCGCAGTTTGCGGATTTGCGGAAATGTTGCTAGGCGACGACCGGGAATGTGTTCTGTCGTCATCCTGTTTTACCTAGGATTTTTTTTTTTCATCCGCATTTTGCGGATTACATACGGATGAACTGCGGATTACATACGGATGAACTGCGGATGACATTTCACGGAACACTGTCCTGGAATTTGCGGACCAGAAAAACACTACGGTCGTGTGCATGAGGCCTAATAGTAATGAGACATCTGTGGAAGACCCTAACCCCCCTTACCAATAGGCCTGTATAAGACTTCTGCTGAAATTCTGGGACGGGAGTGCTTCCAAACATACCTATTCACTATACCTTAAAGTTGTTTTAGAAAGGTTTTAGACAAGAAAATAGGTAAATTCCTAAACATGTGCAATATTTTTGGCAACACCATCATTTTAATAGTGGAGATACGACCCACACATGATGCTTCATATTTTAAATAGTTAGCCAGGTCCAGCTCACCTTGTTTTTAGTAACGGTAGATAATTATGTTTATGAAAAAGGGAAGTGGGATAAGCTAATTTTTTACGTAGATATGGTATGGAATCTACTGCCCATAAGAACGCATATTTGGTTAGTAAAAACCTCTGAAGAACATCTGGTATATTCATACCCAATATTACTGACTTACTCACATTCAACTTATATTATGAAACTGAACTAAACTGTTCTAAAATCTTAGTAACTGCTGACCAACACACCTCAGGTTTAGACATTGCAATAATCACATTGTCTGCGAATAAACCAATTTTATGATCCGTTGCACCTACTTTAACACCACTAATCTCAGGATTTGAACGAATTAAAGCTGCCAAAGGTTCCATCACCATTGTAAAAATAAGCGGGGATAAAGGACAACCTTGCCTTGTCCCATTAGTAATCCCAAATTTTTGGGAAGAATATCCAAATGTATATACCAGTGCTGACGGAGAAGTATAGAGAGCCATAATACTATGGTGAGCCACCTCATTAATACAAAATTTGAACCAAATTTCCCCCAAATAGCCCCAATGAACCCAATCAAAGGCATTCTCCGCGTCGAGAAAGAAGCAAATAAGGCACCCAATCTCTTTCAACCAAACCTAATAAATTCACAAACCTCATCTGAAGAAAGCCTCCCCCGTACAAACCCCACTTGATCCTGATGTATCAGATCAGGCAGTACCTTAGCTAATCGTTCCGCAATGATTTTAGAGTATAATTTAAGATCTATATTTAAGAGCGATATGGGCCTGAAATTACCTGGTGTATCAGGAGACTGCCCTGGTTTTGGCAGAATCACTACAGTAGCTTCTAACATTTCTTTAGGAAATGCCCCTCCCCTTTGAACTGGATTGAATACCTCCAACAGATAAGCCACTAGAATAGAGCTACATTTCTTATAATAATCAGTTGTGAAACCATCTGGTCCTGGAGCCTTATTCGGCTTCAAGGCCTTAATGGCTTGTAATACTACAGATTCAGAAATAGATAAATCTACCAATTGTTGGGGAGAGACTGAGGATAAACACATACTGTCTAAGAAGGAAGAGATATCAGCAAGCGTGGGCTGCGTAGTACCCAGGTTGTCTTTAAGATTATACAAGTCAGCATAATAATCAGCCATAATATCCACTATCTCCTGAGGATTAAAAACTCTTGCATTGTTATCAGTGTACAAAAAGGGGATCCTTGACTGGGAAGACCTTTGTATCAGGTGCAACACTAAAAGAGCACTAGCTTTATTGTTATAACCATAGTAGCATGCTTTGAACCTAACTGATGTAATTGATGTTGCAACTGTCTAATCATATCAGCCCGCATAGGACAAAAAACCCTTTTATTATCCACACTAAGTTGAGTAATGGTCGAAGACCAATGAAAAGGCAACTATCCCCTCTGCCTCTTAGCCCTAGATGCAATCTTAATGAAGTGACCCCTCATGTACGCCTTATGTGCACACCAAAGCGTATCATAAGAGACATCACCAGTATTATTCTCTGAGTAAAATACCTTCAACAAATTCTCCAGAGTTTCCCCATATTTAGCGGACTGTAAGAAAAAATTGAGGCGCCATAATGACACTGGAGGAGCATTATATTGTTCCGCTATAGACACATAAAATGGAGCATGATCTGACCAATCTATGGTGCCAATACTAGAGGACAAAACACGTTGGAATAACAAAGCATCAGCAAAAACCATATCAATACGGAAATGAGTCTTATGAGGGTGAGAAAAAAAAAGTATAATCCCGATCAGCAGGATGCTGTAACCTCCAAACATCCACTATAGCCTCCTTGTGAGTGAGGGTAAAGAGCTCAGAAGCTCTATCCAATGCAACTGGACTCATAGTATCCAACGCCGGCCACATTACCTTATTTAAGTCCCCCAGAAGCAATACTGACCCCAATTTGTGTTTGTCAAGAAGCTTGAAGACGGACTGAAAAAACTTGGTTTGTCCCTGATTCGGAGCGTAAATGGATAACAAGGTATATGTAACATTATTAATATCACAGATTAGCAGGACATAGCGCCCATACAGATCAATATGAGACGATCTTAATGAGAAGGCTACCGATTTTTTTTTAAACTCGTTTTATTGAAAATAAACTGTCAGAGTCAAACTGTCATATACAGCAGTATAACAGAATACAGACATCCATCCAAATACAATAAGAATAGATACATATATACAGGTGAGCAAGCAAGATCATATTTAACCTGTCCGTGGTACGCATTCCACGCATTCACAATACAAATGAATTAAAACAGTATTATTAAATGTACATTCAAATACAAGAAATAAATGCCTGCACTCCAATAGGATTTAGATAAGAACCAAACATCTCGTAGACAAAAACATCTGGATGTACTCCATCCACCCGCGTCCCTCAACCATGTCCACCCCCAGCATGTGACAAAGCAGCCGACAACCCTTGGACCTTACAGTGAGTGAGATTCGATGAGCATCAACCACCCCAGATCAGGTCAAATTTAGCCGGTCTTCCCCGATGTTTATACACCACTTTTTCAAATGGAAGAATGTCATTAATCAATTTACGCCGCTGTGCCACCGTCGGTGCCCTATCCGCCATCCACCGTATAGCCACCGCCTTCCTTGCCATAAAGAGTGCTTCCCTAAGAAAGGTCCTCTCGTGTACTGACCACTGTTCCTCAGAGATCAGTCCCAGCAAACACACCTCCGGCCTGCGAGGTACCGTCTTCCCCATTACTGCCGTTAATAATACGACCACCTCCTCCCAGAAGCTAAGGATCCACCGACATCCATACATCAAATAAATAAAATCAGCCCCCTCCTCCGCACACCTATGGCAGTGTGAGGATGCCATCCATCCCATACGGTGTAATTTAATGGGCGTTAAATAACATTGGTTGTACTAGTTTATTATTAGCAGCAGGTGAAACCATCAAATGGGACCTCTGGGCCTCCCTCCATTCCTCATCTGTGAGTTGTGGAATAATTTCCCGCCATTTATCCTCAACCGCTAGGGGTTGAAGGCGCAATTTAGCGTCTAGTAAAAAGGAGTAAATTTGAGATACAAATCCACCCGTAGAATGAGTACCCAAACGTGCCACCAAGACATAGCTAGAGAAAATGGTGGAGTTCGGTGGAAATTGTGCTAGCAACGTATGGCGAAAGTTGTATACAGTATATCTCCTCCCCCGGTGGTATATTAAAAGCCATGTAAAACAAAAAAAGAAAAAAATATTTCAGAAATATAACAAGGCACTCTTGGGTTGTTGAAAAATTATGAACATTATTTTATTTTTAAACTCCAAATATTTTTGAAAATATAAATATATTCACACAAATGTAAAAAGATTTTTCTCCTGGCCAGGAAAAGGTTACATACAGATGGAAATTACCTCCTATACACTGATTGCATTGCTTGTAAATAGATAACATTAATGTATACATATATTTCCCCCCACAAGATTGGGGTCAATAGCATAGACCGAAAAAAAAAAACCGCTGGGTTGCATTCACACTTGCGGTTTTTCTCTATGTACATTTTTTTTATCCTCAAAATGGCAAAAGTTCCTGTTCAAGAAGCTTGGTAATGGAATTATAAGGAAAGCTTTCCTATATGTAATAGTTCCTTTCATAGGAATGTGGCCATCATGCAGTAAAGAGATTATATTTACGATGTGTGTGTCTCTCGTTCTTCCCTTTCAAAGTCGGATCTTTTCTAGGGAATCAGGGGTAACCAGCAGTCTATTCTTAGATCATTATGGTCTTTATGCATACCTCCCGATCCCTACCGTTATCCCAAAAAACGCAGTTTTTCTATGATTTTATACGGCAATTCTTACTTCTATTATCCACATGTTTTTTTTACCTCTGGTCATCCGAAGTGCACCGGGAAGACACGCGGAAGGACGGCAAGCTCAGCTGAAAACTCCAATGGCTCTCACCAGGTGATTTCCAGCCCATGTGCTCATATATTCTTTTAAGCCTTTGGATCTAGTTTCCAGTCAAAAGCCATCAAGAGGTACAAGATCCGGAGAGAAAGGGCACACACTTTCAAGACGGTAAGTTTCCAAACCACATAATATCCTTTACCGTGTGATGTCTCCAACACAGTCAGGGATTCGCAATGCAGAGTTTCGACGTCACTACCTGCCTGGCTTGATTAGGTCAGCTGACGCGTTTCATCCCTTGTCGGGATTTCCTCAGAGCTGTTTGGCAAGTCCGGCCAAATTCATTGTATTTATAGTGTCCAACATTCATTTATTGGTTCTATAATTAAGAATATAATATTCCATACCAAAGATCTAAGCTATTGCAAAGTTATATATACGTTCCTTCCAAGATGTGATAACTATGATTTCCGTTTCTACATCGGTAAGTATATTTAAGAAAAGATCCGATAATTAGATCATTTAGTATTAACCCCTTAACGCACCATGACGTAACTGTACGTCATGGTGAGCAGTAAATTCGCGCACCTTGACGTACAGTTACGTCAGTGCTTTGACAGCTAACTGCCGCGCGGCGCTACACCGCAGCGGCGGTTAACTGTGCAGGGTGTCAGCCCTGCTCTCCCCGTTGCCGATCAGCGGCCTGTCGCCGCTGATATCGGCAGTTAACCCCTTAATTGCGGCGCTCGATTTTGAACGCCACAATTAAGGTCTTTAGCGCCGATCGGCAGCCCCCATGTGAAATCACGGGGGCTGGCGATGGTACCCATGGCAACCGGACGCCAGACAATGGCTTCCGGGTTGCCATGTACAGAAGCCTATGAGGACCACCCCGAGGGTGGTCGTCGTAGGCTTCCTGTCAGTGTGACTGTCACGTCACAATGACAGTTGGAATGCATTACACTACGTGTGTAGTGTAATGTATTCCAGCAGCGATCAGAGCTGCAAGTCTAAGTGTCCCCTAGTGGGACAAGTGAAAAAAGTAAAAAAAAGAATAAAAATGTTTTAAAAAAAGTGTAAAAATAAAAGTTATAAGTGACATAAACATGAACTGCTTTTTTCCTATTATAAGTCTTTTATTATAGGAAAAAAAATGAATACGTAAAAAAAATGACACACATTTGGTATCACCGCGTTCGTAACGACCCCAACTATAAAACTATAATATTATTTTTCCCGCACGGTGAACGCCGCAAAAAAAATAAACGAAAAACTATGCCAGAATCACTATTTTTTGGTCACCACCCCTCACAAAATATACAATAAAAAGTGATCAAAAAGTCGCATGTACGCCAAAATAGTACCGATACAAACTACAACCCGTCCCGCAAAAAACAAGCCCTTACACAGCTTTTTTGACTGAAAAATAAAAACGTTACGGCTCTCAGAATATGGTGACACAGGAAATAAATTATTTTCTAAATAAGTTATTTTATTGCGCAAACGCTGCAAAACATAAAAAAACGTATATACAAATGGTATCACTGTAATCGTACCGACCCGCAGAATAAAGAATAATGGTCATTTATAGCCCAGGGTAAACGCCGTCAAAAATAAATAAAAATCATTGTCAGAATTGATGGTTTTTGGTCACCTTGCTTGCCGAAAAAATTGAATAAAAAGTGATCAACAAAATTGCATGTACCCCAAAATGGTACCAATGAAAATTACAGATTGTCCCGCAACAAATAAGCCCTCACGCAGCTCCGGTGGTGAAAAAATAAAAAAAGTTCCGGCTCCCAGATTATGGCGATGCAAAATGTGCAGAGTGTTCCAAAAGTGGATAAGATCGGGCGCCATTTATAAGTGCGACACTGGCCACATATCTGTGGATTATTATTTATTTACCCCATTATTATACCCTCTTATTATGCCCCTGATGTACTCTGCCCAGTCTACATATGCCCCATATTATAAACTGAAATACCAGCAAAACGCCAGAACTACTACCAAGCAAAATATGCACTCCAAAAGCCAAATGGCGTCCCTCCCTTCTGAGCCCTACAGCGTGCCCAAACAGCCGTTTACGTCCACCGATATGGCATCGTACCAAAAAATGGTACCAATAAAAACGACAGCTCGTCCCGCAAAAAATAAGCCCCCACACCGCTCTATTGACAGAAAAATAAAAAAGTAGTGGCTCTTGGAAAGCGGGGAGGAAAAACGAAAAAGCAAAACATGAATCAGTTCGTAAAGGGTTAATTACTTTCGAATGAAAAAACATTTATGACCACATGTGGGGTATTGCCGTACTCGGGAGAAATTGATTTACAAACGTTGGGGTGCATTTTCTCCTTTATCCTTTGTGAAATTGAAAAAATGCAACATTTTAGTGGAAATAATGTTGATATTAATTTTCACGCCCTAATTCTAATAAATTCTGCAAAAGACGTGTGGGGCCTAAATGCTCACTATACCCCTACATAGATTCCTTAAGTGGTGTCGTTTCCCAAATGGGGTTACTTTTGGGGGGCTTCCACTGTTTCGGTCTCTCAGGGGCTTTGCAAATTCGACATGACACCCAAAAACTATTCCAGCTAAATTTGAGCTCCAAAAGCCAAATAGCTCTCCTTCCCTTCTAAGCCCCGGTGTGGGTCCAAACAGCAGTTTATTACCACATATGGGGTATTTACGTAATCAGGAGAAATTGTTTTACAAATGTTGGGGCGCTTTTTCTCCTTTATTCCTTGTAAAAATTAAAAATGGCTACCTTTTTTCAGAAAAAAAAGTAGATTTTTACCTTTACAGACTAATTCCAATGAATTCAGCAAAACAACTGTGGGGTCAAAATGCTAACTTTACCACTAGAAAAATTCCTTGAGGGGTGTAGCTTCCAAAATGGGGTCACTATTGGGGGGTTTCCACGGTTTTCATCCCTCCAGTGCATTGCAAACGCGACACGGCACTGAAAACTATTCCAGCAAAATCAGAAATCCAAAAGGTGCTCCTTCTCTTCTGAGGCCTGCTGTGGGTCCAAACAGCAGTTTATTACCACATATGGGGTATTGCTATAATCGGAAGAAATTGCTTTACATATGTTGGGGTGTTTTTTCTACTTTATTCCTTGTAAAAATTTAAAATTTCCCCATTTTTTCACAAAAGAAGTAGATTTTCACCTTCACATACTAATTCAAATAAATGTAGCAAAAAAACTGTGGGTTCAAAATGCTAACTATACCCATAGATAAATTCCTTGAGGGGTATAGTTTCCAAAATGGGGTCACTTTTGGGGGGTTTCCACTGTTTTGGCAGCACAAGACCTCCTCACACCTGACATGGTACCTAAAATATATTCTAAAAAAAAGGAGGCCCAAAATCCACTAGGTGCTCCTTTGCTTCTGAGGCCGGTGTTTCAGTCCATGACCGCACTAGGGCCACATGTGGGATATTTCTAAAAACTGCAGAATCTGGGCAATAAATATTGAGTTGCATTTCTTGGGTAAAACCTTCTGTGGTACAGAAAAAATTTGTTACAAATGAATTTTTGAAGAAAAAAAATGAAATTTGTACATTTCACCTCTACTTTGCTTTAATTCCTGTGAAACGCCTAAAGGGCTAAAATACTTTGTGAATGCTGTTTTGAATACTTTGATTGGTTTTCAAAATGGGGTGACTTCTGGGGACTTTCTAATATATAAGGCCCTCAAAGCCATTTCAGAACTGAACTGGTCCCTGAAAAAATAGCCTTTTGAAATTTTCTTGAAAATATGAGAAATTGCTGCTAAAGTTCTAAGCGTTGTAACGTCCTAGAAAAATAAAAGAATGTTCAAAAAACGACGCAAACATAAAGTAGACATATGGGAAATATAAACTAGTATGTATTTTGTGTGGTATTACTATCTGTTTTACAAGTAAATACATTAAAATTTAGAAAAATGCTAATTTTTGCTAATTTTCTCTAAATCTTGGCGTTTCTTACAAATAAATATTGAATTTAACGATGAAATTTTTTCAGTATCATAAAGTACAACATGTCACGAGAAAACAATCCCAGAATCGCTTGGATAGGTAAAAGCATTCTGGAGTTATTACCACATAAAGTGACACATGTCAGATTTGCAAAAATGGGGCTGGTCCTGAAGGCCAAAACAGGCTTAGTCACTAAGGGGTTAATCCACATTCACCAGGTATTTTAATCCCTGTATAGATAATAGATAATCAGTGGTGTGTCTCCATACGTAAATAGATATGAGTGTCAAATATAAAGGAATTAAGATAATTCCTCCATCGATACAGTTTTACTACATTGCACAAATTGTACATTTTATATTTCGTATTTTTACAAAGAAACATATATAGGAAGAACTAATAAGACATTCCATATTAAATATCAGAATATTCATACCAATTTGGATGATTCCTCCATAAATATGATTCTGCTGCATAAATCAATTATAAATTTTTTCGCAAGATTATATGTGGGTGGAATTCATGAGGCGTTCCAGGGAAGGCAGGGAGGAGGTCCTTGTACCTGAAGAGACAGTAGAACCCGGGTCCCCACCAACCCTGGGAGGCATCATGTTAAAAATTCCCCCCACAAGAAGACTTCTCAAAACATCAGAGGACATGATAAATAGTCCATGGAGTATCTCAATAAATACTTAAATATGATGGTATTAACTAGAGATATTGGGATCATCTCTCCGTCAATATTATGTATGGGTGGAGTTCATGAGACATTCCAGGGGAGACAGAGAAAAGGTCCCATGCTTAGAAGTGCAGTGGGACCCAGATACCCACTAGTCATGGGAGATGTTATGTGGAGACTCCCCCCTATATAAAGAAACTTTCAAATATATGGGGGGACAAAGGAACACTCGTTTACATAACAGAGTACATATTCTGTATTCAGGAATAGAGTTGACCAATCTATTTTGCCTTTTTTAATCTCAGATTTATTGTTCGAAGAGATTTCTACAATTTTATTATTAGGTAGGTAATACCATATTCAGATCGAATCCATCATATTTCCCCTAAGGTCGAGGTCTTCAGGACGTTTTGATCATATAGTGGGACATGACATAATTAGGGGGAGGGGGCAAGTGGAGACCACTGAAGACGTTGGAAAACAGCCATCCCAGTGGAAATCCACGTGCTCTCTCCCAATTAGAAAATCAGAGGAACATATTAAATTTGATTTCATTATTTAGTCCCCTAGGGTTTAGGGTATCCAATGTGTAAATCCACATGGTTTCCTTCTGTAGAAGTATACGATTGCGATCACCTCCTCTTCTATCCCCGAATAGTTGGTAGATCCCCATAGATTTCAGACCCGCGGGTGATTGTTCATGATGTGTTTTAAAGTGTGCTGCCAGTGGATTTTTTATTTCTCCTTTAGTAATATCCAAGATGTGTTCATTTATGCGTATATGCAATTCTCGTTTGGTTTTCCCAATATATTGTTTTCCACATGGGCAAAAAATTTAGTACACAACCATAGTTGAGCGACAATTAATAAAATTAAAAACTTTAAATTCCCTCTTGTGTTCACTATCGGAGAAAGTATCTGACTTCAGCACATATTTACAACATCTACATGAGCCACACATAAACATTCCTTTTGGACGTTTCTGTAGCCATAAGTCATTTTCTAGAGTTCTTCTCTTGAACTCAGAGCTCACTAGTATGTTTCTCAATGTAGGAGCCTTCTTGGGGACCATACTTGGTGTATCCCCAACTATTAGATTGATTTTTTTGTCCAAAGTTAGATGTGGCCAGTTCTTTATCATCAGGTTGCGCAATATATCCCAGTGAGACCCATATCTCGAAATAAATCTAACTCTACTATCGCTATTGTTCCTTTTTCCTCTTTTGAGGATTTCCTGTCTATTATGTCTTAATGCCCTATTGTATCCCTTCTTGATTAATTTTTTAGGATACCCCCTATTTTCAAAACGGGATGATAGGTCTTCTGCTTCCTTCTTGAAATCCTCGAATTCAGAACAATTAAGTCGAATTCGAAGAAATTCACTTATTGGGATCCCCCTAATCTCAGATGGAGGATGATGACTGCTTGCTGCCAATAGGGTATTACCCGATGCTGGTTTGCGATACGTAGTTGTTTTTAATTTATTCTCCTCCCTATAAATATTAAGGTCAAGAAAGCTGATAGTATTTTTACTATAAGTAAATGTTAAGAGAATATTTAAATTGTTGACATTTAGATCTTTGATAAAATTTTCTAATGAGTCAAGCGATCCCTTCCAACATAACAGGATATCATCCATGTATCTAAGCCAAGTCGATGCACACTTTCTGAAGAGGGGTGAGGGTATACAATAAATTCCTCCCACCACCCCAAATGTAGGCAGGCATACGATGGTGCACAAGAGGCCCCCATGGCTGTTCCATGTGTCTGGCGATAATACTTGCCATCAAAAGAAAAACAATTATGCTTTAAAATGAACTCTAACATCTCTATGATGAATTCATTCTGATGGGCCCAATCTCCTCCCCTCCTCTCCAAAAAGTGTGCAGCAGCTCTTAAGCCGATGTCATGTGGAATCGAAGTATACAATGACTCTACATCTAATCCGACTAGAAAAAAGTCATCTTCGATTCTCAAATTATCAATTTTATTAAGAAGATCTCCTGTATCCAATAGAAAGGAAGGGAGTGTACAAATTGCTAATATTATTCCAGAATATACAGGATTGCGTAAAAAAAAGTAGCACTATGCCAAGCGTTTACTCCAATAGATGAACACATGCATTTTTGGAGGCAATGCTTAGGGATATTGGTCTCATCGACTGGTCCTCCCTCCTTTGTGAGGACAACCTAACAAAAAGGGAACGAAAGGCCCTGAAGGAATTGCAAAATCTTAAAAACATTGTGATAAAACTCAGTGATAAGGGTGGAAATGTTGTCCTCCTCAGGGAGGAGGACTATGTCGGTGAGATAAAAAGACAGTTAGATACGGATGCATATACCCTCTTAAAGGACAGTCCACTTGCCAGTATAACCGATATACTAAATAGGAAGCTATCATTTGCTTTAGATGAGGACTTAATTAACAAACATGAATCGCAATATTTGGAGGTGAGAGAGCCACGAATGCCCACTATCTATGTGCTTCCGAAGGTGCACAAAAACAGGAATACCCCACCAGGCAGACCTATTATTTCGGGCTGTGATGGCCCGACAGATCACCTTGGGAAGTACATAGATGAGAAGTTAAAACCCTTTGTTCGTACACTCCCTTCCTTTGTATTGGATACAGGAGATCTTCTTAATAAAATTGATAATCTGAGAATCGAAGATGACTTTTTTCAAGTCGGATTAGACGTAGAGTCATTGTATACTTCGATTCCACATGACATCGGCTTAAGAGCTGCTGCGCACTTTTTGGAGAGGAGGGGAGGAGATTGGGCCCATCAGAATGAATTCATCATAGAGATGTTAGAGTTAATTTTAAAGCATAATTGTTTTTCTTTTGATGGCAAGTATTATCGCCAGACATATGGAACAGCCATGGGGTCCTCTTGTGCACCATCGTATGCCTGCCTACATTTGGGGTGGTGGGAGGAATTTATTGTATACCCTCACCCCCTCTTCAGAAAGTGTGCATCGACTTGGCTTAGATACATGGATGATATCCTGTTATGTTGGAAGGGATCGCTTGACTCATTAGAAAATTTCACCAAAGATCTAAATGTCAACAATTTAAATATTCTCTTAACATTTACTTATAGTAAAAATACTATCAGCTTTCTTGACCTTAATATTTATAGGGAGGAGAATAAATTAAAAACAACTACGTATCGCAAACCAACATCGGGTAATACCCTATTTGCAGCAAGCAGTCATCATCCTCCATCTGAGATTAGGGGGATCCCAATAAGTGAATTTCTTCGAATTCGACGTAATTGTTCTGAATTCGAGGATTTCAAGAAGGAAGCAGAAGACCTATCATCCCGTTTTGAAAATAGGGGGTATCCTAAAAAATTAATCAAGAAGGTATACAATAGGGCATTAAGACATAATAGACAGGAAATCCTCAAAAGAGGAAAAAGGAACAATAGCGATAGTAGAGTTAGATTTATTTCGAGATATGGGTCTCACTGGGATATATTGCGCAACCTGATGATAAAGAACTGGCCACATCTAACTTTGGACAAAAAAAATCAATCTAATAGTTGGGGATACACCAAGTATGGTCCCCAAGAAGGCTTCTACATTGAGAGACATACTAGTGAGCTCTGAGTTCAAGAGAAGAACTCTAGAAAATGACTTATGGCTACAGAAACGTCCAAAAGGAATGTTTATGTGTGGCTCATGTAGATGTTGTAAATATGTGCTGAAGTCAGATACTTTCTCCGATAGTGAACACAAGAGGGAATTTAAAGTTTTTAATTTAATTAATTGTCGCTCAACTATGGTTGTGTACTCAATTGTTTGCCCATGTGGAAAACAATATATTGGGAAAACCAAACGAGAATTGCATATACGCATAAATGAACACATCTTGGATATTACTAAAGGAGAAATAAAAAATCCACTGGCAGCACACTTTAAAACACATCATGAACAATCACCCATGGGTCTGAAATTTATGGGGATCTACCAACTATTCGGGGATAGAAGAGGAGGTGATCGCAATCGTATACTTCTACAGAAGAAAACCATGTGGATTTACACATTGGGTATCCTAAACCCTAGGGGACTAAATAATGAAATCTAATTTAATATGTTCCTCTGATTTTCTAATTGGGAGGGAGCACGTGGATTTCCACTGGGATGGCTGTTTTCCAGCGTCTTCAGTGGTCTCCACTTGCCCCCTTCCACTAATTATGTCATGTCCCACTATATGATCAAAACGTCCTGAAGACCTCGACCTTAGGGGAAATATGATGGATTCGATCTGAATATGGTATTACCTACCTAATAATAAAATTGTAGAAATCTCTTCGAACAATAAATCTGAGATTAAAAAAGGCAAAATAGATTGGTTGACTCTATTCCTGAATACAGAATATGTAATCTGTTATGTAAACGAGTGTTCCTTTGTCCCCCCATATATTTGAAAGTTTCTTTATATAGGGGGGAGTCTCCACATAACATATCGAATGACTAGTGGGTATCTGGATCCCACTGCACTTCTAAGCATGGGACCTTTTCTCTGTCCCCCCTGGAATGTCTCATGAACTCCACCCATACATAATATTGACGGAGAGATGATCCCAATATCTCTAGTTAATACCATCATATTTAAGTATTTATTGAGATACTCCATGGACTATTTATCATGTCCTCTGATGTTTTGAGAAGTCTTCTTGTGGGGGGAATTTTTAACATGATGCCTCCCAGGGTTGGTGGGGACCCGGGTTCTACTGCCTCTTCAGGTACAAGGACCTCCTCCCTGCCTTCCCTGGAACGCCTCATGAATTCCACCCACATATAATCTTGCGAAAAAATTGATAATTGATTTATGCAGCAGAATCATATTTATGGAGGAATCATCCAAATTGGTATGAATATTCTGATATTTAATATGGAATGTCTTATTAGTTCTTCCAATATAAAATTTACAATTTATGCAATGCAGTAAAACTGTATCGATGGAGGAATTATCTTAATTCCTTTTTATTTGACACTCACATATCTAGTTACGTATGGAGACACACCACTGATTATCTATTATCTATACAGGGATTAAAATACTTGGTGAATGTGGATTAATACTAAATTATCTAATTATCGGATATTTTCTTAAATATACTTTCCGATGTAGAAACGGAAATTATAGTTATCACATCTTGGAAGGAACGTATATATAACTTTGCAATAGCTTAGATCTTTGGTATGGAATATTATATCTTAATTATAGAACCAATAAATGAATGTTGGACACTATAAATACAATGAATTTGGCCGGACTTGCCAAACAGCTCTGAGGAAATCCCGACAAGGGATGAAACGCATCAGCTGACCTAATCAAGCCAGGCAGGTAGTGACGTAGAAACTCCGCCTTGCGAATTCCTGACTGTGTTGGAGACATCACACGGAAAAGGATATTATGCGGTTTGGAACCTTACCGTCTTGAAAGTGTGTGCCCTTTCTCTCCGGATCTTGTACCTCTTGACGTATACTGTGGAGTGACCCTGCATATCGGAGAAGCAAGAGGCTTTTGACTGGAAACTAAATCCAAAGGCTTAAAAGAATATATGAGCACATGGGCTGGAAATCACCTGGTGAGAGCCATTGGAGTTTTCAGCTGAGCCTGCCGTCCTTCCACGTGTCTTCCCGGTGCACTTCGGATGACCAGAGGTAAAAAACCATGTGGATAATGGAAGTAAGAATTGCCGTATAAAATCATAGAAAAACTGTGTTTTCTGGGATAACGGTAGGGATCGGGAGGAATGCATAAAGACCGTAATGGTCTAAGAATAGACTGCTGGTTACCCCTGATTCCCTAGAAAAGATCCGACTTTGAAAGGGAAGAACGAGAGACACACACATCGTAAATATAATCTCTTTACTGCATGATGGCCACATTCCTATGAAAGGAACTATTACATATAGGAAAGCTTTCCTTATAATTCCATTACCAAGCTTCTTGAACAGGAACTTTTGCCATTTTGAGGATAAAAAAATGTATATAGAGAAAAAATGCAAGTGTGAATGCAACCCAGTGGTTTTTTTCGGTCTATGCTATTGACCCCAATCTTGTGGGGGGAAATATATGTATACATTAATGTTATCTATTTACAAGCAATGCAATCAGTGTATAGGAGGTAATTTCCATCTGTATGTAACCTTTTCCTGGCCAGGAGAAAAATCTTTTTAAATTTGTGTGAATATATTTATATTTTCAAAGATATTTGGAGTTTAAAAATAAAATAACTTTCATAATTTTTTAACAACCCAAGAGTGCCTTGTTATATTTCTGAAATATTTTTTCTTTTTTTGTTTTACATATATTTTCTTCAGAATTGGCACCGTGTGATATTGATATTGCATTTATTTTTTGGGTTTTCTATTAGGTATGGTTTTTATTAACCTAATTTTGTTCTGTGTATTAAAAGCCGCTCGAATCTCACTCACCGACATAACAGAACCGTCCACTGTAAGCAGTTGTGATAGGGTATGTACATCTCTTGAAGTCCAATAATTCTTCCCCAATAAACCAGAAAGATGAGAAAAGCTCGGATTCTCCCACAGCGGACTCTCCGCCACTACCCCCTCAAACCCCAGTACAGCTTTAGCCTGCAGCCAAATACGCCTGGCCAGCTTATGCAGCGGTAACAGAGACCGGTGTCTAAAGTCCTGCGGCTCCAATATTGGCCATAAACTTTTCAATCCCAGGACCCGAGCCAGATGACACTCTGCATTAGTCGTCAGGGGGGGGGGGGGGGGGGAACCCAAGAAACCAGATACCAGAGCTGACCCGCCAAATAGTGTAGAAAAACATCCGGTAACACAGCCCCTGCCTCATCTTTAGGTCTTTGAAGTGTAGAGAGTTTAAGTTTGGATCTCCCCCCCCATACAAACAGTGCAAACAGCGAGTTCACCATTTTGAAATAACGTTTAGGCACTAGCACATCCATGTGTTCCAAAACATACAAGAATTTGGGTAAAACAATCATCTTAAGTATATTAATATGTCCTGCCACCGACAGAGGCAGACTTTTCCACACCTGCACTTTATCCCTAAGGTAGGTCAATAGGGGCGCTACATTTAGCTCATACGATCGAGAACATTCTCTAGCAATAATAATTCCCAAGTACTTGAAGTCAGGGTTTACTTTCAAGCCACAAAACTCAGTGCCCCACCCACAATCGTCCCACCTCAGAGGCATCAAATACGACTTTTGCCAGTTAATCAATAAGCCAGAATACCTCCCGAATTTATTGATAATAGAAATGGCCCTAGGAAGAGTGGCATTAGGATTAGCCATGAATAACACCATATCGTCTGCATACAGCACTATACGGTCCTCTCTGGAACCTATTATAATCCCCATGTATGCGGGATCACGCCTAATACTGATAGCCAGTGGCTCAGTGGCAAGCGCAAACAGAAGTGGCGAAAGGGGACACCCCTGCCTCGTGCCCCTATGGAGGCAAAAGGAAGGAGACAGTACCCCGTTCACTAACACCTGTGCCCTAGGAGAGCGGTACATCAAGGAAACCCATTTAATGAAACACTCCCCAAACCCAAACCTGCGCAGCACTGCCAGTAAATAAGGCCATTCAACCGAGCCAAAAGCCTTGGCTGCATCCAAGGATGCCAAAGCCCAGTCCTGTTGCTCTCCCCAACCAATCTGCGACACAACCGGCACCGGGCGTATATTCTCTGAGGTAGATTTGCCCGGTATGAAACCACACTGATCCGGATGAATGGCCTCCTTTATCACAGTACAAAGCCGATTAGCTAACAGCTTGGTCAAGATCTTGTAATTTACTGTCAGCAGCGAAATTGGCCTATATGAACCACACTCGTCAGGGTTTTTTCCGGGTTTTAACAAGACGATTATGGTGGCGTCACTCATAGAGCCCGGAACAGAAGAATTCCTATAGCTATGCTCAAACAGAGCCAACAGTTGAGGAGCTAACAGCTCCCCATATTGTAAATATACTTCAAGGGGAATACCATTTGGCCCTGAAGCCTTCCCCTTAGACATAGACGCCATCCCCGCCAAAATTTCCTCCACAGTAAAAGGCGCATCCAACATCGCCACCTGCTCAGTCGTCAAAGTAGGGAAAGCTATTCCATCCAAATACAGCTCCAACTCTTCCAGCGTATAATCAACCCGAGAAGAATATAGATGATCATAAAATTGTGTGAATTGCGCAAGAATGTCCCCCGTAGATGTGCTCATGCTATCATCGGATCCAACTATACGCATCACAGGAGGTGATCGAGAGCAATTCCTCACGACATGAGCAAGAATTTTACCAGATTGATTGCCTAACTCAAAATGTGATTGCTTACTAAAAAATAAGCTACGAGAGGTTTTATCCTTCAAGACCTGTAAATACTGCCTTCCTAGGTCTAACCATGCATTCCTATTAGAAGGTGAGGGATCCAGGACAAACACACCCTCCGCCTGCGAGCACCTACATGCCAAATCCTCCTCCTGAAAGGCCGAGGCATGTTTAACATATGATATGGAGGATCGGAGACACCCCCTCAAATAGGCCTTGAGAGTATCCCACACCAGAGAGCGGTCCCCCGTTTGAGCATGAGCCTCTATGAAAATCGACAACTGTTCAGGTATTCGATCATTTTGCTGAATGAGCTGACGCCAAAAAGGATGAATCTTACCCACCCCTCTCCTGCCTGTCTGTGGCCTCTTTAAAGTCAGCAATAATGGGCTATGATCCGATATTCCCCTAGGTAAATGGGTAATAGATTCTACTTCCTGGAAGATAGCAGGCGAACCAAAAATGTAATCGATTCTGGACAACGCATTATGTTGTGGGGTGTGACATGTGAACTCTCTAACACCCATGTGAGTCGCCCTCCACAGATCAATCCACCCCATCTCTTGCATAAGTAGGCCTAACCGAGTCGGGCCCCCAGATCCTCACCCCTCATTTCCCTGAAAGTGGTCTAAACCAGGGTCCATAAGCATGATAAAATCCCCCATCATAACCACACGGGAACCCGGATATGAGGACACGAACCACTTGGCTTCCTGAAGTATCTCCAAGGATGCAGGCGGAGGATTATACACCCCCAATATCACATAGGGAGAGTCATCAATAATCGCATGCAGAAAAATGTATCTCCCATGAGGGTCTAAGTTGGACTGTAGCAGTTTCCAACAAAGCTCAGAGTGCACCAAGATAGCCACCCCCCTAGAATAGGAAGTGTGGGAAGCATGCCCCACCCACTGTACCCAGGGCTTACTCAAGCATCTCATAGTATCAGGGGTCAGGTGAGTTTCTTTCAAGCATGTTAAATGAGGGCGGTGTCGTCTCACTGCAGCAAATATCATATGTCTCTTTTCAGGAGAGCCCATACCTCGAACATTCCAGGACATTAACCGTAGTCCCTCCATTTCTCACTATCTAAATATATTAGACAGCCATAACTCTGAGTCCCTCCCATGAACCCCAGAGGACATACCTTCCCAAGCCATTGTATAAACCTGAATATGTCCCATACATGTACTATGTATATGAATAGCTCAACCGCAACATGAGTTGACTCAAAAACCTTCAGAACACACTCATTAACATACATTGCTCAACAGGAGCAAACCTTTGTAGCCAAGAATCTAGGGGGTAGTCTCTACGGCTAGCGTATTTCTGCCGTCCAAACGCAATTTATATTCAAGTGATGCAGCTCCCCTCCCGGTCCAGCACCCATTACACAGAATAGGTGATAAACATAATGAAACCTGACTGTCGATGAAAGCCCCGCATACCATAGTTGCATTACACCCCGGCAAGGATAGGAAGAAAATAAACATTCCAAGATACACAACCCATACCCTATATACCATGCCGTTTTTACATCAAATAAGAAGGTACAGAGCCATAACTTTCTCACAGAAGGATGCCTCCAACGGGAGACGCTTCGAGGTCAAACAATATGGGATATCCATGAGTTCCATATATCAGTAATAATCACCCAGCCTGGATAGCCAACGCGATCAGCGACGAGGAGAACGTCTGTTCTTTTTTGTGAGCCATTCATCCGCCTCAGCAGGATAAGTGAAGAATGAAGCACGATCTCCGTCCACAACCCAAAGTCGAGCAGGATAAGCCATGGAGTACGGAATCTGTAAATCCCGAAGACGGCGCTTAATGGGAACATAGGACGCCCTCTGTCGCTGCAAATCAGGAGAAAAATCAGGATAGATGGACACTGAAGCATTATCAAAGCGGATCCCTCCAGCCTTTCGGGCTTCCAGAAGGACCGTGTCCCGGTCTTTACAATTCAGCATCCGAGCCAGTAGAGGTCTTAGTGGAGCACCCGGAATGGGTGGTCTCGCTGGAACCCTGTGCGCCCTCTCTACCGCAAAAGCCAACGAGAAGGAGGCAGTTGGGAAGGTGTCACGCAGCCATTTCTCCACAAATTCCCCAGGCCTCTGCCCCTCCGCTCTCTCCGGCAATCCCACGATACGGAGATTATTGCGGCGCGACCTGTTTTCTAGGTCATCGGCTTTCTGCCTCCATAGATCCACTTTACGATGTAAATCCTGAATAGCAGCAGGCATACTGGCAGTGAGGTTCTCCAAGGATGAGATCCGGCCCTCCGCCTCAGTAACTCTCTCCCACACATTCTGTAAATCCTGCCTCAATAGGCCCACATCCACTCTCACCTCATCGATCTTGGCAGTGAGCGACGTACGAGTCTCCAGGATGGCTGTCAGCAGTTTATCCGAGGCCTCCTGCAGCGTGATCCCCGCATCCGGCGCTGAGGGAACAGGAGTGGAAGTCCCAGCCCCAACTTCAGCAGTCCCCTGCGCCGCGGGGCTCCCGCTAGTGCCATCTTGGATCACCACGCAGGCATATGATTTCAGCTTTTCCGCTGCATCTATCGCTTTAGGCGGGCTCATCTTTTTTCTGAAAGATGTCCTTCCCTTCCGACACAGCAGATAAGAAATTTTGGCTGTTTTTAGCGGATTTTTCACCGTCAGGAGGATGTTATACAGGATGCTGGCCCGGAGCAATCGCCACACGCGTCCTCTCACATCCGCAGCTGGCCACACCCCCCCCGGCTACCGATTTTTTAACTGCAATAGCCACTCCTCTTTTCTTGTTTAATGCAGGTGAGACAAATATATGCGGAAACTGTTTATGATGCAATCTACAAATATCTGCCTGGTTTAAATGCGCTTCCTGCACGCAAACAATATCCGCATGCGAACGCTGTATTTTTCCATAGCATAGATCTTTTAAAGGGACTATTAAGACCCATGACATTAAGGGAAGCTATATGTAACACCATCACATTGCAATATTAAAGCCACTCATTATAACTCCATTGAGACCCCCCACTGACATAGGAAAATAGATGATGACATCATTTACATAGCAATGTAGATAAGCTTTACCTAGACCAAAAAACAGAACAAAAAGTACAGCTGACAAACTGCCCGTAACCCTGAACCAAACCAGTGAAACTTTGCATCCATAAGTAGGATGCACAGGGAGGAAAAAAGAGACACATCACTTGCAATGTCTCAACATGAGACGTACCAAGGCATAGACAGTTATTAACTTTAGGTACGATACTTTAGGCACTATACTGAACACCAGTCCAGGACTCTGCAAAAAAGAAGAAATGTCCGAAAACATCCAGACCCTCCAAAGGCCATCAATGCATTATATCGAGAGGAACATTCTGAAATCAATGTGGAGATTTAGTAACCCACTCCTCTTCTAGTTGGGGTGCAACATTCTGTCTTGACGACAAACCTGAAGAACCACCATTCTTGAAGCAACTGCAGCACTCTCCCAGGTGAATGTGCAATTACCTTCCTGCCATCCTTCATGATCACCGTCTTCACTGGAAATCCCCACTTATATTGGATATTATGCATTCTCAGAGTTTTTGCAACCTCCTAGAATTCTTTCCTCTTAGCCAAAGTCACTTCAGATAAGTCAGTAAAGACCAACACGTCACGAAATCGTTCAGGAATATCTCCCGTATTTCTAGCAGCTTGCATCATCTTTTCCTTGAAATGGAAGAAATGCAGCTGAGCAATCATATCTCTGGGTATGGCGGCAGAAAGCTCCTTAGGTTCCGGGATGCAATGAACTTTGTCAATAAGTAAATCTGGTGCCGGGCAGTCAGGCAAGAGTGCTACAAAATAATCCGTGAGAAATTCCCCCAATTGCTCCGGTTTCATTGATTCAGGTATACCCCTGAACCTGACATTGTTACGCCGAGATCGATCCTCCATATCGGCAATTTTTAAGCACATGATCCCCACTTCTTCCTCCAGGGAAGAATTAAGATCCACCAGCTCATTATGTGGGGTAGAAAATTCCATCTTGGTCTCCATGTGAGATGTACGATCACCAAGTGCAGTAAATTCAGCTTGTACAGGGTGGGCCATTTATATGGATAACCTAAATAAAATGGGAATGGTTGGTGATATTAACTTCCTGTTTGTGGCACATTAGTATATGGGAGGGGGGAAACTTTTCAAGCTGGGTGTTGACCATGGCGGCCATTTTGAAGTCGGCCATTTTGTATCCAACTTTAGTTTTTTCAATGGGAAGAGGGTCATGTGACACATCAAACTTATCGAGAATTTCACAAGAAAAACAATGGTGTGCTTGGTTTTAACGTTACTTTATTCTTTCATGAGTTATTTACAAGTTTCTGACCACTTATAAAATGTGTTCAAAGTGCTGCCCATTGTGTTGGATTGTCAATGCAACCCTCTTCTCCCACTCTTCACACACTGATAGCAACACCGCAGAAAAAATGCTAGCACAGGCTTCCAGTATCCGTAGTTTCAGTTGCTGCACATCTCGTATCTTCACAGCATAGACAATTGCCTTCAGATGACCCCAAAGATAAAAGTCTAAGGGGGTCAGATAGGGAGACCTAGGGGGCCATTCAATTGGCCCATGACGACCAATCCACTTTCCAGGAAACTGTTCATCTAGGAATGCTCGGACCTGACACCCATAATGTGGTGGTGCACCATCTTGCTGGAAAAACTCAGGGAACGTGCCAGCTTCAGTGCATAAAGAGGGAAACACATCATCATGTAGCAATTTCAGATATCCCGTGGCCTTGAGGTTTCCATTGATGAAGAATGGCCCCACTATCTTTGTACCCCATATACCACACCATACCATCAATTTTTGTGATCCAACAGTCTTGGAGGGATCTATCCAATGTGGGTTAGTGTCAGACCAATAGCGGTGGTTTTGTTTGTTAACTTCACCATTCACATAAAAGTTTGCCTCATCACTGAACAAAATGTTCTGTGTAAACTGAGGGTCCTGTTCCAATTTTTGTTTTGCCCATTCTGCAAATTCAGTGCGCCGATCTGGGTCATCCTCGTTGAGATGCTGCAGCAGCTGGAGTTTGTAAGGGTGCCATTTGTGAGTAGCTAATATCCGCCGAAGGGATGTTCGACTGATGCCACTCTCCAGTGACATGCGGCGAGTGCTACGCTGTGGGCTCTTGCTGAATGAAGCTAGGACAGCCACTGATGTTTCTTCATTAGTGACAGTTTTCATGCGTCCACATTTGGGCAAATCCAACACTGAACCAGTTTCACGAAACTTGGCAAGCAGTTTGCAAACCGTAGCATGGGAGATGGGTGGTCTCGTAGGGTGTCTTGCATTGAAATCTGCTGCAATGACCCGGGTACTGCGTTCACCAGACATCAACACAATTTCTATCCGCTCCTCACGTGTTAACCTCTGCGACATGTCAATGGTTGTAAACAAAGAGAAGCTTGTAAATAACTCATGAAAGAATAAAGTAACGTTAAAACCAAGCACACCATTGTTTTTCTTGTGAAATTCTCGATAAGTTTGATGTGTCACATGACCCTCTTCCCATTGAAAAAACTAAAGTTGGATACAAAATGGCCGACTTCAAAATGGCTGCCATGGTTAACACCCAGCTTGAAAAGTTTCCCCCCTCCCATATACTAATGTGCCACAAACAGGAAGTTAATATCACCAACCATTCCCATTTTATTTAGGTGTATCCATATAAATGGCCCACCCTGTATATTCAAAAAAGCAGACTGTATGTCCTTTTGCAAAGAAGATCTCAAATTATCCAGCATCCCTTTCAGCACATCCTCCATAACAGGATGAAATGGCCAGGAGTGAAGAGGTAAGTGTTGTAAGTTTTGTGAAGCACATGGCGGTCCTCCGTCCATGTGCACCGCGGGAGACATTTCAGGTAACCCCACATAAGTACTCACAGTACTCTGGAGATGATCCGGTCCAGGGACCCCCGATGACAGTTGGAGGGAAGCAATGCAACCAGATATGCTGGATGTGGAAGACGCGGGGGAAGGAGTAGCTCAGTCTCCCTGTTCCATGTCCCGTCTAGCGCCGGCGCCATCTTGAGACCTCGTGGACGGAAAGAACTCAGTAAGTCTGGCTGAGCTCGCCTTCTTTTTTGCTTTCCCCATGTGAAGCGTTGTTGTGGCTTGTTATCCTGTAACCCTAAAGTCACTTATCGTCTCTCGATGTAACGGAGCTAAGGCAAACACGTCTTACTCCATGCTCGTCTGGCCACCCCCCCCCGCAGTGCATTTTTTTAAACTGTTTCTGGGTGGATTTTTTTCTGCAGTGTGTGGATGAGAGTTGTTCAAATCTTATCCACTCTGCTGCTACTGTAATACGCTGCAGATTTTCTGCAATGAAATACGTTGCGAAAAATCTGCAGAGTTTACACTGTGTGTAAACATACACTAAGGCCGTGTTAACACAGAGTTTTTTGGCGATGATTTTGATGCAGAAACCGCTTCGGAATTAGAGCAAAAAAAGTCTGTACTTGCGTACTACATTTTGGGGTCTTTTCTGGTATATTCCTTGTAAAAATGAAAAAGTTTGATCTAAAACGACATATTGGAAAAAATTTAGTTTTACATTTTCACAGCCCAATTCTAATAAAATCTATAAACCACCTGTGGGGTCAAAATGCTCATTACACACCTAGATGAATTCCTCAAGGCGTTTCCCAAATTGAGTCACTTATGGGGGTTTCCAGACTACAGGTGCCTTAGGGGATTTGCAAATGTGACATAGTGCCGAGAAACCAATCCAGCAAAATCTGCTCTCCAAAAGCCAAATGGAGCTCTTTCCATTCTGAGCTTTGCCATGTGCCCAAACAGCAGATTATTACCACATATGTTTTTTTTTCCTACTCTGGAGAAGTTGCTTTACAAATGTTGGGGTTCTTTTTCTCTTTTATTTGTTAAGAAAATGAAAAATTTTGAGCTAAAGCTACATCTTAAAAAAATGTACGTTTTTGGGGCGTGGCTTGGCTGCTGGACTGAATGCTCGCGTGAGAGTTTGGCTCCTCACTGCAAAAGCGACTGACAGCAAATAGTACCTCTTGCCAGGCTATAACATACACCATTTGGCTGCTCTCGACTCACGGGATGCCCAGACTACAGAAATCTGCCGCCAGACCGGCGAAACTAACGGACTTCTACCTCCCACATCGCCGCATGTCTGACCAAGATGGCACTGGTGTCGGCTCTCCTGCGAGATCCATGGCGTCTTACCCAGGCTCTCCTCTTAGCCTTCGTTCTGTACCTGCTCGCAGAAGCTGCTCAATACCGACTCTTCCTCCATTGGTAGTATCACCTGCTACTGACTCACCTCCGGCCCACAGCTTGACTCCGGCCCTCTCTTCTCCGGGTCCCCGAGGCCACCATCTTGAGGATGTGCCATGCGGCTCACTACCGTGCTCTCCTCTGTCTCCTGACTCTAGGAGCCCAGCAAAGCAGAAGCAGCGCCTGCACCTTATGCAGTTGCCGCGGGACAAGGTAGGAGATGCACCTGATACTGATGATGTTCAGATTACACAGACAGAGGCTAATGAATCCATGCCTTCCTCATCTAATCTAATAACTGAACTCTCTCTTAAAACGATGTTGCAGGCTTTGCAACAATCAATCCATGCTGGTTTTGCCCAACTGCTCAAACCTATGTCTAATGCCATAAATGACATTGAAGATAGAGTATAGCATGCAGAATCTAAAATGGGTGACATTGCATCATCAGATAATGACTTGATCGATGCCCATTTTGATCTAGAATCTGATGTGTCGCAAATGAAAGCAAAGATAGCTGACATGGAAGACAGATTGTGTTGCAATAACGTCAAGTTTCGTGGTGTCCCTGAAGATGTAGCCGCTAAAGATCTGACACAGTATATTCAGGGGCTCATGAAAGCATTGCTCGACAAATGCACTCAAAGAGATCTGATAATCGACAGAGCCCATAGAGTTCCGAAACCGAAACACCTCTCCGAAGAAGTACCGAGAGATGTCCTTGCACGCCTACACTTCTTCCACATCAAAGTCCTCTTCATGTCGGCGTCTAGGCAAAAAGATACATATCCTGTTCAATACAAGTCGGTCTCCATCTATGTGGACCTTTCAGCAGTTACCCTTCAACTTCAGAGACAACTTTCCCCCATCACCTCAGCGCTCCGGGATAATCAGATCCTATATAGATGGGGTTTTCCAGTTCGTCTTCTAATTAACAGAAATAATTCTCTGCATATCATCAAATCCATAGAAGAAGGTATCTCCCTGCTGCAGCGATGGAGCATTTCAGTCTCCTCTTCTTCCTCGTCTTCTGCACCCATATCTAGAGCCCCTCCTCAGCCCACCAGAGATGAATGGCAAATGGACAAATTTTGCAACCATCCAAATCTTTGAGGTACTGTTTATCTATATATCTATATGTGCATTTTTGCAGTTCTTGCCTGACATTCAGTCTACAAGCTGACTCTCTCCCTCCACCTTCCTGAACAATTTTTGTTCAGATGATTTTCTTTTGTTAACATGGACAGTTCTAATTTACCATGTGTTACGATATTTTGTGCAGAATTTCTTCTGTGTTACAAGGATATACCGTAATCGCTGTACTTCGACATTCTCTGATGTAACTCTGTATCAAGATATGAATATGACCCTTACACCTGTGATTTCAATGTCTAGTGTGACCAGCAGGTATCAGCACTCCCTCCCTTCTCATGGCTCTTAAATTTGCCTCCATAAATGTGAATGGTCTAAATAGCCCACATAAACGAGCATTTATGTGGAAAGAAGCTCAACAATTAGCTTGCAACATTTTCTGTGTACAAGAAACGCATTTACTGCAAAAATATGCTGTTTGCATTAAACACCCACTTTTTCCACATGTCTTTCATTCCCATCATTCTTCCAAAACTAGAGGAGTGCTGATAAGCTGTCAAAAATACGGTCGCTTTTCAACTGTTGGTGTCAATTATTGATCCCAATGGTAGATATGTTATGCTTGTTTGCTCAGTGAATAATGTTGTGTATACTATTTTAACACTGTATGCTCCTAACAAACATCAGGTACACTTCTTACATAAAATCCTCCGCTTGATTTCAAAGCACAAACAAGGTAAATTGATAGTTTGCGGGGATTTTAACGCCATAATGGATGTAGATATGGACTCCACCTCGCATTTGAGACACTCACATACTACGGTTGGGAATTTGTTTTGGAAGGCTGAACTACATGATATTTGGCGATCCCAACACTCCTCTGAAAGGGACTTCTCCTACCACTCCCAGGTGCATAATAGCTACTCAAGAATAGATATGTTCCTGGTTGATAGAGCAACCCTTTTTCTGTCCAAAAAACACATCCATTGGTGACATTAAGTGGTCCGATCACGCTCCAGTCACACTGACCATCGCTGAAACATATAATGCACCCCCGACATATTTATGGAGATGTAACTCCTTTCTTTTATCCCATCCCGCATATAGACAGCAAATAGAGGGAGATCTTACTGAATGCTTCTTGACTAACAACACACCTGACATCAATGTAAATACTTTGTGGAATACCCATAAGGCATATATTAGAGGCACCTTTTATTCGCAAGGGTCATCTGGTTAAAAAAAACAAAAAACAGCTGAAATGTCCTCTTTGATAGAGGAAATTCATCTTCTAGATGAAAGGAATAAATCCTCACCATCAGAGGCTCTCGCTACACAAATATCCCTCCTGAGACAACGCCTTTCATCTTTGTTTACTAACGGAATATGAAAAGAACCTTAGAAAAATGAATTGCCGGTACTACTCTCAGAATAACAAAACAGGGAAATTATTAGCTTCTCATCTTAAGGCCTATCATCAAAAGACCAGAATTCCGTACTTACGCGATCCTTTATCGCAGAATAAAACTCTGGATCCCAGAGATATAGCAAATCAGTTCCGTAAATATTATTCTTCCTTCTATAACTTAAAGGACGACCCTTTTATAAATACTCCCACCCCTCCCGATATACAAGACTTCCTCCGAAGGGCCTCTCTCCCCCATCAATCGACGGAACAGCTCATTTCTCTAAATTCTCCGCTCACTGAACCAGAAATCCTGAAAGCTATCCACTCACTGGCTCAAAATAAATCACCTAGCCCAGATGGACTAACTAACCTCTATTATAAAACGTTTTCAGAGACCTTAACTTCTTACCTTGGTAACTTTTTTAAATCTGCAATGGCCACTGGTTCTTTCCCAAAAAAAAATCAAGCTGCGCTTATCGTTACACTTCCCAAACCAGGAAAACCCATTGACAATCCTCAAAATTTCAGACCGATTTCGCTATTAAACACGGATTTAAAGATGTATGCAAAAATATTGGTCACGAGACTTACGCCTTTGTTACCTACTCTGGTAAGTCTGGATCAAGTAGGATTTATTAAGGGTCATCAGGTCTCAGACAATACCAGAAAGATTTTGAATTTATTACAGATTATCGAATCAAATAAAACCCCTGTGGTATTATTGGCTCTGGATGCGGAGAAGGCATTTGACCGCATCAACTGGTAATATGTCTTCTCGACCTTGAGGGAGACTGGGTTTGAGGGGAATGTACTCAATGCTATGATGGCCTTGTATTCCGCTCCTTCAGCAAAGGTATATATTAATGGTATCCTCTCTGGAGATTTTCATATATCTAATGGTACACGTCAAGGTTGCCCATTGTCTCCTATAATTTTTATTCTCTCAATGGAACCGCTTGCTCAACATCTCAGAAACGATAATGACATTCAAAGTATTCTCAACGCAAATAGACCACACACTATCTCCTTATATGCCAACGACTACATCCTCTCTTTATCAAACCCAGAATCCTCACTCGCCTCTGTTATTGATACTATTACTGCTTCCAGGAGACTTTCCTACTACAAGTTGAATACACTGAAAACTCAGATACTCCTGTTTTATTTAGATCATTCTACATTACATTTTCTTAAGACAAAATATCCTTTCGATTGGCAACTGAAGGGAATTCAATACTTGGGTGTTACCATAACCCCTTCTTTTCGCGACCTATATAAAACTAATTATGAGCCTCTTCTACAGGCCCTACAAACTGAAACGAATAACCTCCTTAAAGAGGCTCTGTAACCAGATTTTGCAACCCCTATCTGCTATTGCAGCATATAGGCGCTGCAATGTAGACTACAGTAACGTTTTTATTTTTAAAAAACGAGCATTTTTGGCCAAGTTATGACCATTTTTGTAGTTATGCAAATGAGGCTTGCAAAAGTCCAAGTGGGTGTTTTTAAAAGTAAAAGTCCAAGTGGGCGTGTATTATGTGCGTACATCGGGGCGTTTTTAATACTTTTACTAGCTGGGCGCTCTGACGAGAAGTATCATCCACGTCATTGGAAAGAGATCGATTCTCCCCCTGTGGAAGAATTGGTATCCTTAATCAACATGACTTATGCTTATGAGAAAATCATAGCCTTGGGAAACGCCTCTCACCAGAAATTCACTTGCATATGGGAACTCTGATCTCGGTGTGCTCTTTGTGGTCCATAGCTGGCAATTTCCTCACATTATAACATGAGGTATCAACATATCCAGATTACCAAAAGATGTCTAGATTATGTCAACATTAGAGGTCAATTTCTGCACTGTTCTTGTTCTTTTTACTCTTTTTGTTACTTACTTCTTCGTATAACGCTACTCCTATTTTACGATCGAATTTCCTCAACGACAGAAGTGAATTGTTTTTCTTTGAAAAAATTCCATTGAATGTATATCACATTTTATATATCTGTTGTATCTACCTATACAATGTATTTGTCAATACTTTTCCCAAAAAATGTTTAATAAAAACTATTGAAACGAAAAAATTTAAGTTTTAATTTTCCTTGCCCAATGCTAATAAAATCTATGAAACACCTGTGGGATTAAAATCCTCACTAAACCTTTAGATTCTTTGTGGGGTGTGGTTTCCAAAATGGTGTCTTTTTTTGGGGATGTTTTCTTTGTTTTGGCACCACAAGACCTGAAATGGTGCCTAAAATATTATCTAATAAAAAGAAGGCCCCAAAATCCACAAGGTGCACCTGAGGCTTGTGTTTGGGCCCTGTAGAATACTAGGACCAAATATGCGTGTTTCTAAAAACTGCAGAATCTGGGTAATAAATATTGAGTTGTGTTTTTCTGTTAACGCTTGTGTTCCAGATTTTTTTTAAATTAAAATTGGAATTCTGCAAAAAAATAAATAAAGTTGTATATTTCACCTCCACTTTGTTTTATTTCCTGTGAAATGCCTAAAGGGTTAACAAACTTTCTAAATGCTGTTTTGACTATTTTTAGGGGTGCAGTTTTTAAAATGGGGTTATTAATGGGGTTTTCTAATATATAGGCCCCTCAAAACTACTTCAGAACTGAACTGGTCCCTAAAAAAATAGGCTCTTGAAATTGTGAGAAATTGCTGCTAAACTTATAAGCCTTTTAATGTTCTAGAAAAATAAAAGGATGTTCAAAAAACTATGTCAACATAAAGTAGACATATGGGAAATGTTAACTAGTAACTATTTTGTGTGGTATAAATATCTGTCGTACAAGTACATACAGTAGTGTAAAAAATAAATAAATAGCAGTGCGTTTAAAAAAGCAAATAAAGCGCAAAATCATAACTTTTATTTCCCTAAAAGCAAATGCACTGGAAATACTACACATTCAATTGCACATCAAAACAATAACAAAATCTATCCAGTTTGTGTAAAACCTTTACGGAAAGATTAGAAAGATTAATATTAGGCTGTTCAAAAAAAATAGCAGTGCCAGCATTTTTCTTTATACATAAAATGTTTGCGTTTTTAAACTGAAAAAAATGTTTCAGATTTCACTTTACTGAACTAATATTTATCTATACACAAAGAAAGGAATCATATACTATTGCCAGTATTTCAGAGTAGAAAATATCTCATTTTATTAAATAACACTTTATTGTGCGAAGAGAATTCAAATCAATAACTGTATAAGGGCTACACACAGAACAATAACACATAAAAGTAGCAACAAAAACTCATGTACAGAGGGCTAGTGCATCATATCAGGAGTAGCTACAATTATGAAATGTCACATAAAAAAATGAGTATAAGGTGCCTAAACAGGGACACTATATAATGCTTACAAAAATACGCTAACTTTTTAACTTTCACCTGCTCCGTTCAACTACTCTTGATCAGTTTGTTCTTAGTATTTATTATATCCAATGTTATTTTAGAAAATGCCAATTGAGAGTGTAAAACGACACGCTAGTGGTTTAGTGCCCTAAAATCCAGTGACCGGTTTCCTTTAGGACGAAACGCGGCAGAAGCAGCGGTGAGTATGTGTCCAGGTTCAGGTAGTCAGGTAGTCAGGCAGCATTGCAAAGAGGATACAAATTCGTCATTAGGTTCCCAGAAAGGAGATGCCCAGGCCAGGGCGTATCTAGAGAGCAGTAGGATGATATAGGCAATCTTCACCCTGTCAGAACTAAACTGACTAGTCTTGGGATCTGCCTCGTAACACCGGGGAGCTGGAAGATGTGGAATGGGCTCTTGGCAGGAGATGGAGAAATCACTAGAACTGCTGTAAGTACAAATGGTAATGGGTCAGGTGCAATCTGAAGCACAATCGGGCAGTAGGAAATTCTCAGAAGAAACCAAATAATCTTCTTCTGACACTTTCCTTGTTGCATGACTTGATCAGCAAAATCATAAACATCCACTGGCAAAGCAGTTGCTTGAGGTGTGTCAGCAGGGCAGCCATCCGGGCAGTAAAGGGGCTGACCAGAAGAGTTTTTAAAAAGTGGCCGGCCGCTGTGTTAAGTGTTTTGGAGACAGGAACTGCTTGTGCAATTTAATGGAACAATGGAACACTTTCTTTTCTCTAAAGTAACTAATGCGGCCGGGGTATGAAATAATTTTGTCATCTGTTTTTGTCATCTTCGCAGGTGATGTGGGGGCCACATGTGAGGAGCCGGAGACTTTGTCCAGGTGTGCTGCAAAAAATCTTAGCCTGCAGGAGCCAAATACAGCAACCAGCACTGCATCTTGGGAAGTGATTGGGCTCTGTACAGGCAACAGCTTCAGTTCAATGATTTGGACTTTCTTTTGACTGATTGGTTCATGCCTCATTGGCGGTTCTTATCTTTTTAAACCTTCCTTTGGATTGATTGGTGTAAAACAAAATTCTAACGTTTACCCATTTCCCCTCTCTTTCTCCCATCCCGTAGTTAACCCCTTTAGGACGCAGCCTGTTTTGGCCTTGTGGCACAGCCGATTTTTTCAAATCTGACATGTGTCACTTTATGTGGTAATTACTCCGGAATGCTGTTACCTATCCAAGCGATTCTGAGATTGTTGTCGCGTGACATATTGTACTTTGTGATAGTGGAAAAATGTGGTCGACAAATTCAATATTTATTCGTGAAAAACACAAAAATTTTGAGAAAATTTGCAAAAATGTGCATTTTTCTACATTTAAATGTATCTGCTTGTAAAACAGATAGTAATACCACACAAAATAGTCACTTGTTTCCATTTCCCATATGTCTACTTTATATTTGCATCATTTTTTGAAGGCTTAGAACTTTAGCAGCAATTTCTCAAATTTTCAAGAAAATTTCAAAAGGCTATTTTTACAGGGACCAGTTCAGTTCTGAGGTGGTTTTGAGGGCCTTATATATTAGAATCCCCCAATAAATCACCCCATTTTAAAAACTGCACCCTCAAAGTATTCAAAACAGCATTCAGAAAGTTTCTTAACCCTTTAGGCGTTTCACACGAAATAAAGCAAAGTAGAGGGGAAATTTACAAATTTCTCTTTTTTTAGACGATATTCATTTGTAATAAAAAACATTGTGTAACACAGAAGGTTTTACCAGAGAAATACAACTCAATATTTATTGCCCAGGTCCTGCAGTTTTTAGGAATATCCCACATGTGGCCCTAGTGCCCTAATGGACCGAAACACCAGCCTCAGAAGCAACGGAGCACCTGGTGGATTTTGGGGCCTGCTTATTTTTAGATGATATTTTAGGCACCATGTCAGGTTTACTAAATACACGAGAAAAGGAGTCAAAACTATTAAGCAAGAAGCGCAAAATATAGAAAATTACAAATTTTATTGGACAATACAAAAATACATGGTTAAAAAACAGACTACAAACCCAATAACTGCATATCTCCAAAGTAGGAGACAATGTGGAGCCACAAAGCTACTTTAACCCCTTAGTGTCTAAGCCTGTTTTGGCCTTCAGGACCAGCCCCATTTTTGCAAATCTGACATGTGTCACTTTATGTGGTAATAACTCCAGAATGCTTTTACCTATCCAAGCGATTCTGGGATTGTTTTCTCGTGACATGTTGTACTTTATGATACTGAAAAAATTTTGTCATTAAATTCAATATTTATTTGTAAGAAACGCCAAAATTTAGAGAAAATTAGCAAAAATTAGCATTTTTCTAAATTTTAATGTATTTACTTGTAAAACAGATAGTAATACCACACAAAATACATACTAGTTTATATTTCCCATATGTCTACTTTATGTTTGCATCGTTTTTTGAACATTCTTTTATTTTTCTAGGACGTTACAACGCTTAGAACTTTAGCAGCAATTTCTCATATTTTCAAGAAAATTTCAAAAGTCTATTTTTTCAGGGACCAGTTCAGTTCTGAAATGGCTTTGAGGGCCTTATATATTAGAAAGTCCCCATAAATCACCCCATTTTGAAAACTGCACCCATCAAAGTATTCAAAACAGCATTCACAAAGTATTTTAGCCCTTTAGGCGTTTCACAGGAATTAAAGCAAAGTAGAGGTGAAATTTACAAATTTCATTTTTTTTCTTCAAAAATTCATTTGTAATAAATTTTTTCTGTACCACAGAAGGTTTTACCCAAGAAATGCAACTCAATATTTATTGCCCAGATTCTGCAGTTTTTAGAAATACCCCACATGTGGCCCTAGCGCGGTCATGGACTGAAACACAGGCCTCAGAAGCAAAGGAGCACCTAGTGGATTTTGGGCCTCTATTTTATTAGAATATATTTTAGGTACCATGTCAGGTGTGAGGAGGCCTTGTGCTGCCAAAACAGTGGAAACACCCCAAAAGTGACCCCATTTTGGAAACTATACCCCTCAAGGAATTTATCTATGGGTATAGTTAGCATTTTGAACCCACAGTTTTTTTGCTAAATTTATTTGAATTAGTATGTGAAGGTGAAAATCTACTTTTTTTGTGAAAAAAATAGGAAATTTTAAATTTTTACAAGGAATAAAGTAGAAAAAACACCCCAACATATGTAAAGCAATGTCTTCCGATTATAGCAATACCCCATATGTGGTAATAAATTGCTGTTTGGACCCACAGCAGGCCTCAGAAGAGAAGGAGCACCATTTGGATTTTGGATTTCTGATTTTGCTGGAATAGTTTTCAGTGCCGTGTCGCGTTTGCAATGCACTGGAGGGAAGAAAACCGTGGAAACCCCCCAATAGTGACCCCATTTTGGAAACTATACCCCTCAAGGAATTTATCTATGGGTATAGTTAGCATTTTGAACCCACAGTTTTTTTGCTAAATTTGTTTGAATTAGTATGTGAAGATGAAAATCTACTTTTTTTCTGAAAAAAGGTAGCCATTTTTAATTTTTACAAGGAATAAAGGAGAAAAAGCACCCCAACATATGTAAAACAATTTCTCCTGATTACGTAAATACCCCATATGTGGTAATAAACTACTGTTTGGACCCACACCGGGGCTTAGAAGGGAAGGAGCGCTATTTGGCTTTTGGAGCTCAAATTTAGCTGGAATGTTTTTGGGTGTCATGTCGAATTTGCAAAGCCCCTGAGAGACAGAAACAGTGGAAGCCCCCCAAAAGTAACCCCATTTGGGAAACTACACCACTTAAGGAATCTATCTAGGGGTTTAGTGAGCATTTAGGCCCCACACGTCTTTTGCAGAATTTATTAGAATTAGGCCGTGAAAATTAATATCAACATTATTTCCACTAAAATGTTGAATTTTTTCAATTTCACAAAGGATAAACGAGAAAATGCACCCCAACGTTTGTAAAGCAATTTCTCCCGAGTACGGCAATACCCCACATGTGGTCATAAATGTTTTTTCATTAGAAAGTAATTAACCCTTTACGAACTGATTCATGTTTTGCTTTTTCGTTTTTCCTCCCCGCTTTCCAAGAGCCACTACTTTTTTATTTTTCTGTCAATAGAGCGGTGTGGGGGCTTATTTTTTGCGGGACGAGCTGTCGTTTTTATTGGTACCATTTTTTGGTACGATGCCATATCGGTGGACATAAACGGCTGTTTGGGCACGCTGTAGGGCTCAGAAGGGAGGGACGCCATTTGGCTTTCGGAGCGCATATTTTGCTTGGTAGTAGCTCTGGCGTTTTGCTGGTATTTCAGTTTATAATGTTGGGGCACATGTAGGCTGGGCAGAGTACATCAGGGGCATAATAAGAGGGTATAATAATGGGGTAAATAAATAATAATCCACAGATATGTGGCCGGTGTCGCGCGGATAAATGGTGCCCGATCTTATCCACTTTTGGAACACTCTGCACATTTTGCATTGCCATAATCTGGGAGCCGGAACTTTTTTTATTTTTTCACCACCGGAGCCGTGTGAGGGCTTATTTGTTGCAGGACAATCTGTATTTTTCATTGGTACCATTTTGGGGTACATGCAATTTTGTTGATCACTTTTTATTCAATTTTTCGGCAAGCCAGGTGACCAAAAACCATCAATTCTGACAATGATTTTTATTTATTTTTGACGGTGTTTACCCTGGGCTATAAATGACTATTATACTTTATTCTGCGGGTCGGTACGATTACGGCGATACCATATGTATATACGTTATTTTATGTTTTGCAGCGTTTGAGCAATAAAATAACTTATTTAGAAAATAATGTATTTTCTGTGTCACCATATTCTGAGAGCCGTAACTTTTTTATTTTTCAGTCAAAAAAGCTGTGTAAGGGCTTGTTTTTTGCGGGACGGGTTGTAGTTTGTATCGGTACTATTTTGGCGTACATGCGACTTTTTGATCACTTTTTATTACATATTTTGTGAGGGGTGGTGACCAAAAAATAGTGATTCTGGCATTGTTTTTCGTTTATTTTTTTTTGCGGCGTTCACTGTGCGGGAAAAATAATATTATAGTTTTATAGTTGGGGTCGTTACGAACGCGGTGATACCAAATATGTGTACTTTTTTTTTACGTGTTCATTTTTTTTCCTATAATGAAAGACTTATTATAGGAAAAAAAGAAGTTCTTGTTTATGTCACTTCTAACTTTTATTTTTACACTTTTTTTAAAACATTTTTATTCTTTTTTTTACTTTTTTCACTTGTCCCACTAGGGGACACTTAGACTTGCAGCTCTGATCGCTGCTGGAATACATTACACTACACACGTAGTGTAATGCATTTCAACTGTCATTGTGACGAGACAGTCACACTGACAGGAAGCCTACGACGACCACCCTCGGGGTGGTCCTCATAGGCTTCTGTACATGGCAACCCGGAAGCCATTGTCTGGCGTCCGGTTGCCATGGGTACCATCGCCAGCCCCCGTGATTTCACATGGGGGCTGCCGATCGGCGCTAAAGACCTTAATTGTGGCGTTCAAAATCGAGCGCCGCAATTAAGGGGTTAACTGCCGATATCAGCGGCGACAGGCCGCTGATCGGCAACGGGGAGAGCAGGGCTGACACCCTGCACAGTTAACCGCCGCTGCGGTGTAGCGCCGCGCGGCGGTTAACTGTCAAAGCACTGACGTAACTGTACGTCAAGGTGCGCGAACTTACTGCTCACCATGACGTACAGTTACGTCATGGTGCGTTAAGGGGTTAATTAATACAGTTTTTATATGTCACATACATCGGGAAAGTTTCCCAAAACAGGTTATCAAAAAATATGCTCTAAAACAAGTCCCTAGAACAATGTAATAAGGCTAACAGAACACTTGTGTCCAAAGTATTTTCTAAAAATCCCAGTATAATGCGTCTCTGTAAACAGTAATAGGGGATACCGAGATAGTGATTTATTTATAGTAGTGAGTACATTTAATCCACTCAGTACCAGTTTAGTAATTAATTCAAAAAGGACCAATAGTAGAGATAGCCCTTGAAAAAGCAATCTACGTGAAACGCCATGTCATGCTGTTACCGGGTTATCTGCATATTTAGACAATGTCTTAAATAGGCTATCTCTACTATTGGTCCTTTTTGAATTAATTACTAAACTGGTACTGAGTGGATTAAATGTACTCACTACTATAAATAAATCACTATCTCGGTATCCCCTATTACTGTTTACAGAGACGCATTATACTGGGATTTTTAGAAAATACTTTGGACACAAGTGTTCTGTTAGCCTTATTACATTGTTCTAGGGACCTGTTTTAGAGCATATTTTTTGATAACCTGTTTTGGGAAACTTTCCCGATGTATGTGACATATAAAAACTGTATTAATTAAAGTAGCTTTGTGGCTCCACATTGTCTCCTACTTTGGAGATATGCAGTTATTGGGTTTGTAGTCTGTTTTTTAACCATGTATTTTTGTATTGTCCAATAAAATTTGTAATTTTCTATATTTTGCGCTTCTTGCTTAATAGTTTTGACTCCTTTTCTCGTGTATTTAGTATATGATGTTTGGAGTTTCTATTTCATTATTGGGGAGCTGGGAATTTTTGCACTTGCTGGTAGCTCAACCCATATGACATTACAGTCCCATGAGACATTTGTTTATAACCATGTCAGGTTTGAAGAGGTCTTGTAGTGCCAAAACAGTGGAAACTTCCCAAAAGTGACCCCATTTTGGAAACTAGACCCCTCAAGGAATTTATCTAGGGGTATAGTTAGCACTTTGACCCCACAAGTATTTTGCTATATTTATTGGAGTTAGTCTGTGAAAATTAAAATCTACTTTTTTTCTGAAAAAACATAGAAATTTTTAATATTTACAAGGAATAAAGAAGAAAATGCACTTCAACATTTGTAAAGCATCTTCTCCCGATTTCGGAAATACCCCATATGTGGTAATAAACTACTGTTTGGACCCACGGCAGCGCTCAGAATGGAGGGAGAGCCAATTGGATTTTGGAGCGCAGAATTTGCTGGATTGGTTTTTAGTGCCATGCAACGCCCTGGAGGGAACAAAACAGGGGAAACACCCCAAAAGTGACCCCATTTGGGAAACTACACCCCCTCAAGGAATTTTTTTAGGGGTATAGTAAGCATTTATACCACACAGGTTTTTGGCAGAATTTAGTAGAATTAGGCCGTGAAAATGAATATAAACATTTTTGTCCACTAAAATGTTGAATTTTTTCATTTTCACAAGGGATAAAGGAGAAAAAGTCACCCTACATTTGTAACACAATCTCTCCCGAGTATGACAATACCACACATGTGGTAATAATTTATTTTTTTAATAGAAATTAAAGGGGTTGTTCGAGATTTTTTTTTTAAGTACATTTAGAAATACATTACACATATTAAAAATTGCATAATATACTTACCTGTGCAATCTTGCTTCTGTTCTCCGCTCTGGCTGCTTCTTCCTTCTGGTCACTTGAGCTCTGATGTCACCTTTTCAGCCGCCTCCACTGTCGTGTCGTATCCCGATCACATGGTCTCGCACCAGAGAGACCTCGGATGGTATACGACACGTCACTTGTCACGTGGTGTATATCGGCTTCTTCTGCTTCACATGCAGTAACGTGCATGCGCTGCTGTCACTGCTGTTCTCGCGGTCCCTGCTGTTCTCGAGATAACAGCAGGGGCCGCGCATGCGCGTTACAACAGAACAAGCCGATATACACCATGTCACAAGTGACGTGACGTGTACCCGGCAAGAATTCAAGATCAACAACGCGGCAGAGCCGGAGCAGAGAGAGACGTCAACAATCAAGTTCCCGACGGCAGGATCTGGACACGGGGCCACTTTGGAAAACTTAAGTATATTACATATGTATTTATTTTTTTAACTTAAATGATTTAATGGTGTTATTTAAAATATTATGTTATCTCGGACAACCCCTTTAATTAACCTTTGAGGACTGATGCTTTTTTGCTTTTCAATTTTAGTTTTGCACTCCCCGCCTTCCAAACTCTATAACTTTTTTATTTTTCCATGAATTGAGCGGTGTGAGGGCTTATTTTTGGCAGGACGAGCTGTAGTTTTTATTGGTACCATGTTTTGGTACATGCCACTTTTTGATCACTTTTTATGACATTTTATTTAGAGCTTTGGTGACCAAAAACAGTGATTTGGGCGTTTTAAATTCTTTATTTCTTACGGCGTTCATAATGCGCTATAAATGACAATTTTACTCTATTATGCGGGTTGGTACGATTACGGCCACAACATATGTATATAGGTTTTTTTATGTTTTGTAGCGTTTGCACAATAACATCACTTCTTTATAAAATAATTTATTTTCTGTGTCACCATATTCTGAGAGCCGTGGGAGGGCTTGTTTTTTGCGGCACGGGTTGTAGTTTTTATTGGTACTATTTTCGGGTACATTTGACTTTTTGATCACTTTTTATTCTATATTTTGGGAAGGGTGGTGACAAAAAAATAGGGATTCTGGCATTGTTTTTCGTTTGTTTTTTTGCGGCGTTCTCCATGTGGTAAAAATAACATTATAGTTTTATAGATTGGGTCGTTACGAACGCGGTGATACCCAATATGTGTACTGTTTTTTAACGGTTTAATTTTTTCCCTATAATAAGAGACTTATAGGAAAAAAAAATCTTTTATTTTTACACTTTTGTAAAACATTTTTATTAACTTTTTTTTAACTTTTTTCTTTACTTTTTACACTTTCTTTTTTTACCTGCAGCTCTGATCGCTGCTAGAATACATTATACTACCTAAGTTGTGTAACGTATTCCAACTGTCAGTGTGACGTCACAGTCACTCTGACAGTTAGGGTATGTGCACACGGTAGCAGGCTTTTACGTCTGAAAAGACAGACTGTTTTCAGGAGAAAACAGCTGCCTCGTTTCAGACGTAAATGCTCCTCCTCGCATTTTGCGTGGCTTCTCTGACAGCCGTAAATTTTGAGCTGTGCTTCATTGAGCTCAATGAAGAACGGCTCAAATTACGTCTGAAAGAAGTGTCCTGCACTTCTTTTGACGAGGCTGTATTTTTACGCGTCGTCGTTTGACAGCTGTCAAACGACGACGCGTAAATGACAGGTTGTCTGCACAGTACGTCGGCAAACCCATTCAAATGAATGGGCAGATGTTAGCCGACGTATTGTAGCCTTATTTTCAGACGTAAAACGAGGCATAATACGCCTCGTTTACGTCTGAAAATAGGTTGTGTGAACCCAGCCTAAGTCTACGAGGACCAGCCAGAGGCTGATCCTCATAGGCTTCCATACATGGCAGACCCGGAGGCCATTGTCTGGACCCCAGGTGCCATCACAAGTATCAGCAGCCCCCACAATTGCATGGGGGCTGATGATGTGCTACAAACCCCCTACATGCGGAGATCGCAATCGAGCCCCGCATGTAACGGGTTAAATCCCGAAATCAGCGGCAATGAGCCGCTGATCGGCAACAGTGGAGTGTCAGCTGTCAGGGACAGCTGACCTCCCGGTTCCCGATGCACACTGTCACTGTCACAAGCCATGACTAAGGACGCAGCAGGCGTCTGAAACGCGTAGGCTACAGCCTATTATCTTTCCAACTATCCTCTGTACTCTGGACTAAACCCGCTTCCATTACTTTTCACTGCTTTTAAATTTACGAAAATAAAACTTGGAAGAAGTTTCCTGTTTTTAACAGATGCACCAATTTCCAGCGCTGGATCTAATCCTTCATCTTCTTTGTCTATGCAAGTACGTGTGCCGACACGAGGACCCGTGACCTAACCACTATACCTATGATAAGGTGAGCTGGAGGAATCCTCCCTTTTTTTTTCTGTTCTAATACTTTCACAGACACTGTCGCCGACAGTGTGCATCACGAATGGCTGTGACGTCCTGTCAATCTGACAGGAAGTCTATCAGGAGGCTGGTTCTGATAGGCTTCTGTACAGACACGGAGGCCATTACTTGGACTCCGATCGCCATGCTAGGCATCTGCAAACCTCACGATGTCATTGTGAGGTCTGCCGATGTGCTAGAAACCCCTGAATGCGGTGATTGCAATCGATCACCGCAATTAAGGGGTTAATTGCCTAAATCAGCGGAAATAAGCCGCTGATCGGCATACAGTTGAGTGTCAGCTGTCAAGGACAGCTGGCCTCCCAGTTCCCGATGCACACTGTCGCCGACTGTGTGCACAGGGAACCACGCAGTAACTGTACGTCCCTGTGCCTTAAGACACAGGCCACATGGACATACAGTTGCGTTGTGGTGCGCCTAGGGGTTAAACTTAACGCACAAATGTCGTTTTTCAACCATTCTAACTATGTAACTGCCCCATACAACGTTCCCATCATCATGTGCTTGGCCAATGCAGACTCGTGATTCATCACTGTATATCCCTTTGATCCAATCATTCGCATTTCATGATTGCTTTACTTTAGCCCACTGTAACCTTGTTTTCCTCTGTTTATGTGCTAGTTCTGAGTTTTGTTTGGTTTTTCTATACGTAAATCCCTTCATTCAGCCGATTTCTTAGGGCCTATTCACATCAGTGTTGGGCTTCCATTCATCGGTTCTGTACGACCTTTCCATCGGAGGAACCATAGCGTTGTCGACTACACTATTTGTTTCCACAAAAAATGGAAACTTTACAGAACGGAAACCAACTACAATGGAAGCATTACCATTGAAATCAATAATAATGCAAACGGAAGCTATGGTTTCCGTTCGGCTTTCTGTTCATCGGTTCCTTCAACGGAAAGGTTGAACAAAACCGATGATCGGAAGCCCAACACTGATGTGAACACAGCATTACAATTCAATCCAATTGACTCCTATTTCTGCCCATTTGTTTTTCATTAGTTTTGTAAATTTTCTATTTTCAAGACATATTGTTTTGAGTTTTCTTTCCTGACACTTTAATGTCTTCCCTATTTATTTTTATTTTATAACCTCCCCATTTTGTTTACACTTTCAGCTAATTTTACACATAGCTGATTGGGAACATTTAATGTGTGTTCGCATCTGCATTGTCTTTCTGTTGAGGGGTTCAGACGGAGCTTTCCATCGGGGGAACACCTCAATGGAAAGGCAAACAGAAACCATAGCTTCTGTTGTATCACCGTTGATCTCAATGGTGACGGATACTTTGCTAATGGTTTCTGTTTTTCACCATTGTGAAATGGTTCTGTTTTTTTGACTGAATCAATAGCGCAGTCCACTTTGATTCCTCCCCAGCTCTCCTATATTCTTTTCAATGTGGAGCCCAAAACTGAATACCAAAATAGAGAAGGGGGTCTTACAAGGGGTTTATGGAGGGATAATATTACATTAGACTTACGGGTATTTATTTCTCTTTTTATACACCCTAAAAATGTATTTACTTTTGTAGCTGCTGCATGACATTGAGTACTGCTGCTTACCAGGGCCGATTTTAGCGTTTCTGCTGCCAGAGGCAAAAATTGAAATGGTGCCTCCCAGATATTGATTGACACCTCCTGGCCGTTCTACATCACTAGCAGCCTCCACCAACTCTTGCGTATGCACCATTGCCTTGTACTCCCCTGGCATGCGCGTTGCAGCGATGAAGCCGGGCAGAGTACACCTCGCTGCATGGTACGTTGCCAAGCAATATGAGGCAATGGCACATCCGAGAAAGTTGAAGGAGACTGGTAGTGATGTATAACAGCCAGGGGGATGTCAATCAAGCATGGAAAGGTGGGTTTGGATGCAGGGCTATGTGACACCGCCCCATGACCCTTTAATGAGTAATTAACATATAGTGTGCGCCGTTTTAAAAGTTGATTTTATAGATTTTGCTGCATCTAAAAAAACTTACAAGGAAATATTGTCAGGTCATGTATTACGACATGGTGGCGGTTCAAGGGGTTAAAACCTACCTGACAGGTTCCCATGAAATGTACAATGAATTGAAAACAATTCCATCTGCTTTGCAATTTTGTTATTATAAATACATCCTATATAATTACATCTCCAGAATCAAGCTCATACATATATATGGCATGAGAACCAAGCTCTTTTTTAAAAATAAAAAAAATGTCAATAAAGAATTTTGTTTTTCTTTACATATGATATAAGAAATATTTAACATCCATTGCGAATAACATCCTTCTCTATTATATACAAAAAGATATACTATATATACAACTTGGTTGAACTTGATGGACATGTGCCTTTTTTCAACCGTACTAACCAAGTAACAACCAACTTATCAAACAAACATTAACACAACCCCCCCCCCCCCCATGGCCAAAAAAAACAAAACATATATAAAAATCAAACAAAAACAAAAAAAATACAATGCAACCAAAGGATTGTTTTTCATGGTAGAACAAATATAGTAATTTACCAACTACTCCATGTATGTTTTTGGGCTTTCCCAACCTAATAATACCAGCCTGCAGTCGCCCCAGTACCCGACCATCACTACAGATCATACTACTGAATCGTATCTGGCTCTTCCTGGCACCCCTGGTAGCGGTGGGCATCAGGTTAATAATGGTGGCTAGTGTTAGCCTCTGCATCGGCTAACACTAAGCCCCAATTTTTTTTTTAAATTAAAAAAGTTTTTATTATTACAAATTTTTACCAAAGAAGACTTCCCAACTCCACCCGAATTCCCCCGCTCACAAACAAAAGTCCTACAATGAATGCTAGCAATCTTCCAGCTCGCCAGCTCGTGGATGTTCTCAGGTAGAGTGCTTCAAAGAGGCACCAGCAAGGAGGTAAATAAATCACCCCCTTCCCTTAACATGTCATATATGATGTAATCATGGAACACAGTAGCAGAGATATAGCAAACAGGTTATAAGCTAAATTAGCACACAGCCCAGATGCACATTTGGACAGATATCAAAGAGCCAGCGACCAACGATCCACCAGCCCCCTTACAACGGGAAAGTGTTAATCTATAAGGGGCCTATCCACCAGAAGAATCGCCGGAGCCAAACCTGGGGCATCCAACCAAGGGGACCATATGTCTTCAAATTTGGCAGGGGTACCCCTTTTTCCATATACATACTTTTCTAATCTTAGCATGGTGTTAACTCTCGTTTTAAATTCAGAAAGGGTGGGCGGTTCTGTATCTGCCAATGGGATGCAATTAGTTTTCTAGCCTGATACAGAAGGCGCATTACCGCCAATCGCTTGCTCTCCGTCACAGGTAGTTTTGCAGTATGGCCCAAAATACATATCACAGGATCAAAATCCATAACACAGTCAGAAATTAAATTAATGAAGTCCACCATATCCCTCCAGAACCTATTCAACCTAGTGCAACTCCACATGACATGTATCAGGTCTGCATTCAGCTCACTACATCTATGACAGGAGGAGTCTGGCCTATAGCCCATTTTGTACAGCAACAATGGGGTTCTGTAAACCCTATGCAAGAGGTATAGTTGGTAAAGTCTGTACATTTCACTCAAGGATGTCCTAGGAACCTGTTCCATGACATCTTGCTAGACCTCCTCTTCCATAGGACCCACGTCACGTTCCCAACTCTGTTTTAGGGAAAGGGACTGACCTTTATGGACGGCCTCAAGGAGACATTTGTAGAATAATGAAATAACTCCCTTAGTACCCCCAGGCTGAGCCACCAGATCAACAAGTGAGGATTGAGGAGCCTGCGTCAATGTAGACTGCCTATTCTGTAAGTCCCGTGCATGTCTGAATTGAAGATACTGATAGAAAGCAGATTGAGGCAAGGCAAATTCTGATTGCAGGTCTTCAAAAGTTCTGAATATATTCACGTTCACCAGCTGAGTAGGAATAATGATCCCACTGTTCCACCACCCATCAAAACGCTCTAGTTTGTCAAATTCCTTAAAATGCACATTATGCCATATAGGAGAGTATTTAGTAAACCCTACCAGGCCTATCACTGCTTTCACCTTGGCCCAGATTTTATATATAAGTAGTATAGTGGGTATGGACCGTCCCTTCTCTCCCAAGCGACCTGCTTCAAGGGCCTGCAGTAGAAATCGTTCCCCCATAATATAACTAGTTAATCTGCCAGTTGTGCCAATAGTGCTATCCGTCCCCCACACCCTAAGGTGTTGGAGCTGTGCTATTAGGAAATACATCCATGGATTCGGCACTACCAATCCCCCATCCTCCTTGAATCGCTGTAACGGCTCCAAACGTATCCGTGGTACTCCCTTCTTCCATATGAGGTCACGAAAAATAGCATCAATTTTATGGAAGACTCTAAGGGGTTGCCAGATTGGGGAATTATGACTTATATATAAGACTTGTGGCATAAGAATAATTTTACCAAGATTCGCCCTTCCAATAACCCCAAGAGGAAGTATACACTATGCCGCAGATTTAGTTTGCATCTTGTGAAGAAGTGGAACAACATTCAGAGTCTCAAAGTCTGGAAATCTAGCGCTAATCTGAACACCCAGGTATTTAAAATGAGGAACAATCTGTAGCCTCTCCGTTGGCAGAATGGAGGTAGCCTGTTGAGGTCCCACCAGAAGAAGAGAGGATTTAGTCCAATTAATAGTGAGACCAGACAGCTTACCAAAATCAGTGATAAGCTGAATAGAATTATTCAATGAGACAGGCCAGTCATTTAAAAACAGCAACATGTCATCTGCATAGAGGGCAATTTTTTCATGGAGCAACCCATATTGGAAACCTCTCATCTCATCAGCCTGTCTAATAGCTTCCGCAAGCGGCACGATGGCCAGCGCAAATAACAGGGGTAAAAGGGGGCACCCCTGTCTCGTCCCCCTATATAGCGCAAAGGAATCCGAGATCAACCCATTAGCCTTAAGTCTAGCCCTGGGAGAATCGTACAGAAGCCGAACCCACTTAACAAAGGTGTCTCCAAAGTCAAGACATTTCAGAGTGGCCCAAAGATACTTCCATTCAACACTTTCGAAGGCCTTAGACGCGTCAAGTGACGCCACTGCCTTAGCACCCTTAACAGATTGTGTCATCTGAAGATTTAGAAACAGTCTCCTGAGGTCAACAGTCATGGACATATCTGGCATAAAGCACGCCTGGTCCTGATGTACCACTTTAGAAATTATACGGGATACTCGACTAGCCAGTAGTTTTGCCAGAATCTTGACGTCTACCGTTAATAGGGATATCGGCCTATATGCGTCAGGTTGTCGAACATCCTTACCGGGTTTGGGGATTAAAACAATAACAGCATCCATCATAGACATTGGGAGATGTCCCAGAGGAAAGGCCTCTTGATATACCTCAAGTAGCCGTGGTAACAGCTCTTCTTTGTATGATTTAAACACCTGCGATGGAAGGGCATCCAATACAGGGGACTTATCATTAGCCAATTCAATCAGTGTAAGTGGAGCATCCAACTCGGTCGAGTCCTCCAGAGTCAGAGAGGGCATATCTAATCCCTGGAAAAAACTATCTAATTCCTCAGAAGCGGGGTCTGCCTTGGAACTGTATATGTTTACATAATACTTTCTCAGAATCTCAAGTATCTCTGGGGAGGTGTCCACTACCCCTCCAGTATCATCATACAACTCTTTAATGTACGGGGAGTCTTGTTGTGCTCTGGAGACTACAGCTAGCAAATGTCCTGCCTTTTCCCCCTCCTCAAAAAAACACTGTTTCTGGAAGAAACGTCTATGGTTTGCCTTTGTCATTAGATATTAACGGAGCTGTTCCTGGGCCTCTCTAAGTTCCCCTGACACCTTTCAGACGGGTCATGTATTAATGCCACTTCCGCTCTCTGCACATCTTCCCTGAAACTTTGTTCTTGGGTCCTAGAGGACGATTTGACCTTATTGACCTCTCTAATCAGGGTGCCCCGGAGGAAGGCTTTCATGGCATCCCATACCACAAGAGCTGATGCAGAGTCCACATTATATCAAAATAACTCTAGGATTTGTGCCTGAACAGGGACTCTAGGGGGTTAGGATTTTCAACCAGTAAGGCTTAAACCTCCAGAGACCCATTGTTTTACTTTCCACGGGAGGCAACCCCAGGGACACCTGTACTGGCGAGTGGTCAGATAATCCCCTAGTCAAGTATTTCACTGCCCTAACATACCCAAGGCTGAGGAGTTTCCCAGGTCCAAGTCACTTCGAGATAGAGTGCCATGCGTGGTAGAGAAACAGGAATAAAATCTAGAGTCCGGGAATCTGGAGCGCCACGGATCTATCAATGCCACTTCATTAAGTCTTGCCAAAAGGTGTCAAACCTCCCCCACCAGAGAGTTCGTCTCCCGCCGCCCTATCTATAGAATTATCTATAGTATTATTAAAGTCACCCATTATCATCCAGGGTGCTTGCGGAGCATGTCTGGTAAACTGTAGTATTCTCTGAAGGACGTCACCCAAGTAGGGCGGTGGAAGATACACCGACGCTATAATACATAGGGAATCAAACAGTTTACCGTATAAACATATAAATCTACCTTCATCATCAATTTCAGAGCTAAGGCATTCAAATGGAATAGCATGATGAAAAAGGATGCTCACACCCCTAGAGTAGGAGGTGTGAGTGGCATGAAATGCCTGCCCTATCCATGGTTTCTCAAGCCAAGATAGCTTATCTGGGGTCATATGTGTCTCCTGTAGGCACATCACCAAGGGCTGAGTGTCCCTAACAAAATCAAAAACTGTTTTCTGTTTTATAGCATCCCCAAGACCTCTAATATTCCACGATATGAATTTTACGGAGGTAGCCAAAACACACCATGTACGTAGAATAATAGAAGGTGAACAACATTTGCTATGAGCGTAGTAGGATTCAAACCCTCCCCATTTCCCCCCAAACTAAAACCCCAGAACTAAAAAAACAGAGCCCCATTTAATAATTCCCTTAAGGTGCAACAGAGGGACCAGGGCTAAAACATATACAGAGTCCAGCAGAGCAGCTGCTCCTATCAGGGTACAGCTGGTCCGCTGGGTGTCAGGAGCAGGTTAAAGAATCACAGCCTTATAATAAACCAATATACATACATAAGGACTAAATGCTGTCGTCCATTGCATCCTGCTAAAAAAAAAATGTGTTATAGAAAGAAATTCAGGGGTAAGTGCAAATTCCCCCAACACCTGTCTGTAACACAGAAGAAGAAAAAGAAATGTAACCTACCCCCCTCTGTAACAGAGCATCAAGCCACACTTGTCAAGGGAGCAAATCACAAACGTAATCAAGGAAAGTCCATGGCACCAGAAATACTCACACCACCCGGGTAGCAGTAGAAATTGAGAAAGAATGCGGGAAGGAAAGACAGAGACAGGAAAGGCATTAGCTCTTATCCATCAAAGAGTCGAGTATGTGTATACAAGTAGTCTCAGTCAGGAAGATTTCGTAGACGTTGCTCGTGCTGAGCCAGCCATCTCACCGCCATCTTCGAGTGTTCAAAGAAATGTGTAGTCCCTAAGGCAACCACCTGGAAGCGGCCGTGTACAGCATCGCGTATGGAACATGAAGAGCCCTCAGACGCCGCTTCACATCCAAGAATTGGGATCTTTTCTTCTGAACGTCCATAGAGTAGTATGGATACAAGGATATTCGTCTGCCATCCATCAATAGGTCAGGGTGATCCCTAGCTTTACGAAGTAGAATGTCACGGTCTCTGTAGTGCAGAGTTTTCCTTAGCATAGTACGTGGAGGACTGCTCGGAGGTAACGGTCTCAAAGGAACTCTGTGTGCCCTCTCTACCGCAAACAGCGGAGTCAGGTTATCTTTGCCGAAGGTTTTAAGCAGCCAGGATTCGATATATTCTGTGGGAGTAGACCACTCCACCTTTACCGGCATACCGACTATGTGTATATTGTTTAGCCTCAAGTGATTTTCCAAATCATCCTGCTTAGCTTTAATGGCCACTATATCATCAGAATGGTTGTCCACTCTCCTCTGCAAAGGCGTAAGCACATCCTCAACTTCACTAACCCATTGTTCCGAGGCAGTGGTTCTCTCAGAGATCTTTTTTAACATCCTGCCGGAGAATAGAAATGTCCTCCTTTACACTGCCAACTTGAAAAGCCAGAAATTTGTGGCAGTGGGCAATCGCCTTCATCACATCAGATAGTGTAAGCAGAGGCTGCACAGTAATGTCTCCCTGCACAGCCACACCCACATCGTTCTCATGCTCTAAATCAAGGGAACATGTCGGCATCTCCTTCCCTCCATCAACATCTTCCCCACTCACTGTTTTCTGAGTAGAATCGGTTGGCAGGACCTGTGATGCCATGGTGATTTCTGAGGAGGCATGGCAGGCATACTTGCTAAACCGTGCTACAGCCTCCCGCTGCTAGTCTGAGGCGCAGTTAGCACGCGCTGGTGTCTGTGACGCGGTGCCATCTTCCTTCTCGCCCCCTTTACCTGCCTTCCCCTTCGCCATGATGCCATGGAGGAGGCTCGGAGTGATGCCAGAATGTGACCGTAGTCCTTCACAGGGTAGGACCCTCGTAGAAGGCCCAGGTACAGGATAACGGGCACTGAAGGGGAAAATGTCAGGATCCCAGCAGGAGCTCACGACTGCTGCGTCCGCTCACATCGCTTGCCGGCACCGCCCCACTAAGCCCCAACTTAGTAATGGACGCTGTCAATCAGCCAGCGGCCATTACTAAGGCGGTAGTAATAACGTTTTAGAAAAAATACAAATACACTGAAAAAATATTTTATTGAAATAAAAAACCCTGACACAACCCTTGCTAACCATTTTATTGAGAATAAAAAAAGCCGTCTTCGATCCAACGTAGTCCAAACCTGTAAAACCAAACAAATCCAAAAAACAAAACATTAGTAACACATGTGGTAGGCTTAAATACAGGGCCCATGTGTGATACTGTCTGTTGGGCTCTGTATCTAAGCCTACCACAAGGTATATACAGAATAAGATTACTGATTGCTGGAGCCTTGTATCTAAGCCTACTATGTGATAGGCTTAGATACAGGGCCCATAAGACAGGATCACACATGGACCATGTATCTAAGCTTACTATGTGGTTGGCTTAGATACAGGGCCCAGCAGACAGGATCACACCATCTAAGTCTGCCACAAGGTAGTCTTAAAGGGGTTGTCCAGTCCCTAAAAATTGATGGCCTACTCTCAGGATACGCCATCAAAAGCTGATGGATCGGGGGTCACAGCAGTCGGACCCCGACACATCAGCTATTCATGGCCTATCCTGAGGATAGACCATCAATTTTTAGGGAATGGACAACTCGGACCCCATCAGACCGTAATAGTATACTTGCCCTCCTCTTCGGCTCCGGCCACAGCAGAGGTCCTGACTCCGTCCAGCGTCGGGATGTGATGCACGGTGCACAGCATCGTGACGTCATGAGCGACGCACAGCATTATGACATCATGTCGCGAAGAGACGTCAGAATCTCCGCTGCGCTCCAGAACAAGGAGGGTAAATATACTGTCAGTTACTATAGTAACAGGGGCCAGTGTAGTTTATTACATAGGCCACAGTTACTATAGTAACTATTTAAATACGTGAATCGGGGGGCCGTGCGCCCCCTCGCTTCGGGGCCTGGTCGCAATTGTGACCCCTATAGTTACGCCACTGCTTCTCAGTAACATATTACTAAGCTGTTAAGTACCTGAACAGTGTTACCTGAATGCCAGTGGTCACAAGATGTGTGGCTCGTGGGTCACATGTCTGACGCCATGTTCAGTCCACTTAGTTATCCTCTGGATGCGTTATTATGGTCTAATATGTAAGATATACAATTTTTTATGTTTTTATAGACAGAGGCTATTACACTGTTATAAGAAAGGTATGTGAGCTGATACATGTATCTTGACTAAAGGGATATAAGTGAAACAGTCTGTCTTCTCCAAATAATTGACACAATAGACTGAGCGTGGGTATAAAGTGGGGGTAGGCCACAGCTTTATTATTTATAGCATGGAGGGAAAAAACCTTGTCCGCAGCTAAAACCGGAAGATCTTGATCTCGTTGACAATAACCGTCACCTCGCGTGCCACGCCACCGCTGCCGCGGTGGGCACGTCCTAGTTGATACGGCAGGTGACTGTACTCCCGTCATCCCTAGCTTGACCGGACAAGGCCCCTCCACACCGCCAGCTGTGACTAGGAACAAATAAACAAAGGAACAAAGTAAATAACATATAATTTACACACAGAACACAAAGGCACACTTGCCAACCAACCAAGTTACATACATTAACAGAATTTGAGATGACAGAAGACTACAACATTCTTAACAATGTTACATGCCCTTGAAATACAACTTCTCAGGGAGGGCGGGCGGGAGGGTTCCTTCCACGATCCAAAGGGGGGTCCAAGAGGAAGCAAATCCCTTGTGTAGCCTAATTTATATGGGTGGGAGGGCTGCTGTATTCCATGTCTGTATGTGTCGTTAATCGACACATACAGAAATGGAAAAAAAAATGGCAGCCCCCATAGGGAAGAAAAAGTGTAAAAATAAGAAAAAGTAAAACACAAACACACAAATAAATATAAACGTTTTTAATAAAGCACTAACATCTTTAACATATTTAAAAAAAAATTGTGATGACACTGTTCCTTTAAGGGGACATACCCTATAGTCACCAGCTCCCAAGCCTAAACAGCATGGGAGCTGTGAAGAAAACTGTATATTTTTTTTATTCTATAAATAAATTAAACAAATAGAAACTAGACAACCCCTTTAATATTTATCTGCCATGTTTTTGCTCATGCTACTAGCTAATCTAGATCTTTCTGTAATATTTCATAGTATTCATAGTCAAGCTGAGTTTCAAGTTTCCTACAAGTATCTTATCTTCGTATCGTCCGCAAAAGCGGACATAACTTTAAGTCATATCCACAAGGTCATTAATAAAGAGATTAAAAAGAATTGGGCCTAACACAGGTCCTTGTAGTACCCAACGGCTGACTTCAGCTCATTTTGAGTATTTACCATTTATAACAACTTTGTTTTCTGTCCCTTAACCAATTCTTTACCGATTTACATACGTTGTCCCCCAATCTCTGCATCTGTAGCTTTAGTACAATGTTAAATATGGAGCCCCCTAGGGTAATATTGTTCGGATTCTTCCAATATAAGAAAAGAACAAACTTCGTTCACATCTGGGTCGGGGTTCCGTAAGTGAGTTCCTTCAGAACTTTCCATCAGGGGATCTCACAAACGGAAACCATAGCTTTCCGTTTGCGTTACCATTGACTTCAATGGTAATGCTTCCGTTGCTAGTGGTTTCCGTTTGTCTCCGTTAAATAAGGTTTCTGTTTTTTTGGCGGAATCAATAGTGTTGACTACGCTATTGATTCCGCCCAAACAAATGGAAAACTTACTGTAATGGGGGCAAACGGAAACCATTAGCAACGGAGGCGTTACCATTGAAATCAATTGAATCCTGACGCAGGGAATGGAATCCTGACGCAGATAGGAACGAAGCCTAACCTGATAGAGTTGTGCTAGTAATAGGCACAACCCTATGGTGAGCTTGTGAGGATGGGGGAAGTCCCATCAGTCATAATTGCTAATGCCATGGGCTGGAGCTCCACAAATACCTTTAACAACCAGATCATAGATTCACAATAAGGGAAAACAACAAAGCTTGCTTCTTTTTGTCACCCAGCGCTGCTGTGGTTGGTAATAGAAGGATCTAATCCCACTAAAAGCAGCACAAGGTGACAAAAATGAGCTAGATAGATTACATCAACCACATCCATTTACAAGTCTTTATAGAAACCGAGGATGTTGGTATGGCATGACCCACTGGCGTAGCTATAGGGGTCGCAGCGGTCGCAATTGCGACCGGGCCCCAAAGCCAGGGGGGCCCACGGCCCCCCGCACCACATCAATAAAAAGTTACTATAGTAACTCGGGCCGCGGGCCCCTGTTACTATAGTAACATACTTTACTTACCTTCCTGGTTCCGGATCGCAGCGGAGGTCCTGACGTCAAGCGCTGTGCGCAGCGCATGACGTCACAGCGCTATGCCGCCGCGCACAGCATCGAGACGACAGAACTCCCGCCGCGGCCGAAGAGGAAGGTAAGGTTAGCCCTGACTGGCGGGGTCTGACTCCCGGGACCCTCCAATCAGCTGTTTTGAAGGGGCCGCAGCACTCGTACGAGAGCTGCTCCCCTTCATTCCTGTCACTTCATTCCGGTCACGCTGTGAATCGGTGTCGGCGATTCACAGTGTGTGCAAGTAGTGAAATGAAGGGGAAGCAGCTCTCGTACGAGTGCTGCGGCCCCTTCAAAACAGCTGATTTGCGGGTCCCGGGCGACACATCAGCTATTGATGGCCTATTCTGAGGATAGGCCATCAATGTTTAGGGACTGCACAACCCCTAAGCCTACGATGTATCAGGCTTAGGGGGCCCATGAGACAGGATCACAGATTGTGTGATCCTGTCTGCTGGGCCCTGTATCTAAGCCAATCACATGGTAGGCTTAGATACATGGCCCATGCGTGATCCTGTCTGCTGGGCCCTGTATCTAAGCCTACCACACTGTAGGTTTAGATACAGGGCCCCAGCACACAGTAATCTTATACTGTATAAGATTACTGTCTGCTGGACCCTGTATCTAAGCCTACCTTGTGGTAGGCTTAGATACAGGGTCCCACAGACAGTATCACACATGGGCCCTGTATCTAAGCCTTAGAGTATGTGCACAGACACTAATTACGTCCGTAATTGACGGACGTATTTCGGCCGCAAGTACCGGACCGAACACAGTGCAGGGAGCCGGGCTCCTAGCATTATAGTTATGTACGATGCTAGGAGTCCCTGCCTCGCTGCAGGACAACTGTCCCATACTGTAAACATGTTTTCAGTACGGGACAGTTGTCCTGCAGCGAGGCAGGGACTCCTAGCGTCGTACATAACTATAATGCTAGGAGCCCGGCTCCCTGCACTGTGTTCGGTCCGGTACTTGCGGCCGAAATACGTACGTCAATTAAGGACGTAATTAGTGTGTGTGCACATACCCTTACACATGTGTTACTAAGCATTTTTTGTGTGTTTTCTTACAGGTTCGGTCGTTGGACTACGGCGGATTCCAGGACTACTTCGATGACAGCTTTTTTTTTTATCAATAAAATGGTTAATGAGGGCTGTGTGGGTTTTTTTTTTATTTCAATAAAATATTTTTTCTATGTTTTTGTGTTTGTTTTTTTTTAAACTATATTACTACCGCCTTAGTAATGGCCGCCGGCTGATTGACAGCATCCATTGCTAAGGCGGGGCTTAGTGTTAGCCGGTGCAGAGGCTACACTAACCCCCTTTATTACCCCGGTACCCACCGCCACCAGGGGTGCTGGGAAGAGCCGGGTACGATCCAGTACCTGACCATCTGTAGTGATGGTCGGCCACTGGGGTGGCCGCAGGCTGGTATTATCAGGAGGGGAAAGGCCAGATACAGTGGCCCCTACCACCCTGGTGATGCTAGGCTGCTGCTGCTTTATTGTATCTGGCTGGTTATGAAAATGGGGGCCCCACGTCATTTAAAAAAAAAAAATAATAAATAAATAATTGGAAAGAACGATGTCGGGTCCCCCCCAATTTTCATAACCAGCCAGATACAACACAGCAGCAGCAGGCAGCATTACCAGGGTGGTAGAAGCTACTGTTTTTGGCCTTCCCCAGCATAATGCTATCAGCCTGCGGCCACCCCGGTGCCTGCCGGTCACTACAGATTGTCGGGTACTGCTTCGTACCCGGCTCTTCCCAGTACCCCTGGTGGCGGTGGGTACCTGGGTAATAATGGGGGTTAGTGTTAGCCTCTGCGCCTGCTAACATTAAGCCCCGCCTTAGTAATGGAGGTTGTCAATCAGCCAGCGGCCATTACTAAGGCGGTGATAATAAAGTTTAAAAAGATACAAGCACATAGAAAAAATATTTTATTGAAATAAAAAAACACAACCCTCATTAACCATTTTATTGAGAATAAAAAAAACGCCGTCATTGAAGTCCTCGTATCCGAAGTCCAACAACCGAACCTGTAAAAAAAACACAAACACAAAAATAATCAGTAACACATAAAGAAGCAAAATTATTATTCTTACCTATCCTGGGTCCAGCGCTGGAGCCGCAATGTCAGCGTGCTGAGCCCTGTATCTAATCCAATCATGTGTGATACTGTCTGCTGCGCCATGTATCTAATCCTATCATGTGTGATACTGTCTGCTGGGCCCTGTATCTAATCCTATCATGTGTGATACAGTCTGCTGAGCTGTGTATCTAATCCAATCATGTATGATACTGTCTGCTGGGCCCTATATCTAATCCGATCATGTGTGATACTGTCTGCTGAGCCACTGTATCTAATCCTATCATGTGTGGTACTGTCTGCTGAGCCACTGTATCTAATCCTATCATGTGTGATACTGTCTGCTGAGCCACTGTATCTAATCCTATCGTGTGGTACTGTCTGCTGAGCCACTGTATCTAATCCTATCATGTGTGGTACTGTCTGCTGAGCCACTGTATCTAATCCTATCATGTGTGATACTGTCTGCTGGGCCACTGTATCTAATCCTATCATGTGTGATACTGTCTGCTGGGCCCTGTATCTAATCCTATCATGTGTGATACAGTCTGCTGAGCTGTGTATCTAATCCAATCATGTATGATACTGTCTGCTGGGCCCTATATCTAATCCGATCATGTGTGATACTGTCTGCTGAGCCACTGTATCTAATCCTATCATGTGTGGTACTGTCTGCTGAGCCACTGTATCTAATCCTATCATGTGTGATACTGTCTGCTGAGCCACTGTATCTAATCCTATCGTGTGGTACTGTCTGCTGAGCCACTGTATCTAATCCTATCATGTGTGGTACTGTCTGCTGAGCCACTGTGTCTAATCCTATCATGTGTGATACTGTCTGCTGGGCCACTGTATCTAATCCTATCATGTGTGATACTGTCTGCTGAGCTGTGTATCTAATCCTATCATGTGTGATACTGCCTTCTGAGCCACTGTATCTAATCCTATCATGTGTGATACTGTCTGCTGAGCCAATGTATCTAATCCTATCCATAGTTTATAGGGTCGTAGTGCTATAGATATGCTATGCTGTCTCATATACACACTTTTTTTTGGGGCGGACACATATGTATTGGGGCTATTTCCCGGACATTTTAAGCCCTGAGGGTATGTTCACACGACAGCGTCTGTTACGGCTGAAATTACTGTGCTGTTTTTAGGAGAAAACAGCACCGTAATTTCAGCCGTAATGGCATGTGCAGGCGTCTTTTGCTGCGTCCATTACGGAAGTAACTGAAGCTGGTTTTCCTTGAAGTCCATGGAAAACGGCTCCATTTACGTCTGAAGAAGTGACAGGCACTTTTTTACGCGCCGCCTTTTGACAGCGCCGCGTAAAAAAAAATGACCGTCGGCACAGAACATCGTAAGACCCATTCAAATGAATGGGCAGATGTTTGCCGACGCTTTTGAGCCGCATTTTCGGACGTAGTTCAATGCTAAAACGCCCGAATTACGTCCGTAAATAGTGTGTGTGAACCCAGCCTTAGTGACGCCCCGGCTGCTAGTGCTGCATTGTTGGGTCACTTAGGCCATGAGAAGTTTGCGGGGGGGGGGGCCCAGTAAGAATTTTTGCATCGGGGCCCATGAGCCTCTAGCTACGCCCCTGGCATGACCTGTTTTTCATGAATTCGTGCTGGTTATCAGTTGATTATTCACCGCTATATACTTTTGCAGTTCATCTCTTAGAATGTGTCGGTATTTGTTTTAAAAAGGCAAATTACAAGGTGATTCCATCATTTCTTCTTCAGCAATGAGTGATTTCATAATTCTTTACTCTATGTATTTGCTTAGAAGTAAAATAGCTGGGTGGATATCCTCTAATGGTGGTGGTTCCCTAATTTTTTCCAGGGGTAGCAGCTGAATTTTGAAGAACTAAATTGCATTCTTACATTGCATATGCAAATAATCCTATCATAAGGCCAGTCAATTTAAATATCTACTGCATATTTTCATACAAAGATAGCTGTTATAGGTATATATAATCCAAGCAAATGGTTAATGATGGTGGCAACTCCGCGCAAACTGGACGTGGATGAAAAGATAACAGAAGTACAGATAGAACAAGGTTGATGCTGAGAGAGGACATTCAGAAATGTGTGTGCTCTTCCTGACTTGTTTTACAGCACAGACAAGCTGCAGATAGAAAGTTGGCAAAAAATAATAAGTCTGCTTCCTCCTGTAGAGATAAGATCCGGCTCCTGTAAAGGAAACTCAGTCTAACAATCCATCTGTCCACAGCGGAAAGAGTGAACCTTTTGCATGTGCCAGAGAGCTCAGGGAGTGGTGGATGAGTCTTCTGGCTTTGGAACTGTTCAGTACTCCTAGGTTACCAGCAAGAAGTTGGGAGAAATTAATAGTGAACTTTATGAAGCTCCTATCCAGCTACCCCCTTACTACTCAAAAACCTGTATTTATGTAACATAATGTTGGCATACAGGTCATAATCTTAATATATGAAAACAGCCCTGCAAAACATTGTATTGGTTATCCGCCCTGTATCTTTTTTTTTTTCCATTTAGGCCGAGTTCACACGTAGACTAAATAATGCGGATTTTACGCACGGATTTCATTGTGGAAAATCTGCTGAGTAGCAGCAAAGTAGCAGCAAAGTGGATGAGATTTGTTCAAATCTCACCCACATTCTGCGTAAAAAAAAACAGCCGAAAAAACATTCATAAATTGACCCTGCGGGCCAGAGGGCGGGATTTCCCGGCCCGACCACGGTACAGGTGAACGGGACCCCTGCCATCATAGACATTTATTATGCTAGGAGTCTCTGCCTCCTCACAGAAGGAAATCTGGCTGACACACGGAACATTTTTCAATTGGTCGTGTGCAAGAGGTGTAACAGATGCCTGTTAGTTTTACACTGACGGGCAATAATACACTGCAATACAGAAGTATTGCAGTGCATTATAAAAGCAATCAAAGGATCGCTTAGTAAAGTCCCCTAGTGGGACTAAAGAAAAAAAGTTAATCGGTTCCAGAATGCCGGCTGTGTATATACCTAAAACCCACGCTATAGAGTATTTACCGCGCAGGTTTTAGCTCGCTGCCCAATGTCGGGTCCCCGACAGTCAGTGACTCCCAGGGACCCTGAGGTGAAGATAGAAGCAGCTTTCGCTGCTTCTATCTTCTCTGATCTCTTCTACACAGTGCTCAATGAGCACTGTGTATATGAATAGAGGCAGCGGTTAATCGCTGGGTGACATTAGTGGTAGGCTAAGTAAGACCCAGCACAGCCCTATTAGTGACAATAGTCACTATAAGAGGGCGGATTTCCCATGTAAATGGGGCTGCTGTACAGCCCCAATATCAGTGGAAAAACATGGTGTAAAAGAGGAAAAAAAATAAAATAAAGTCCCACAAAGATCTTTTCTGACCTGACCTTTGAGGGACAGACCATAATAATAAAAAAATAAAAGTAAAATAAAGTGCAAAAAAATTAATAATAAATACACAAAATACCCACCCAAAAAAACCATTCCCCCCGTCAATCATTGTCGTAACGCTAGCCCTGACCCAATTACCCTTAAATAGACATGTAATATATCAGAATTTACAGTAGACAATGGCGATCACAAATAAAAGCTCTATTTTAGGGTAAAACTCTATTATTACCAGAAAAAAATAGCTAAATTGTAAAAAAAGCAATTTTTTTTACTATAATTTACAAACTTTAAGCTTAGAAATTCTAAAATCGCAAAAAGCATGTATGTAAAGATGATAAAAAAAAGAAACCTGCAATGTCTACGAAAATAACATCGCAAAAATCAAGTCGCTAGCCCAACAAATAAGAAAGTTATAGCCGTATAACTACCGCATGCTAAAAAATGGCTAAACGGTGTCTGGTCCTTAACCCCTTAAGGACGCAGCCTAGTTTTGGCCTTAAAGGAACAGTGTCATCACAAATTATTTTTTTATATGTTAAAGATGTTAGTGCTTTATTAAAAACGTTTATATTCATTTGTGTGTTTGTGTTTTACTTTTTCTTATTTTTACACTTTTTCTTCCCTATGGGGGCTGCCATTTTTTGTTCCATTTCTGTGTGTGTCGATTAACGACACATACAGACATGGAATACGGCAGCCACAGTCCCATAGGGACTGCGAACGGCTCCCGTCCCATTGACTGCAGTGTACGGCGTCTGTGTGGGAACTGCGCATGCGCCGCTCCCACACAGTCCTATTCGAAATTGGCGCCGTCCGGCGCCATTTTCCTGTGGACCGGAAGTCGCGGCCGGACAGTAATATTACTACTTCCGGTCGCGGCTTCCGGATTTGTGCACTTGCACCAGCGGCAGCAAACGGAGCGGACGGGCCGGAGGGAGCCGCGGCGGCAGGAGCAGGTAAGAGATTTCAATGTATGTTCGTGTTTGTGTGTGTTTACTACTGTATGTAAACCTACTACACTGTGGGTTAGCTCAAAAAATGGCGACACACAGTGTAGGAGGTTACACTGTTCAAACCCCTCGTTTATCCCGGCACTAGCCAGGATAAAGGAGGGGGGGATGCTGAGAGCTCACTAGAGCGAGGGCTTTTAACCCAATGTTGCAATGCTGCAATTTTGGGAACAGCTCCATCTAGTGACCAAAAATGGGTAGTATTATAAATTAGAAATAATTTATAATATTTCCTGACTCGTGCAAAAAAATAAAAAAAATTTGAACAATGTTTAATCACCCACACACTAAATGTTTAATTTTTTTAAAAAAAACATGTTTTTCTGGCAACACATTCCCTTTAAGGCTCAGAGCCCATTTTTCAAATCTGACATATTTCACTTTATGTGGTAATAACGTCGGAATGCTTAAACCTACCCAAGCGATTCTGAGATTGTTTTCTCGTGACACATTGGGCTCCATGTTCGTGGTAAAATTTGGTCTATATATTCAGTGTTTATTGGTGAAAAATTGCAAAATGTAGAGAAAATTTTGAAAAAATTGCATTTTTCTGAATTTAAATGCATCTGCTTGTAAAACAGACGGATATACCACCCAAAATAGTGACTAGTTCACATTTCCCATATGTCTACTTCAGATTGGCATCGTTTTTTGAACATTCTTTTATTTTTCTTGGACGTTACAAGCCTTAGAACATAAACAGCAATTTCTCATATTTTTAAGAAAATTTCAAATGCCTTTTATTTAAGGTACCTGTTCAGTTCTGAAGTGGCTTTGAGGGGCCTATGTATTAGAAACCCTGATAAAACACCCCATTTTAAAAACTAGACCCCTCAAAGTATTCAAAACAGCATTTAAAAAGTTTTTTAACCCTTCAGGCACTTCACAGGAATTAAAGCAAAGTGGAGGTGAAATTTGCAAATTTCATTTTTCTTGCTGAATTTCAATTTTATTCATTTTTTTTCTGTAACACAGAAGGTTTTACCAGAGAAACACTACTAAATATGTATTGTCCAGATTCTGCAGTTTTTATAAATGTCCCACATGTGGCCCTACTGCGCTCGTGGACTAAAACACAAGCCCTAGAAGCAAAGAAGCACCTAGTGCATTTTGAGTCCTCTTTTTTTATTAGAATATATTTTAGGCAGCATGCCAGGTTTGAAGAGGTGTTGAGGGGCCAAAACAGTAAGAATCCCCCCATAGTGACCCCATTTTGGAAATTACACCCCTCAAGGAATTCATTTATGGTTGTTGTTACCATTTTGACCGCACAGTTTTTTCACAACACGTATTTGAATTGGGCTGTGAAATGAAAAAAATTTCATTTTTTCCAATAAAATGTCATTTCTGATCAAAATTTCTTATTTTCACAGGGAACAAAATACCCCATTTGGTTGCCCAATTTGTCCTTAGTGTGGCAATACCCCATTTGTGGTGATAAACTGCCGTTTGGGCCCATGGGAGGGCTCAGAAGGAAAGGAGCGCTATATGTTTGTTGGAGTCCAGATTTTGCTGGATTGGTTTTCGGGTGCCATGTCGCATTTGCAGAGCCTCAGGGGTATCAAAGCAATGGAAACCCACCAAAAGTGACCCCATTTTGGAAACTACACCCCTCAAGGAATTCAGTTATGATTGTTGTTAGCATTTTGAGCACACAGTTTTTTCACAGCACCTATTTCAATTGGGCTGTGACATTAAAAAAATGAAATTTTTTCCAATAAGATGTAATTTTTTATCAAAATTTCTTATTTTCACAGGGAACAAAATGCTCAATTTTGTTGCCCAATTTCTCCTGAGTGCAGCAATACCCCATTTGTGGCAATAAACTGCCGTTTGGGCCCATGGGAGGCCTCAGAAGGGAAGGAGCGCTATGTGTTCTTTGGAGTACAGATTTTGCTGGTTTGGTTTTCGGTTGCCATGTCGCATTTGCAGAGCCCCAGAGGTATCAAAGCAATGGAAACCCACCAGAAGTGACCCCATTTTGGAAACTACACCCCTCAAGGAATTCATTTATGGGTAATGTGACCATTTAGACCCCATAGTTTCTTCACAGAACTTATTTGAATTGGGCTGGGAATTAAAAAAAAATATATTTTTTCCAATAATATGTCATTTTAGCTCAAAAATTCTTATTTTCACAAGAAATAAAATACTCCATTTTGTTGCCCAATTTGTCCTGAATGCGGCAATACCCCATTTGTGGTGATAAACTGCCGTTTGGGCCCATGGGAGGGCTCAGAAGGAAAGGAGCGCTGTGTGTTCTTTGGAGTCCAGATTTTGATGGATTGGTTTTCGGGTGCCATGTCGCATTTGCAGAGCCCCAGAGGTATCAAAGCTATAGAAAACCCACCACAAATGACCCCATTTTGGAAACTACACCCCTCAAAGAATTCATTTATGGGTGTTGTGACTATTTTGACCCCATAGTTTTTTCACAGAACTAATTTGAATTGGGCTGGGAATGAAAACAAAATAATTTTTTTCAAATAATATGTAGTTTTGGCTGAAAATTTCTTATTTTCACAAGAAACAAAATACCCCATTCTGTTGCGCAATTTGTTCTGAGGGCCGCAATACCCCATTTGTGGTGATAAACTGCCGTTTGGGCCCATGGGAGGGCTCAGAAGGAAAGGAGCGCTGTGTGTTCTTTGGAGTCCAGATTTTGATGGATTGGTTTTCGGGTGCCATGTCGCATTTGCAGAGCCCCAGAGGTATCAAAGCTATAGAAAACCCACCACAAATGACCCCATTTTGGAAACTACACCCCTCAAGGAATTCATTTATGGGTGTTGTGACTATTTTGACCCCATAGTTTTTTCACAGAACTAATTTGAATTGGGCTGGGAATGAAAACAAAATAATTTTTTTCAAATAATATGTAGTTTTGGCTGAAAATTTCTTATTTTCACAAGAAACAAAATACCCCATTCTGTTGCGCAATTTGTTCTGAGGGACGCAATACCCCATTTGTGGTGATAAACTGCCGTTTGGGCCCATGGGAGGGCTCAGAAGGAAAGGAGCGCTGTGTGTTCTTTGGAGTCCAGATTTTGATGGATTGGTTTTCAGGTGCCATGTCGCATTTGCAGAGCCCCAGAGGTATCAAAGCTATAGAAAACCCACCACAAATGACCCCATTTTGGAAACTACACCCCTCAAGGAATTCATTTATGGGTGTTGTGACTATTTTGACCCCATAGTTTTTTCACAGAACTAATTTGAATTGGGCTGGGAATGAAAACAAAATAATTTTTTTCAAATAATATGTAGTTTTGGCTGAAAATTTCTTATTTTCACAAGAAACAAAATACCCCATTCTGTTGCGCAATTTGTTCTGAGGGCCGCAATACCCCATTTGTGGTGATAAACTGCCGTTTGGGCCCATGGGAGGGCTCAGAAGGAAAGGAGCGCTGTGTGTTCTTTGGAGTCCAGATTTTGATGGATTGGTTTTCGGGTGCCATGTCGCATTTGCAGAGCCCCAGAGGTATCAAAGCTATAGAAAACCCACCACAAATGACCCCATTTTGGAAACTACACCCCTCAAGGAATTCATTTATGGGTGTTGTGACTATTTTGACCCCATAGTTTTTTCACAGAACTAATTTGAATTGGGCTGGGAATGAAAACAAAATAATTTTTTTCAAATAATATGTAGTTTTGGCTGAAAATTTCTTATTTTCACAAGAAACAAAATACCCCATTCTGTTGCGCAATTTGTTCTGAGGGCCGCAATACCCCATTTGTTGTGATAAACTGCCGTTTGGGCCCATGGGAGGGCTCAGAAGGAAAGGACCACCATTTGGCCTACTGGGGATTTTCTAGTGCGAAGTCATGTATGCAGAAGCACCTGAGGTACCAGTACAGTTGAAACCCGCAAGAAGTGACCCCGTTTTAAAAACTACACCCTTAAGGCATTCATCTAGAGGTGTAGTGAGCATTTTGACCGGAGACCTACACCCCATAAACTGTAATGTGGGTTCTCCCGGGTATGGCAATACCCTACATGTGGCTGTTATCAGCTGCCTGGGCACACAGCAGGGCTCAGAGGGGAAAGACGAGGGGGGATTAGCTGTGCGGAGTGCATCAGGGTAAGTAAAATTGGGGTAAATTATAAACCAAGGGATGTATGATAAATTTTAAAACACTCTTTCATACAGAGCTCTGGTTATTCGGGACACGTGTCACATTGATATATTGTGTCATCCCTTATCGCCCTCTTATAGCAGACTTTGCACCTCTTTTGACTTTTTCCCTTCTTGCCAGTTTGGGGAACTTCCCCTGGAAAGTGTTGCCGCTCTGGTACGATGCGTGTGGCCCCGCTTCCAGAAGTACTGGGTGCCCCCCCTTCTTGGTCCCTAAAGATTAGGTTCTTGATTATCACCTCTTGAAATTCCAGGAAAGTACCCGTCTGGCCTGCACATCGACGTAGCACGTACACATTGTACAAAGCCATCTGTATGATGTGCCCGGCCAGCTTCTTATACCACATCGCATAGCGCTGTAGGGCTTCAGGGCTTGATCTTACAAGTCCATCCCTCCCATGTACCTATTGTAGTCCAGGATGCAGTCTGGTTTGGGGGTGGCCTTTCCTTCATATATCCTAAACCTGTAGGTATACCCTGATGCACTCTCACAGCTTATACATCTTCACGCCATACCTTGCCCTCTTACCCGGCAGGTACTCGCGGAATTGAACCCTCCCTTTAAAATGTACCAGGGACTCATCAATAGAAATACACTTCTCGGGGGTGTATGCTTGGGAAAACCGGGCACTGGAACGGTCTAATAGGGTCTCCTTTTTTACAAAAGGTCACAACTGGGTTCATCTCGGGGTGGGCACGGCTCATTATCAGTATAATGTAAGAAGCGAAGTATTGCCTCATTTATTTATTTTTTTAGGTTCCAGTTCAGTTCTGAAGTTGCTTTGAGGGGCCCATATATTAGAAACCCCTATGAAATACCCCATTTTAGAAACTAGACCCCCCAAAGTATTCACAACAGCATGTAGAAAGTTTATGAACCCTTTAGGTGTTTCACAAAAATTTAGAGCAAAGTAGAGGTGAAATTTACATTTTTTTTTTGTCAGAAAATCCTCTTTATACCATTTTTTTTATAACATAAAAGGATTTATCAGTGAAACGCAAATTAATACGTATTGCCCAGATTCTGCAGTTTTTAGAAATATCCCACATGTGGCCCTAGTGTGATAATGGACTGAAGCACCGGCCTCCGAAGCAAAGGAGCACCTAGTGGATTTTGAGGCCTCTTTTTTATTAGGCACCATGTCCGGTTTGAAGAGGTCTTGTGGTGCCAAAACATTGGGAACCCCCCAAAAGTGACCCCAATTTGGAAACTAGACCCCTTGAGGAATTCATTGTAGTTTTCATGGGGTGCATGCAGCTTTTTGATCAGTTTTTATTCTATTTTTAGGTGGCGTGGTGACTAAAAAACAGCAATTCTACTATTGTTTTTTTTATTCTTTTTTTTTTTACAGCGTTCACCGTGCACTATAAATGACACATTCACTTTATTCTGCGGGGCGATACGATTACAGCGATACCAGATGTTTATAGTTTTTTTTTATGTCTTATGGCGTTTGCACAATAAAATACGTTTTGTAAACAATCATTCACTTTTTGTGTTACCTTATTCTAAGAGCCATAACGTTTTTATTTTTCAATCAATAAAGCCGCGCGAGGACTTATTTTTTGCGTAACGAACTGCAGTTTCGATCAGTACCATTTTTAGGTACATGCGACTTTTTGATCTCTTTTTATTCCATTTTTTGGGAGGTGAAGTGACCAAACAATTGTGATTCTAGTACGGTTTATTATTATTTTATTTTACGGCGTTCACCGTGCGGGATAAATAATGAAATAATTTTGTAGTTCAGGCCGTTACGGACGCGGCGATACCAATTATGTATAGTTTATTTATATATTTTTATTAATAATAAAGGACTGATAAGGGAAAAGGGGGGATTTTTACTTTTATTACTTTCAAATCTTTTATTTTCTTATTTTTACACATCTTTTTTTAACTTTACTACTTTGTCCCACTAGGGGACATGAGGGCAGGAGGCCCTGATCGCTATTCTAATACACTGCACTACATGCGTAGTGCAGTGTATTAGAACTGTCAGCTACTCACTGACAGCAAGCATAGTGGGTCCTGACGTTGTCAGGACCCACTAGGCTTCCGTCTATGGCATAGCCGGACGCCATTGTTTGGTGTCCGGTTGCCATAGTCACCATCGCCGGCCGCTATCGCGTAGGAGGCCGGCGATGGCAGCTTAACCCCTAAAAAGCTGCGATCTCTATAGAACGCGGCTTTTAAGGGGTTAATCAGCGGGGACACAGCGATCGGTCCCCGCTGTGGGAGCTGTGACAGCTGCTGAACAAGACAGCAGCGTCACAGCTCCTGTATGTGTCGGGAGGACGGCCGAAACGGCCATTACTCCCGAGACGTACTATTACGTCATGGAGCGCGAACGATACAGCTGCCATGACGTAATAGTACGTCAAGGAGCGGGAAGGGGTTAAAGAGGCTCTGTCACCAGATTATCAGATCCCTATCTCCTATTGCATGTGATCGGCACTGCAATGTAGATAACAGTAAAGTTTTTTGTTTTTTTTAAAAACGATCATTTTTGGCCAAGTTATGAGCAATTTTATATTTATGCAAATGAGCCTTTCTAATGGACAACTGGGTGTGTTTTTTCTTATTTCCAACTGGGCGTGTATTGTGTTTGTAACGTCTGGGCGTGTTTACTTGTTTTACTAGCTGGGCGTTGTGAATAGAAGTGTATGATGCTGACATATGATGCTGACATACACTTCTATTCACAACGCCCAGCTAGTAAAACAAGTAAACACGCCCAGATGTTACAAACACACAATACACGCCCAGTTGGAAATAAGAGAAAACACGCACAGTTGTCCATTAGAAAGGCTCATTTGCATAAATATAAAATTGCTCATAACTTGGCCAAAAATGATCGTTTAAAAAAAAACAAAAAACTTTACTGTTATCTACATTGCAGCGCCGATCTCATGCAATAGGAGATAGGGATTTGATAACCTGGTGACAGAGCCTCTTTAACCGGTTAAGGACTAGGCTGTTTTACAGCTAAATGACCAGAGCAAATTTCACAATTTTGCTATGCGCTTCTTTAGATGACTATAACTCAGCAGGTGAATAAAGTTCATCTTTGAATTTTACACTCTTTTTAAAGGACAGATAGGGCTTTGTTTTAGTGGCATTTGTCAGTATATATAATTATTTTTTTTTTCTCTAAAGTGGGCAAAATTGGAAAAAAATGCAAGAATTTAACAATTGCGTCGGTTTATGCTAGCATTTTTCACACACGGTATGGACCACGGACAAAATTAATCTCCTTTCACATTCTTCCACTTCTCCCGTGCATGGGGATACCAAATATGTGAGCCTTATTCACTGTGCGGGCATGTGCCAGGGCTTGGCATAAAAGGAGGCTTTTTGGCCTTTTCGGTCCAGGAATTTTGCATTTGATTTTATAGCCGCATACTGTTTTCTGGGGGGCCTAATGCTGCTGAAACATTAGAAACACCCCATAAATGACTTCATTCACACAAGTAGACCCCACAAGGTTTCCTTCAAGGGGTTTATCATATTTTTAGACAGTCCAGTTTTCTTCTGAAAGTTTCTTGAATAAGATGGAACAAAATAAAATCAGCACTTTTTTAGCAAATGCGTCAGTTTAGGCTAGCATTTTTCACACACGGTATAGACCACGGTCAAAATTCATCTCCTTTCACATTCTTCCACTTCTCCCGTGCATGGGGATACCAAATATGTGAGCCTTATTCACTGTGCGGGCATGTGCCAGGGCTTGGCATAAAAGGAGGCTTTTTGGCCTTTTCGGTCCAGGAATTTTGCATTTGATTTTAGAGCCGTATACTGTTTTCTGGGGGGTGTAATGCTGCTGAAACATTAGAATCACCCCATAAATGACTTCATTCACACAAGTAGACCCCACAAGGTTTCCTTCAAGGGGTTTATCATATTTTTAGCAAGTCCAGTTTTCTTCTGAAAGTTTCTTGAATAAGATGGAACAAAATAAAATCAGCACTTTTTTAGCAAATGCGTCAGTTTAGGCTAGTATTTTTCACACACGGTATAGTCCACGGACAAAATTAATCTCCTTTCACATTCTTCCACTTCTCCCGTGCATGGGGATACCAAATATGTGTGCCTTATTCGCTGTGCGGGCATGTGCCAGGGCTTGGCATAAAAGGAGGCTTTTTGGCCTTTTCGGTCCAGGAATTTTGCATTTGATTTTATAGCCGCATACTGTTTTCTGGGGGGCGTAATGCTGCTGAAACATTAGAAACACCCCATAAATGACTTCATTCACACAAGTAGACCCCACAAGGTTTCCTTCAAGGGGTTTATCATATTTTTAGACAGTCCAGTTTTCTTCTGAAAGTTTCTTGAATAAGATGGAACAAAATAAAATCAGCACTTTTTTAGCAAATGCGTCAGTTTAGGCTAGCATTTTTCACACACGGTATAGACCACGGTCAAAATTCATCTCCTTTCACATTCTTCCACTTCTCCCGTGCATGGGGATACCAAATATGTGTGCCTTATTTACTGTGCGGGCATGTGCCAGGGCTTGGCATAAAAGGAGGCTTTTTGGTCCAGGAATTTTGCATTTGATTTTAGAGCCGCATACTGTTTTCTGGGGGGTGTAATGCTGCTGAAACATTAGAATCACCCCATAAATGACTTCATTCGCACAAGTAGACCCCACAAGGTTTCCTTCAAGGGGTTTATCATATTTTTAGACAGTCCAGTTTTCTTCTGAAAGTTTCTTGAATAAGATGGAACAAAATAAAATTAGCTTTTTTTTTTAACAAATGCGTCAGTTTATGCTAGCTTTTTCACACACAAAATGGACCACGGACAAAATTCATCGCATTTCACATTCTTCCTCTTCTCCCGTGCATGGGGATACCAAATATGTGTGCTTTATTCATGGGCATGTGCCAGGGCTTGGCATAAAAAGAGGCTTTTTGGCCTTTTCGGTCCAGGAATTCTGCACTTGATTTTATAGCCGCATACTGTTTTCTGGGGGGTGTAATGCTGCTGAAACATTGGAAACACCCCATAAATGACTTCGTTCACACAAGTAGACCCCACAAGGTTTCCTTCAAGGGGTTTATCATATTTTTAGCAAGTCCAGTTTTCTTCTGAAAGTTTCTTGAATAAGATGGAACAAAATAAAATCAGCACTTTTTTAGCAAATGCGTCAGTTTAGGCTAGTATTTTTCACACACGGTATAGTCCACGGACAAAATTAATCTCCTTTCACATTCTTCCACTTCTCCCGTGCATGGGGATACCAAATATGTGTGCCTTATTCACTGTGCGGGCATGTGCCAGGGCTTGGCATAAAAGGAGGCTTTTTGGCCTTTTCGGTCCAGGAATTTTGCATTTGATTTTATAGCCGCATACTGTTTTCTGGGGGGCGTAATGCTGCTGAAACATTAGAAACACCCCATAAATGACTTCATTCACACAAGTAGACCCCACAAGGTTTCCTTCAAGGGGTTTATCATATTTTTAGACAGTCCAGTTTTCTTCTGAAAGTTTCTTGAATAAGATGGAACAAAATAAAATCAGCACTTTTTTAGCAAATGCGTCAGTTTAGGCTAGCATTTTTCACACACGGTATAGACCACGGTCAAAATTCATCTCCTTTCACATTCTTCCACTTCTCCCGTGCATGGGGATACCAAATATGTGTGCCTTATTTACTGTGCGGGCATGTGCCAGGGCTTGGCATAAAAGGAGGCTTTTTGGTCCAGGAATTTTGCATTTGATTTTAGAGCCGCATACTGTTTTCTGGGGGGTGTAATGCTGCTGAAACATTAGAATCACCCCATAAATGACTTCATTCGCACAAGTAGACCCCACAAGGTTTCCTTCAAGGGGTTTATCATATTTTTAGACAGTCCAGTTTTCTTCTGAAAGTTTCTTGAATAAGATGGAACAAAATAAAATTAGCTTTTTTTTTTAACAAATGCGTCAGTTTATGCTAGCTTTTTCACACACAAAATGGACCACGGACAAAATTCATCGCATTTCACATTCTTCCTCTTCTCCCGTGCATGGGGATACCAAATATGTGTGCTTTATTCATGGGCATGTGCCAGGGCTTGGCATAAAAAGAGGCTTTTTGGCCTTTTCGGTCCAGGAATTCTGCACTTGATTTTATAGCCGCATACTGTTTTCTGGGGGGTGTAATGCTGCTGAAACATTGGAAACACCCCATAAATGACTTCGTTCACACAAGTAGACCCCACAAGGTTTCCTTCAAGGGGTTTATCATATTTTTAGCAAGTCCAGTTTTCTTCTGAAAGTTTCTTGAATAAGATGGAACAAAATAAAATCAGCACTTTTTTAGCAAATGCGTCAGTTTATGCCAGTATTTTTCACACACGGTATGGACCACGGCCAAAATTCATCTCCTTTCACGTTCTTCCTCTTCTCCCGTGCATGGGATACCAAATATGTGTGCCTTATTCACTGTGCGGGCATGTGCCAGGGCTTGGCATAAAAGGAGGCTTTTTGGCCTTTTCGGTCCAGGAATTCTGCACTTGACTTTATAGCCGCATACTGTTTTCTGGGGGGTGTAATGCTGCTGAAAGATTAGAATCACCCCATAAATGACTTCATTCACACAAGTAGACCCCACAAGGTTTCCTTCAAGGGGTTTATCATATTTTTAGCAAGTCCAGTTTTCTTCTGAAAGTTTCTTGAATAAGATGGAACAAAATAAAATCAGCACTTTTTTAGCAAATGCGTCAGTTTAGGCTAGTATTTTTCACACACGGTATAGTCCACGGACAAAATTAATCTCCTTTCACATTCTTCCACTTCTCCCGTGCATGGGGATACCAAATATGTGTGCCTTATTCGCTGTGCGGGCATGTGCCAGGGCTTGGCATAAAAGGAGGCTTTTTGGCCTTTTCGGTCCAGGAATTTTGCATTTGATTTTATAGCCGCATACTGTTTTCTGGGGGGCCTAATGCTGCTGAAACATTAGAAACACCCCATAAATGACTTCATTCACACAAGTAGACCCCACAAGGTTTCCTTCAAGGGGTTTATCATATTTTTAGACAGTCCAGTTTTCTTCTGAAAGTTTCTTGAATAAGATGGAACAAAATAAAATCAGCACTTTTTTAGCAAATGCGTCAGTTTAGGCTAGCATTTTTCACACACGGTATAGACCACGGTCAAAATTCATCTCCTTTCACATTCTTCCACTTCTCCCGTGCATGGGGATACCAAATATGTGAGCCTTATTCACTGTGCGGGCATGTGCCAGGGCTTGGCATAAAAGGAGGCTTTTTGGCCTTTTCGGTCCAGGAATTTTGCATTTGATTTTAGAGCCGTATACTGTTTTCTGGGGGGTGTAATGCTGCTGAAACATTAGAATCACCCCATAAATGACTTCATTCACACAAGTAGACCCCACAAGGTTTCCTTCAAGGGGTTTATCATATTTTTAGCAAGTCCAGTTTTCTTCTGAAAGTTTCTTGAATAAGATGGAACAAAATAAAATCAGCACTTTTTTAGCAAATGCGTCAGTTTAGGCTAGTATTTTTCACACACGGTATAGTCCACGGACAAAATTAATCTCCTTTCACATTCTTCCACTTCTCCCGTGCATGGGGATACCAAATATGTGTGCCTTATTCGCTGTGCGGGCATGTGCCAGGGCTTGGCATAAAAGGAGGCTTTTTGGCCTTTTCGGTCCAGGAATTTTGCATTTGATTTTATAGCCGCATACTGTTTTCTGGGGGGCGTAATGCTGCTGAAACATTAGAAACACCCCATAAATGACTTCATTCACACAAGTAGACCCCACAAGGTTTCCTTCAAGGGGTTTATCATATTTTTAGACAGTCCAGTTTTCTTCTGAAAGTTTCTTGAATAAGATGGAACAAAATAAAATCAGCACTTTTTTAGCAAATGCGTCAGTTTAGGCTAGCATTTTTCACACACGGTATAGACCACGGTCAAAATTCATCTCCTTTCACATTCTTCCACTTCTCCCGTGCATGGGGATACCAAATATGTGTGCCTTATTTACTGTGCGGGCATGTGCCAGGGCTTGGCATAAAAGGAGGCTTTTTGGTCCAGGAATTTTGCATTTGATTTTAGAGCCGCATACTGTTTTCTGGGGGGTGTAATGCTGCTGAAACATTAGAATCACCCCATAAATGACTTCATTCGCACAAGTAGACCCCACAAGGTTTCCTTCAAGGGGTTTATCATATTTTTAGACAGTCCAGTTTTCTTCTGAAAGTTTCTTGAATAAGATGGAACAAAATAAAATTAGCTTTTTTTTTTAACAAATGCGTCAGTTTATGCTAGCTTTTTCACACACAAAATGGACCACGGACAAAATTCATCGCATTTCACATTCTTCCTCTTCTCCCGTGCATGGGGATACCAAATATGTGTGCTTTATTCATGGGCATGTGCCAGGGCTTGGCATAAAAAGAGGCTTTTTGGCCTTTTCGGTCCAGGAATTCTGCACTTGATTTTATAGCCGCATACTGTTTTCTGGGGGGTGTAATGCTGCTGAAACATTGGAAACACCCCATAAATGACTTCGTTCACACAAGTAGACCCCACAAGGTTTCCTTCAAGGGGTTTATCATATTTTTAGCAAGTCCAGTTTTCTTCTGAAAGTTTCTTGAATAAGATGGAACAAAATAAAATCAGCACTTTTTTAGCAAATGCGTCAGTTTAGGCTAGTATTTTTCACACACGGTATAGTCCACGGACAAAATTAATCTCCTTTCACATTCTTCCACTTCTCCCGTGCATGGGGATACCAAATATGTGTGCCTTATTCACTGTGCGGGCATGTGCCAGGGCTTGGCATAAAAGGAGGCTTTTTGGCCTTTTCGGTCCAGGAATTTTGCATTTGATTTTATAGCCGCATACTGTTTTCTGGGGGGCGTAATGCTGCTGAAACATTAGAAACACCCCATAAATGACTTCATTCACACAAGTAGACCCCACAAGGTTTCCTTCAAGGGGTTTATCATATTTTTAGACAGTCCAGTTTTCTTCTGAAAGTTTCTTGAATAAGATGGAACAAAATAAAATCAGCACTTTTTTAGCAAATGCGTCAGTTTAGGCTAGCATTTTTCACACACGGTATAGACCACGGTCAAAATTCATCTCCTTTCACATTCTTCCACTTCTCCCGTGCATGGGGATACCAAATATGTGTGCCTTATTTACTGTGCGGGCATGTGCCAGGGCTTGGCATAAAAGGAGGCTTTTTGGTCCAGGAATTTTGCATTTGATTTTAGAGCCGCATACTGTTTTCTGGGGGGTGTAATGCTGCTGAAACATTAGAATCACCCCATAAATGACTTCATTCGCACAAGTAGACCCCACAAGGTTTCCTTCAAGGGGTTTATCATATTTTTAGACAGTCCAGTTTTCTTCTGAAAGTTTCTTGAATAAGATGGAACAAAATAAAATTAGCTTTTTTTTTTAACAAATGCGTCAGTTTATGCTAGCTTTTTCACACACAAAATGGACCACGGACAAAATTCATCGCATTTCACATTCTTCCTCTTCTCCCGTGCATGGGGATACCAAATATGTGTGCTTTATTCATGGGCATGTGCCAGGGCTTGGCATAAAAAGAGGCTTTTTGGCCTTTTCGGTCCAGGAATTCTGCACTTGATTTTATAGCCGCATACTGTTTTCTGGGGGGTGTAATGCTGCTGAAACATTGGAAACACCCCATAAATGACTTCGTTCACACAAGTAGACCCCACAAGGTTTCCTTCAAGGGGTTTATCATATTTTTAGCAAGTCCAGTTTTCTTCTGAAAGTTTCTTGAATAAGATGGAACAAAATAAAATCAGCACTTTTTTAGCAAATGCGTCAGTTTATGCCAGTATTTTTCACACACGGTATGGACCACGGCCAAAATTCATCTCCTTTCACGTTCTTCCACTTCTCCCGTGCATGGGATACCAAATATGTGTGCCTTATTCACTGTGCGGGCATGTGCCAGGGCTTGGCATAAAAGGAGGCTTTTTGGCCTTTTCGGTCCAGGAATTCTGCACTTGACTTTATAGCCGCATACTGTTTTCTGGGGGGTGTAATGCTGCTGAAAGATTAGAATCACCCCATAAATGACTTCATTCACACAAGTAGACCCCACAAGGTTTCCTTCAAGGGGTTTATCATATTTTTAGCAAGTCCAGTTTTCTTCTGAAAGTTTCTTGAATAAGATGGAACAAAATAAAATCAGCACTTTTTTAGCAAATGCGTCAGTTTAGGCTAGTATTTTTCACACACGGTATAGTCCACGGACAAAATTAATCTCCTTTCACATTCTTCCACTTCTCCCGTGCATGGGGATACCAAATATGTGTGCCTTATTCGCTGTGCGGGCATGTGCCAGGGCTTGGCATAAAAGGAGGCTTTTTGGCCTTTTCGGTCCAGGAATTTTGCATTTGATTTTATAGCCGCATACTGTTTTCTGGGGGGCGTAATGCTGCTGAAACATTAGAAACACCCCATAAATGACTTCATTCACACAAGTAGACCCCACAAGGTTTCCTTCAAGGGGTTTATCATATTTTTAGACAGTCCAGTTTTCTTCTGAAAGTTTCTTGAATAAGATGGAACAAAATAAAATCAGCACTTTTTTAGCAAATGCGTCAGTTTAGGCTAGCATTTTTCACACACGGTATAGACCACGGTCAAAATTCATCTCCTTTCACATTCTTCCACTTCTCCCGTGCATGGGGATACCAAATATGTGTGCCTTATTTACTGTGCGGGCATGTGCCAGGGCTTGGCATAAAAGGAGGCTTTTTGGTCCAGGAATTTTGCATTTGATTTTAGAGCCGCATACTGTTTTCTGGGGGGTGTAATGCTGCTGAAACATTAGAATCACCCCATAAATGACTTCATTCGCACAAGTAGACCCCACAAGGTTTCCTTCAAGGGGTTTATCATATTTTTAGACAGTCCAGTTTTCTTCTGAAAGTTTCTTGAATAAGATGGAACAAAATAAAATTAGCTTTTTTTTTTAACAAATGCGTCAGTTTATGCTAGCTTTTTCACACACAAAATGGACCACGGACAAAATTCATCGCATTTCACATTCTTCCTCTTCTCCCGTGCATGGGGATACCAAATATGTGTGCTTTATTCATGGGCATGTGCCAGGGCTTGGCATAAAAAGAGGCTTTTTGGCCTTTTCGGTCCAGGAATTCTGCACTTGATTTTATAGCCGCATACTGTTTTCTGGGGGGTGTAATGCTGCTGAAACATTGGAAACACCCCATAAATGACTTCGTTCACACAAGTAGACCCCACAAGGTTTCCTTCAAGGGGTTTATCATATTTTTAGCAAGTCCAGTTTTCTTCTGAAAGTTTCTTGAATAAGATGGAACAAAATAAAATCAGCACTTTTTTAGCAAATGCGTCAGTTTAGGCTAGTATTTTTCACACACGGTATAGTCCACGGACAAAATTAATCTCCTTTCACATTCTTCCACTTCTCCCGTGCATGGGGATACCAAATATGTGTGCCTTATTCGCTGTGCGGGCATGTGCCAGGGCTTGGCATAAAAGGAGGCTTTTTGGCCTTTTCGGTCCAGGAATTTTGCATTTGATTTTATAGCCGCATACTGTTTTCTGGGGGGCGTAATGCTGCTGAAACATTAGAAACACCCCATAAATGACTTCATTCACACAAGTAGACCCCACAAGGTTTCCTTCAAGGGGTTTATCATATTTTTAGACAGTCCAGTTTTCTTCTGAAAGTTTCTTGAATAAGATGGAACAAAATAAAATCAGCACTTTTTTAGCAAATGCGTCAGTTTAGGCTAGCATTTTTCACACACGGTATAGACCACGGTCAAAATTCATCTCCTTTCACATTCTTCCACTTCTCCCGTGCATGGGGATACCAAATATGTGTGCCTTATTTACTGTGCGGGCATGTGCCAGGGCTTGGCATAAAAGGAGGCTTTTTGGTCCAGGAATTTTGCATTTGATTTTAGAGCCGCATACTGTTTTCTGGGGGGTGTAATGCTGCTGAAACATTAGAATCACCCCATAAATGACTTCATTCGCACAAGTAGACCCCACAAGGTTTCCTTCAAGGGGTTTATCATATTTTTAGACAGTCCAGTTTTCTTCTGAAAGTTTCTTGAATAAGATGGAACAAAATAAAATTAGCTTTTTTTTTTAACAAATGCGTCAGTTTATGCTAGCTTTTTCACACACAAAATGGACCACGGACAAAATTCATCGCATTTCACATTCTTCCTCTTCTCCCGTGCATGGGGATACCAAATATGTGTGCTTTATTCATGGGCATGTGCCAGGGCTTGGCATAAAAAGAGGCTTTTTGGCCTTTTCGGTCCAGGAATTCTGCACTTGATTTTATAGCCGCATACTGTTTTCTGGGGGGTGTAATGCTGCTGAAACATTGGAAACACCCCATAAATGACTTCGTTCACACAAGTAGACCCCACAAGGTTTCCTTCAAGGGGTTTATCATATTTTTAGCAAGTCCAGTTTTCTTCTGAAAGTTTCTTGAATAAGATGGAACAAAATAAAATCAGCACTTTTTTAGCAAATGCGTCAGTTTATGCCAGTATTTTTCACACACGGTATGGACCACGGCCAAAATTCATCTCCTTTCACGTTCTTCCACTTCTCCCGTGCATGGGATACCAAATATGTGTGCCTTATTCACTGTGCGGGCATGTGCCAGGGCTTGGCATAAAAGGAGGCTTTTTGGCCTTTTCGGTCCAGGAATTCTGCACTTGACTTTATAGCCGCATACTGTTTTCTGGGGGGTGTAATGCTGCTGAAAGATTAGAATCACCCCATAAATGACTTCATTCACGCAAGCAGACCCCACAAGGTTTTCTTCAAGGGGTTTATCATATTTTTAGACAGTCCAGTTTTCTTCTGAAAGTTTCTTGAATAAGATGGAACAAAATAAAATTAGCAATTTTTTAGCAAATGCGTCAGTTTATACCAGCATTTTTCACACACGGTATAGACCACGGTCAAAATTAATCTCCGTTCACATTCTGCCACTTCTCCCGTGCACGGGGATACCAAATATGTGGCCTTATTTATCACATAGAGATGTAGGAGGGCGGACGATAGAAGAAGATTATTTCACATATCGCTTTTTTTCAAAGCTGGTTTTACAAAACTCAACAGAGTTTCTATAACACTTCCAAAATATCTGCTCGTCCACACTTACATTCTGCTCAGGGGTGTAGAGTTGCAGAAATAAATTATTCAGGGAATTTATTAGCGGTCTTATTTTGAACAACCGATCCCGGTTTGCATCGGTACTTGGGGGGGCCTGTGCGTTGTCATTGAAGTGGAGGAACCTCATTATTGTCTCATAACGAGACCTGGGCATTACTGCAGAATATACTGGGGTGGCTTGGGCGGGTCTTGTTGACCAGTAAGACCTAATGGAGGGCTTTTTGACAATACCCATATTTAGGGTGAGCCCCAAATTTTTTTTTAATTCCTGCAAATTGGTGGGCGTCCAATCTCTGGCATGGGTGGATGAAGGTTTCTGCCTTATATATTGCGTGGCATATAAATTTGTTTCGTGGACAATCTGATTTAGGATGTCGTCCGTTATAAATAAATGGAAGTAATCCATTTGGACAAAATTTGTATTGTCCACGGTTATGCCAGGAGTGGCAGTAAATCCGTGGATTCTAGGCCCAAAAGATGGGGCAGGTGCCCATACAAGAGCCAGGACTGGAGGGACCAGGCTGTCCCGTGCTACAGCGCTACTTGGCCCTGCGCTTTCATGTTCTGCAGTTTCGACTGCATCAGGGACAACGTCCCCTGAAGATGAACCTGAAGTGACGCTATCATCGTCACTACCTAAAACAGGTTCCATCTCGAACGCCATCTCTGATGCGGTCTCCGACTCAGACCACAGCATGGCGTATGCCTCCTCGGCGCTAAACAACTTCCTCGCCATAACGTAACTAACACTAACACTAACTAAACAAATTTTATTTTTTTATTTTTTTTATAAAACACACAAACTAAGGCCCCATGCACACGACCGTGCCCGCAATTGCTGTCCGCGATCGCGGGCACGGCCGGCCGCTGACTGACAGCCGCATTTTCGGGCCGTGCTCCCATACAAAGTATGGGAGCACGGCCCGCAAAATGCGAAAGAACGGACATGTTCCATAATTCCCGGAACATTTCCACGGCACTGACACCCTTCCGTAGTGCTACTGAAAGGTGTCAGCGTTCAATGAAAGTGAATGGCTCAGTTTTTGCGGACCGCAGTTGCGGTCCGCAAAAACGGAGGTTTTTTGCTGTCGTGTGCATGGGGCCTAACTGCTATATATATCTACACTACCGCTAACAAAAAAATAAACCGCTATTGCTATATATATTATATATATGTGGATATATATATAATTATATACTCCCTACCTGCCTATTCTAATAGAATAAAAGAAAGAAAGGTAGATAGATAGAAAAAAAGATAGATGGATAGATAGATTGTATAGATAGATAGAAATCTATCTATACAGAGAATGTTTTATAGTGTAACTGTTTGTTTTTTTTTCACTGTAATCTTCTGGCAGCAATTCTCCCGAGTCTCTTTTTCTCCTCAAACTGAAACAATATTTGAGGAGAAGAAAAGAGGCAGGAGATTTACTGCCAGAAAACTCAAAATAAAACAAATGTGGTCGCTGTGATTTTCACAGCGACCACATGTTCAGGGACCATCAGATTGGTCCCTGATACTCTGCCCAGTGCCCAGAGCTGTTGGTAACAGCGAGGGCACAGGGCTGTGTGCACGCGATCGCGGGCACAGGGCTGTGTGCACGCGATCGCGTGCACACTGTTTTCTAAGCAGAAATGCATGTGATCGCTGTGATTGGTTGTCACAGCGATCACATGTTCAGGGGCCAAAAGATTGACCCCTGACATTCTGCCCAGTGCCCATGGCTGTTAGCAACAGCCAGGGCATAGAGCTGTGTGCACGCGATCGCGCGTGCACAGTCTCTGAAGTGCGGCCGTATATATACTATACGCCGGACTTTAGAGACCCTGACCGCTGGCCGTATATTTACGGCCAGCGGTCGGGAACCTGTTAACTGGTTGCCGACACAGGACGAGTATGCTCGTCCTGAGCAGCGAGCACTTCGCGCATTAGGACGAGCATACTCGTCCTGTGTGACAGCCGTCTGTGCCGTCTCTGTGTGTGCGATCGAGAGCGGGGCAACGGCTGTAATACACATCCACGGCCCCACTCTGACAGCGGAGAGGAGAGAAACATCTTCTCTCTGCTGTTAACCCTTTGAACGCCGCGATGACAGCTGATCGCGGCGTTCAAAGAGAGGGGACTTCACATTGATCGCGTCACAGAAAATAACTGTGACGCGATCAAAGCCCACAACTCATATGGCCAGACAGCCCAGGGTCCAGTGAAGGACCCCAGGGCTGTCTGAACATATTTCCTGTTGTTAGGGCATACTGAGGTATGCCCTAACAACTGCCTGTGTACAATCAGTACACAGGCTAATGTACTGGCATAGAGATCTATGCCAGTATATTGCAGTTGCAAAATCAAAATCAAAATGATAAATCCCTTTATGGGATTAAAAAAAAAAAGTTAAATGAATGTAAAAAAAAAATAATGGTAAATAAATAAATAAATAAAAAGTTAATAAAATACAGAGAAACACACATTTTTTATAATAAATAAACTTTTTAAAATATAAGTCCCAAAACATGAAATAATATAGACATATTTGGTATCGCCACGACCGTAACAACCTGTACAACAAATGTATAACATTATTTTTGATGATCGGTGTAGGGTGTAAAAAAAAAAATATTAAAACTGCTGCACAACTGCTTTTTTTCTGCATTTTAATCTAATTAAAAATGTATAGAAATGAAACGATAATGTATTTGTACCAAAAAATGGTACCTACATAAAGTACAACTCGTCCCGCAAAAAAAAAAGTCTCATACAACTACGTGATACAAAAAATAAAAGCGTTATGAGCGTCGGGATGCAAAGAGGGAAATGTAAAAAAAATTGCTCTGTCCTCAAGGCCAAAATTGGCCGTGTCCTTAAGGGGTTAATTGTAATCCTAGTGTTTCCTTTAAAGGAACAGTTTCACCAACATTTTTTTCTTTATATCAGTTTTATGTTAGGGTTTTATTAAAAACGTTTATATTTATTTGTGTGTTTGTGTGTTACTTTTTTCTATTTTTACACTTTTTCTTCCCTATGGGGGCTGCCATTTTTTTTTCCATTTCTGTATGTGTCGATTAACGACACATACAGACATGGAATACGGCAGCTCCAGTCCCATAGGGACTGCGAACGGGGCCCGTTCCATCCACTATGGTGTACGCCGTGTGTGTGGGAACGGCGCATGCGCCGCTCCCACGCAGTCCGATTTGAAATGCGCCATTTTCCTGTGGACCGGAAGTCGCGGCCGGGCAGTAAGATTACTACTTCCGGTCGCGGCTTCCGGACTTGTGCACATGGAGCAGCGGCAGCAGACGGAGCGGACGGACCGGAGGGAGCGGCGGCGACTGGAGCAGGTAAGTGATTTCTATGTATGTTCGTGTTTCAGTGTGTTTTACTAGTGTATGTAAACCTTCTACACTGTGTGTTAGCTCAAAAAATGGCGACACACAGTGTAGGAGGTTAGACCGTTCAAACCCCTCGTTTCTCCCGGCACTAGCCAGGATAAAGGAGGGGGGGATTCTGAGAGCTCACTAGAGCGAGGGATTTTTTCCCAATTTTGCAGCATAAAGCAATGTGGTTGCTTTACCACATGCAATGCTGCAATTTTGGGAATTGCTCCATCTAGTGACCAGTGCTGGGAAATATTATAAATTGAATCCAATTTATAATATTTCCTGACTCGTGAAAAAAATAAAAAAAATTAGAACAATGTTTAATCACATACACACAAATTGTTTAACTAAAAAAAACAAAAACATGTTTTGCTGGCAACACATTCCCTTTAAGTTCTGTAAGTGCCCCTATCTCCTCTTTAGTCATATTGGGATGTTTACATTTCTGGGTTTTTGATCTTTCTTTCAGGATCTTGATGTCTAATTTGACAGCCTTAATAAAAGTTTCAATTGCTGACACATTACAGAAGGGGACAAAATCGGTTTTGAGAGAAAGAACAAAATCACATAGTTTCAATTCTCCAGACCTGTCATTGCTAGCTGCATATTCCTGCTCCGCAAACTAGGTTTTCAATTTGATTGTACGATAAAATCTATGCAAATCAAGTTCTAAATCGAACCAATCAGTTTTAGATGTTGGACAAAATGATAAACCCTTATTGAGTACAGTATATTGCGCTTTTGTTAATATAACAGAGATATTTACCACTAATGTTTTGGTTGATTGTCCACCTTGCGGAGGGATTATGTCCAAGTCATCACTGGTTTGGGCAACGTGGGTTGCCTGGAATTTGCGTTGTCTGAAGTGCCTCCTGCCCCCGTGTCGGGTTCTCCGTTGGTGGTATGTGGAAGTACTTCGTCCAATGCTCGACCTAAAAAATCCTGCTCCTTATTCTCCACAGTAGAGTTGCTCCTTTGTATCCCCTCGTTTCTTGTATGCCTATTTTGTGGACGATCATTTCCAACATATCGACGATGATTCTTCTTTTCAATTTTCTAGTTGTATATATTTCCATTTGTATAATCATCTAAGTCCCTCTGCCACATCTGTTGTTTTGTCTCTTCTAATCCAGATCGAAATTTATCCAAATAGCTGCTTCGTTTAGCCATATACTCATCATATGCTTGCATAGATAGTGATGTTCTCAATGTGGCTTCAATAGTATGCACCTTTTCTCCAGTGCAGTGTAAATCTTTTTGTAGATATTCAATATTTAGCAATAATATATCCAATGCATATTTATTGGAAATTTGGGATATATTGAGTGCAAAAATCATTACTGTAGAAAAAGAAATTTGGTCTCATCTGAGACCTCATACCTCTATGGATTCTATGCGATCTGTAATATTCGCTTAAAGGGAATGTGTCGCTAGAATATATATATATATTTTTTCAGTTAAACAGTTATTATATACATAATTAGACATTGTTCTAATTTTTTTAATTTTTTCACAAGTCAGGAAATATTATAAATTAGATTCTAATTTATAACATTTCCCTGTGCTGGTCACTAGAGGGAGCAATTCCCAAAATTCCCACATTGCTTTATGCTGCAAAATTTGAGAAGACGCACTCGATCTAGCGTCCTCAAACAATGCCCCCACCTTTATCCTGGCTAGTGCCAAGAGAAAGGAGGGGATTGAATGTTCAAACCTCCTACACTGTGTGCCGCCATTTTTTGAGCAAACACACAGTGTAGTAGGCTTACATACAGTGGTAGTCACACACTAAAACACGAACATACACAAACATAACTTACCTGCTCCAGCCGCCGCCGCTGCCGCCGCTCCCTCCGCTCCTAGTGCTTGCTTCTAAACACATGTCCGGAAGCCGCGACCGGAAGTAGTCATCTTACTGTCCGGCCGCGTCTTCCGGTCCACAAGAAAATGGCGCCGGATGTCGCTCGGCCGAAGACCTTCCATTTGGACTGTGTGGGAGCGGCGCATGCGCCGTTCCCACACAGACGGCGTACACCATAGTGAATGGAACGGCTCCCGTTCGAATTCTCTATGGGGATGTATGTGCTGTATTCCATCTCTGTATGTGTCGTTAATCGACACATACAGAGATGAAAATAAAAAATGGCAGCCCCCATAGTGAAGAAAAATTTATAAAAAAAAAAAAGTAAAACACAAACACACAAATAAATAAAATGTATTTTAATAAAACACTAAAAGCAAATTAATATAAATTAATTTTTCTTCGCGACACCCTTCCTTTAAGGTGGATAAATGTAGTCCCATCATGATGGTTCTCTTCGTTTCATTTTCATATTTCTTTTTTAATTCTTTAATCGAGGTATAGACAGAAAAACATCTCCCACTGTGCCCTGGAGTATCCTCTCCACATCAGCCTGGGTATATGGGAAGACATCAGGTTGATCGATTCCCTGGTGATGATCCTTATTAGTAGTCATTTTATAAACGTGCAAATCTTTGTAGGTCAACAATATCAAAAAATGGAAAAAAGCAGCACCGTTCAGTTAGTGCAGGGTGCAAGGTTCCTGTTCTGACATACGACCAATGTCCCAAATTACCAAGCAGAATCCAAAACACAAGACAGCACTCCAAATTCAGCGAAAAAATAGGATCACTTTAATCACCACTTGCAACATCAGCTCTTCTCCATGGGGCCTTTCTCAAGCAATACAACTCAGTGAACAGTGCACATATAAATACATGATTTACCAAAGTACATAATAAAACAATATAAATACAATGTTGTATAATTCATCAATTTAGATACATAGTATATAGTGAAAAAATCTTCAATGTGATGAGCAGGATACCATGATCGTATTTCAACAAATATTAAGAGGGCATTTAGCCCATACTGTATATAAGACCTAAAAAGTAATTAAGTGCCAATACATAAAGTGAAAAAATGCTCTCTTAATATTTGATGAAATACGATCATCATATCCTGTTCACCACATTTAAGATTTTTTCACTATATACTATGTATCTAAATTGATGAATTGCTGTCTTGTATTTTGGATTCTGCTGGGTAATTTGGGACATTGGTTGTATGTCCGAACAGGAACTTTGCACCCTGCACTAACTGAACGGTGCTGTTTTTCTCCATTCTTTTTTTTCATTATCAAAGATTTTTATTTTGAAGATATAACAAGATATAAACATTTCACATATTTGCAAAAAATAGAAATTTGCACGCAGTGCAATACATTCATTTTCATGTTATAATAACAATATGTAATATATAAATACATGTATATGAACATCATGAGGAGGTAGCCTCCCAACTATCAAAATTGAGTGATAATAGAAACGTAACGGTAATAACTGTACCATGTTCACATCCAGACAGTGCAATAGTCAGGGAGACAGTCCCCCAGTAAAGTGAGTGGTACATAAAAGAGCACTTTTAAAGGTATAGACACACAACACATAACACCAGACGACAAAGGGAAACACATACGGACACAGCGCACTCAGTTAGGCTATATCAGGCGTTCAGAACATTCCATCCAGCCAGAGAGGTAGATCAGCCCCACCCCGGAATCCAGACCATACTGCCCAAGTGTGGACAAAGAGCACTGATTTGCCCCTATCAGTGGACAGCAACTCCTCCATCCTCATCATCCCGTTCACCTCTGTCACCCATTCCTTCAGGGACGGTACAGTGTGCGACTTCCAGTGACGAGGTATCACCATTCTCGCCGCGGTCAGGAAATGTCGAAAGATCCCCTTTTTGAGGTGTGGGAGTGATCCAGGAACCATGGAAAGCAATCCAATGGAGGCCGAGGTCGGAACCTCAGTATGGAAAAGCTTGTTGCCTAGATCAAAAAAATTTCCCCAAAAGGGACGTAGCATGGGACAGTCCCACCAAATGTGCAACACAGTTCCAGGAGCCTCCCCACACTTCCAACAGTCAGCAGACACATCAGGATATTTCCTATGCAACAAGGTCGGACAGCGGTACCACCTGGTGAGTATTTTGTAGTTCTTTTCCTGAGCAAAACAAGACATTGGTAACTTGTGAGCTAAAAATAAAGCGGTACCCCACTCTTCAGAATGTCAAACCCCCATTTCCTCGTCCCATGCAGCAGTGAAGGACAATTGAGAGAAAGAAAATTTTGGCAGAAGAATCCCATGTAAGTAGGACAACATATGAGAAGGGGCAGTGGACAAGGACAAGTAGTGTTCCAGAGGAGTCTTATCTTGTAGCAATACCAAACAGTCACCCATGGAAGAAAGATAGGACCGTAACTGCAAATAGGACCACCAGATCGATCGTCTCCCCGGGCAGGCATCAGAAACAGCATTCATTGGTAAGATGGCACCTTCAGGAGTGAGGGTCTCAGCCAAACGTCCTCCTTCCCCTCTCCCCCAACAGAGGAACGTATCAACACCCTCCGCTGGAGGGAAGGAAGGGTTATCGAAGAGAGGAGTCAAAGGACCCGGGCGATGAACAAGGCCCGCAGTACCAAGGATCCGTTCCCATACCATGAGAAACTGACGTGTGAGGAAGGGCAGAGGAAGAGTTTGTCGCTGAAGGACAGACAGTCACGGCAGAGAGGACAATGCAAGAGGAGACATAGCCTTTTCAATGCGCACCCATTGCTTACCCATTTCCGAACGGAACCAATCCACCACCCTCATGATCATCGCAGCTTGATGGTATCGTTTAAAGTCTGGAAGACTACTTTTGGCCGGCTAAGGATAGCAAAACGGATGCGAGGCTTAGAGGAGCCTCATACAAATTTACTTATGGCCCTATGTAAAACCTGGAAAAAACTGGATGGTACGGCAATAGGGACGGTCTGGAAGATATATAGAAATGTGGGCAAGATATCCATTTTGACTGTGTTGATACGTCCAAACCATGACATGCGGTTCCCACCGTACTCCGCCAATTCCTTCAGAGTACGCTGCAGAATGGGCGTATAATTCAAAGCAAACAGGTCTGACTGCTGCGTGGGGACATGTACCCCTAGGTATTTTAAGGACGTAGATTGCCACTTGAACGGGTAAACCTGAGCGAGATGGGCAGCCAGAGGGGCATTCAAAGAGATATTCAAGGCCTCTGATTTAGAGTAATTGACTTTAAAATTACTTAGATGACCAAAGCGCTCAAACTCCTCCGTCAAAGATGGCAAAGAAATGATGGGAGTTGTAATGTACACAAGGAGATCATCCGCATATAGCGCCAATTTATGATGCTGTGAGCCAACACGTATACCATTAATATTAGGGTTGTTCCGCAGTGCCACGGCCAGATGTTCCATGACCAAAACGTACAATAGAGGCGACAGTGGGCACCCCTGTCTCGTGCCATTAGCAATAGACAAAGAATCAGATAACAGTCCGTTGACACGAACTCGAGCTGTAGGTCTATGGTATAACGCCATTATCCTATCCACCATAGTGGTGCCAAGGCCAACCTGCGTCAGGACACTGCGGAGGAACACCCAGTGCACCCTGTCAAAAGCCTTTTCGGCATCTACCGAGAGTAAGCACGTCGGTATCTTACGGGATTGGCAGAATGATGTCAAAAGGAGAGTTTTGTTAGTGTTATCCCGTGCTTCCCGACCACATACAAACCCCACCTAATCATCCACGATCAAGCCGGGCAGTAACGGCGATAAACGAGAGGCAAGCAACTTTGCGAAAAGCTTTACATCAACATTAATGAGCGATATGGGCCTGAAGTTTGCGCACAACGTTGGGTCCTTGCCTGGTTTTGGCAAAAGAGTGATATGAGCCTGGAGGGACTGAGGCGCAAAGGGACACGAGGAAGACACTGAGTTAAAACAACCTAACCAAAAACCTCGCACCATAGAAATGGCATGTAGTGGGGTCCCCTATAGCAATAGAACCTAACAACGAACCAAATGGGACATATCCCTTAAGAAAATATTGTACTCAATATAAAAAGCACAAAAAATATCTTTATTAAATATAATGACAAAATAACGCAGTAATAGAAAAAGAGAAATAATACAGCATATACGGAGACATATACAGCAGGGTCAGATGGAAAAGACCATGACCAACAGAATCAACCATATACTAATGATCACTCACACGCTCGAATAATATCCAATAATAACACAAGCCCAGGGGTGTGTAATATAAATCCCACATGTAGCAAATAGAAATGAGAAGGTGGCCTGTACAATATCAGAACCTATACAAAAAAGGGAGGGCAGGATAACATGTGGCAGCATGCATATAATGATAATACGTCAGAGCCAACACAGAAAGGGTGCAGCTAAATCGATATGTATACAATAATACGTATAAAGACAACGCAGTATAAAAAAATAGATATATGTATACTGCTAAATAGGAGTCAGCACAAGAAAAGAGTGTAGCTATTGACGTATAACAAGAGATAGTGTAGCTCAAATAGCTATAGAAAAATGCAGCTGCCAAAGTTAGACAATATAGCCCAAAAGTCAGTATAGGTTTAGCAAAAACACATACACATACCCTGAGACATGTTGAAAGAGCGTGGAGGATCAGAAGATCTGGGTGAACAAGCGCCTCGACGCGCGTTTCGCCCGATAGACCGGCTTCGTCAGGAGGCTAATTTAAAATGGTACTCCAGGGTTATAAATAGAGGACATAAAGTTAGGCTCACCTGTGATGAGCGCAAATCGGCGCTCAGAACACACGCCCAGTGACGCCCACATCACGGGACGCGCCGCGCGTCAGATGGAGAGGACGCCGCATGATGAAAGATCACCATAGCGACGTAAGACGCTAAGCGGCACTCCCGGATGTAGGCCACACTGCGCATGCGCAGCCGAGCGTCTGTGCGGACACCACAGGGGAGACAACATAAAACAAGACTAACACAATGGCAGTTTAGGAGTGGGGAGTAACTACGAGAATGCAATATATTCAACGAAATCTAGCAATAGAGGGTACATATAGATAGAACAGGATGTAAAAAATACACAAAATACCGGGGGTCACGTAACTAAAAATAATAAAATTAAAATAGGACTGGGGACATACAACAAGACTGTGCACAAAAGGAAAAAGTAAGTGGACTGTGATCCAGTAAAGTGAAGCAGATATAAATAAGGAGGGGGGGGGGGGGGCATTTCAATAAAATAATAAATATAATACATCGTGCGAAAAGTGATATACATGAATGTGAATGGGCAATTCCCAAACACCCTATAAGAAATAAATGTACATGGTACAAAAATTAAATAATGAAATAGTGACAAGTGAATACATATATATATATATAAATAAATATACAAGAAACAAAATACATCAAAATGTTTAAAATACATCAATATACTCCATCCTATATATCCCACTATATATAACAGATGGAAAGCCGACAAAGTGGAACCCAAAATATAATAATACAATGGAATCCACAATATCGGCAAAAATACACACATATAGATACATTAGTGGATGTACAAAATGCTGCAACATCAAATATACCAAAAATAGATATAAAGTGCTACACAATATATATGAAAAATACATATATAAATAGAAATATATTCTTATATAGTTAGTTGAAAAACGCAGCAATCGCTCCAAAAAAGTTTTTTTAGAAAAATACACACATTGGCAGAAATGATACAACAAATACACAATACATCAGAATTACAATATGTGTATAACTTCTCCACTTCTGGTTTGCAATAAAGGCCATATGCGATCCTCGTAGACATATAGAGAAGTAGACCCACTCACTGGACAAGATAAACTGCAATATACAAAAGTAAGTATAAAACACAAGAAAAAAACCCTAGAGAAATTAAAATTCACGCATGGTTAAAAAGATTACAAGAAAGGCCTAAAACTAGTGGCTTCATTTAAGCCAGATGGAGCTACAGTATTAAGTAACGTGATCCACTTCATCTCTTTTCTTAATAACGCCACACGTACATCCCCACCTCTACAGCCCAAAGAGATCTTGTCAATTCCACGTACCTCAAAACCCTTTGGATTACAGGAGTGGAACTCGCGAAAATGCCGGGCAACAGGCTGGAGTTTGTCAATGTCCACGACAGTAAGTGCCGATTTAATCTTACTCACGTGTTCCAGCACCCGCACCTTCAATTGCCTGGTAGTCATACCAACATAAATAAGCCCACACGGACAGGTAGCAAAGTACACCACAGCCACGGTATTACACGTGATGTGGTAGACAATTTTATAATCTTTCCTTCCACTTGAGCTATAAAAGTTAGAGGTACGTAGAATATATTTACAGGCAGAACAATGGCCGCAGTTATACGAGCCCCAAGGAGGGCCTCTACTCCCAAACGGGTTGGGGGGAGCACTAGGAATATAGTGACTCGCAGTCAGAAGGTCCTTAAGATTTTTAGACCGCCTCCAGGTAATGGAGGGATAACTGGGTAAGACCCCTGCCAAGTCGCGATCAGTGAGAAGGACCCGCCAGTGCTTTTGCAAAATATCACGAATCTCAGTCCAATGAGGGTTGAAAGTAGTGATAAATCTGACATTCTGATCTATTTTGTGTCTCTTGGGTCTACTCACCAGAAGTCCATCGCGAGTTGAGTTTTTAGCTCTTAGATAGCCTTTCTTAATGACCCTCTGACTGTACCCACGACTCTTGAATCTGGCTGTAAGATCCAAAGCCTGACGCTCAAAGTTGCTGTCACTGGAGCAGATACGCTTTGCCCTCAAAAACTGGCCCACGGGTATGGATGTTGTAACCTTTGGGTAGTGGGCAGACGTAGCATGGAGGAGGGCATTTGTAGAAGTTTCTTTTCTGAAAATATCGGTAGAAATAAAACCGCTATTATCTCTGCAAATCCTGATATCCAGAAAGTCAACGCAAGTGAAGCTAAACTGCCACGTCAATTTGATGTTGATATCATTCCTATTAAGGGAATTGAGGAAAGATTCCAAGCTAGACGTGGAGCCCTGCCAGATGAATAGAATATCATCTATATACCGTGACCACAGGAGCACTGAATCATGACCCGGAGTCTGCTGCACAGTCTCCCACTCCCACAGCCCCAAGAACAAATTAGCATATGAGGGCGCACAAGTGGCCCCCATTGCTGTGCCCTGGAGCTGTAGGAAGAGACGGTCCTTAAATACAAAAAAATTGTGTGTTAGTGCAAAGTCGAGAAGGCATAGAATAAACTCAACAAGATCCGGGTCATGATTGGTCATCTGTAAAAAATGTCTAGATGCTCGGATCCCGTGGTCATGGCATATAGATGTGTACAGGGACTCCACGTCACATGTAACAAGAAGCATGTCATCCTCAAGATACAGCCCATCAAGACGTTGCAACATATCCGTGGTATCCCTAATATATGACGGCAAAGTTTCCACACATTTCTGTAGATAAAAATCCACGAATCTGCAGATGTTCTCACATAAGCCTCCAATCCCTGACACTATTGGGCGCCCAGGAGGGCAGATGACATTTTTATGCACTTTAGGCAGTAAATAAAAAGTGGGCTTAATGGGAAAGTCCACGGAAAGACCATCTCTTAATTTGGAGTTGATAATATTTGAATCCACACCACGTTGCAATAAACTATCTAGTTCTGCTTTAAAGGCTAGCGTAGGATCAGATGGTAACCTACGGTAACATTGGCTCATATCTAGTTGACGAAAGGCCTCACATTCATACATCTGTGCCGGCCATAATACAACATTGCCCCCCTTATCAGCTGGTTTGATAATAACATCCCTGAGTTTTCTAAGTTCCAGAACAGCCTGCCTCTCCTTATAGTTGAGATTGCATGATGTCCTAGACTCGGAAATACTTTCAAGATCCTTCTTGACTAGTTTGAAAAAAATATCCACTGAGGGGCATAGAGTGAAAGGGGGGAAATGTTGGGAGCGGCGGCACAGATGCATTGGAAGTCTGGGATCAGTGTGAGCCTCCTGTTCCTCTAGAAGTGATAGAAGGGCATCAAATGCCTGTCTCTCTGCCGGGGAACCCATAGCAGCACTATAATCCCTTCTACCAAAATGTTTTTTAAACAGTAGTTTTCTAGAAAAAAGAGCCAAATCCTTAATAGTGGTAAAGAGATCAAATTTACCCGTAGGGGAAAAGGACAGACCCTTTTGCAAAACATTAATTTGGGAGGACGACAAAGTATGGGAAGAGAGGTTAATTACCTTTAGAGCCTCCTGTTTCTCTTGTCCCTGTTGAATACCCCTCTGGTCTTTCTTTTGACTGCCGGGGTTCTGGGGTCGAACAGGGGGTCTCCATCTCCCGTGGCCTGAGGTTTGTCTAAAAAACCGCCACATTCTTCTTCAGATACAAGAGAAGCAGAAGAGACAGAACGGGACAAGGACCGAGCTCTATCCCTTTTGGTATGCCAACGGTAGATTTTATTTGACTGGAAATCACCCAAATCGCGCTGGAATTTTCTGGTTTTAAGATCTTGTATCTCTCTCTCCCACTTTTTCAGCTCCTCCTCCAATGCCTTATCAAAAGTGCCAAGCTCTTCTGTACTAAGAGATTGATGTATCTTTTCCTTAAGGGAATCAATTTCCTTTTCCATAGAGTCGAGGGTTCTACGATCTGCCCCAATGAGCAGCTCAATAAGCGTGCGCGAACATTTAGTAAGGGAATCTTCCCATTTCGCAACAAAAGAAGGATCTTCCGTATCCAAAGTGGGGAACACCTGCAGGCGTAGGCCGCGAGGTATAATATCTTTCTGCAGATAATTTTCCAAGGCTGCCTTGTTCCACCAAACCTTGGTGCGTTTTTTGAGAAGATCACGTATTTTAAGTTTCAAGCCCTTAATGTTACTACTTTCTGTAGTCACTGCTGAATTCTCTCCGAATATGGTACCGAGTTGTGTAATCCAATCCTTATCTCTTTTCCTGAAATCCATAAATCCTGAGGTATTTTCTGTAAACACAGACAAGAATAGTCAAGACAACCTAACCAAAAACCTCGCACCATAGAAATGGCATGTAGTGGGGTCCCCTATAGCAATAGAACCTAACAACGAACCAAATGGGACATATCCCTTAAGAAAATATTGTACTCAATATAAAAAGCACAAAAAATATCTTTATTAAATATAATGACAAAATAACGCAGTAATAGAAAAAGAGAAATAATACAGCATATACGGAGACATATACAGCAGGGTCAGATGGAAAAGACCATGACCAACAGAATCAACCATATACTAATGATCACTCACACGCTCGAATAATATCCAATAATAACACAAGCCCAGGGGTGTGTAATATAAATCCCACATGTAGCAAATAGAAATGAGAAGGTGGCCTGTACAATATCAGAACCTATACAAAAAAGGGAGGGCAGGATAACATGTGGCAGCATGCATATAATGATAATACGTCAGAGCCAACACAGAAAGGGTGCAGCTAAATCGATATGTATACAATAATACGTATAAAGACAACGCAGTATAAAAAAATAGATATATGTATACTGCTAAATAGGAGTCAGCACAAGAAAAGAGTGTAGCTATTGACGTATAACAAGAGATAGTGTAGCTCAAATAGCTATAGAAAAATGCAGCTGCCAAAGTTAGACAATATAGCCCAAAAGTCAGTATAGGTTTAGCAAAAACACATACACATACCCTGAGACATGTTGAAAGAGCGTGGAGGATCAGAAGATCTGGGTGAACAAGCGCCTCGACGCGCAAGTGAAGCTAAACTGCCACGTCAATTTGATGTTGATATCATTCCTATTAAGGGAATTGAGGAAAGATTCCAAGCTAGACGTGGAGCCCTGCCAGATGAATAGAATATCATCTATATACCGTGACCACAGGAGCACTGAATCATGACCCGGAGTCTGCTGCACAGTCTCCCACTCCCACAGCCCCAAGAACAAATTAGCATATGAGGGCGCACAAGTGGCCCCCATTGCTGTGCCCTGGAGCTGTAGGAAGAGACGGTCCTTAAATACAAAAAAATTGTGTGTTAGTGCAAAGTCGAGAAGGCATAGAATAAACTCAACAAGATCCGGGTCATGATTGGTCATCTGTAAAAAATGTCTAGATGCTCGGATCCCGTGGTCATGGCATATAGATGTGTACAGGGACTCCACGTCACATGTAACAAGAAGCATGTCATCCTCAAGATACAGCCCATCAAGACGTTGCAACATATCCGTGGTATCCCTAATATATGACGGCAAAGTTTCCACACATTTCTGTAGATAAAAATCCACGAATCTGCAGATGTTCTCACATAAGCCTCCAATCCCTGACACTATTGGGCGCCCAGGAGGGCAGATGACATTTTTATTTTCTTAAGGGATATGTCCCATTTGGTTCGTTGTTAGGTTCTATAGACACTGAGTTAAAGACTTTAAAAGTTGATCTTTAAACGTCTTATAAAATTTGTTATTAAACCTATCGGGCCCCGGGCTCTTGCCCAAGGGTGACTCTCCAATAGCACGCTCCACTTCCGATTCCAAAAAATCTTCCTCGAGCCCCAAAGCCTACAAGGACGGCAACGCAGTACCATGAACATAACGGTCAATTTTATCCCGTAATGCATCCGCCGGCATATCATGAAATTGGCCTTTAATATTATATAGAGCCGAGTAATAGTGTCTGAAGCAGTCAATGATACCAACCGGGTCATGAACCTCACCGCCTGAGGGAGATGTAATTTTAGGGATGTATGACGCTTGTGTACGGGGATGCAACATCCGTGCCAAAGACCTACCGCATTCATCCGCAAATTCGTAGGAGTGCTTCCGCATCCGATCCCTGAACCAAGCGTGTGACTGATCTATCAAAGAACGTAAGGATTCTCTCGCTGTAGTGAGCTCTGCAAAAATCTGCGAGGATGGAACCCGTTTATGACTGGATTCCAAATCCCGTATCTGAGTCAGGAGACGTGCAATAGCAAACCCTTTTTCTCGTTTCAAGCGTGCCCCATTTTGTATCAGAACCCCTCTAATAACACATTTCAGCGCCTCCCACTGGAGTGGCAAGGGAGTGGATTAGTGTTCATGAATCTAAAAAAAGACGGTAAGTAAGTGAGTCTTTAATGGCCGATACGCACACTGTGTCCGTCCCATAGCAAATTGTCATTAAGTTTCCATGACTGGAAATTAGGCACCGAATTAGGAAATGTAAGGGTCAGAAACACAGGGGCATGATCTGACCAAACCATAGGGCCCACATCAGAAGTAGGATGCCAGGTAAGCAAGTGGTGGCTAACCAAAAAAGCGTCTATCCTACTGTACATGTGGCGAGAAATAAGTATACTCTCTTACCCGAGGGTGTAGAATCCTCCACACGTCAATCAACTGCATGGAGTGCATCACAGTTTTCAGTGCCCCCAATTGCGACTTAGGGACAGCAGACCTGCCTGAGGAGGTATCAAGTCTGGAATCGAAAGTCAAATTAAAATCACCTCCGACAATCAAAACGCCCTCAGTAAACTCCTCCAATTTCCTCAAATACAATCGGCCCACGCAAGCCTGGTCCTGATTGGGGAGGTACAAATTAGCCAGAGTAAAGGTCTTATTTCTTGTAGACAGCTTGAGAAAAATGTATCGACCACCTGGGTCAACAATAACATCAATAATTTTGTGGGAGAGTGACTTATGAATACAGATACTAGCACCCTTGGACTTGGATTCCAGGTTGGCACTGTGGAACCAGACCGGAAAATATCGATTCGTGAACTGTGGCGTATGGCCCACCCGAAAGTGGGTCTCCTGTAGGAGCAATATATGTACCCGCTCTTTGTGCATATTATATAAAATTTGCAAGCGTTTTTCTGGGACATTAAGCCCCCTAGCATTAAAGGTACACACCTTCAATTGTGCCATCACCACCTCTTACCGAAGGAGCTCGTGGAGCAACGCACTAAGCCGAGGCGAGACGAACAAGAACAAGACAGACAAGGAAGGGAGACACGACAACAAAGACAGACAAACAGGCAAAATAATCACACACTCCTTGATTTACTCAAGGAGAAACAATCCAATGTACACCGGATACAACCAGTGAGTCCCTAAGAGGAGAAGTGTCAGGACAAGGTCTAGCCAGCGCCCCGCACCCCCCAACCCAGTACAAATATCACACATCTAAGAACCAAAACATAAAAGGAAAGAAAGAAAGCAAGGTAATTAGCACAATATCCCAGGAAAATTAGGTAATGGCCGATAGTTTTGTCAGGATCAAACAGAATGCTATCAGAAAAGGACATTCCCCAAGATTTACTCATTTTCAACATAAATGTACAGGCATGCAATTAGTAATAACGTAAGTAATAGCATAACAGACATAGTGAAGCATCACTGGTAACTGGATAATATTAATTAACCACCGGCAAGTGGCCTATCTGATCTCCTACAGCCTCCACCTAGAGCGGAAGAACGGACATAACGAAGTATTACATGAAACAAATCAGACTATCGCATCATAAGATATATGCAGTAACAATTTAAATTGACAGGCCCAGTCCGACTGTAGCCCGCCAAAGAGACATCCGGACGAGATCACATCGGATCAGCACGTCGCCCACCAGGACGCCCCATAGGAGAAGCAGGAGAACGACCACGCCTGCGTGGTCTTGGACGCTGCGGTGGAAGGGGAACATAAGGCCAATCAGGAAGGGAAACTCTCGGAACCCTGAGAGCAGTGCAGAAATCCGGAACATCCCCTGGGTCCCAAACACTCAGCAATGTCCCATCTCTGCGAACCTGCAGCTGGAAGGGGTGACCCCAGGAATAGGAGATCTCATGCTCTCTCAATATATCCAATAAAGGGCGAAGCACTCGGCGTTTGTCCAAGGTCATCTTGGACAGATCAAATAACAGCTGGATCTTGACCCCTTGTAATAAAACTTCCCCTTTATCTCGGGCCTTCCTCATGATCTGCTCCTTCAGAAAGAAAAAATGGACACGGCAGAGCACATCTCTAGGCCTATCAGGATCTGGGTTACGGGGACCAAGAGTCCTGTGAGCCCTATCCAGCTCTAATGGATCATCAGCAGGACGCTCCAGCAAGGCGTTAAACAGGGATTGTAAGACGGGTATAAGTTGCCCCGGAGAGATATCCTCAGGAATGCCCCGAAGCCGAATATTGTTACGGCGATTCCGATTCTCATGATCTTCAGCCAGGTTAAATAGCGCATTAATCTGCTGGGAGTGATGATCTAGCCGTTCTGCATGAGAGACTTGCTGCTGTGTAACAGTGGAAACGTCGCCTTCTATGCGCTGCACTTGATCGGACAATTGAGAGACATTATTAGTAAGAGCTTGTATCTCTGATTTGTAAGTCATCTCAAGACGATTCACATAACGCTCCATGTCCTGTTTAGTGGGCAATGTGTCGAGCTGTTGTCTCAGGCCCTGTAAATCATCTCCCATGCTAGCAGAACCAACACTGTGGGGAGAGGAATGTAGATCCAGATCCCGAGGAGAAGCAGGCATCGATGCAGATCCCAGCATGCCGGAGGATGAGGAAGGAGCGACCCGGGCGCCATGACTAACACCACGTGGCGAGCAGGATGGAAACTGCCCCAGGGAGCCAGAGACTGAAGAGGGGGTACTATCGGTAGCAGATGCTGCAGCGGCAGCCGCCGAAGAAGACTCTTCTGCAAGCGGGATCCCAGCGCCAGCTCGTCTCCCCTCCAGCGGCGCCATCTTGGGAGATGGCCCAGCAGCAGCGTCGGTGAGGAATCTCTGAATGGAGCCGGCTGAAGACATCTGCCTCGTACAGTATGGAGTCCCCGTGGTGGCCTTAGATTTTCTGACCATTAGGTAGGTCCAAGTGTGCCTTTTGCTGTGCTTATGAGCGGGTTAGGGAAGTGCAGGAACGGAGCTCTCGAACAGCACGTCTGGTCAGTGCCATGTCCAAGCCACGCCCCCTTTTTTCCTTTATATTGTTGACGTACAAAGCTTTGCACGTTTATAAAATGACTACTAAGGATCATCACCAGGGAATTGATCAACCTGATGTCTTCCCATATACCCAGGCTGATGTGGAGAGGATACTACAGTAGGAACACACAGTAGGGCTAATTTTAACCGGCTAGGACGGCTGAACATTAACTGATATGGGGTCCCCGAGGGTCCTCAGTAGGCCAAGAAGTGTACGGTTGAATCTTTCACAAGCCCCATTGCTTTGCGGGTGATACGGCGTCGTCTTCGACTTCTTGATCCCATGTAGACTACATAACTCTCGGATGAGTTCTGATTCGAAGTTCGGGCCTTGATCGGATAGCAATCGTTTCGGACACCCGTAGGGACACAGTACATGTTTCCATAATGCAGTGGCAGTTGTCTGCGCTGTCTGATCCCTGGTGGGAATTACCACCGCAAATTCAAAGAAGCCTTATGCCCTGATGTAACTTCTTGTATAGTCAGGAGGTCGACTGTCAGCAATTCCAAAGGTTCCCCTGGCCTAATGACCATTGGTTCCTCGAGCTGTTCTGTGCCCTTATTCACGCTACAGGTAGTGCATTCTTCACAGACACGTCTAGTCACTTCTTCCAATCCTGGGGCGTAGAACTGGTTATGGATCAAGTGCACAGTCTTATCCGCTGTGAAGTGACCCCCCTTTTCATGCATCCATTTACACACCGACTTTACATCAGTCTTCAGCAACACCTACTGCCACATTTCCAGATATTCTCATGGGGCCCACACCCTCCGATATAGGATTCCGTCTCGTAGCTCCATTCGCTCCACCTGTCGGGCCAGCGTCCGCGCTTGGGATGTCAGGCGGTCTCTCTCGGACGCCGTCGTTCTTCTCCCTTGGCATACCCATTCCACGGTTTTTTGGATATCTTCGTCTGCTCGTTGGCGTCTCACCCATTCAGTTTGGTCGTACATGTCATGATGCGGGGTGTGGACTCACTGAGCCGTACCGCATAGCGGGATGGCAGCTGGCCAAACAGGTAAAGTACAGAGTCTATAGTTCAGAGAGGATACCTGAGGCAATGTAGACAGTAGCAAGGCAGGCACGGTTGGGACCAGGTGGCAGGTAGACTGTCAGGTGTGGCGTAGCAGAGCAGGCGTGGAATGCAGCACAACACGGCAACAACTCAGCACGGCACTAGATCAGGATAGCACGGAAACAGGATACAGGAACAGGGAACACTAGGAAACTGGAAGACACTAGGGGACCATTAGCAAGACAAACTTTGGGTAACGAACAATGCTCTGGCAAGGAACAAGAGGACAGGGCCCCTTTTATAGCTCAGAGCAGACTTCCTGCAATTATGCGCGCACTGGCCCTTTAAAGAGGCTCTGTCACCAGATTATCAAATCTCCTATTGCATGTGATTGGCGCTGAAATGTAGATAACAGCAAAGTTTTTTGTTTTTTTTAAACGATCATTTTTGGCTAAGTTATGAGCAATTTTATATTTATGCAAATGAGCCTTTCTAATGGACAACTGGGCGTATTTTCTCTTATTTCCAACTGGGTGTGTATTGTGTTTTTAGCAACTGGGCGTGTTTACTTCTTTCACTGCACAATCACACTGTGTTGTGAATCATGCTGGGCTGGAACAATGAGACGTGTAGGACACTGATTAGTCACTGATTGGTCAGCCTCATACACTCCTCTGTACAACACCCAGTTGGTAAAAAGTAAAAACATGCCCAGTTGGCCATTGAGAAACTCATTAGCATAAATCTAAACTAGCTCATAACTTGCTTAAAAATGATCGTTTTTCAAAATAAAAACCCACTGCTGTTATCTACATTACAGCGCCAATCAGATTATGTAGGAGATGGGGCATTTATAATCTGGTGACAGAGTCTCTTTAAGCAAGCAGACAAGGGGGGAGCAGTAGTGGTGATGGATACTAGGGATTATATTGAAGAGATTATGAGACAGTTACAAGATAGACAGGTCTATGGCGTACTAACAACCTATCCTAAATTAAATATAGGAAGATTAATTTACAGATTATTAGATGGAGCAATACAAGACAATAGTAATGATGATAATTTGAAACATTTCCTATCAGTACAACATCCAGTTACACCAATTTTATATATACTCCCAAAAATACATAAGTCCCTTGTTAAACCTCCTAGGAGACCCATAGTATCCAGCATTGGGTCTATTTTTGGAAAAATTTCTATCCTTTTTGGATAAGGTATTGCGCAAGTACGCAATTGAAGTGTCCTCCTATATTCGGGAGACCTAGGATTTTCTACTGAAAATCAAAGATATTAAATTCCCTACTATGGCCCTACTTGCTCGTTCGACGTAGTGAGTCTATACACATGCATAGAGTTCTTACTCTCTTTATTGGATGTAGTTCTGAGATACAACTATTTCTTATTTCAGGATCAATTTTACATACAACTCAGAGGGACGGCAATGGGTGCCAATGTGGCACCAACCTATGCCAACATTTTTATGGCGGCATTGGAGAGAGAGTCAATCTATGTATCTTACCACTTCAGGCATGTCCTGAGGTGGTGGAGATACATAAATGACATTTTTTTTCATTTGGCTAGGGATAGTAGAAGAACTGCAACGGTTTCATAACTTTGTTAATAATATTGATATAGACATACAATTTACATTAGTACATTCAAGTACTTCGATACAATTCCTAGATACCACAATAACCAAATCAGAATTAAAATTATCATCAGATATTTCTAATAAAACTACAGACATGAATAATCTCTTGAGATTTGAGAGTTGTTATCCAAGGGGCCTAGTAAGGGCGCTTCCGTATAGTCAACTACCGAGGGTGAGACGAATTGTGGATACAAAAGAGATAAACAATAAGAGGTTGGATGAAATGGGTTAGAAATTTATCTCCCATGGGTATCCAAAGAAATAAATTCAACATCACAGGGATAGAGTATCTAAGTCCAACAGAGAGGGGCTCATATCCATACAAAACGCCCACACAGACAACTGTAAAGAACATTAGTAAGAGAATACTATTTGTATCCACGTACCAGTAAAACCAGTAATGATGTTGCAAAAAGAATACCCAAACATTGGTCGATACTCAATAGCAATTTAAGACATGTCCCAGAATTTTGGGTACCCACACTGATGTCCTATAAACGTAGACAAATTAGTAAAAGTAGGCTATAATAAGAAAGTAATACAGACATTCCTCAGGAAGCAAAAGTTGGGATGCTTTGCCTGCCTTGGTTGTGTAAACTGTAGATATATGATTAAGGAGGAGACTTTCATTCACCCCATGACTGGAAAAGAATTCAGAATTAAACAATAATTCACTTGCACATCGGAATGGGTCATTTACATACTACAATGCCCTTGTAATCTTCTTTAGATAGTGGAGACCACACTGGACTGCAAAACACTCATAAATAATCATAAGTTTACAATTCACAGTAAAGGATTAGATTTACCAGTGTCAAAGCACCTTGTGGAAGCTAATCCTACAGAAAGGGATCTACGCTTCAGAATTATAGACCATATTGCCAAGCCTAGACGAGGAGGCGATAGAGTGTCTTTGCTTAAAAAACGCGAATTTGAGTGGATTTACAGATTACATACATTATGTCCATACGGATTAAACGCTGATTTTAAATTGAGTGGTGTTGGATAGGAGACAATTTGCCCTTTGCCTTGCTGTCTTTTCTTTACATTAGGTGGAAATTGATGAGACAAGACATACTGTTTGACTAATGAGATTTCTTCTTCTTTTTTCTGTCTATTACAGATAAGTTATGAAGACTCACCCAGTACGGATCCCCTCATTCGATTACCATGCATATGTTGCAAAGAATTACTAATATTGACTGATTTCATATTTACTTTATAATATCAATGTCTGTCTTTGAAACACAGTAGTGTGTGATTTAATATACATTACTTAAGGAAAGCCCTAAGTGAACACAAAAACAGTGTTTGTTTTATGTCATAGTTAACTGCTTCAATTTCCCTCACTTAGGTTATAATGGTCCATATGGGGCGACAGGTGTATGGTCTGTGGCACATGGATCTGACATTATGCCATTCCCTTTTAAAGTTGAAACGTCCCCGTTCAAGGGGGACAATCATCTTTTATTGGACATAATTAAACCCAGAGGACGGAAGCAACGTTTCTCAAAAAAACGTATCCAAATTCTGTTATTCTTAAGTGGGACTTACAGCGTTAATTCCTCAGTGAAGCTGACAAGAGTGATGTTATTGCAATTGAGCATGTGCAGGATGCACTCCATTAGTCAGTGCGTGTCACGACTCGTTTTGGAATGAATGGTGAGAACAGTCATACGCGAGACGTTAGGGTTAACGCATGCGCACTTACTCTCGGAAGACGCAAAGAGATTGGAACAGCATGGAGGAAGTGAGGGGATCCGCCAGATGGTCAGCCCAACACTATTGATTAAAAGATTTTAATATCTTCAATTTTGTACACCTGCACTTTATGTATTGGCACTTAATACTTTTTTAGGTCTTATATACAGTATGGGCTAAATGCCCTCTTAATATTTGATGAAATACGATCATCATATCCTGTTCATCACATTGAAGATTTTTTTCACTATATACTATGTATCTAAATTGATGAATTATGCAACATTGTATTTATATTGTTTTATTATCTACTTTGGTAAATCATGTATTTATATGTGCACTGTTCACTGAGATGTATTGCTTGAGAAAGGCCCCATGGAGTAGGGCTGAAACGTTGCAAGTGGTGATTAAAGTGATCCTATCTTTTCACTGAATTTGGAGTGCCGTCTTGTGTTTTGGATTCTGAGATTATATATATATATATATATATATATATATATATATATATATATACACACACAATGGAAAAGCAGCAGCACTCACAATGCAATTCCAAGATGGTCTCAGGTGCAAGCAGGTAATCCCGATCCAGGGGATATAGGTCAATATTGAAGAAAATCCCACAGCACTCTGTGTTAGTGAAAAAAAATGGTGGTTTATTAAGCCAGCACAAGCTGCAACGTTTCTGTCCTGCTATAGGACCTTTATCAAGCATAGTGATACAAGCAATGTGTGAACCATATATAGTGAGTGTCTCATTAGCATAATGAGTAAACATTAAGACAGTATATATAACAAAACCATACTGATATACATTCAAATCCTACACTTTTAAAAAGATTTGTAGTGATCAGTTGCCAGTGTTGACAACAGTGAATACAAAATTACAAAAACATTATTAAAACATGCAAAATCTGTATGATTGTCATGAAATTGAAAATGCGACAATATGTGTGTGGGTGGAGAACATCCGACCACTCACCAATCCGGGCCAGTGTATGTAAATGCGTGAAAGGAGAGGCAGGTCCGTTCCACCTGTTGAAATCACAAGCTCATTAGTGTCCTCACCCCTCTACTGCGCATGCTCTCATAAAGAAGAATGAAGACTGGAGTTGCATAGCAACAATTGACACTCAAGCCAGTTAGTGAGTTCCACACAGCAAGCAATACAGGAAGAAGAAATGAGGTGTGTCAACTAGCATCTGAATCTGCCAGACTGCAATCCAGGACGGATATTTAAATGATGACCTAATATCTGAGATAGAGCACTGTACAACATAACAGTGCTACATTTATGATATTAGTAGTCCCCTTGGGGTAAGAAACGGAACTCATATAATGTATCAAGATGATCAAAAAAATTTATATAATTTTTATATATATATACATCTGATTATGTACTACTGGACTAGCAGGATTAGTCGGGCAGATGTGGATGCGTATAATTATATCCCAGTACAGGTAGAGCTGGTGAGTGGTCACGATGTTCCAATGGTTATCTGAAAAACATCAATAATTTATATAAATAAAACATTATTCAACAAGATTGTAACAATAAATATGAAATTTTTTGTTGTATAACATATATCACATACCGCATGCTATTACATGCATGCGTGTATAAAAACATTCAATAAGGAGGACACTGCATGGGCACCCAACATTGCAAAAGCCATGTGTTAATTAATTCAATCTTGCCACATTAAATTCGATATTAAGGCCCCTAGGATGTAAGGAACGCAATAAATATATCCATTTAAGTTCACATTTATGTAAAAGTCTGAGTCTAGCTCCCCCCTGTAAGGAATGGGAATGTGTTCAAGGATCATAAATTTCAAATCCTTCTCTGAGTGCCCTAAATCACAGAAGTGTTTTGCCACTGGCAAATCACGTCTCTTTTTGCGAATGTGCCTATGGTTGTTAAAACGGATTTTAAAGTCGCAAGTGGTTTCACCCACATAATGCAGTAAAAAGGACACCAAAGAACATATATAACCCACCCAGTATCACAAGTAAGAAATTGTTTAATTTTATGTTGTTTGTGGGTAACAGGATGCTCAAAAACGTTTCCCTTGCACATGAACCGACAATTAACACAGTGCAGGCAAATTGCCCATTTTTCTAGGTCTGAGGAATGTTTGTTGGTCTGTCGCACATGTTTTATCACCTACGTTGTTAACCAATTTGTCCCGTAAATTCTGTGGACGTCTGTATAACATAAGAGGTTTGTTCTTGAATGGCCCAATATGTTTGTAGCTATTTTGTATGATGCCCCAATGTTTATTAACAATTTTCGACACTTCTCCACTTAAATCGTTATATGTGGTAACAAATGGGATACGTTCATGTTGTTTGGAAGCTTTTGTTTCAGCGAAGGTACCAGCGTTGGAAGAAGATGCAATCTTGTCCCTACGCGTACGTAATAATTTCCTGGGATAACCTCTTTGTGAAAATGTAACCACCATCTGATCTAATGTTTAATCCAGTTTGTCTCCATCATTGACAATACGTGTAGCTCTAAGCATATGGCTGTGTGGAAGAGACCGTACCATTTTTTTAGGATGGCAACTGTCAAATCTAAGTAACGTGTTGCGATCAGTCTGTTTTGTGTAGAGACTGGTTTGAAATGCATTGTCTGTAATGTCCACCAAAACATCCAAAAATTGAATAGTGGTGTTAGAATATGTAATAGTGAACTGAATATCTGGGTCTATGTGATTCAAAAAAGAATGAAAATCATATAACAATTCTGCTGTATCCGTCCAGATGAGGAAGATGTCATCTATGTACCGCCACCATTTCAAAACATGAGCGAAATGGTGGGATACATAGATTGACATCTCCTCAATCATGTCCACAAAAATGTTAGTGTAGGTAGGCGCCATGTTGGAGCCCATGGCCATACCTTTCTCCTGCAAATAAAATTAGTTGTAAAAGAAAAATAATTTGAAGTGAGAATCAAATCCAATAGAGAGATAATCAGTTCACAACATTATGCACTATGTGTAGATGTAATGAGTCTACGCCTAACCGCTTCTATGCCTCTATGGTGTTGAATGGAGGTATAAAGTATAAAAATGCTCCCTGAGGTGGTGTCACTTGTTTTAATTTAGTGATGAAGTCAGAGGTGTCCCTAATATATGATCTAGTGTTGATGGCAAAATCACGAAGTGTCCTATCAACAAAGATGGCTATGTTGTTCAATAGAGAGCCCCTGCCCGAAACAATTGGACGCCCTGGGGGCTTGATCAAACTTTTGTGTATCTTGGGCAATAGGTATAAATAAGGTGTTTTAGGATGTTCCACACACATATTGTCGCATTTTCAATTTCATGACAATCATACAGATTTTGCATGTTTTAATAATGTTTTTGTAATTTTGTATTCACTGTTGTCAACACTGGCAACTGATCACTAGAAATCTTTTTAAAAGTGTCGGATTTGAATGTATATCAGTATGGTCTTGTTATATATACTGTCTTAATGTTTACTCATTATGCTAATGAGACACTCACTATATATGGTTCACACATTGATTGTATCACTATGCTTGATAAAGGTCCTATAGCAGGACAGAAACGTTGCAGCTTGTGCTGGCTTAATAAACCACAATTTTTCTCACTAACACGGAGTGCTGTGGGATTTTCTTCAATATATATATATATATATATATATATATATATATATATATATATATATATATATATATATATATATATACACATACATACATACAACAGGCTACATGTGAGGGCTGTGTGTGATAAATATAACAGGTTACATACCTGTGAAGGCTATATACAGTATATATAACAGGTTACATGTGAGGGCTGTGTGTGATACATATAGCAGGTTACATACCTGCGAGGGCTATATACAGTATGTATAACAGGTTACATGTGAGGGCTGTGTGTGATACATATAGAAGGTTACATACCTGCGAGGGCTATATACAGTATGTATAATAGGTTACATATGAGGGCTGTGTGTGATACATATAGCAGGTTACATACCTGTGAGGGCTATATACAGTATATATATATATATATATATATATATATATATATATATATATATATATATATATATACACACTACCGTTCAAAAGTTTAGGGTCACTTAGAAATTTCCTTATTTTTAAAGAAAAGCACAGTTTTTTTCAATGAAGATAACATTAAATTAATCAGAAATACACTCTATACATTGTTAATGTGCTAAATGGCTATTCTAGCTGCAAACGTCTGGTTTTTAATGCAATATCTACATAGGTGTATAGAGGCCCATTTCCAGCAACCATCACTCCAGTGTTCTAATGGTACATTGTGTTTGCTAACTGTGTTAGAAGGCTAATGGATGATTAGAAAACACTTGAAAACCCTTGTGCAATTATGTTAGCACCACTGTAAACAGTTTTGCTGTTTAGAGGAGCTATTAAACTGACCTTCCTGTGTGCTAGTTGAGAATCTGGAGAATTACATTTGTGGGTTCGATTAAACTCGACAGTCTATTCTTGTTCTTAGAAATGAAGGCTATTCCATGCGAGAAATTGCCAAGAAACTGAAGATTTCCTACAACGGTGTGTACTACTCCCTTCAGAGGACAGCACACACAGGCTCTAACCAGAGTAGAAAGAGAAGTGGGAGGCCCCGCTGCACAGCTGAGCAACAAGACAAGTACATTAGAGTCTCTAGTTTGAGAAATAGACGCCTCACAGGTCCTCAACTGGCAGCTTCATTAAAAAGTACCCGCAAAACGCCAGTGTCAACGTCTACAGTGAAGAGGCGACTCCGGGATGCTGGCCTTCAGGGCAGAGAGGCAAAGAAAAAGCCATATCTGAGACTGGCTAATAAAAGGAAAAGATTAATATGGGCAAAAGCACACAGACATTGGACAGAGGAAGATTGGAAAACAGTGTTATGGACGGACGAATCGAAGTTTGAGGCGTTTGGATCACACAGAAGAACATTTGTGAGACGCAGAACAACTGAAAAGATGCTGCAAGAGTGCCTGACGCCATCTGTCAAGCATGGTGGAGGTAATGTGATGGTCTGGGGTTGCTTTGGTGCTGGTAAAGTGGGAGATTTGTACAAGGTAAAAGGGATTTTGAATAAGGAAGGCTATCACTCCATTTTGCAACGCCATGCCATACCCTGTGGACAGCGCTTGATTGGAGCCAATTTCATCCTACAACAGGACAATGACCCAAAGCACACCTCCAAATTCTGCAAGAACTATTTAGGGAAGAAGCAGGCAGCTGGTATTCTATCTGTAATGGAGTGGCCAGCGCAGTCACCAGATCTCAACCCCATAGAGCTGTTGTGGGAGCAGCTTGACCGTATGGTACGCAAGAAGTGCCCATCAAGCCAATCCAACTAGTGGGAGAGGCTTCTGCAGGCATGGGGTGAAATTTCTCCCGATTACCTCAGCAAATTAACAGCTAGAATGCCAAAGGTCTGCAATGCTGTAATTGCTGCAAATGGAGCATTCTTTGACGAAAGCAAAGTTTGAAGGAGAAAATTATTATTTCAAATAAAAATCATTATTTCTAACCTTGTCAATGTCTTGACTATATTTTCTAGTCATTTTGCAACTCATTTGATAAATATAAGTGTGAGTTTTCATGGAAAACACAAAATTGTTTGGGTGACCCCCAAACTTTTGAACGGTAGTGTAAAAACTGGTTACATGTGAGGGCTGTGTGTGATACATATGACAGGTTACATACCAGTGAGGGCTAAATACAGTATATATAACTGGTTACATGTGAGGGCTGTATACAGTATATATATAACAGGTTACATTTGAGGGCTGTGTGTGATACATATAGCAGGTTACACACCTGTGAGGGCTATATACAGTATATAAAAACACGTTACATGTGAGGGCTGTGTGTGATACATATAACAGGTTACATACCCCTGAGGGCTATATACAGTATATATAACAGGTTACATGTGAGGGCTGTGCGTGATACATATAACAAGATACATACCTGTGAGGGCTATATGCAGTATTTATAACAGGTGACATGTGAGGGCTGTGTGTGATACATATAGCAGGTTACATACCTGTGAGGTCTATATACAGTATATATAACAGGTTACATGTGAGGGCTGTGTGTGATACATATAGTAGGTTACATACCAGTGAGGGCTATATACAGTATATATAACAGGTTACATGTGAGAGCTGTGTGTGATACATATAGTAGGTTACATAACAGTGAGGGCTATATACAGTATATATAACAGGTTACATGTGAGAGCTGTGTGTGATACATACAGTATAACAAAATACATACCTGTGAGGGCTATATACAGTATATATAACAGGTTACATGTGAGGGCTGTGTGTGATACATATAGTAGGTTACATACCTGTGACGTCTATATACAGTATATATAACAGGTTACATGTGAGGGCTGTGTGTGATACATATAGTAGGTTACATACCAGTGAGGGCTATATACAGTATATATAACAGGTTACATGTGAGAGCTGTGTGTGATACATACAGTATAACAAAATACATACCTGTGAGGGCTATATACAGTATATATAACAGGTTACATGTGAGGGCTGTGTGTGATACATATAGCGGGTTACATACCTGTGAGGGCTGTATACAGTATATATAACAGGTTACATGTGAAGGCTGTGTGTGATACATATAGCATGTTACATACCTGTGAGGTCTATATACAGTATATATAACAGGTTACATGTGAGGGCTGTGTGTGATACATATAGCATGTTACATACCTGTGAGGGCTATATACAGTATATATAACAGGTTACATGTGAGGGCTGTGTGTGATAAATATATCAGGTTACATACCTGTGAGGGCTATATACAGTATATATAACAGGCTACATGTGAGGGCAGAGAGTGATACATATAACAGGTTACATGTGAGGGCTATATACAGTATATATAACAGGTTACATGTGAGGGCTGTATGTGATACATATAGCATGTTACATACCTGTGAGGTCTATATACAGTATATATAAGAGGTTATATGTGAGAGCTGTGTGTGATACATACAGTATAACAAAATACATACCTGTGAGGGCTATATACAGTATATATAACAGGTTACATGTGAGGGCTGTGTGTAATACATATAGCGGGTTACATACCTGTGAGGGCTGTATACAGTATATATAACAGGTTACATGTGAGGGCTGTGTGTGATACATATAGCATGTTACATACCTGTGAGGGCTTTATACAGTATATATAACAGGTTACATGTGAGGGCTGTGTGTGATACATATAGCGGGTTACATACCTGTGAGGGCTGTATACAGTATATATAACAGGTTACATGTGAGGGCTGTGTGTGATACATATAGCAGGTTACATACCTGTGAGGGCTATATACAGTATATATAACAGGCTACATGTGAGGGCTGTGTGTGATACATATAACAGGTTACATGTGAGGGCTATATACAGTATATATAACAGGTTACATGTGAGGGCTGTGTGTGATACATATAGCAGGTTACATACCTGTGAGGTCTATATACAGTATAAATAACAGGTTACATGTGAGGGCTGTGTGTGATACATATAGCAGGTTACATACCAGTGAGGGCTATATACAGTATATATAACAGGTTACATGTGAGAGCTGTGTGTGATACATACAGTATAACAAAATACATACCTGTGAGGGCTATATACAGTATATATAACAGGTTACATGTGAGGGCTGTGTGTGATACATATAGCAGGTTACATACCTGTGATGTCTATATACAGTATATATAACAGGTTACATGTGAGGGCTGTGTGTGGTACATATACGGTAGTAGGTTACATACCAGTGAGGGCTATATACAGTATATATAACAGGTTACATGTGAGAGCTGTGTGTGATACATACAGTATAACAAAATACATACCTGTGAGGGCTATATACAGTATATATAACAGGTTACATGTGAGGGCTGTGTGTGATACATATAGCGGGTTACATACCTGTGAGGGCTGTATACAGTATATATAACAGGTTACATGTGAAGGCTGTGTGTGATACATATAGCATGTTACATAGCTGTGAGGTCTATATACAGTATATATAACAGGTTACATGTGAGGGCTGTGTGTGATACATATAGCATGTTACATACCTGTGAGGGCTATATACAGTATATATAACAGGTTACATGTGAGGGCTGTGTGTGATAAATATATCAGGTTACATACCTGTGAGGGCTATATACAGTATATATAACAGGCTACATGTGAGGGCAGAGAGTGATACATATAACAGGTTACATGTGAGGGCTATATACAGTATATATAGCAGGTTACATGTGAGGGCTGTATGTGATACATATAGCATGTTACATACCTGTGAGGTCTATATACAGTATATATAACAAGTTATATGTGAGAGCTGTGTGTGATACATACAGTATAACAAAATACATACCTGTGAGGGCTATATACAGTATATATAACAGGTTACATGTGAGGGCTGTGTGTGATACATATAGCGGGTTACATACCTGTGAGGGCTGTATACAGTATATATAACAGGTTACATGTGAGGGCTGTGTGTGATACATATAGCAGGTTACATACCTGTGAGGGCTGTATACAGTATATATAACAGGTTACATGTGAGGGCTGTGTGTGATACATATAGCGGGTTACATACCTGTGAGGGCTGTATACAGTATATATAACAGGCTACATGTGAGGGCTGTGTGTGATACATATAACAGGTTACATGTGAGGGCTATATACAGTATATATAACAGGTTACATGTGAGGGCTGTGTGTGATACATATAGCAGGTTACATACCTGTGAGGTCTATATACGGTATAAATAACAGGTTACATGTGAGGGCTGTGTGTGATACATATAGTAGGTTACATACCAGTGAGGGCTATATACAGTATATATAACAGGTTACATGTGAGAGCTGTGTGTGATACATATAGCATGTTACATACCTGTGTGGGTTATATACAGTATATATAACAGGTTACATGTGAGGGCTGTGTGTGATACATATAGCAGGGTTACATACCTTTGAGGGCTGTATACAGTATATATAACAGGTTACATGTGAGGGCTGTGTGTGATACATATAGCAGGTTACATACCTGTGAGGGCTATATACAGTATATATAACAGGTTACATGTGAGGGCTGTGTGTGATACATATAGCAGGTTACATACCTGTGAGGGTTATATACAGTATATATAACAGGTGACATGTGAGGGCTGTGTGTGATACATATAGCATGTTACATACCTGTGAGGGCTATATACAGTATATATAACAGGTTACATGTGAGGGCTGTGTGTGATACATATAGCAGGTTACATACCTGTGAGGGCTATATACAGTATATATAACAGGTGACATGTGAGGGCTGTGTGTGATACATATAGCATGTTACATACCTGTGAGGGTTATATACAGTGTATATATAACAGGTTACATGTGAGGGCTGTGTGTGATACATATAGCAGGTTACATACCTGTGAGGGCTATATACAGTATATATAACAGGTTACATTTGAGGGCTATATACAGTATATATAACAGGTTATATGTGAGGGCTGTGTGTGATACATATAGCAGGTTACATACCTGTGAGGGTTATATACAGTATATATAACAGGTGACATGTGAGGGCTGTGTGTGATACATATAGCAGGTTACATACCTGTGAGGGCTATATACAGTATATATAACAGGTGACATGTGAGGGCTGTGTGTGATACATATAGCATGTTACATACCTTTGAGGGTTATATACAGTATATATGACAGGTTACATGTGAGGGCTATATACAGTATATATAACAGGCTACATGTGAGGGCTGTGTGTGATACATATAACAGGTTACATGTGAGGGCTATATACAGTATATATAACAGGTTACATGTGAGGGCTGTGTGTGATACATATAGTAGGTTACATACCTGTGAGGGCTGTATACAGTGTATATATAACAGGTTACATGTGAGGGCTATATACAGTATATAACAGGTTACATGTGAGGGCTGTGTGTGATACATATAGCAGGTTACATACATGTGAGGGCTATATACAGTATATATAACAGGTTACATGTGAGGGCTGTGTGTGATACATATAGTAGGTTACATACCTGTGAGGGCTGTATACAGTATATATAACAGGTTACATGTGAGGGCTGTGTGTGATACATATAGCAGGTTACATACCTGTGAGGGCTGTATACAGTATATATAACAGGTTACACGTGAGGGCTGTGTGTGATACATATAATATATATATACACACACACACACACACAGGTGAAAGTTTTGTGATGTACATACCCCATGAGATATAAATACGTTCTAACAGGTGAAGGCTGTATGTAGTGTATGAGACATGTCATATTTCTGTCGGGGCTGTGTGGTACAAGTAGCAGGTAAGATACCTGTGAGGGTTCATGGACTCCACCTTTGTAAGAATGTGGCCGCACTCTCCTCCTCCTCTCGCCCCTCCTTTTAGAAATGCCCCTGTACTCTCACTCATTTCGTGGCTCGTTCCCTCACACACAGCGGACTCTCATCTCCCGACTCCTCGCAGCCCTGTCAAGATGTTGCAGTGGTGAGTGCTCTCTTACGCACCCCAAAGCCTTACTGACCCCGACTTATTTTACTCTGCATTGCTATCTTCACGTTTGATGCTATTTGCTGTATTGTAACCTAATATAGTTTTAATAATCTCTGTAGAGACGTGGAATGCCGGGCTAGCTCAGTCCCTGAAGCACGGGACTGTCCGGGGCAGCGGCAGGGTCTGGCGCAGATAGCAGCGGTTTCTAGTGCGCTAGAGCAGTATGCGTTAGTATATTGTGCCTGGTAAAGCCAAGCAGATCTGTAAGTAATGGAGGTCCCAGACGCCCAGTCACTGCTGTCGCTGGGTCTCTGAGGGGTAGCAGCGCGGAGTTAACTTTTGAATGGTTTTTGAGACTGCGTAACGTGATGATTGACGAGCTTGATAATGAAGTAGATTTACCTGCAGTCCTATGTAAAACCGTAGACTAGAGAGTTGTGAAGATGAATGACTGTCTCTGCTACAACTAGAGAGGAGAACAGCATTGGTTTTGTGTGACTCTTGGAGCGCTAGACACTGAGGATCCGCACATGTCCACAAATCACAGAAAATTGTGTCGTTTATGGACTGATGACATGATGGACACTGCGTTTTTTGTTGCGCTTTTAACATTTGTGTTTTGGTTGATGACCTCCCCTTGCGACACGGGTGTTTTAAGGCCAGTTTTTGGGGCCACAGCCAGTAGTGGAATTTAAAAACGAAAAAAAGACAAAAACGCAATGTGAACCTAGCTGCTTTACCCAACCTTTGCTTACAAGAATTCCTCTGTTGCACTCACTGGAATCTTCACACACAGTTGCGTTTTGTGCTTGCTGCAGAAGCCACACCATTCACATAAGTGGAACTGATCTTCAGTCTCAGAAAATTTCTGCAACAAAATCTGCGGGGGGCGGGGGGGGGGGGTAAGGTTGTATTTTCAATGAGCGATATTGCAGTGAATTATAAGTGATCGCATGTCCAAGTTCCCTAGTGGGACTTTAAAAACACAATTGGAAATAAGTTGCATAAAATGTTAAGGATGTAAAGAAAACCCAAAACCCTTTTTCACCCTTTATAATATTTGAAGTTATGAAAACTGCAGCGCAGCGAGCTTTGCTGATTCTGGAATTTGGGAGCCATGAAAACAGTTTAGGCCACTGACTGTGCTTCATTGTTTCCAGAATGTCTATTAACTTCTATGGGAGGTCCGGAAACAGCGTACCAAAACGCGCTTGGCTGTTTCCGGAAGAGCCCAGTGGCAGAAGGTAGGACGGGGGTCAGAGAGCCCAATTCTATAGATAGGTGCCGGTCCCAAGGGTGGGCTCTGCATCTATCAGACATTTATAGCATATCTTGTGAATGGCATAAATTTCTGAGATGGCAATAACCCTTTAACCCCTAACAGTCTCATTAAAATTAGAAAAACTTTTTATTTTATTTTTTATTGTACGTTTTTGAATTTATATCTCAAGTAAATATAGTAGGCGCATAACTCAGGTGCCTTAAGTGCATTTTAACCCCTTAGTGCCAAATAATTTTAGCCTTAAGGTCTATGTACATCTTTGCAGATTTTTATTTTTTTAACCGATTGCAAACTTCCGGCTGTATATAAACGGCCTCTGGTCGAGGTCCTTAAAGCCTGCGCCATAGTGTATTTCCGGCGTAGATTCTAGCTGGCAGACAAGTGTCGGGTGCCCAGCAGTCAGTGACTGCTGGGGACACTGAAGAGAAGATAGAAGCAGCTTTCACTGCTTCTGTCTTCTCAGATCGCTTTGACTCAGCGCACAATGAGCGCTGTGTATAGAATACAGGCAGTGCTGCTGCCTCTATTGGTCCTGGTGATCATGTGACTGGTCACATGATCACCGGGATGCTGTTAGTGAGAGGCTCTGACTAAACCCAGCACAGTCCTATTAGTGGCAATAGTCACTATAAGAAGCCTGATTTCCCCTGTAAGGGTATGTGCGCACACACTAATTACGTCCGTAATTGACGGACGTATTTCGGCCGCAAGTACCGGACCGAACACAGTGCAGGGAGCCGGGCTCCTAGCATCATAGTTATATACGATGCTAGGAGTCCCTGCCTCTCTGCAGGACAACTGTCCCGTACTATAATCATGTTTTCAGTACGGGACAGTAGTTCCACGGAGAGGCAGGGACTCCTAGCATCGTACATAAGTATGATGCTAGGAGCCCGGCTCCCTGCACTGAGTTCGGTCCGGGACTTGCGGCCGAAATACGGACGTAATTAGTGTGTGTGCACATACCCTTACTGGGGCTGTTGTGCCGTTGCAGTGGAAAAACACGGTGTAAAAGAAGAAAGGTCTTTTCTGATCTTTTGAGGGACAAACCATAATAATAATAAAAAAAAATAAAAGTAAAATAAAGTGCAAAAAAATGTAAAGGGGTTTTCCCCATCAGGGACATTTATGGCATATCCACAGGATATGCCATAAATGTCAGATAGATGTGGGTCCCACCCCTGGGACCTCCACCTATCTCTAGAATGGGGCCCCTAAACCCGATTCTACCTTTGTGTTCCCGCTGCCACTTGTGATTTCCAACGCTGTTTCCGTAACTGCTATTTACTTCTATGGGAGTTACGAAAACAGAACAGCTCAACGAGCTACGCTGAGTTCTACTTACGTGGTTGGAAATCACAAGTGGCAGCGGGATCACGGAAAGGTAGAACAGGGTTTAGGGGCCCATTCTAGAGATGGGTACAGGTCCTGTGGATGTGCCATAAATGAACCTGATGGGATTACCCCTTTAATAATAATTTGACATAAAATACCTACCCAAAAAAAAACGTTCCCCACGGCAATCATTGTCGTAAAGCTAGCCGTGACTCAATTACCCTAAAATAGACATCTAACATATCAAAATTTACGGTAGACAATGCCTATCACAAATAAAATGTATATTTTAGGGTAAAACTGTAGTATTACCAGAAAAAAATTAGCTGAAAAGTAAAACAACAATTTTTCCACTATTTTTCTCAAACTAGAAGCCTGGAAATTCTATAATGGCAAAAAGGGTAATAAAAAAAGAAACCTGCATTGTCTACGAAAAAAACGCTGCAAAAATCACGTCGCTGGCCCAGCAAATAAAAAAAAAATGTATAACCGTTTAGCCATTTTTAGCGGTGTGTTAGTTAAATGGTGTCTGGTCCTGAAGGCTCAAAATAGCCCGGTCCTGGACCGGTTAATAAATGTTTTATGTGATTTTTAACAACTTTCAAATTGACTTTTATTAAAAATTTATTTTTTAAGATACAGCTTCTATACATTCTGTATACGAAGATGATGTATCGTTCTGACAAAGCCGATTCCATCAGTTCAGGTGAACTGACAGCTCGACTGAAAGTTGGTCCTGCGTGTCTGACACACAGGACCCAGCTAATAACAATCACATCTAAGTTATTAGCTGGGTCCTGTGTGTCAGACTCGCAGGACCAGCTTTCTGTCGAGCCATCAGCTCAGCTGACCCGACGGCCGCAGCTTTGACAGAACGATACAGATTCTATGTATACAGGGTAAAAAAAAAAATAATGCGTCAATTTAAAAGTTGTTTAAAATCCAATTAAAACAATAATTTATTCAAGAAAAAAAATTCTCTTTAACGATGTACTATACATAACCTTTTATTATCTTGCGGTCACAGATATATCTGTCAGGTCATCGGGACTCGAGGCTTCGATGGGCACAGATAATCTCAATCAAAGTTTTAGCCTTTAATGACCAGTAAAAGATGTTTCCCCTCTGTGTTCCAACAGTCATAACTTTCTTATTTTTAACTTTTTCAACGCAGCTGTATGAGACTTTGTCGTTTTGAGGAATGAGTTGTAGTTTTTAAAGGAACCATTTTAATAACTTTTTTATTATTTTTTGGAAAAGTGGGGGAAAAAACAGCAATTCCCTTATTGGTTTTTTTTATTTATTTTTTACGGCGTTTATATTTATAGTGCATTATAAATGGCATAGCTTTATTCCTACAGGTTGCTATATTTACGCTGATACCAAAGTTAATTTGTGAGGGCTTGTTTTGTTTTTTCCGGCATGACTTTTTTTGATCACGTTTTATTTCTGTTTTTGAATGAGGATATTACAGAAAACGGCTATTTTAAATTTTTTTGTTACTGACGTGGCTATAGCAATTGTCGTTTTTTTTTTTTTTTTCACCCATTAATAAAACTTTGCATAAGGGAAACAAAGTTTATTTTTTGCATAGGATTTAAAAAAAAATTCTAAACTTCTTTTTTTTTTTATTTTTTTTTTTTCATTTTGTCTGGGTTATAGTGTTAACAGCCTAATAGGGTGCATATCAGGGGTACAAAAAATAAGTATAACGTGACCGCATGATTTGAGATTTATAAAAGGGGTGAAAAACATGAACAAAAGTTAATGTTACCTCTCCCCTGGGGTCATGTGAAGTCATACAGGGACAGAAGAAAGACCAGATTATCCTCTTCAACAACCACGGCTAGATCGTGGCTAGAGACGCAATCCTGGTCCTAGTTTGAAGCTAAGTTTCTTGGCTTTAAAACAAGTCTAAACTCTATCTAACCTGATTTAGAGCCTTTATTAGGGTCTATCTACAGTCACACTGCTGCCCCGAGCTATGCTTGGGATAATCAGTATGGGGGTTAATGTACCTATTCACGTAACGATAATTGTTGATGACCGGGACACATGCTCGGGCATGTTGAAACCAAACATGCTCGATCCCTCATTCCCCCAATATCTGCTTTCTGTGGACAGTCGGGAGGCCTTCATGCTCCGCTTTTAGTCAACATTATGATCAAAGCATTTAATCCCCTTTTGCACAATCTAATAAACTTTTCCCATCAGTGCAGATATCTTGCAATGAACCGCATCCAAATAGAAAATAATATCGGGATACTTATTAGATCTGGGAAGATTGTCCCTTGTATGGCAAGTTTTAGTGGATTCTATTGAGTTGACCGCTGTACAGAATAAAATTATAGAATCTGGTTCTCACAAACTGTGTTGGCAGTGCTTGGATAATGTGTTGTATTGTTACTCCTAAATATATAATGTGGCTAATCCATGCTCATGGAACAATAGCTGTTGGATTCTAGTTTGACAACTTTAGTGTGTGTGTCTGGTTTCCAGGTCTGATTAACTGTTATCTGTGTGTCAATCTTGTCACCTGGATACAGTGTCATTTCATGGTAACCCCTGTCCCTAGCTGAGTCATTCTATTACAAATACAAAAAGGGATCAGCCTGCTCCCGATTTATTATTCCACTGGTCATTGAGACTGATTACTGTTGAGGGCTAAGCAGGCCGTAGATTTAAAAAAAAAAAAAAAAATCTAATTTTTGCATCTGGAAATTCCATAGCGTATTACGGTAGCAGCAAGATGGATGAGATCTGATCAAATGTCATCCACACACTGCAATAAAAATCAGCAGAGGACAAGTGCGGAAACTTGTTTGTTTGCAGCGTGTCAAATTTGGTACAGTATTCGTCATGTAATAGATGCACAACTACAATATTCTCTCTCCATGTAATTACAATTCCTAATACTGCCTAACACGTCACAAATAAACAGCTGATTAAAATTGTGAAGCGCTTTATAATTGCTCCTAAATATTAAATAAAGTCTCTAGGGTATGTTCACACAGGGTGCATACGCTGCATAAAAGTACACAGCGTATCTGCCCTGGACCCCGCAAGGAATTCTGTCTGACAAACTGCACCAAAATGTGATTGGCTGCAGCAGTCACATGGGATAAAATGTAATCCCAGGAGGCTGGGCTGCAGGACATCCGAGGGACGCATCGCCATGTCTACGGGTAAGTATAAGCTGCTTTTTATTTTCTGAGTTGCAATTTTTCCGCTGCAAAAATTGACATGCTGATTTAAAAAAATGCAACGCTGGTCAATTCAAGAGCGTTTTTTGGCGTATTTTTTTTACGCAGCGTGTGGATGATTTGTTCAAATCTCATCTACTCTGCTGCTACTGTATTACACGGTGGATTTTCCACATCCGGTTTTGGTACGATACTCTATTACCTTTACAAGATCTCCATATTAATTTGATCATACAATGATGCATACACTATAAAAGCACCATTGACTCCTATTTTATGCAAGAACACTTGCATAAACCTTCAACTTTTACAGGAAAAATGCTGAATGGAAAAATACACTTCTGTCTACAGAATAAGGATTTACCCTTTTGGTTTGTCTATTGTTGTATTTTCTAATATGCTAATATGGTATGTTTCTAAAATAAATTTATTTTTACGTTCCCAGACTACAAGTTTTCTAAGCAACAGTAAGCAGTATAGGCTCAGTTTACACGGAGTCTATACTGCTTTTTGTTGCTTTATAAACTTGTCTATAAATGTGTCTTAAAGGCAATGTACACATTCGAGGTTTATTTTTTTTAAATAGACATGTGTATCAGTGTGGTTAGTGCAACTCTGTAATTACATTTTATTAAAAATTATTTTAACTTTTTGAGATACAGTTGCTCTGTACTGTGTATACAAAGCAGCTGTCAGGTCAGCGGCACTGACTGGTTCATTATCAGCAGGTCCTGCGTGTCTGACATGCAGGATCCACCTATAATCGATCACATCTAAGGTATTAGATGTGATCGGTAAGGGCCTGTTCACATTAGTGATGGGCTTCCATTTGTCGGTTCTGTTCAACCTCTCAATTGGAGGAAAACCAAAGGGAAACCATAGCTTCTGTTTGCAATACCATTGATTTCAACAGTAAGGGGATGTTCACACGCAAACGCAAAATACGTCTGAAATTACTGAGCTGTTTTCAGGCGAAAACATCTCCTGAATTTCAGACATTTTTGCAAGTACTCGCGTTTTCCGCGGCGTCCATTGCAGACGCAATTGGAGCTGTTTTTTCATTGGAGTCCATGAAAAACGGCCCAAGAAGTGTCCTGCACTTCTTTGACGCCGGCGTATTTTTACGTGCCGTCTTTTGACAGCGACGCGTAAAATTACACCTTGTCTGAACAGAACATCGTAATACCCATTGCAAGCAATGGGCAGATGTTTGCAGACGTATTGGTGCCGTCTTTTCAGGCGTAATTCGAGGTGTAAAAAGCCTGAATTACGTCTGAAAATAGGTCGTGAACATACCCTCATACTTTCATTGCAGTTGGCTTCCATTCCGTCAATTTTCCTTTTTTTTTTTTTCGCCATTCCGTGCAAAAAAAAAATAACGTTATGGGTCTCAGAATATGGCAACACAAATACATTTCTTTTTTTAGTAAAGTAGTAAAACTTAAACACTAAACTTGGTATCTATATAATTGTATTGACCTGCAGAATAAAGTTAACATGGCATTTTTACAGCACAGTGAATGCTGGAAAAACCGAAATCAAAAAAACAATGGAGGTATTGCTGTCTATTTTTCCATTCCACCCTACAAAATAATTTTTACAATTTTCTCAGTACGTTACATGGTGCCATTTAAATACTACAACTTGTCGTGTAAATAAGCCCTCGTATGGCTATGTCAACGGAAAAAGTTATGGCTCTTGGAGGGCAGGGATGAAGAAACGAAAATGAAAGGTTTAAATGGTAAGGTATCCTACCTCTCAACATTAGAATCCCAAATTGTGGAACGTTTTCTGCCTCTGTGCTGCCTGGGAAAGTCCCAAATATGTCTAGAAACGCCTCTTTTAAAAGGACTGCATCGCCTATATTTTTCTATTAAAGGGGTTGTCCACTTTCAGCAATTGTCATTTTTTTGTATAAATAAATTTATAAAATTTTCCGATATACCTTCTGTATTAATTCCTCATGGCTTTCAAGATCTGTGTTTTCCCAGATAGTGAAACTTTTTTTATTTTTTTCTAATCTATTTTTCTATTTTGATTTTAGAATTTTTATTCTATTTTCTGTACATTGTTTTATTTTAAATGGCTCGTAATCACTGGCGTCAAAAAAAAAATAGAACATGTTCTATTTTTGGCTGTATTCACGGCCCACATAGAAGTCAATGGATCCATTTTTAACGGACGTTTTTCAGAAAACCATCTAATTGACGGCCGTTAATAACTGACTCTAGCCTTCACAAGGGGAACCCATTGTATCTGCGTCCTTAGGGCGGATTTACACGAGCGTGTGTTTGGCGCACGCAAAAAACGCTGTGTTTTGCGCGCGCAAACGTCACTTAACAGCTCCATGTGTCATGATCATATGGTGCGCGGCTGAGTGCTTTTCGCGCAGCCGCCATCATTATGACACTCTGTTTGGATGTTTGTAAACAGAAAAGCACGTGGTGCTTTTCTGTTTGCAATCATAGTTTGACTGCTGTTGCGTGAATCACTCACGTCCCACGGAGGTGCCTGATGCACAATAAATGCAGAAATATAGGACCTGTCGTGAGTTTTACGCAGCAGACTCACGCTGCGCAAAAATCACTGACAGTCTGCACTGCCCCATAGACTAGCATAGGTCTGTGTGACGCGCGTGAAAAGCACGCGGGTTGCACGAATGTATTACACGTTCGCGTAAATCTTTCTTTTACTTCTCTATGGGGGCTGCCATTTTTTTTTTCATCTCTGTATGTGTCGATTAACAGCACATACAGAGATGGAATACGGCACATACATCCCCATAGAGAATGCGAACGGGAGCCGTTCCATTCACTATAGTGTACGCCGTCTGTGTGGGAACGGCGCATGCACCGCTCCCACACAGTCCAAATGGAAGGTCTTTGGCCGAGCGACATCCGGCGCCATTTTCTTGTGGACCGGAAGCTGCGGCCGGACAGTAAGATGACTACTTCCAGTCGTGGCTACCGGACATGTGATTAGAAGCAAGGGCTAGGAGCGGAGGGAGCGGCGGCAGCAGGAGCAGGTGAGTTATGTCTGTGTATGTTCGTGTTTTAGTGTGTGATTACTACTGTATGTAAGCCTACTACACACTGTGTTCGCTCAAAAAATGGCGGCACACAGTGTAGGAGGTTTGAACATTCAATCCCCTCCTTTCTCCTGGCACTAGCCAGGATAAAGGAGGGGGGATTGTTTGAGGACGCTAGAGCGAGTGTGTATTCTCCAAATTTTGCAGCATAAAGCAATGTGGTTGCTTTACCACCTGCCAATGCTGCAATTTTGGGAATTGCTCCCTCTAGTGACCAGCACAGGGAAATTTTATAAATTAGAATCTAATTTATAATATTTCCTGACTTGTGAAAAAATTAGAACAATGTCTAATCATGTATACACGAACTGTTTAACTAAAAAAAAATAAAAAAATTCTAGCTACACATTCCCTTTAAAGCCACGCCACTAGTACGTTTTAATAATGTGTAGCTCATTCTCTATTTAAACTGGCGTTTAGGGTGCATGGGCTTGTAGTAGTTTTATAGGTAAAACACGTTTTTAATGTGTTTTGGCTGTAAATTCAGTATGGCCAAAAACTACATTTTATAATTGTGGTAATCTGGGTACAGAAGCTGGCATAGATTTCTACTCTAATTTATGCCTGTTTTCTGGCTCATTCTGGGCTTAGGAGTCCAGTCAATCACTGAGTCACTGGACTCCTAAGCCAAGAATGAGCAAGTTATATTATGTTTTTTTTCACCACAATATTATATATCAATCCGCTCAACTCAATGAAGAGTCCTGCAATCGAGGAAGTGTCCTGCGTTCTATGTGGTTTCTGCTTGATGACAGACGGATAAACCCTTTAAAGGGAGTGTGGTTCTTAAAAAAATGATGGCTTATACATAGGATAGGCCATCAAAATTAGTTTGGTGGGGGACTGACTGCACCCCCAACGATCAGCTTTTTGAAGGGACTTTGTCTCATAAATGTCAGCTGTTGTGCCTGTCAGGGTATTTACCTTGGCCTTGACATGTGATTTAATTAACTATCACAAGACTCTAGACCTTTTCATGCCGTTCTGTTTCTGTGAAAAACTGTGTGGCAACACACATTCAGCATCTCGTACCAATTTGGATGACCAACATAACTCAAAAGATTGCAGATTAGTATATTAAGACTTTAGACAAAAGGACAACCTGAGAATTTATATCAAAGAATTTATTTTTAGGAAGTAATCATCTTCATTTTTCTGTGTTCTACTAAATGAAACATCCTTTTTTATTAGTTTATCTAAAAGCTAGCATGGTATTCTTGCCCATAGTTACTGCAGCTATAGTACCAAAACAAGTGTCCTTGACAGATGGAAGTCTGTTCCGTCAGTAGGAAACTATCAGACGTATTAAAAATATTTAATTTGATCATCTTTGTTATGGCAACCAGGGCCGGCGTCAGCACCCGGTGAAACCGAGCAAGTGCCGGGGCCGACTACCCTTGGGGGAGCCCACTCGGCTGCTAAGTGCTGACTCTACCATTGTCACGGCATCACTGTCCATATATGGACAGTGATGTCAGGAGGAGGGTAGGAGTCCCAGGCAGAGCGCTAGTCTCTGGGGAAACCCCTGACATCATTGTCCATATATGGACACTGATGTCAGGAGCAGAGCAGGAGTCCCAGGTGGAGCGCTAGTAGTGCTCTGCCCGGGACTATGGCTCTTGGGTTGCCCCTGACTACACTGTCCATATATGGACAGTGACGCCAGGGGCTTCTCTTGAAGCGGAATCCCCAGCCAGAGTGTCGACAATGCTCTGGCTGGGGATTCCACACCTAGATGGAACCCCAAAGGCTACAGGGAGGGGGGCTGTGTGGCAATACCTGGGAGGAGGGGGCTGTGTGGTACTATCTGGGAGGAGGGGGGGGGGCTGTGTGGCACTATCTACAGAGGGCACTACATTTATTGGGGCACAAACTGGGGGCCTAACTTCTGTATGGGGGCATAAACAGGTCCTAACATCTATATGGGGGCACAAAGTGACATTATTTTCTGCCATCTTACTGCTGCCGTGAGTTTCCCCGCAATGGTGCCTACAGTCTGTGTCGCCCAAGGGCCCACATAAATCTTGAGCCAGCCCTGATGGCAACACATAGGCGGTTATTGGCCCTATTGCCATTTACTTTATGGAAAATGTGAGTGCGGTGTTCAAAAAGTGTTTTTTTTTTTTAAATTTTATGTGGGTGGGGTGAGGGAATGTTCAATTGCTGCAACAAGTCTGTATGTATGCAAAAATTTTTGCAAAAGATCAGTCCAATAGCAAAAATTTGTTAATGGGACAGAGAAATATATTTTGCAGGTTTAATTGTGCTAAGTTCACATTGAGCATTTTTGATGCATTTTCAAATGCGGCCACAAGAAACGCATCTGAACAAATGCATGCGTTTCGTTTCTCATGCGTTTTTACAAAATGTTGCAGCTGTAATCTGGTTTTGAATTTAATAATCATAGGTTTACAGATGCAGCACTTTATAAAAACGTGTGGGTATTTAAAAAACAAAACACTTGTTAATACATTTGTCTTTAGACTATCTGTGCGCCAGAAACTGAAATCTATGCCAGCTATGAGCTGGCGTAGATTTCCACTATAATTTCTGGCGTAAATTAGAATAAATCTGTCGTGCCGCAGGTGGCCCAGTGCCCTTAGATTAAGTTCCACCCACTTTTTTTTGAAAAATGGTGAGCATCGAAAACAAGTGTGCGCCGACTTTTCTCTGCTAACTGGCGGAAATTACATAATAGATCTTCCCTTTTGTGTTTCTAATTCCTCATCGTTTTCAAGATATTTGTCCATTGGAGAAAGAGCACACTCTTAGGCCTCATTTACACGAGCGTATTATACGCGCGTGCGACGCGCGTGCTTTTCACGCGTGTCGTACGCACCTATAATAGTCTATGGGGCTGTTTAGACGATGCGTGAATTTTGCGCTGCGTGAGTGCGTTGCGTAAAACTCACGACATGTTCTATATTCTTGCGTTTTTCACGCAACACGCACCCATTGACTTCAATGGGTGCGTGAAAACAACGCATGCCACACTGACGGTCCTGCGTTGCATGCGCGAAAATCACGCAAGAGCTGTCAAAAGGATGAATGTAAACAGAAAAGCACCACGTGCTTTTCTGGTTACAAACCTCCAAACGGACTGTCAAATTAGAGATGAGCGCACCGAACTTCACCGGGTTCGGCCGAACTCGTTTTAACCGAACCCGGCAAAAAATGTTCGGGTACGCGACGTCAGGAGACAGTCACTGCCCACGGTGCTCAAAGACTTAAACTGTTTCAGCACCATGGACAGTGACTTTCGATCACAATATACATATACGTGTAAAAAAAAACAGAAGTTCTGACTTACCGATAAGTCCCGGCTCCTTCCTCCAGTCCGACCTCCCGGGATGACAATTCAGGCCAAGTGACAGCTGCAGCCAATCACAGGCCAAGCACAGGCTGCAGCCAATCACAGCCTGCAGCGGTCTCATGGCCTGCCGCGTCATCCTGGGAGGTGAGGCCGGATGACAAGAGAGGGACGCGTCACCAAGGCAACGGCCGGGAGACCGGACTGGAGGAAGCAGGCAGTTCATGGTAAGTGTGAACGTCTTTTTTTATTCACAGGTTGGTGTATATTGTGATCGGCATTCACTGTCGAGGGTGCTGAAAGAGTTACTGCCGATCAGTTAGCTCTTTCAGCACCTTGGACAGTGACGGGCGTCGACTAGCCTCATCTCTATGATGGCGGCTGCGCGAAAATCACGCAGCCGCGCATCATACACGGATGACACACGGAGCTGTCAATTGCCTTTTGCGCACGCAAAACGCAGCGTTTTTTTGCGCGCGCAAAACGCACACGCTCGTGTAAATGAGGCCTTATTTACAATCCGGCTGCAAACTGGTACAGACCTAGTTCTGCTCTCTGCTAAGAAGTGGATACAATTGTGTGCAGTCTAGCCAATTCTGTGAGCAATAAATCAGCAGTAGCACAAATATGTCAGTAAGGCTATTTTCACACTGAGTTTTTTTGCAGAAGAAGATTTTGATCTGCCTGCACGCCGTTTGCCGTGATTTTCGCGTTCTTTTTTTGCAGTCTTTTTCGCTTGCGCGCATTGAGGGCCACAGGAAAAAACAAAATACGCTTTCTCTGTCTCCCATTGATATCAATGGGAGGTCAGAGACGTAAACACCCGAAGATAGAGCATGTCGCTTCTTTTTCCGCTCGCAGGAAAAATGCCTCCGACTCCCATTGGGAGGCATTTTCGGACGTTTTTTGGCGCGTTTTCCGCGTCAAACGTGTCAAAACTGTGTGAACTGATCCTAAGGCTTCTTTTGCGCTACTGTCTATACGTTTACCTCTCTTCCATCAGAAGAAGAGGGGATCGAAAAATTAAACGGAAAGCAATGGTTCCATTAGAATTACCATTGATTTCAATGGTAATTCTTCTGTTTCAGTTGCTTTCCGTTTGTCTCCGTTCGCTAGGTTCTTGTCTTTTTCTTCACTTTTGCTTCCCTTTTTTACTCTTAACCACTTTATCTTATACAGGACTAGTGTGTGTATATGTGTGTATATGTATATATATATATCTTACATTACAGGAGGGCACAAAACGGGTAATCAGCTGTATAGAAGTAAAACTAAGCGCCTATATGAAAACAAATACAGCACACCCAGTAGAAAAGCGACAATAGTATACTAAAAGCACACAGATTCAACACACCAGAGGAGATATGTCCTGCAATATTGAGAACCTAACTTAGCAGTAAACCACAATCCTATGGTCTAAAGCAAAGGAGCGCGCATACAAGGTACAAATACCGACCAGAGAAAGGGTAGGACCCCAAAAAAACATTTTGCCGTGGCTACTTCTGGGGGTACATACAGGACTAGGTACAGGTGTTTGCTGCCTCTGAATGTAAGTTTTCTCATTCAATGTCAACAAATATCTCTAAATTGGTGATGAATTCAAACACAAGGGCGGTGGGGATTTATTAAGACTAAATGCCAGTCTTAATATGAAGAGTTCTGGAATCTATGCCAGTCATGAGCTGGCGGAGAATTGTGCCCTAATTTACTCAAATTTCTGGCATATTATTGTTAATTTGTCGGGCCATGGTGGCCCTGTCCCCTTCTGCTAAGCCCCATCCCCATCTTTTTTTAAATGTGGCGTGAGCGGTGAAACTGCACAAGTCACATTTTTGATTGCGAATGTTGTGCTATTTGCGACATTTCTCAGAAAACTGATGTTGAAAAGTTAAGAAATTCCCCAATGTATATTAGAAAGTTGCAGAACTTCTTCATTTATCCAGTAAATTAAGTTTTTTTTTTTTTCTCTCTAAACAAACTGGAAAACCCCTTATGCCCGCGGCGCTCAATGGCCGCGGGCGAAAAACGGCGCGATAATTGCCGCGAAAATCGGCGTGCAGGGAGAGGAATATCTGCCTCAAAGTAAAGTTCCAAACGGAATTTTGAGGCAGATATTCCTCCCCCAAAATACTCTGTGTGAACATAGCCTAAGGGCACATGGAGATGTTTCTATCACTGCTAGGCCATATTGTGGGCCACACTGCACGTCATGTGCATGAACTTTTAGTGTGCTTTATTAAATTTGCACAGTGTTTAAATGATCTGCACAGAGCGAGCATGAGTACATTGAATTCTTCCACACATGGGATTCAATATTGGAAATGACAGAATTGTCATAAGGTTCAATTGCATTTATAACTTCATTCCAGTCATTTCTTGAACAAGAAGTAAGAACAAAGATCTAGACATGCTAGGTATGTCTTTTGTGGCATTTTCTATTCACTTTGACTACATTCTATTTATAGGTAGTATCCTAGTGGGAACTCTTCATAAAACATAAGCTTTATTCATTATTTAGGTTAGGGATGGAGGAACCTTTTTTCTGCCAAGGGCCATTTGGATATTTCTAACATCATTCGCGGGCCGTACAAAATGATCAAATTAATAATGTCCCCCACGCAATATAATGCCCCCGATAGCTCTCCCATACAGTATAATGCCCCCTCAGCAGCTACCATATGAGCCCCCCCTCCCATACCCAGTATAATGCCCCCACAGGTATGTACCTAATAGAAAAATAATAACATAACTACTTATCCGTTCCCACGACGGGTGGAGGATCCTTCTCCGCCTCTGCACTGTGCTGTGAGTGACTTTACTGAAGTGTCGGGAGTGTGAATAGACATCGCGTCCTGGCTGGAGGTGATGTCTATTAACTCTCAAGACCCTTCAGTAAAGTTAATGTGGGAGTAAGTGACAGTACAGCGTGATCTCGCTAGATCACGCTGTGCTGAGTACAAATGGACATGAATGGTGAGAAGTGTATGACGCTGATTGGTCAGCTTCATAAACTTCTCTTTACAACGCCCACTTGGTCAAAAGTTAAAAACCGCCCAGTTCGGCATTAAGGAACTAACTAGCATAGATCTAAAATTGCTTAGAACTTGCTCAAAAACGCAGATCACATTATGTAGGAGATAGGGCACTTATAATGTGGTGACAGAGCCTCTTTAAGTAGTCCTGGGAAGCAGCAGGTGTGATTGGGGAACTTTTGAATTTTGCACTCACTGGCCCTTTAAAAGGACAACGCGCGCACTAGGGAGCTGGTGGCCGTGAGCTGCAAAAGACAGAGCGCCAAGGGAGGTAGAGACCCGGGGACTGCTGGCAGATGCGGGGCCTGCCGCCGGCGTTACTAAATTTATTTTGCTACTATCTTTTATCAGTGATCAAATGCGACAAACTTACAATATAAGAAGCAGTATTGATCTGATCACCTCTAAAGCTTGTCAGGTCATGTAAACCTTTTGAGCACTTTTTTTCTATAATAAAATTTTTTTAGATTTTAGAGAACTTTTTAATTTGTTTTGCTTTGCTTTTTGTCATACATTTTCTATGTATCCTGGATACATAGAAGCTGTATCTTGCGCTTAAATCCAAATGTTAGGTCTGTGGGACTGACCGCTTCGGTTACGGTGGGTCTCTGACACACAGGATCTACCGGTTATAGATCACATCTAGGTTCATAACTTAGATGTGATCAATAACACCTGGATCCTGTGTGGGAGAGAACAGGACAGGGAGGCTACACTCATGAAGCAAGTACCAATCCCAGACCATTTAAGTAAAATGGACATAACAATGATTATAAACAATAACTGCCCAAAAGGAAATTGTTAATGGTGTAGGGGCACTTAGCGTTTCATACAGCGGCGGATTACCATGAGCGCAATCTGAGCAAGTGCCCGGGGCCCGAGGCTGGAAGGGGGCCCAGTTCACCGGTTGTTAAAATTACAGCCGGTTCAGAGAACCGGGGTGAAGCGGGACCTCTCACCCAATTGTATCCGCGTCCTTAGGACGCGAATACAATTGATTACTATTGCGCTGGCGAGACGGGAACCATGCGTTCCCACCTCGCCATTCGGCGCTTTAACAATGACGTTATCACGCCAAATGCACCGTTACCCCCGGGTGATACTGTCTGGTTACTGACCAGTCAGGGTATTGTCGCTGGAGGACAGCGCAAGAATGGGGACAGGTGAGTGTTTTTGTTTTTTTTTTTCCTTCTGTGGTCAGTATTGGGAGCAATATCTACAGGGGGCATTGTGACTGGCCCTCTCTACAGGGGGCATTGTGACTGGCCCTCTCTACAGGGGGCATTGTGACTGGCCCTCTCTACAGGGGGCAGTGTGACTGGCCCTCTCTACAGGGGGCAGTGTGACTGGCCCTCTCTACAGGGGGCAGTGTGACTGGCGCTCTCTACAGGGGGCAGTGTGACTGGCGCTCTCTACAGGGGGCAGTGTGACTGGCGCTCTCTACAGGGGGCAGTGTGACTGGCGCTCTCTACAGGGGGCAGTGTGACTGGCGCTCTCTACAGGGGGCAGTGTGACTGGCGCTCTCTACAGGGGGCAGTGTGACTGGCGCTCTCTACAGGGGGCAGTGTGACTGGCGCTCTCTACAGGGGGCAGTGTATGTGGTATACTTTACAGTGTTTAACACCATTTAATTAATGGGGACAGACTATGGTCCTATTATATTCAGGGGCATAGAGTGTGGCACCATAAGAATTCTCTCCATTTATAGGTGTGGAAAAGTGGAGCCGAAGACATCTGAGCGGCAAACTCTGCAGAAATGGGCTGTGGCCGAGAGAAGTCATCATAGAGGTCTGGACCGGATGAAAAAGAACGAAAAAGTACCTTTCAATCCGCCCCTGGTTTCATATAAAAGTTCTATAAAATAATCTGTTTAGTCCTATTAAAATGTAACACATCGTACGTATCTTTTATTGTTTTATAGTCTAAACTTTGCTCTTTGATAAAAATTGATTAAGAAAGATTAGAAAAAAGTATTTGCATGTAATCTTAATGTGGTGTGAGAAAATAAGTCCAGTTTTATCAGTTAAGTTTTTGTTTAGTCTAAGCGATATTTCCTTGTCAAGGAGTATGATGCAATACACACTCTCTTTTTTCACAAATCAGATTATCTTGAAAGGTCATTTTAACCTTTTTTATTTATGATTTACCTAAAGAAGTTCCATACAAATCTTTACCACATGACCACTCTCTTTGTAATATAGTCTGTGTTAGTGTTTGCTGCTGGGTGGTAAAAGTACTACAGACTCCGTGTTTATCCATGCAAGGATTATACCACTGGTGCAAGGGTCAAATATATGCATCGTACATGATGTAAAACCCTCTTTCATCTTCCTCTATCCAGGTATATTTCAATAGGCTGAAAAAGAACAACCTCCATGTCTAGAGGCAGAAATAGGTTTGGGTTGCTTCTAAACCCTTTTTCTCCAAGTATCAAAGTTGGCTTAGTCAGCTGGAGGAGACAATGGGGCAGAAAACTGACATTTACTTGTCTACACTTTAACTCTAAACAGAAAAGTGACCCTAATATCTGCATGGATTTCATCCAATGCATGTGATGTGATAAAAAAAATCCCTCGCGTTTATTGTGCCTTTGGTGAGGAGACCTCACTGGCCTTGAGAATACATATGACTGTTTAAGGGCCAGTTCACATCAGTCAGGGCATCTTTCATGAGTTTCGTCAGACTTTTCCGTCAGGGGAACCCATGAACGGAAACCAAGCATAGTCGACTGTGCTATTGATTCCGCCAAAAAACTTAAACCTTACGGAGCGGAAACCATTTGTAACGAAAGCATTACCATGGAAATCCATTGTAATGTAAACGGAAAGCTATGGTTTTACGTTTCGTTTCTGTTCATGGGCTCCCCTGACGGAAAGATCTGACGGAACCCACGATTGGAACCCTGACACTGATGTGAACACACCCAAAGTGATATGATAAATGTATAGACCGATCTCCACACTTATGCCTCATGCACACGACCATATGTGCCGGCCAGGCCCCGTCCATGATCCGTGGAAAGATAGGACATGTCTGATCTTTCCACGGATTGCAAAGCCGATCCGTTTTCATGGACCCGATTTACCCGCTGAAGTGAATGGGTCCGTGAAAACTATCGGATGCCATGAAAAACAGCCCGAGTGGCACTTGGTCGTTTGCAACTGGCATCAGCATGTGGCTTGGAATATCATCATGTTCTAGTGAGAAGTATGTTATTGATATATAACAAACTATCAATGCATGTTCCAAGGTATGAGATTCCTAGAACAGCTTTAATGAAAGGGTCTTAAACGCTTCATCACTTTTTAATAAGTGAGAAACAATTCCCGACAGTATAATAACGTTGCATTGATCTACATATTCAGATATTTGTGTGTAATCTATCAAAGGAACACAGTAGGCACATTTAATATAGAAAATTAGCACTTGTAATAGAAGAATAGAGACTATGCAGTAATAACATTCCTTAGTAAAGAGAAATTTGATCTCTGGTACTTGACTCAGAAGGATTCATTGTTGAATCACGCAGGTGCATTTGCTGACATACATTCACGTATATGAAAGTCAACCATTTCCATTGACCATAGATATATCAAAAGGCTTCTTTATTGCAAGAAACTGGAATAAGATGGGTTTGGTTTTTTTTTCATAGAAAATCATAATTTTTTTTATTTCTTTTTATAACCTGGGAGCCTATGGATGACGGATGCCACTAGATGCCATCCATCACAGATATATGTTGGGAAGCTCCTGACATCACTGTCCATAAATGCCAGAGTTCCCGGGCAGAGTGTGTGAAGCTCTGGCCCTGCGGAAACTCCATGTATGAGGAGTGATGTCCGGAACTTACCCAGGGCCGGAGTCCCTGGCCAGAACGCTTCCGATGCTTTGGCCGGGGACTCAAGCATTGTAACGCTCCTGATATCAATGTCTCTATATGGATAGTAACATCATGGGCTTCTCCAGGGCCACGAACTATGCTGTAGCCGGGGACTCCAGGACTGTCTATGTTAAGTGATGTCATAAGCTTCCCAATACCGGAGTTCCCGAGCAGAACATCAGAAGCGCTCTACACACAGACATTTGCCCTAGGGAAGCTCAAAATAGTGACCGTGACCTTGCGATTCTCTAGCCGGGAACTGCGGTATTTTAGCTCCTGACATCAGTGTCAAAATATGGACAGTGATGTCTGGAGATTTCCCGGTCACAGCGCTTCAGGTAGTGCTCTGCCTGTTGGGTTTGCGCAATGTATTCCACTGTATGCCTATACAGTGGGAAACATTGAAGCCTTCCATTGGAGGTATATGTTGGGAGTCCTCCCGACGTGTACTTACATGGTAAGGCAAAAAGGTGATGTGCTAAGGCCCTTAGTGATAAGCAGAGGTCACAATAACACTTCTACAGGCATGATTGACACCTGTAAAGACATCTGCACGCTTTGACTTCAGTCTCGTACATATTTCTATGTATGAGACTGAGCTCCGGCAAGGGAGCTGGAGGTGCAATACAAAAGTTAAGGTAAGAACAAGAGGTTCTCCATTCTAATAACACGCGTGCACATATATGGACAGTAACACTCTTTGCTGTAAACTACAGATTTTGTACTACACTGTGTACTGACTGCAGCATTTACAGCAGAAGGTGTGCTACTGCATATCTACACACACCAACATGAATTTATATTTATTGAATTACCACAAATTATATACTCCTTGGCTAAAATTACTACTTACAAATTCTAGGAGCGTTTTAACCCTGCTGAAAAATATTTAGTGCAACCTCTGATTTGAATCAGACATATATGCAGCAATGTAAGGCTTTGTGTAAGAGGACTTGCTAGTGGTAATAATCAAAAAGCACCTCCATTCTATATCCAATCAGCATAGAATATACTTTTGTGTTATACTTTACTGGGAAATGGATACACAACAAAAACTTTAAGGATCACATTTTTGCCTTAGGGCCCTATTACACCGGCCGAATATCAGCCTGTGCAGCGTGTGCCGATCGGAACATCGTTGATTGGCGCTCGTTTGCTCCTGTCACATGGAGCTATAGATGAGCACGAGTGATCGTTACTCCGATCATTCGTCCCCATACATTATGTCTGCAGCGTGTCTCCATGTTTACACAGGGAGATGTGCTGCCGACAACGATAATATCTTACTTTTTTTAAACGATACGATCAGCAGATGATCGAGAGTTTGCTTGTTCATCTGATCACTGCCCTGTTTACACAGGGTAATTATCGGCAACGAGCGTTATATGAACGCTGGTCTGCCCGATAATCGGCCAGTGTAAAACCCCTTTAGTCACTTGCTCACCAAAATATTGGTTAAACCGGACTTGTCCCCCATCCATAGCTCCGTGTGACAGGAGCAAACGAGCGCCAATCAATGGTGTCTCGTTGATCGTTGCTCTCTTCACCGGCCGATTATCGGCAGGTGTGAAATGCCCCATAACTGTTTACTGCTGCCTAATATATCCCAACCCTTCACTAGTGTCATTGTAACGAGATCAATTTTATTTATATTATAATTTATTTATTTTTTTGCCCTTTTATTTATAGCGCCCATTTTGCAAAGCCAATGTTCAAATATGCCTATGAAAAAGCCACATAGATTGTCTGCAGCCTGCACTACTTTAATCCTTTTTGCAGAGACAAAACAGCTGTTGAAGTCTATTCAAAGGACTGTTCTGCCCTAGAAGGCAGCCCATCAGTATTATGGATATGTAATAGTCTTTATGATCAATTCGGGATGGCAATCAGTCTATAGCCCCGATAATCATTCAGTTGACAGCTATTCTAGGTCTATGGCCATCATACATCCTATAGTACTTTTTAGTTTAAAGACATTTTGGGAACTACTCCATGAGGATCTCCCTGTAAAAAATAAATTCTGAGCAATACATGCAAATTGTCAATATGAATTTATCGCATCGGAGAGACTTGTCAGAAATCCACTTGAGAGACTTTTGCACTATAACATGTCAATAAATAAACAACAAAAAAGGCTACTAGACCTTTCCAAAGATACATGGAGCAAATATGCAAGTTGTCAGATCTTTCTATGAATGTTACATAGACAATAGTGTAACCTCTTATAAAGTAATATGCCTTTTTATATCTGCTGTGACTTTTTTTTTTAGTAACTGTCCTTTCGTACCTTGGTCATATTTCTTACACATATCTATATAGGTATTCCTATTTTTATAGACATACATGTATACTTTTGCCAGTCTGCTTACAAAGCTCAGTTTGATTTTCATGTCCTATTCCCTTCCCGTTAACTAGCATTTTACTGCTTGTGGAGTAGAAAGACGCCTTTCATTGCAAAGCCCCATTTAATTGCCTCGAAACTGAGGAGGCTTCTCTGTAATGTAAACGTGCCAGGCAGGGTGTGTGAGGCGTTCCGAAGGTGATCCGAATCATGTTAACCTCTCAAGCCTCTATCCACATAAGATCAGGAGAGCATGTTGATAATTGTGCTATTCACTCCAAAATGTTAACATGCAAATTCTAACATCCCCCAACTGCTCTTAAATCTTCTTAAAAAGAAAAAAAAAAAGTACAAGGTAAACATTCGAACCAGTAGTACACATCCTGAACTAATAAATGAGATGCAGAGAAACTCTCCAAATGCTACAAGAATCTTCTATTCGTTTTTCTGTGTTGGGTGCGTGCTTGAGATTTTTAAGAGTACTTATGTTACCAGATGATTCTATGCAATCAACTCAACATGATTTTTCATATTTCACACGTAAACTGCTGAACTCCTACTACTTAATCCAACTTTTTTTAAAAATTAGTTTTAACAAGATTATCCCAAAAAGTTGATGTGTTAAAAAAAACCACAAACTGTTCATCTTTGTTATATAGTATCTATTGCTGTTGTCTGTTGTGCATTTGATTCCCTGTAACAATATAACTTCAATTTGGAATAATTTAGATATTTTTACACACAGGAAATATTGCCTGAAAGAGAACATCTGAAACGTTAACATTTAAGAAATACAAAAATAGGAACTGCACATGTTCTGCCATTGTGTTCTGGCAGACAGTCCCGTCAAGAGCCAGGGAAGATCTATTGTAGAATAGTAATTGTTATGTCATCCTTTTTTCTTCACATACTACTCAGTGAAAAATCTAATAATGGCATCTCTTCTATTTCCAGGAAAAAGAAACTCTACAAAAGCGTGTGCATCTCATTCTGCTTGGTAATCATGTTGACCATCTTCCAGAAGGGGACATCCCCTGGACTTCTTTTTACTCAAAGTAGTATGGATTCAGAGGAGCTTTTGAGTGCTATGAAAAGGGACACCCATCCTGTCCCAGATGGGTTTTGGGCAGCCAAAACAGAGGAACAGGTAACCACAGCTTCTATTACTGATACATATCCTACTGAATGGGATGTCAAGTCTATCAACTGCACTGCTAATTGGAACCTTACCAATTTGGACTGGTTTAAGTCGCTGGAACCGAACTACAAGCAGTTTCTTCTGTACCGCCACTGTCGGTATTTCCCCATGATTATTAATAACCCACAGAAGTGCAGTGGAGACATTGATCTTCTGATTGTGGTAAAGTCCATAATCACTCAGCATGACCGCAGGGATGTAATTCGTAAAACCTGGGGAAAGGAGAAAGTAGTTAATGGCAAGAAAATAAGAACCGTATTTCTTCTTGGGACTGCAATGAAAGAAGAGGAGAGAGACAATTACCAGAAACTATTGGATTTTGAGAACCAGATATATAGAGATATACTACAGTGGGATTTTCTAGATTCCTTTTTTAACTTAACGTTAAAGGAAGTGCATTTTCTAAAGTGGATGACTATCTACTGTCAGCATGTGACCTATATTTTCAAAGGGGATGATGATGTATTTGTCAGCCCCAATAATATTTTGGACTTTTTGGATGGCAATAACACACCAGACCTCTTTGTAGGAGATGTACTCTACAAAGCTCGCCCCATCCGGAAGAAAGAAAATAAATACTACATCCCAAACTTGCTGTATAACAAAAGCCTCTATCCTCCATACGCTGGTGGTGGCGGATTCCTCATGGCAGGCTCTTTGGTGAAGAGATTGTTCAAAGCTTCAGAAAACTTGGATCTTTATCCTATTGATGATGTCTTTTTGGGGATGTGCCTGGAAGTTATTAAGGTCAACCCATTATTGCACGAAGGGTTCAAAACATTTGGCATTGTAAAGAATAAAAACAGCAAGATGAACAAAGAGCCATGTTTTTATCGCAGTATGCTTGTTGTGCACAAACTGCTGCCTGCGGAACTACAACAAATGTGGCAACTTGTGCATAGTAATTTAACCTGTTCTCGGAAGGTCAACCTCCTTTAGTGCTTGGTAAAGGTCAGGAGAGAAATCCTGGAAAAACAACTTTTTATTTTTATAACAACGATTTTCCTGGCAGGTTTCGGGAGACAAGTCATAAAAGATTTATTTTCTTAGTTCATGCATATATGGGCAATAGAATTTTGTAACCTTTTTGTTAACAGATGTGAATGAGCCCTCTCCTAGGTACGATGACTTAACTTATGTGTCATACATGAAAGCTTTTTTTTAGCCCTGGATTTATCTATTTGACGTTGAGGTTCTTAGTGTGTGGGGTTTGTTTTTTGTTTTCTATTTGTATCTTTTTTTTGGCTTGTATCACACCGTTTTATATGGATCAAACCAAAACTTAACCGAAAGGAAATGATCTAAAGTATACACTCGACACTGGGTATAACTGTAAAATGGAGAAAAGCCATGCAGAGTTCCTGAACACAATGATATACAATGAATGGTGCTGTCTTTCTTGTGTTCCAAGGGCCGGTTATAGCTCCTCTTGGAGATTTGCAGATGTGTTTATTGCGGGCTCTGGAAAGCGGACTTCCAAACTCTTGAAACCATATTGTTTGATAATATTTATATTCAAGTTTTTTTGATGATTGAGCTCTATGTTGAATGATTGTTTTAAAAGGTTTTTTTTTTTTTTTTTTTCTTTAACAATTGTTAATTTATAAAAGTAAAGGTAAAATTAAAATAATGAGCATCCTAACCATTTTTAAATGTTTAATCGTATGTGTAACTGTTTTAATTTATAATGATAAAATACTGTCCTTTCCAAAGCGCTATAAACTGGTGCTAAAACCACAAAAACTTTATTTACTTTTTAAGCTGTTTTGACAGTGTTGGAATTTACCAAACTAGAGTTCTAGTCTGTGGTGCACTCCTAAACCATGTAGAAAGTCTATTCTGTAATCATTGTACACCCCAGATGCGGATTCCTTCTCTGTACCTCATTTATAATCCTACACCGTTCTATTTGGGGTTAGTTGACACGTGGTAGATTTTGTTGCACAAATTTGTGCAGCTTAGGCTCTGTTCGCATCTGCGTTGGGGTCCCGTTCTGATGTTCCGTCGGAGGTTTCCGTCCGAACGGGACTCTGAACAGACACAAACTGACACTGATGGAAACCAGAGGTTTCCATCACCATTGATTTCAGGGCGTCAAGCTGCGCAGCGTATTTGCCCTGAACACCGTAGGGAATACCATCTGAGAAAAATCGCACCACATTGTGGTGCGTTTATCCGGCAGAATTTCCATTGCGTAAAGCATCGCCGGAAAATTAAAAAGAACTGTACCCCCTCCCTCTTCTCTGGGCATAGTCCGGCCTACTGGGATGACGTTGCAGGCCGTGTGACCGCTGCAGCCTGTGATTGGCTGGAGCGGTCACATGGGATGAAACGTCATCCCAGGAGGTCGGACTGTAGAAGAAGCAGGGAACTCTGGGTAAGTATATTTTTATTCTTTCTTAGTTGCGATTTTTGCGGCGGAATCGCTTTGATTCTGCTGCTAATGTCAAATAAACACCACTTTGTTGCGGGTTTAAGCACCCCATTGAATTCAATGGGGGAAAACCCAAAACAGAAGCGCTGCGAGTCCACGGCATTAATTGGCATGCTGCGGTTGAGGAAACCGCACCGCAGGTCAATTTATTTGCATTTTTTTGGGGTGGCTTTTTCCAATGTGTGGGGGCAAGATTATGGCGCTATGACAGTAAACTGAACAGGCTACGGCAACTAGCACCGTAACCCCATCAGTCAGCTAATCGATGGGGGGGGGGGCTGGAGTTGGACCCCCACCCACTGATCTGATATTGATTTACCTATCTTAAGGCTAGACCTTCAATATAAAATGCCTGGAAAGCCCCTTAAAAATAAAAAAAAATAAAAATTGATCTCTTCTTATTCATAAGCCATATTTAATTTTTTTCCGTAGACCTAGCCGTGTGCTTGTTTTTTGTGGGTTGAGTTGTATTTTAAATGGCACCACTTTGGGGTACACAACTTACTGATTAACATCAATCCCACCATTCTTTTTTGCCTTTTAAATTTACACTGTTTATCACGTGGTACAAATAACCGTGTTATTCTGCGGGTTGTTACTGTTAAATGTTATTTCTGACTCCCTAAATAGTTAATATTGATTGTGTTTCAATATTCTTGATCCGTATTTAATAGGAGGAATATGAAACTTATACAAAACAATGGTTAGTTTATTTAGATACAGTACTAAATAATAGTACTATAGTAGAGCTACATACATAGACCGATACGTATTGTAATATAGCTGAGGTTCTAATACAGAATAAAGATATAATCTTAGGCTTTGTTAACATCTGCGTTGGGGTCCCGTTCTGACTTTCTGTCTGAGCTTTCCGTCAGATACAAACTGACGGAAACCAGAGGTTTGATTTCAATGGTGACGGATCCGGTGCCCATGGTTTCCATTTGTCTCTGTTGTGCACCGGTCACGTCGTTTTGCCGGAAGCAATAGCGTAGTCATTGTATGAGACACTTGTCACTTCCATCTTGGGCGTGTTTTCATCGTTGGTATTGGTGTATGTCTTTGGGCGTCTCCCTGGATGACCAGCTCCCCATGTCTATCTCTGTCTGTCCCCAGAATGTAGGCATGTCTTAACATTTAGGTGGCATTTTTTCGACAGTTGTAAGTCTTCCAAATGTAATTGCTCATGCATTCCCTCGGGTACTGAAAGATGTTTTGCTTAACGGTCATAGTCCACATAATGTATCTTTTTAGTTCTATCTAATAACATTTTATATTATAACACGCTATACGGTATTTAACGCTCCCCCCCCCCCCTCTTGAGGGTAGAATAGTGGGGAAAGGGAAAAAAAAACAAAAAAAACACTGGCGCGCCTCTATGGTAATAAGGTTTGGATAGGACATATAACAAGTAAATGTGATTGTTGAAACCGATCATGAGTGAACAGAAAGGGGTGATCATGGTACTCGCCCTCTGTTTGTGCAGGATGGTCGGCACAATTTGATTCAAGCCTGAGGAAGTCCTAGGTGCTGGGTTGAAACTCGTCGCTATTTTATCATTTATTTTACTGTTTGCAATTATCCACGTTGTTAGAGAAATTATTTATTTTACTCCACCACCTGGGAACTGAGTAATTAATTAAATTTCTGGCACAAGCCACAAGCAATACAGTAGCCTCACATGAAGGAGTGTTTTTTTTTTTTTTTGCTATTTGGAATCCATTGGACTCCCCTCTTGAGGGTGAGATACGTTGGAACCCTCAAAATATACAAATGTATCAGACAATAGTCCGAATACAATAGTCAATGAGTCGTCTTTTCTTTTTTTTTTTATGAATGTTAATAAATGTCCATTGATCAAATAAATTAAATGACCACAAATGAATTGCAATAAATGTATAATGTCCATTAATGTTATAGTAAACTGTGATTGGATATACATAAGTAGATTTTAACTAAACCTATCTATAATGATGAAGTCATCTTCTTCTAATCTTATGGTTCCACTGCAGAATTAATATTTCTGTGATTGACATGTTCATAGTCAGGCCGATACCTTTATAAACTTTTCCACTTAAACACAGTCCTTAGATTGTAGAATCCCTTGAAATCTATTCTGATAAACTTGTAAATGTCCTTTAAAACGAAAGTCCATAAATTGAAGACGTAGACATCAAATCCAAGTCCATATATTATAAACCCATGCAGTAGTACACATTCTTTACCTTGCACAGGCTTGGATAAACATTCCTGGAAATATTGATGAATTTGGCTGTGCAGCCTTTCAAATGTTTTTAGTCACCGATTTTTCAGTATGAAATCAGTCCATAACTTAACGTTGAAACAATGGGGCCATTTACACGTGTGTTTTCACGCAATGGACTCTCTCTCTGCGTGAATCTCACTGCATGTCATATATTGGTGCGTTTTCACGCACCTAGTCACCCATTGAAGTCAATGGGTGTGTGAAAAGCATGGATAACACACGGATGCACATCCATGTGCTGTCCGTGTTTTACGCATCAATTACATTGTCAATAAAAAAAGTGCTTGCTAGTGAGTGAAAAGTACATGCCAAGCGCAAAGCACACTGATGCAAAACGTGACGCACACCGACCGACTTACGCACAATTTTTTAAAATTGTGCGTAAATCTGTCACACACGTGTGAAAGCCTACGTTTCTTAAATTATCAGAACGCATATCACGGTTGTAGCATCCCGACACACCAGTTCATGTCAATTACTCCGCTCACCAGTCAGTCTAGCTTCACTTCTTTGAAGTGTCCAAGTTGGTATTCTTCTCATCAGGAACTAGACCACAACAAACATAACAGTCCATTTAGCATCATATATGAACGCTACCAAACTCCAGTAATTGTCAGTGATGAAAATCAAATGTAATATATAAGGTCCTTTTAAAAACAGCATAAGCATGCAGCGGTGACATCTGCCTCCATCAGTCTTTCCTCTCTTGCAGCTTGCAATAATCGGTTAAAGCTGAAATTAGTCTTTTATAAAATGTTTAAAGAGGCTCAGTCTCCAGTTTATAACTACCCTATCTCCTCCCTAATCTAATAGGTGCTTTGATGTAGAGAAGTACTGTTTTTTTTTTTTTGTTTTTCTTTTGAAAAACGTTTATTTTTTACAAGGTTATGAAGATTTTAAGATTTATGCAAATTTGTTGTTAATGCCCAACTGGGATTTCTTTTACTTTGGTCAGCGTCATACACTTTTCTTTACAACGCCCACTTGGTCAAAAGTAAATAAAACGCCCAGTTGGGCATTAACCCGTTAGTGACCGGCCCATAGTCTTTTTACGTCGGTCACTAACGGGCCTTATTCCGATGCCATAGACTTTTTACGTCGCGGCATCAGAATAAGTAAACAGAGCAGGGAGCTGTCAAATTTCCCTGCTCTCAGCTGCCAGAGGTAGCTGAGGGCTGGGGGCGTCCCTGCTCTGCCGGGTGAGATCGATATTAGTATCAATCTCACCCGTTTAACCCCTCAGATGCGGTGCTCAATAGCGAGCACCGCATCTGAGTGGTTTTGGAGAGAGGGAGGGAGCTCCCTCTCATCCCACCGACACCTGGCGATAAGATCGCTGAGTGTCTGTGTCTCCGATGGCAGCCAAGGGCCTAATAGAGGCCCCCAGGTCTGCCTGGAGCGAATGCCTGCTAGATCATGCCTCTGGCATGACCTAGCAGATGCCTGTCCGTTTTAAACGGACAGGCATAATACACTGCAATACAGAAGTATTGCAGTGTATTATAATAGCGATCGCAGAATCGCATATTAAAGTCCCCTAGTGGGACTAGTAAAAAAGTTTAAAAAAAAGGTTAATAAAGTTAATAAAAAAAAAAATGAAAAACCAACTTGTTGCCCTTACAAACTGCTTTAGTATTAAAAAAACAAAATAAAGTAAAAAAGTTACACATATTTGTTATCGCCGCGTCCGTAACGACCCAGACTATAAAGCTATTACATTACTTAACCCGCACGGTGAACGCTGTAAAAAATTAAATAAAAAAAGATGGAAAAATTGCTGTTTTCTGTGAGTCCTCACTTTAAAAAAATGTGATTAAAAAGTGATCAAAAAGTCGCATCTACTCAAAAATGGTACCAATAAAAACTACAAGTCGTCCCGCAAAAAAAAGCCCTCATACAACTGCATCAGCAAAAAAATAAAAACGTTACGGCTCTTCAAATATGGAGACACAAAAACAAATAATTTTGAAAAAAAAGCGTTTTTACTCCGCACAAGATCACTATGTGCGGAGTACATGAATGGAGGGAAGTGTATGAGGGTGATTGGTCAGCATCATACACTTCTCTTTACAACGCCCACTTGGTCAAAAGCTAAAAAAACACCCAGGTGGGCATTAAAGTCATTAGCATAAATCTAAAATAGGTCATAGCTCTGTCAAAATTGATCGTTTTCTAAATAAAAAACACTTATGTAATCTACATTCCAGCGCCGATCACATTATGTAGAAGATAGGCCGCTTCTAATCTGGTGACAGAGCCTCTTTAAGAACAAATTTGCAATCTTACAATCTTCATAATTTTGTCAAAAATAAGTGTTTTTAAAAAAAACAGTATTATCTACATCAAAGCGTCTATTACATTAGGTAGGAGATAGGACAGTTATAAACTGGTGACAGAGCCTCTTTAATATCCCAGAATTTTGGACTTTACCTTGATTCTAGTCTTCGCTATACCAAAATATTAGTTAATTCCTAACTTACTGCAATCAGTGTATCATAACATTCATTTATACCATATTGATAATCAAACATAAATATCAGTGACCTTCAAAATAAATAGTAAAACTTCAATATATATATATATAAATGTATTTAACTTTTGAATCCTCATTGAAAACAATCTTTAGACTTAATGTATGTAGATGTTTTACCATTATCAATAAACCATAGTAAGACACTGGTATAATTGAACATAGACCTTGAATGAAATGTTTTAAATAAACCCAAACCCTCACTTTTAATAAAGCAATATTTTCTATATCAAACATTTATTTAACATCAATGTGTTCTTGTTTGAGATGTCAAATAATTGTATATTCCCATTCTTTATTTCCCATTCGGAAGATATCCGAATAAAAGCACATCATACATTGCATTTTGTATGGATAACCACTGAATTATAATCTTATAATATCTCCTTATTAGCTACTCTGACTAGCTTTTACCATGATTAACTCTTAAGCCATCTGTTGACTAAAATATACTTATACAGTATAAATAGGACCAGAAAATGTTTCCTGGAAAAACTTTTAAAAAAAATGTACATAGAAAAACTATTTAAAAACCTATATTTAAAAACCTTTTGTTTTTTGCAGTCAGGAAATCTGCCTCAAATTTCCTTCAGGAATTTTGAGGCATATTTGGACTTGCCTGCAAACTCGTGCAACGATTTTTGCTGCATTTTTCGGCCGTGGCCAATGAGCGCCGCGGGCAAAAAAATGCACCGAAAAACACTTTCCCTGCCTCCCATTGATTTCAATGGGAAGCCAGAGACAGAACCGCGGAATGAAAGAGCATGCTGCTTTTTTATTTTTTTTACCACGAGCGGCTAAAAACCTCATCGAAAAACTCTCCACCCCCCCATTGAAATCGGAAGCAGTTTCGGCCATTTTTTTGCAGCGGATTCCGACGCGGTTTCCAGTTTAAAATCCACATTGAAAAACTGAACTGGGCCATAGAAATATATATATATTTTTTTTCATAAAATATTTAATCAACCAGTTAGATATATAGTTGAATATATCCTTCATAGGGTATTTATTAATTGATATGTGTCAACCTTCTAACCATTACTAAACCATTATATTCATTTCCTTCCAAAAGACCAGATAAGTCTACCTTATTTGCATTTTTTTATTCATAATATTCCCAATATGTTTGTATGTGAATGTATGTGTGTGCATATGAATATACCATAGATGCCTGTCCGTTTTACACTGACAGGCAATAATTCACTGCAATGCAATACAGAAGTATTACAGTGTATATTATAAAAGCGATTAAAAGATCGCACAGTAAAGCCCCCAAGTGGGACTAAAAAAAAGTTTAATAAAGTTTGTATGAAATTAATAAAAGTCCCACGTTCCCCTTACAAAATGCTTTATTATGAAAAAAAGTTAAGTTACACATGTTTGGTATCGCCGCGTCCGTAACGACCCCAACTATAAAACTATATTGCATTATTTAACCCACACGGTGAAAAACGTAAAAAATAAAACTTAAAACAATGCCAGAATTGCTGTTCATCCTGCCTTCAAAAAAAAATGAAGTGATCAAAAAGTCGCATGTACGCAAATGGTACCAATAAAAACTACAAGTCATCCCGCAAAAAAAAGCCCTCACATCTGTCAGCAGAAAAATAAAAAAGTTATGGATACACAAAAACTAACTTGGTAAACTTTTTTGTGTAAAAGTAGTAGAACCTAAAAAAAACAATATAAATTTGGTAGTGCCGCAATCGTAACGACCCGCTGAATAAAGTTATGCTTATACCCTACTGTAAACTGTGCAAATTTTAGACACACGTGGTGAAATTTCAGAATTTTTTTTCTATTGCCCACCAAAAAAAGTTAATATAATGTAATCAATAAATTATATGTACCCCAAAATGGTGCGGGAAAAAAAGATAATATACAACTTGTCCCGCAAAAAACAAGTCCTTATACAGCGGTGTCGACGCAAAAATAAAGTTATAGCTGTTGGAATGCGACGATGGAAAAACTTAAATAGCTTGGTCACCTAGGGTTTAACATACCTTTTGGTATTCAGGGGTTAATGAGTATGTCACTATTATATAAACCAATCCATTCGCACAAATGATAAAACATATTGTGCACTATGTATCGTCCTATGTCAATAGAAACTTTTTAATATCAAATAATCAGACTAAAATAAAACACTGACCTACACAAGTCTTCTACTCTTAATAATAGTTACACACCAGTCACTCACAATACCGAGTATCCAATCTCACACAGGCAGAACTTGTTAAAACAAGTATATAAGCTCTTTTATTTATTTATTTATACATCCATTTAACAACTATATTTCTCATTTATTAATGTACATAATATTACATTTAAACATGAAGTACTTCAATATGGACCACACATGAACCACATATATTATTGAAACCTCAACGTAACATAATAAATGTTTTGATAAACCGGACACATTTCTCATTTTTCACTAAGGCCTTATTTATACGAACGTGTTAAACGTCCGTGAAACAGCGGCCGTCCCACGGACCTTTGTAATTCAATGTGGCCGTTCACACAGCCGTTGCTTCAACGGACCGTGTGAAGGGTCCGTGCAAAAATAGGACATGTCCGTTCTTTTCACGCATCACTCCATAGACTCTCAACTATGGGGGATGCGTGACATCGCATCCCTCAGCGCTGAGCACGGATGCACCTCGGACGTGAAAAACGGCAGTTCTTCACGTCCGAGATGCGCAGCGTTCGCGTAAATAGCGCTCATTTAGGCCTTTTCTGCAGACACAGATATACTGCAAGAAACGGCAGATAACCGAATATAGCATTAACCATCTACTAGCCAAACTTATTCGATAAAACATGAAATATCACCATGTGCTACTGTCCATCAATGACTAAGCGTCTTCACATGCTCATTCCAAAATGGAGAAACCTCTGAAAGATGAGGTATCATGTACTTGTAAGTAAAAAACTTATTTTCTCTTAACCCCTTAGTGACCAGCCTATTTTAGACCTTAATGACCAAGCTATTTTTTAAGTTTTTCCATCATCTCATTCAAAGCTTTTATTTTTGCGTCGGCATAGCTGCCTAAAGTCTTGTTTTTTGCAGGACAAGTTGTATTTTTTAATAGCACCATTTTGGGGTACATGGTCTGTTTTGTTTTTTTTGGTGGGGTGATAGTAAAGAGTCAATTTAAGATGCAGAAAAAAAATCCCCAGCAATTTCGCCATTTTTTTGGCGTGGTATAAATAACACTAACTTTATTCAGCGGGTTTTTACGATTGCAATGATACCAAATTGATATAGTTTTCTTACGTTTTACTACTTTTACACAGTGAAAATATTATTTTTTTTATTTTTTTCAAAATCATTTGTTTTTGTGTCTCCTTATTTGAAAAGCCATAACTTTTTTTTTAGTTTTGAGCCGATGCAGCTGTATGAGGGATTTTTTTGGTGGGACGACTTGTAGTTTTTATTGGTACCATTTTGGAGTACATGCGACCTTTTTGATCACTTTTTATCACATATTTTTAAGGCAGGATGCACAGAAACCAGTAATTCTAGCATTTTTATTTTATTTTTTTTTTTTGCGGCGTTAATCACCGAGCAGGTTAATTAATGTAATGGCTTTATAGTTGTGGTAGTTATGGACAGGGTGGTACCAAATATGTGTAACTTTTTTTTTTTCACAAAGCATTTTGTAAGGGGAAAAAGTGTTTTTTTCAATTTGTTTTTCATTTGGATTTCTATTTATTAAACTTTTTTTTTTTTTTGTTACGTTTTTTTTTTATTAGTCCCACTATGCAATCGTTTTATAATACGCTGCAATACTTCTCTTGCATGGCCTAGCACGCATTAACTAAAGGCAGACCTGGCGGACTTTATTAGGCCGCCGGCTGCCATAGAACCACCAGCACCCTGCGAACACATTGTGGGGTGAGAGGGAGCCCCCTCCCTCAAACTACTCAGATCCAGCGCTCGCTATTGAGTGCCGCATCTGAGGGGTTAGACTAGCGGTATCAGTAGTAACTTCGATCTTGCCTGCTCGAGCAGGTCTGCTCCGGTAGCTGAGAGCAGTGAGATTTAACTGCTCCCCGCTATGTTTTATTTATTCCGATGTAGCGCCATAAAAACAATTGCATCAGAATCAAGCCTGTTAGTGGCTGCAATAAAAACACTTATGGGTAGTCACTTACGGATTAAATCAATAGTTATATCAGTTATTAGTCAAACATTGTTACTATAGATTAACAATATATATCTTGTTAGACATTCCATGCAATTATTAAAATGACTACTAAATAAACCCCAAAAAAAAAAACACAAAGGAAAAAAAATGTATATTTGTGTTTTTAGAATGTGTTGGGGAAAAAAACGTTTACAAGCCATGGTTGTTAAACTTGAGAATTATCCTATTGGCTTTGATTCTATTTCTAGCTAATTCCTAATCCACATCTAACTATCTCTCTAGCAATAATCCCTGAACCCTTCACCCAATGTTTTCCTTTTTAGGAAGTGAAGAGTCCATTGATTCCTTTATGAATTCAGATGACGCCTTTTTCTCAATTTATTGCCAATAACGGAGGCACTATCCCATCTGGAAACCTGTTTCTGTAAAACTTTGGTTTTTAAAGCTGTAGACCGCTCACAAGATTTATTCTTTGGCCCATTCTTTCCTACTGGAATGACACTATAGAATTAAGCGGTTGGGAATTCTGGCTTATATATGACAACTGTATGCAAGGCCGGCTCCAGGTTTATGTGGGCCCTTGGGCGACAGTCTTAGTGGGCCCTATTGCGGGGGAACTCACGGCAGCAGTACAATGGTAGAAGACTTTGTGCCCCATATAGAAGTTAGGCCCTGTTTATGCCCCCATATAGAAGTAAGGCCTTCATTATGCACCCCCCATATATTTAGTGCCCTCTATAGATTGTGCCACACAGCCCCCCTCCCAAGTAGTACCACACAGCCCCCAACCCTGGTGGCGCCACACCACCCCACCCCCCCTACTTGTAGATTGCGCCATTGGGGCTCCCTCTAGGAGTGGAATGCCCAGCCAGAGCATTGCCGACACTCTGGCTGGGGATTCCTCTCCAGGAGGAGCCCGACAGCACTGTCCTTGTATGTGTAGTGACGTCAGAGGCTTCTTCAGGAGCGGAATCCCTGGCCAGCGCTCTGCCTGGGAATTCCGCTCCAGGAGGTGCCACTGACTTCACTATATAGGAATGCATAGTTTGTTGTGATTTTTCTATGCAGTTGGCCGCTGCAGTGTACATTCTTTTTTTTCTTTTTTTTTTTAACATGTGGACCTGTAGATTATTTATGTATACCACCGTATGGATCGGGAGATTTTCATGGCATATATGAAATACGTAGACCCTAAACATGGTGTGTGTGTATGTATGTATGTGTATATATATATATATATATATATATAGATATATATATAGATATATATGAAAATAAGTAGATAATTAAATATGTAGATATGTATTTATACTTTTTCTGTTATGCTAAACAGTCAGCTCTGAGGTGACTGCTCAGCATGACAGACACACAATGAAGGGGTTAATAGCTGCATTACTAGTAGCTACTTACATACAGCTGGTGTAGGGGTCAGAGAGCAGCTGGAGTAGAATTCCTGAACTCCGCAACCACGGGACACTGCTGCTCGTACTGCCAGGGAGGAGCAGACATGCACACGGTGACTTCTTCCTTTCCCTCTAGGTTACGAGGAAGAGGGAAACTGCTAGAAGTGCGCTGATTTGGCTGGACGGCACAGTGGGTGGGCTTGCCCAGCAAGGCATTAGATTCATTTATCGCAGTGCTGCTGCTTCAGCTATGCCACTGTCTGGGGCTCGTCCAGGAGCAGAATCACCGACCAGAGCGTCGGCAACGCTCTGGCCGGGGATTACAATCCTGGAGGAGCCATGACTGCAGCGTCCGCACCCGGTACCCAAGGGTAATGTGCCCCGGCACTTGCCCGGGTTCGCCGGGTGCTGACGCCAGCCCTGACTGTATTTTCTCTTGTGGGACCTCCATTTCCCTTATATTGTAGGGTTTATAAACTACATGTAATTTTCTACGAATCTCATACACTTTGTCATTTAAATACTTAGAAGTATCTGACCTTTTGAGTTTGATGGGGTCGATTTATGTGATTTTACACAAACATTTGCCCTTTTTTGTTTTACACTAGCCATGTGTTTTTCTGGTACATTCTGATACTTTCTAGCAATGTCTAATAATTTTGCAACTTCAAATAATGACCTTTTTATCTGATGCAATAGTAAGGCTGGATTCACACGAGCACATTACGTCCGTAAGGGATGGACGTATTTCGGCCGGAAGTCCCGGACCGAACACACTGCAGAGAGCTGGGCTCCTAGCATCATAGTTATGTACGATGCTAGGAGTTGCTGCCTCTCTGCCGGACAACTGTCCTGTACTGTAATCATGTTTACAGTACGGGACAGTTGTCCTGCAGCGAGGCAGGGACTTCTAGCATCGTACATAAGTATGATGCTAGGAGCCCGGCTCCTTGCACTGTGTTCGGTCCGGGACTTGCGGCCGAACTACGTCCGTAAATTACGGACGTAATTAGTGTGTGTGCACATACCCTTAGAGTGACACAATCCAGGAACTTGAATTTATTGACAAATGTTTTCACAATAGATTGTGAAGAGAAGTTGTCAATGACTGCTTTGTATGTGCGTTCAAATGTGGACATGAATAAAAACATACATTAGTTTTGGCTAATTTTTAATTCTTCAAGAATGCCGTATGTTGGTATGCTGTCACATGTAGTACACCAGATTAATTCCTTCAGTCTAATAACCTCACTATCATGTAACCATTTATTTTACTCGTTGTCAAAAGACCTTTTCAGAGCTACACGTCTGAATAGGGTCACTGGAAGCCACGTTTTAAAAAAAATAGATTTTTTTTCTGTTCATTAGATCGGATTTGTTCTCAAAAACCTCTGAATTCCTGCACACATGGATTTTTGCATCATATGTGGGAATGTCTTTATTTTTATTAATTGCTTCTGCAGTTTTAGGCCTCATTCACACGAGCGTATCCGATTCACAGGCGTGAAAAACGCATGTGTGTTGCGTTATGCATCAGTGTGCTTTGCGAGTGGCATGCGTTATTCACGCACTCGCAAAGCACATCTTTCTTTATTTTCAATCGAGTTGATGTGCAAATCACGCACCGCACACGGATATGCGTCCGTGTGCAGTGCGTGGTTTTCACGCACCCATAGACTTCAATGGGCGCGTAGGTGCGTGAAAACGCACCAATATTGGACATGCAGTGAGTTTAACGCAGCGGACTCTCGCTGCGTGAAAACTCACGCATGTGTGAACGGCCCCATTGAAATCAATGGGTCCGGCGCTGCGTGTGATTTCCATGCGCAGAGCATGGATGTTATTCACGTTCGTGTGAATGGGCCCTTACATATAAGCTGGCTTCTTTTATATGTAAATCTCGTTCTAGAATTCCCTTCACATTGTCCCCTTCAGCAGAGACTACAGATATTTGTTTAATCTCATTCTACTGGTTGCTCTCATGAGTATTTCCTTTTACTTCTTGACAGACATCTTCATAGATCACCGTATCTATTTTAAGAACTGTTCTGGTAGATAAATCCATATAGGACTAACACAAACTTATGAACAATATTTCTCAACTTGTCTTTCTCTTTACCAACAAAATTACATTTACAGTCTATTGACTTGTTTTCCTTTTTACATTCTACATACAAACTACACCAAATAGTCTCTAGATCTGACTCCTCAGTAGGCACAAACTTAAATTCTAAGAGTCTCTTCTCCGCAAAATACTTAATTTCCATACTTACAACGTTGGATTTCTGTCTGTCCTATGGATCATCTGTAGTTCCTGTCCTCCGCACATGTAAACCTCCTTTTATAAGTTTCCTAGATTCTTCGATTTGTTTTCCTGACACTTGCTAATTTAGATCCTGCCTCTTCACTTGCCCACCAGCAAGCGGAAGGAAAAATATCTATGGCTGGCTCGACAATGTTAAATGTCATTCTTTCTGACTCGCTAAATAGTTAATATTGACCGTGTTTCCTTCAATATTCTTGATCAGTATTTAATAAGAGGAATATGACATCTATGCAAAATACAATACATGACAATACTACTACAGGTAATACTCTAGGTTTAAACTTAACGGAAATTTGTGAGTTTACTGCACGTGCTTATTTTAACAATCCAGTTTTCCAGTTTAAGGGTATGTTCACACGCAGAGTCAAAAGCTTCTCAAAATACGGAGCGGTTTTCAAGGGGAAACGGACCCTGATTTACAGGCGTTTTTTGAGCAACTCTCGTATTTCACAGTGTTTTTTGCTGCGTTTTCGAGGCGGTTTTTACGGCCGTTTTTGGAGCTGTTTTCAATAGTCTATGAGAACTGCTCCAAAAACGTCCCAAGAAGTGTCCTGCAATTCTTTTGACGAGCCGTCCTTTTATGCGCCGTATTTTGACAGTGACGCCTAAAATGACAGCTCGTCTGCACAGAACATCGTAAGACCCATTGCAAGCAATGGGCAGATGTTTGCCACCGTATTGGAGCCGTCTTTTCAGGCGTAATTCGAGGCGTAAAACGCCTCAATTACGTCTGAAAAGAGGTCGTGAGCACATACCCTTAGTGTCGCTAAATGAAGTCTGGCTGCTCAGTTGGCAGCATTTGGCAGAGACCAGAATATTAAGATTGGGCAGCCCTTCTGTAGATAGTGTCACAGAGCCCTCTGTAAATAGTGCCACACACACACACACACACACACACACACACACACACACACACACCTCACTATAGATTGGTCCATTGGGTCTCCCTCTAGGAGTGGAATCCCCAGGCAGAGCGTTGCCGACACTTAGGCTGGGGATTCCCCTGCTGGAGGAGCCATGACATCAGGGGATCCTCTTGGACTGGAATGTGATGTGAGGAGCAACCCCAGAACCGAGCACTAGTGTATGTTCTGCTCTTGAAGTATATGGACAGTGATGTCAGGGGCAACGCCAGAGTCCTGGGCAGAGCGCTAGTAGCGCTCTGCCTGGGACTACAGCTCTGCTCCTGATATCACTATCCATATATAGACAGTGATGTCAGGGGCTTCCCTAGCCGATGTTCCGAAGCAGAGCCGCTTCTAGCACTCTTCCTGGGACTCCAGCTCTGTTTCTGACATTACTGTCCATATGTGGACAGTGATGTCAGGGGCTTACTCAGAGCAGGAGTCCCGGAGCAGAGCGCTAGTATAAGGTCCGCTCTGGGACGTCATGAAGGAGCCCTGGCACACTCCTCCTTGGGCCTGCTCTCTCCTCTCCCGAGGGAGCTGCGGTGCCCAGCGGGCCACAGATGACAGCCTTTAGGGGCCGCGTGTTTGAGACCCCTGGCTTAAATTGTAATGCAGAATAAAGATATCCTCTTACATAGTCATTGTATGGGACCAAATTTATATAGCTTTTGTATGTTTTTTTTTTTTTTTTGTTTTTTTTTTTTTTTTTACTGGTTTTGCAAATCTAAAAAAATGTTTTTTGTCACCATAGTTGAAGAGCCATAACACTATTCTTCAGCCGACATAGCTGTATGAGGGCTTATGTGTTTGTGGGATGACTTGTAGTTTTTATTGCTACACTTTTTTGGATCACTTCTTATTGCGATTTTTGGAATGCAGGATTAACAGAAAACAGCACTTCTGGAATTTTTAGTTTTTTATTTTATTTATGGAATTCACTGTTCGTGTTCAAACGATTTTTTAAGTTTGAGTCATTGGGGATGCAGCAATGTTAATTATGTGTAGTATTTTATTATTTTTTTCATAAATCATTTTGTAAGGAGAAAAGTTTGAGTTTGATGAATTTTACATTCAATACTTTTATGCCTGTGTAAAATTGACAAGCCTTTTGTTAGGCCCCGGCTGCCATGGAAACCATTGGCGCCTCGCAATTGCGTCACGGGAGTGCCGATGGGGTGTCCTACTGGGAACGTTTCCCTATACAGACACCGAACATACATGGCAAACACATAGAGCAGTGCGTATAGAGCCTGAATCTGAACCTGCTTCTACTTATGGGATTAGCAATTCCTGTATAGAGCATGTAATGGAGAAGTAATATAGCTAATAAATAGGATAGTATTGATGATGCCTATTTCCTGGTGATCTAAAACCTAGATTATATTCGATTAGCCTGATGGCATTAAAATAAAAACATTTTTCAGGCTGAATTGTAGTTAATACAGTGAATTGTCTTTCCTTCTTACCCTTTTTTAAAATAATGGAGCGACAGACTGTTATTTTACTGTGCTTGATAAAGTGGCTAAGATCACACTATATATATATATATATATATATATATATATATATATATAGGCAAAATTATTGAGACACCGACACATTAGACCTACAGGAGCTTTTATGACATCCTATTCTAAATCCAAAGGCATTAATATGGAGTTGGGTCACCTCCCCCTTTGAATCTAGAACTACTTCCACTCTTCTGGGAAGGTTTTCTACAACATTTTGGAGTGTGTCTGTGGGAATTCTTGCCCATTCATGCAGAAGAGCATTTGTGAGGTCAGACATTGATGTTGGATGAGAAGTCTTGGCTCACAATTTCCGTTCTAGCTCATCCAAGAGGTGTTCGATGAGGTTGAGGTCAGGGCTCTCTACAGGCCAGTCAAGTTCTTCCACACCAAACCCTCACCCGGCCATACCTTTTATGGAGCTTGCTTTGTGCTCTGTGGGAAGTTATTTTCCAGAATGACTGTGCCCCAAAGTTAGAAACATACAAATTGTCCAAAATGTCTTGAAATGTTGAAGCTTTAAGATTTCTCCTCATTTGATACAATCCAAGTGCTGAAGAACAACCCCACAGCATTATCCCTCCACCACCAAACCTTACAGTTGCCACACTGTCGTCAGGCAGGTAACATTCTTCTGGCATTTGCCAAACCCAAACTTGTCCATAAGACTGCTAGATAGAGAAGCGTGATTCATCACTCCACAGAACACGTTTTCACTGCTCCAGAGTCCAGTGGTGGTGTGCTTTACACTACTCCATCCGACGCTTGGCATTGTGCTTGGTGATGTAAGGCTTGCATGCAGCTACTAAGTCTTGAAAACCCATGCCATGGCAGTCGACTGCGCTACTGATTCCATCAAAACAATGGAACTCTGTCACAACAGTGACAAACGAAAACCTTTAGCAACGTTTCCGTCACCATGGAGATCATTGGTGAGGGAAATGATAGCTGAGGTTTTAGTTTGCGGTTCCGATTAGGGGGTTACCCGACGGAAGGGCAGCGGTGATGTGAACAGGCCCTTACTAATGTTTTTTGCGTTTGTTTTTTTAAAATGTTTGGTCGTTGGACTACGTCTGATTCGGGGACTACTTTGATGATGGCTTTTTTTTTTTATCATCAATAAAATGGTTAATGAGGGTTGTGTGTTTTTTTTTTTTTTTTTATTTCAATAAACCTGTTTTGTATATGTCTTTTTTTATTTTCTTTAAACTTTGTTACTACTGCCTTATTAATAGCTGCTGGCTGATTGATAGTGTCCATTACTAAGGCCCCATGCACACGAATGTATTTTTTCCCATCCGTAAATACGGGCCCTTTGTCACCTGTATTCCGCCAGTATTTATGGACCCATATTTATGGTCCGTTGTCACCCGTATACCATCCGTATTTACGGACCCGTTTTATCGGCTATATTGCACTGCACTAATCGGCAGCCCCTTCTCTCTATCCCTGCTGGATTGTGAGCGCCGCGCATGGTACTCGCTGTCCAGCGGTAGTCACTGTCCGGGGTGCTTAAAGAGTTACTGCCGATCAGTGCATCCCCTTCTCTCTATCCCGCACTGATCGTTTAACTCTTTCAACACCCTGGACAGTGACTATCCCCTGACGTCGCCTAGCAACGCTCCCGTAATTACAGGTGCACACACGTAGCCACCCGTAATTACGGGAGCCCCATAGACTTCTATGCCGTAATTACGGCCTGAACTTGGACATGTTCTATATTTTTCAACGTTCTGGGCATCTTCCCATAAGCATATCTAATCCTATCATGTGCTACTGTCTGCTGAGCTACTGTACCTAATTCCATCATGTGTGATCCTCTTCTGCTGGGCCTTCTATCTAATCCGATCATGTGTGATACAGTGGCTCAGCAGACCGTATCTAATCCTATCCATAGCTATAGGGTCATAGTGCTATAATATATGTGTGTGTGTGTGTGTGTGTGTGTGTGTGTGTGTGTGTATGTGTATATGTATATATATATATATATATATATATATATACATACACATATATAGTCTCCTATATACACGTATACATACACGCGCACACATTTTTTGGGGGGTATATGTATTTGGGCTTTTTCCCCTGACATATCAAGACCTTCGTGACACGCCTGGCTGCTAGTGCTGCGTCGTTGGGTCACTTAGGAGATCCAGCGTTGCAGCTGAAAGCTGTGGGCTGTCGGCCATGAGAAGTTGGGGGGGGGGGGGCAAGAGGAATCTTTGCATCGGGGCCCATGAGCCTTTAGCTATGCCCCTGACTATCCATATATGGACAGTGATGTCCAGAGGAGAGAAGGAGTCCCAGGCAGAGAGCTAGAAGTGGCTTTGCTCTGGAACTCACTCTCTGGGGCAGCCCCTGACATCACTGTCCATATATGCACAGTGATGTCAGGAGAAGAGAAGGTGTCCCAGGCAGAGCGCTAGAAGCGCTCTTCCTGGGACTTTGTCTCTGGGGTTGCCCCTGACCTCACTATCCGTATATGGACAGTAATGTCAGGAGCTTCCCCAGAGCCAAAGTACTTCAACTCTGCTCCGGACATCACTATCCATATATGGACAGTGATGTCCAGAGCAGGAGCTCCAAGAAGAGTGCTAGTAGTGCTCTACCCGGGACTATGGCTGTCGCAATATATGGACTGTGACATCAAGGGCTTCTCCTGAAACAGAATCCTCAGTCAGAGAGTCGTTAATGCTCTGTTTGGGGATTCCACTCCTAAAGGGAGCCCCAAATGCGCTACATGCAGGAAGGGAGGCTGTGTGGTGCTACCTGGGAGGAGGGGGCAGTGTGGCACTACCTGGGAGGGGGGATATGTGGCAAGATCTACCTAGGGTGCTAAATTTTATGGGGGTACAAACTGGGGGCCTTCTATATGGGGGCACAATGTGACGGTTTCTGCCATTTTACCACCGCCGTGTATTCCCCCGCAAAGGGGCCTACTAAGTCTGTGTCACCCAAGGGCCCACATAAACCTGGAGCCAGGGGGCATAGTATACAGGGACAGTATAGTATATAAGGGGGCATCACAGATATTGTCATTTTATCTGTTCTACCTTAATATTGAACACACACACAAAAAACGACAAACACACACATACTGTAACATATACACATTCAAAAACAGAGATTTTTTTTATATATATATATATATATATATATATATATACATACACACACACACACACATATGCACTTACAATCTCGCCATACTGACAGGATCACAGGTTTCTTGCAGGATGGGCTGTGGCCAGAGCTTCCTCCTCTGCTCTTGCACCTCAACTCTTGCTTACTCCGTGTGTGTAACACAGAGCAGAGACTGAGCCCAGTGGCGCCCCCTACATGCTGGGAGGGTGCAGCGTCCTGTGCACTCGCACAGGTCACACACACACCTAAGGCCTGCCCTGGGGTTGCGTCCTGAATATAAACAAAACAAATTGTAGCACAACTTTCTATTAGTTATAATGGCTGAGAACAGGTACAAGTATTATTTACTAGTAAATATGAATCTTTTGTCTCAGGCACACGGCCATAGCCATTTCACGGTCTATGATAATGGCACGGACTGAGTAGTGTCACCGCGGGCCGTCCGCAATCACGGACCAAGCACACAGAAGATGTGCATTTATTTCAATGTGGCCGTTCCGCAATTGCGGACCGTAAAATTACTTGTCCTGAGTTTTTGCGGTCCGCAATTGAGGCTCCCGGCCACACGGTCCGTGTAAACCACGGTCGAGTGCGTGGGCCCATAGAAATTAATCGGTCCGCAATTCATCTGCATTTTTGCAGATGAATTGCGGACGCAAGTTTACAGCCGTGTGCATGAGGCCTAAAGCTACATTTGAGGAGAGCCATTTTTACTACTATGATATAGTATTGACTTTTGGATTTGTGAATTTAAGCTAAACACATGATAAACTACACTTAACTGTATATCGGGGAATTGAATATACAACGGTTTTAGTATGTAAAACTGTTGTTGGACTTGCTCCTTTTATGATCGCCATGGCTTACCTGTATCCCATAGGCAAAGTCTTTTTGTTGCGGTCTGGCTGTTCTGTAATTTACCACAGCAGCCGGATTTTACATTGTAAAGAAAGGTATATGCATAAGTCCCTGTAATACAAAGTTGTGTTTTTTTAAAATGGGGTACATTAAAAAATACATATAAAAAACATTTTACCCTAGTGAAGTTTTTCATAGAATTGTAGTCCTCAAAGAACTGCTACTATAATATCTTAACGACCGCTTACTGTCTTTTGACGGATGTCTGTGTAGGTTCAGTAAGTGCTCATTCTCTAAGCAGGAGGTGAACTAATGAATACAGCTGAGTTCGGAGGAAACTCCGTCCCCAGCTGTTTAACCCTTTGATCACTGCCGTTCGTGACTGCCGCATGATCAAAGGAGACTCCTCTTTGATCGCGTCACCGGAATCCCGATGGGTACCCTCTGCATTTAGCCCTGGGACCTATAAGGGGCCAATGCATAAAAAGCACAAAACAAACGTGTCGTCTGTCTAACTCTGTTTGTAACCATTGGTTTCATAAGGAGAGCGCTGCATCTGGCATTGATGGCAGTCACTGTATACAGGCTTAAAGAGGCTCTGTCACCAGATTTTGCAACCCCTATCTGCTATTGCAGCAGATAGGCGCTGCAATGTAGATTACAGTAACGTTTTTATTTTTAAAAAAACGAGCATTTTTGGCCAAGTTATGACCATTTTTGTATTTATGCAAATGAGGCTTGCAAAAGTACAACTGGGCGTGTATTTAGTGTGTACATCGGGGCGTTTTTACTTCTTTTACTAGCTGGGCGTTAGGAATGGGAGTGTATGATGCTGACGAATCAGCATCATCCACTTCTGTTCGTTAACACCCAGCTTCTGGCAGTGCAGACACACAGCGTGTTCTCGAGAGATCACGCTGTGACGTCACTCACTTCCTGCCCCAGGTCCTGCATCGTGTCGGCCACATCGGCACCAGAGGCTACAGTTGATTCTGCAGCAGCATCAGCGTTTGCAGGTAAGTAGCTACATCGACTTACCTGCAGATGCTGCTGCAGAATCAACTGTAGCCTCTGGTGCCGATGTGTCCTCGCTCGTCCGACATGATGCAGGACCTGTGAGTGACGACACAGCGTGATCTCTGGAGAACACGGCTGTGTCTGCACTGCCAGAAGCTGGGCGTTCTGAAGAGAAGTGGATGATACTTCTCGTCAGAATGCCCAGCTAGTAAAAGAAGTAAACACGCCCGATGTACGCACATAATACACGCCCAGTTGGACTTTAGCAAGCCTCATTTGCATAAATACAAAAATGGTCATAACTTGGCCAAAAATGCTCGTTTTTTAAAAATAAAAACTTTACTCTTATCTACATTGCAGCGCCGATCTGCTGCAATAAGAGATAGGGGTTGCAAAATCTGATGACAGAGCCTCTTTAAATCAATATGTAAGGAGCTCATACAATGGCAGCAGCAAGGAAAGGGTTTTATCATCTAACCTATGTCTGTAAGGCTGCTTCTGCTGGGCATGTCCATTTCTGCACCAGCCTCTTGGCCACATAGCTGCTGCCTTCCTTCTAGTTACGCCCATGGCCTAAGTGGGTTTGGGAAATATAAATAGAAGTTAAAGGGACACTAAAATTAAAAATTAATAGTAGCAGCATTGGGTATTCTCCTCTTTTTTTAACAGGCGTTTTATACATACGCATATACATATGCTCGAGTTGGATGACTTGGTAGTTGTCCTAGACCGACATCTCTGCGTCATTTTACAATATAGTGGGTAGGATATTGTTGTGTTACAGTTCTGGGGTGTCGTTTGGGTACACACACTAGCTACTCTATATACGTTGTCTGTTTTGTGCGTCCATATCTTTTAATGGAAATACCTAAACGTTAAATTTTATCTAGCCACCTCTTCTGTTTTGGTTAACTAAAAATGATGCACGTCAATGGTATATCTTTTTTCAATTCATGATGTCAATGAGCTATTCATGCAAACTAATAACATATTGTTATAGTCCTGTCCTCTTATTTTACCAAGATAATTTGTATAATCTTAGCAAACACGAGCAGCACATGTGGTTTTGTAGATCACTATTTCGTTAGCAATAATTGTTTTGCAAACTAAATGTTATGTGCCCAGTCCAGAGCTGGAATTATAAAGGTTACATTTAACCGCAGTGACAATCAGTAATGTTTGCATTATGGGTGAAGTAGCAATAGCATGTTATCAGACAGGATTTTATATGAGAAATACCAAATGACTTAACAACCTAATACATAACCAATCTATTTCCACACGCCTTAATCCAAAGGAAACGTTCTAATCTTTTTTTTATTTCGCAACCATAATAATCCCTTAGGCTGGGTTCACACGACCATGTTACGTCCGTAATGGACGGAACGTATTTCAAACGGAAGTCCCGGACCGAACACACTGCAAGGAGCCGGGCTCCTAGCATCATAGTTATGTACGATGCTAGGAGTCCCTGCCTCGCTGCAAGACAACTGTCCCGTACTGAAAACATGATTACAGTACGTGACCGTTGTCCTGCAGCGAGGCAGGGACTCCTAGCATCGTACATAACTATGATGCTAGGAGCCCGGCTCCAAGCAGTGTGTTCAGTCTGAGATTAGCGGACGAAATACGTTCCGTCCATTAGGGTATGTGCACACACACTAATTACGTCCGTAATTGACGGACGTATTTCGGCCGCAAGTAGTGGACCGAACACAGTGCAGGGAGCCGGGCTCCTAGCATCATAGTTATGTACGATGCTAGGAGTCCCTGCCTCTCCGTGGAACTACTGTCCCATACTGAAAACATGATTACAGTACGGGACAGTTGTCCTGCAGAGAGGCAGGGACTCCTAGCATCGTATATAACTATGATGCTAGGAGCCCGGCTCCCTGCACTGTGTTCGGTCCGGTACTTGCAGCCGAAATACGTCCGTCAATTACGGACGTAATTAGTGTGTGTGCACATACCCTTACAGACGTAACATGGTCGTGTGAATCCAACCTTATGGAGAATAGTAAAGAATAGTCATTAATAGAATGTTAATTCCAAAAGTTATATATATTTTTTTTATACATCCATGTGTATGCGGTTACTTAAAGAGGCTCTGTCACCAGATTCTCAAATCCCTATCTCCTATTGCATGTGATCGGCGCTGCAATGTAGAGAACAGTAACGTTTTTTTTTTTTAAAACGTTCATTTTTGGCCAAGTTATGAGCTATTTTATATATATATGCAAATGAGGTTTGAAATGGACAACTGGGCGTTTTTTTTTCGTTATGTCCAACTGGGTGTGTATTGTGTTTTTAACTGGGCGTGTTTACAGTTGGTGCCGCCGCCCCCTAAAGCAGCAGTAGCGTCGCCCTCCAGGGCGGTTGCGGAGGGCCCCACCATCTCAGTGGTCCTGGAGCCACTGCCCCCCCGCTAGCTACGCTACTGAGTACCACACACTTTTATACTAACTGGTGTGGGGGGAGAGGGGTGTCAAATTGCTTAATTACCAGGGCCCCCTGTTTCTTAGATTAGGCGCTGTTTCTACTATAAGTATTTATTGGGTAGAGCATTTACACTGATCCTTCGGCCCAACCATAGAGCGAGCGCCGTGGCTGTTTTATGGCTGCACAGTCCTCTCGATCTTCTGTCCTACACTTAGCGGTATGATAATGTTCAGTTTCCTCTTCCTACCCTGATCAGTGGTGGGAAACTTTTTTGTTCAGCAGGGATCTCTCCAGTTAAAATGAAAGATCAGCCAGCACACATGTGTTCCCTACTTTTACATTGTATATTATTTGTGCTGCCTGGTTTTTGCTGCTTCTACATATTTTCTACATTGCAGCATCAAGTGGTTGCTATCTCAATGTCTCCATGACAATGAAGTCATCTGCATGTTAATTATGTTTTCTTATTTAGATATCAGTAGGCGGGTGCACACAACTGAGCCCCTCCCAAGGGAACGGCCAGTTAGAAGCTAGCCTGATGGACCAAAAACATGAAGTATTTATACATGCTAACATCAAAGACTATTCATCATTGGTGTCCTATAAGTAACCTGCAGGGAAGTAGTCATCATTGTAAGATTAGGTTAAGCTGTTTGGGTACACAGTCCTATACTGACACCAAAACTTCACAGGACAGCATTGCTCTATTCTATTGTTATAACTGGCACAGGCTTCAAGAGTGGCCTAGTAGAGGACATGAGTGGACCTCCGGAAAATTGCACCATTCAGGTAAATTCAACTTTGGGGGCTTGTAGAGCTCCATGACCCTGTCCAAATGTTTAATTATTTGTTTTTGACTGGAGTGACCCTTTAACAATTTGTTTCCAAACCATCGTAACCATTGTTGCCTAGTATAAATGCACCAAAAGATTAAAGGGGTTTTCCGAGTTAAAGCTCGTATGTGTTAATGCTTTTAACTTGTGAATGTAAATAGAGAGAGAGAGAGAACAGCCGGGACCGCGCATGCGCGTTACTGGCTGTATAACAGAACAGCCCATACGCGGCACGCCACTAGTGATGTGTCGTATACCAGGAAGAAAATTGATGATTGATAAACACAGCGGGCAGAGAGTGACGTCACCAGTCATGTGCCCCACGGCAGCATTGGGAAACGAGTCCAATTTGGAAACTGTAAGTACGTTACAAATGTATTTACATTCACAAGTTAAAAGCATTAACACATACAAGCTTTAACTGGGGAAAACCTTTCAATGGTACATTTTAAAAGTATCATTGATCAAAATTGTGCGTACATAAAAAATAATTGCTATTGTTAGCACTATACGTAAATGCACCTCATTCGCAATTTTTTCATATACAAATATATACGTTTAGTTAAAAAAAAAAAAAAAAGAAAGCTGACCTATGTATCATAATCTATTGATGGAAATGCCTACCCATATGAGCAAGAAGTTTTTAAGCCACCAATTATTTGTCACCAGGTATTTAACCCTTGACCACTTGGAGCCTTACTATTAAAGGGGTTGTCGAGGTAGGATCCTACAGGATAGGTCATCAGTATATGATCGGTGGGGGTTTGACACCTGGCCCCCGGCACCGATCAGCTACTCCGGCTGCCTGTGGATAGGTCATCAGTTGTCCGTGGCCCGGACAACCCCTTTAACTCCTTAACCACCCTGGACCTCTCCATTAACTGCTAGGGCATCAATGATGAAACTGCTTACCCCTTTGCCACCTTATATAACTAGAGATATTAACATTAACCCCGTTACTGTGCTAGACTACCAATTCTTAACCCATCATCACTTGCGCAGGCCACAAAGGATGCTACATTTACCCATTTACCACCCTAGGCCATTGAGGAGCCTACCATTAACGCCTTCACCACCTTGGACTACCAGGCATTAAGCTGGTAACCATTCATTCACTCTTTACCATCATGGATTAAAACTAACCCTAAAACCATTTATTTGTAGTGGTGTATGGGGGTATTTGGACATATAATGGCAATATTATGCAAGCACTTTATAGAATTAGATCTGTCTATTGCCCAGGCACAGAGCCTAGAGGTCTGTGTATGTAATTATAAAATACAGCACAGGCAACAGCATCCTAAGGGCCTGTTCACATCTGTGTTTGAGGCTCCGTTAGGGGCCTGTCGCAGATCCGGCCGAATATACCAAAAACAATAGTGCAGCACTTCTGATAAAACCACGGACACCCCTCGATGGAACCCATTAAAGTCAATGGGCTCCGCCAGTGATGTTCGCTGTAAAACAGAAACGCCACTTCTGACATTTTTGTTGTCCTGCTCCTCCGACGGAACCTGCCCTTACTGCAGTGTTATTTATTTATACGAACATCTTGTGAATATAAAAATGGCATCTCATCTCAAGCCTGTTGTCATACAACATATGTCACATATTTATACAATGAACTCATCTATCACAAAATAGGTGACAACATTGTATAAACATGTTCAATCCCCCACCGCCCCAGCACCACCGCTTCGCCGGTCTTTGTAGACAATTTCTGGACAACGGAGCTAAAAATCACGGGCAGACCAAAATTTTGACGGACACATTACAAAATCATTGCCTGTGCAGTGTGCTAGAAGTGACTCACCAATCTTGTAGCTTTCCCACGCTAACTTAGGTGATTTTTTTTCTCTGATAAGTCGTTCACTTTCCTTTTTTTTTCTCCATCCGGCCCAGACCACTGTGACGACTTATTCCAGTCACGACTTATCTCTGTAGAATTTGAACCACAGACATGTTGGTTTCTCGCTTTTCAAGCATCCTCCACACCTGCACTACCGTTCAAAAGTTTGGGGTCACCCAGACAATTTTGTGTTTTCCATGAAAACTCACACTTATATTTATCAAATGAGTTGCAAAATGACTAGAAAATATAGTCAAGACATTGACAAGGTTAGAAATAATGATTTTTATTTCAAATACTAATTTTCTCCTTCAAACTTTGCTTTCGTCAAAGAGTGCTCCATTTGCAGCAATTACAGCATTGCAGACCGTTGGCATTCTAGCTGTTAATTTGCTGAGGTAATCGGGAGAAATTTCACCCCATGCTTCCAGAAGGCCCTCCCACAAGTTGGATTGGCTTGATGGGCACTTCTTGCGTACCATACGGTCAAGCTGCTCCCACAACAGCTCTATGGGGTTGAGATCTGGTGACTGCGCTGGCCACTCCATTACAGATAGAATACCAGCTGCCTGCTTCTTCCCTAAATAGTTCTTGCATAATTTGGAGGTGTGCTTTGGGTCATTGTCCTGTTGTAGGATGAAATTGGCTCCAATCAAGCTCTGTCCACAGGGTATGGCATGGCGTTGGAAAATGGAGTGATAGCCTTCCTTATTCAAAATCCCTTTTACCTTGTACAAATCTCCCACTTTCCAAGCAACCCCAGACCATCACATTACCTCCACCATGCTTGACGGATGGCGTCAGGCACTCTTCCAGCATCTTTTCAGTTGTTCTGCGTCTTACAAATGTTCTTCTGTGTGATCCAAACACCTCAAACTTCGATTCGTCTGTCCATAACACTTTTTTCCAATCTTGAAAGCTAGAATAGTCATTTAGCACATTAACAATGTATAGAGTGTATTTAATTTAATGTTCTCTTCATTGAAAAAAACCTGTGCTTTTCTTGCAAAAATAAGGAAATTTCTAAGTGACCCTAAACTTTTGAACGGTAGTATATATCCCATCCTCTAAACAAACTCCTAATCCACAGTGCCCCAGATGGTAATAATGATCCCTCAGTGCTCAACACAATAAAAGTGCCCCATCAGTAACTGTGCCCCCTGTAGATAGCGCCACACACAGCTCCCCCTCCTAAATAGCGCCACACAGCCCCCCTTTTAGATAGCGCCATACAGCCCCCTCTATACAGCGCCACACAGCCCCGCTTGTAAACCGCACCATACAGCCCCCCTTGTAAACCGCACAACACAGCCCCTTTGTAAACAGAACAACACAGCCCCCCTGTAATCAGCGCAACACAGCCCCCCTGTAATCAGCGCCACACAGCCCCCCCTTGTAAACCGCGCCACACAGCCCCACCTTGTAGGTAGTGCCACACACGGCCCCCCTTGTAAATAGCGCCACACACAGCCCCCTTGTACATAGCGCCAACCCCTTTTGTACTTAGCGACACACTTTAAACAGAGACGAGCGAGCAGTAGTGGTAGCCTACTACTACCACTCTCCGCTCTGACTGACGTGACTCACCGGAGGAGCCGAGGAGGTTATGCGGTGCAGCGGCGGAGTTCCTTCTAACTACAGCCGGTGACGGCCCAGGAGTGGACCAGTTACCTGATTGATCCACTCCTGGCACCCTCACTTGGCAGCAGTCTGCATATTTTCAGATTCCGCGGAATATGAGAATATGCCCGGCTGCCTCTTAATTTGCGCTGCGCATGTACATTTTGGCACATGCGCAGTGCAATGGCCGGGAGAATAAAGAAAAATGTTCATGCTAGCTTATCTGTTTCCGTACTTCCAACAGAATGAAAGCTGCACACATGAGCATATGGTCCCATTTGTGGTGGCCGACAACCAAATTTTATGGCACAATGAGGGTCATGGGAACCACGTTTTCCAGATAGGTAGGGGTCTCAGAGGTAGGACTTTTATGTGATATCTAGCTGCCTGTTTATAAATGTACTGATTGTTTCTAGTTTTTTTAAAAAAAATGATAAAATAATATCTATATCGCATCTATGCAAATATTTATCTAAAAGGTCCAAAAACCACTTTGAGATCTGATAGAAATATGTATTGTTTTATCTCATTGGCCATAAATGTTTATGGCCATAAAGGTTTATGAGGCATTTATGTGTATGGCTGCCTGTATGAATTCAGTATACTCGATATCCACAGTATTAGTTTAGACAATTTCTTTTGAGTGGGTATAAGTAACTTTACAGTGTCCAAAAGCAGGTACTTTAATGTATAGTCACCATTCTGCAAATTGCAAGGGCTCCGCAGCGACTTATGATTGTTCTATGTTCATGGTAAAATAGAGGGACCTCAATGTTTCCCTATGGGGGTAAAGTTGCTGGCCACTTGCGATGATCACAAAATTCAAAAAATGATGGAATCCTTGAGGTTGTTCTGTAACTTTTTTCCCCTCAGGGAAACATTGAGGTTATGCAATGGTCACGATTTCACTGTGATGCAATGGAGCACTAGCCCTGATGTACACTGATCAGAGTTTGTGTCAACTAATTTTATAGTCTTTTCCAGAATATTATCCAAGTTTGTAGAATTCATTGCTTGTTCAGTGGCATAAAAAAAGTTCTCCTGTTCATCTTTCAGTGATCAAAAGCTTCTACCGCTCTTTTAGGAAAACATCTAGTTCATAGTGACCAGGTGGAATACAATACCCTTTCCCTGTCGATCCAGTAATTGATTGTACCCTCAAGTGATCCAATGGTATAGTGATCAGTTCATTGTGATGTAGTTTTATAATACACAGTACAGTGACTAGTGGTTTACCTGTCATTGTATGGTGATGTAGTGAATAATGTTCAGGGATTCAGTGCTTACTTCCTGGGGTTCAATGGCCACTGTGCTGTCTTTGTTTCCCCGATAATGTGCCCGAGCTGCTATAGACTATTGTGTTTAAAGCTTCTTTAATGAGCTTCTAACAAGTTATCAAATATTGGCACATGTAGGAGACAAAATAGTGACTGACGACTGTTACATTCTTTGTGGTCTGTGTAAATAGCCCATTCATCCTGTTGAAAGGGTAGCTGCCGTGGCTTTAATCCTCGTTTCCTTTTCTGATAATTAATGTAACACATATAAAGCAATCCAAGTTATTCAGTTCTTAATTGTTATTATATGTGTTTTATTACATAAATTAAACGGTAGGGAAGCTCGATCTGGAATCTGAATGTTAATAATGTGATATGTTTGAATTTTCTAAAAACAAAAACAAACAAAGAAAATCACAAAAACATTTGTTACTGGTATTTAACAATAGCCAGGTACAGAAGTTGAAGATATAGGGATTAAAGGAGACATGTATGTTCATCAGTACAGACCTGGAAGAGTAAAAGGCAATTCATTCAAGATGCAGTTTTGATGCCTTCAACCTTTGTATCAATGAGCGGACAGATGGAATAGAAAGCAAACCTAACATTTTTTCTTTTTTGTTTAGTCTTAAAACTTATTGTGACCGATTATCCAAAAATCTCAACAAGTAGAAGAATGAGCAGTTAAATGGCAGATGAATGGAAATGTGGACAAATGTATGGTTTGGCGCCTAGGCTGTGGTACTGCCACAACTCCCTATATTAAATTGAATTTAGCTGTTGAATAGAACCGGAGGACTTGCATTCGATAGCAAACAAGACCTCTAAAATGGATAAGAGTGGTTTTGTTTCTGGAAGAAAGATGCCATGTTTTTCAAATGTCTTACAGCCCCTTTAAAACCATAACACTTTTTTCCAATCTTGAAAACTAGAATAGTCATTTAGCACATTAACAATGTATAGAGTGAATTTCTGATTAATTTAATGTTCTCTTCATTGAAAAAAACTGTGCTTTTCTTGCAAAAATAAGGAAATTTCCAAGTGACCCTAAACTTTTGAACGCTAGTGTATATCCTATCCTCTAAACAAACTCGTAATCCACAGAGCCCCAGATGGTAATAATGATCCCTCAGTGCTCAACACAATAAAAGTGCTCCATCGGTAACTGTGCCCCCTGTAGATAGCGCCACACACAGCTCCCCTTCCTAAATAGCACCACACAGCCCCCCTTTTAGATAGCGCCATACAGCCCCCTGTATACAGCGCCACACAGCCCCGCTTGTAAACAGCACCACACAGCCCCGCTTGTAAACAGCACCACACAGCCCCCCTGTAAACCGCACCACACAGCCCCCTGTAAACAGCGCCACACAGCCCCCCTGTAATCAGCGCCACACAGCCCCCCCTTGTAAACAGCGCCACACAGCCCCACCTTGTAGGTAGTGCCACACACGGCCCCCCCTTGTAAATAGCGCCACACACAGCCCCCTTGTACATAGCGCCAACCCCTTTTGTACTTAGCGACACACTTTAAACAGAGGCGAGCGAGCAGTAGTGGTAGCCTACTACTACCACTCTCCGCTCTGACTGACGTGACTCACCAAAGGAGCCGAGGAGGTTAAGCGGCGCAGCGGCGGAGTTCCTTATAACTACGGTCGGTGACGGCCCAGGAGTCGACCAGTCACCTGATTGATCCACTCCTGGCACTGACCTCACTTGGCAGCAGTCTGCATATTTTCAGATTCCGCGGAATATGAGAATATGCCCAGCCGCCTCTTAATTTGCGCTGCGCATGTACATTTTGGCACATGCGCAGTGCAATGGCCGGGAGGATAAAGAAAAATGTTCATGCTAGCTCATCTGTTTCCGTACTTCCAACAGAATGAAAGCTGCACACATGAGCATATGGTCCCATTTGTGGTGGCTGACAACCAAATTTTACGGCACAATGAGGGTCATGGGAACCACGTTTTCCAGATAGGTAGGGGACTCTGAGATAGGACTTTTATGTGATATCTAGCTGCCTGTTTATAAATGTACTGATTGTTTCTATTTTTTTTTAAAAATGATAAAATAATATCTATATCGCATCTATGCAAATATTTATCTAAAAAGTCCAAAAACCACTTTGAGATCTGATAGAAATATGTCTTTTTTAATCTCATTGGCCATAAATGCTTATGGCCATAAAGGTTTATGAGGCATTTATGTGTATGGCTGCCTGTATGAATTCAGTATACTCGATATCCACAGTATTAGTTTAGACAATTTCTTTTGAGTGGGTATAAGTAACTTTACAGTGTCCAAAAGCAGGTACTTTAATGTATAGTCACCATTCTGCAAATTGCAAGGGCTCCGCAGCGACTTTTTATTGTGCTATGTTCATGGTAAAAATAGAGGGACCTCAATGTTTCCCTATGGGGGTAAAGTTGCTGGCCACTTGCGATGATCACAAAATTAAAAAAATGATGGTATCCTTGAGGTTGTTCTGTAACTTTTTTCCCCTCAGGGAAACATTGAGGTTATGCAATGGTCACAATTTTACTGTGATGCAATGGAGCACTAGCCCTGAAGTACACTGATCAGAGTTTGTGTCAACTAATTTTATAGTCTTTTCCAGAATATTATCCAAGTTTGTAGAATTCATTGCTTGTTCAGTGGCATAAAAAAAGTTCTCCTGTTCATCTTTCAGTGATCAAAAGCTTCTACCGCTCTTTTAGGAAAACATCTAGTTCATAGTGACCAGGTGGAATACAATACCCTTTCCCGGTCGATCCAGTAATTGATTGTACCCTCAAGTGATCCAATGGTATAGTGATCAGTTCATTGTGATGTAGTTTTATAATACACAGTACAGTGACTAGTGGTTTACCTGTCATTGTATGGTGATGTAGTGAATAATGTTCAGGGATTCAGTGCTTACTTCCTGGGGTTCAATGGCCACTGTGCTGTCTTTGTTTCCCCGATAATGTGCCCGAGCTGCTATAGACTATTGTGTTTAAAGCTTCTTTAATGAGCTTCTAACAAGTTATCAAATATTGGCACATGTAGGAGACAAAATAGTGACTGACGACTGTTACATTCTTTGTGGTCTGTGTAAATAGCCCATTCATCCTGTTGAAAGGGTAGCTGCCGTGGCTTTAATCCTCGTTTCCTTTTCTGATAATTAATGTAACACATATAAAGCAATCCAAGTTATTCAGTTCTTAATTGTTATTATATGTGTTTTATTACATAAATTAAACGGTAGGGAAGCTCGATCTGGAATCTGAATGTTAATAATGTGATATGTTTGAATTTTCTAAAAACAAAAACAAACAAAGAAAATCACAAAAACATTTGTTACTGGTATTTAACAATAGCCAGGTACAGAAGTTGAAGATATAGGGATTAAAGGAGACATGTATGTTCATCAGTACAGACCTGGAAGAGTAAAAGGCAATTCATTCAAGATGCAGTTTTGATGCCTTCAACCTTTGTATCAATGAGCGGACAGATGGAATAGAAAGCAAACCTAACATTTTTTCTTTTTTGTTTAGTCTTAAAACTTATTGTGACCGATTATCCAAAAATCTCAACAAGTAGAAGAATGAGCAGTTAAATGGCAGATGAATGGAAATGTGGACAAATGTATGGTTTGGAGCCTAGGCTGTGGTACTGCCATAAGTCCCTATATTAAATTGAATTTAGCTGTTGAATAGAACCGGAGGACTTGCATTCGATAGCAAGCAAGACCTCTAAAATGGATAAGAGTGATTCTGTTTCTGGAAGAAAGATGTCATGTTTTTCAAATGTCTTACAGCCCCTTTAACGCTTTCAGGACCAAGCTCAATTTGGCCTTCAAGACCAGCCCTATTTTTTCAAATCTGACATGTCACTTTATGTGGTAATAACTCTGGAATGCTTATACCTATCCAAGCGATTCTGAGATTGTTTTCTCGTGACATATTGTACTTTATGTTAGTGAAAAAAATTGGTCGATAAATGTAATATTTATTTGTGAAAAACGCGAAAATTTGCAAAAAATATGATTTTTCTAAATGTAAATGTATCTGCTTGTAAAACCGATAGTAATACCACCCAAAATAGTTACTATTTAACATTTCCCATATGTCTATTTTATGTTTGCATTGTTTTTTGAACGTCCTTTTTTTTTTTTCTAGGACGTTACAAGGTTTAGAACTTTAGCGACAATTTCTCACATTTTCAAGAAAACTTCAAAAGACTTTTTTTTCAGGGACCAGTTCAATTCTGAAGTGGTTTTGAAGGCCCCATATATTTGAAAACCTTAAAAAAAAACACTTTATTGTAAAAACTGCACCCCTCGAAGTATTTAAAACAGCATTCAGAAAGTGTTTTAACCTTTCAGGCGTTTCACAGGAATTAAAGCAATGTAAAGGTGAAATTTACAAATTTTATTTTTTTTGCTGAAATTAATTTGTAATAAAAAAATTTCTGTAACAAAGTTTTACCAGAGAAACACAACTAAATATTTATTGCCCAGAGTCTGCAGTTTTTAGAAATATCCCACATGTGGTCCTAGTGTGGTAATGGACTGAAACACCGAACTCAGAAGCAAAGGAGCAGCTAGAGGATTTTGGGGCCTCCTTTTTATTAGAATATATTTTAGGTACCATGTCAGGTTTAAAGAGGTCTTGTGGTGCCAAAACAGTGGAAAAGTGACCCCATTTTGGAAACTACACCCCTCAAGGAATATTTTGAGGGGTATAGTGAGCATTTTGACCCACAGATTTTTGCGGAATTTAGTGTAATTAGGTCATGGAAATGAAAATCTACGATTTTTTTCCAAGTAAAATTAAGTTTTGCCTCAGATTATTCCATATTCACAATAGATAAAGGAGAAAAAGCACCCAAACATTTGTAAAGCAAACTCTCCTGAGCACAGAAATACCCCATATGTGGTCAGAAACTACTCTTTGAACCCACAGCAGGGCTTAGAAGGGAAGCAGCACAATTTGTCTTTTGGAGCTCAAATTTAGCTGGAATTGTTTGCTGAGGCCATGTCGCATTTGCAAAACCATTGAGGGGCCAAAACAGTGAAAACCCCTAAAAAATGACCCTATTTGGGAAACTACACCCCTCAAGAAATGTATCTAGGGGTATAGTGAGCATTTAGACCCTAGAATTTTTTTGCATAAATTATTGGAATTAGGCCGTGAAAATGAAAATCTAAATTTTTTTCGATAAAATATAGGTTTTTAATTTTTTTTTACATTTCCATAGGGACTAAAGGAGAAAAAGCACTCCAATATTTGTAATGAAATATCTTCTGAGTATAGTTAAACCCCATATGCAGTCATTTACTGCTGTTTGGACACACGGCAGGGCCCAAAAGGGAAGGAGCGTCATTTGGCTTTTGAAGCTCCAATTCATCTGGAATGGTGTGCATGGGCCATGTCGCATTTTCAAAGCCCCTTAGCCCCAGTAGAAACTCCCCAAAAGCAACCATATTTTGGAAAGTTTACCCTCAAGGAATGTGTAGTTACCTTATATGTGTACATTACCGACTGCTTGGACATTTTTCAGGGCCTCGAGTGAATTGTGTGCATTTTGGCTTTCAGCTTGCATTTTAACAATATATTACTTTGCTTTTTTGAAATAAAGAAACTTTCTAATATACTTAATTTTTAAAACCTGCATGGATTGCAGGTTTTCATTCCCCATTGCATAGACCCGGCCGTTCTTGCTGCCACGCTTCGACACAGACTTTAGGAGTTCCTCTCCTCTCTGTTTGTCGATGCCACGTATAAAAGGGCTGGCTGCCTGGCTCAATTCATCAGCTAAGCCTTAAGGGGGAAGGGGCTGGATAGCTGATGAATTGAGCCAGGCAGCCAGCCCCTTCATCCGCATTATCAACACACAGAGAGGAGGGGGATGCTCCTTCTCCCGGAGATTTTGTTGACGCATCACAGCAAGAATCGCAGGTCCACACTTCTGGGTTCACACAATGGGGACTAAAACCTGCAATCCGTGCAGGTTTTAAAAATAGAGTATATTAGAAAGTTTATTTATTTCACAAAAGCAAAATGCTAAATAGTTTTTCTTTTCATCGGACAACCCCTTTAGGTACATTTTTATTTTTGGGTATACTTTGGCTGGTGGTTCATTTATGAAGATGGGTTTTTGACAAGAATGGCAAGAACAAAAATATCCAAGAAAATTTTGGCACACTAAAGAGAAACTAAATTATATTCTTGAATGTCTAAAATGGGACAAATTAATAAAGAGTTTAAAAACGTGGCTCTGTGTGGAAAATTTTAAAGCAGTCAATGAGACACAAGGCAGGGCGTGATGGGCAATCTGGGCAATAATAACGGGTATCACACCTCATTCCTTTTTTGGTACATACACGACATCTTCTTTGGGGGTACTTTCTTGATTCAGTTGAGGGAATTACAGCAATAAAATGTCACTCAGTGAGTCTTTTGACAGATTCAGATTCTAATGGATGAGAGGGTCCAACATTTGCTAAAACACGATCTTCAATGACCATTTCCTGGTAATCTAGAAAAGTATTTGAATTTCCTGCCTTTTTGTATAACACAAATGAGTTGTATGTGGCAACCTGAAATAGGTAAATAACAAATTTTTTGTACCAGGTATATGATTTTCTTGATACCTGGTATGGCTGTAGTACCTGATCAGCAAGGTCTACTCCCCCCATGTATTTGTTGTAATCAATGATTGACACAGGCTTTTGCTTTTGGGTAGTAGAACCTCGTTCTACAACATCCATTGTTGCATCTGTGTGGATCGAGCTGAGGATAAAAATATCCTTTTTGTCTTTGTATCTTAGGGCAAGCAGCTCTCCGCTGCGAACACCGCCTGACTGCCCCTTTTTGTACTTTTCATTCACCAATGATTGTGGAAACCCCTGGCGGTTTTTACGAATGGTCCCACAAGCCCCTGTGTTCTGTTCGACTAAACTTTTAAAAAGGGGTATGCTTGTTTAGTAGTTGTCCACATACAGGTTATTGCCCTTTTCTAGAAATGGGGTAATAAGCTCCCAAACAAGTTTTCCACTTGTCCCTAGATAGGGGGGGGGGGGGCATCCTGGTGGGTTTAGTTGGCCATCTTTTCCCTCATAAATGCGAAAAGCTGATGTGTACCCTGTTGAACTCTCGCACATTTTATAGAGCTTTATTCCAAACCTTGATCTTTTAGATGGAATGAATTGTTTGAAGTGCAGTCTCCCTTTGAATTTTTTACTAGGGACTCATCAATGGAAATGTTTTGCGTGGGGGTGTAAAGTAATAAAAATGTGTCTGACAACGCTTTGATGGGCCTGATTTTGTAGAGTCGGTCATAATCTGGGGCACTTCTAGGGAGGCACTGACTGTTATCGTTGAAATGCCAAAATCTCATGAGCATTTCATAACGGGCTCTAGGAAGAATGGCAGAAAAGGCAGGGGTGGTTAGAACTGGACGGGTGGACCAGTATGATCGAATGCTCGGTTTTTTAACAAGCCCCATGGCAAATCTGAGGCCTATAAATTTCTTCATTTCATCAATATCTTTTGGCCTCCATGAATGTTGCCTGGCATAATATGAACGGGGATTCTGAGAGATGAATTGGGAAGCATATAAATTAGTTTGGAAAACAATATGTTCCAGTAAATCATTTGTTAGAAATAAGTAAAAAAAATTAATTGGACCAAAACCTTCCACCTCCACATTTGTACCTGGGGTGGCATTAAAGTCAGGGATGAATGGCGCACCAGAATTTGAAGCCTCCCATCTCATAAATGCTACATCTAGTGGCAAACGCTCTTGTAGGTTGGCATGCGCCTCTTCGCTAAAATGAGGCATGTCACTTGTACTGGGCATCGTGCCCTGATTTGGAGATGTTTCTCAAACAGCCCTCTCTACCTGTCCTGTACTGGTCCTTGTATTTTTTGAGGATGAACTAGAATGACCGCTAGACTCACAGCTGTCACTTTCGCTAACAGCAAAACCCTCAAAATAGTCTTCGCCATCTGACAAGACACTATCTTCACTGTCAGAGCATAAAAGGGCATCTGCTTCCTCTGCAGAATAAAATTTACGGGCCATTTTATTACATTTTATATTTTTATACGTAAAGGTATATAAACGTAAATGGTATGAAGTTCGTTAATTTAATTAGAACAAATTAATTGCCACAGCAAATTAATTGACTGGCACAGCACTTCCTATCAAATTGATTACTAATATAACCCTAACGGTCAACCTAAGTTATTACGAACTATACCCTAATAATTATTATTACTAACTACCCTAATACTAAAACCTAGCACTATACCCTAAGGGTTTGTTCACACGATGAGAGGCATTTACGTGTGAAAAGACAGACTGTTAACAGCTGCCTCGTTTCACATGTAAATGCTCCTCCTCGCATTTTGCGAGCCGTCTGAGACGCTCGTAAATCTTGAGCTGTGCTTCATTGAGTTCAATGAAGAACAGCTCAAATTACGTGGCAAAGAAGTGCCCTGCACTTCTTTGCCGAGGCAGTCCATTTACGCGTCGTCGTTTGACAGCTGTCAAACGACGACGCGTAAATTACAGGTCGTCTGCACAGTACGTCGGCAAACCCATTCAAATGAATGGGCAGATGTTTGCCGACGTATTGTAGCCCTATTTTCAGGCATAAAACGAGGCATAATACGCCTCGTTTACGCCTGAAAATAGGTTGTGTGAACCCAGCCTGACCCTACATCCTACCTAACCAGGCAGATTAATGGGATTGGGGGAATTTGTTATATGGTGTTTTTTTTTTTTTACTGTGTCTTATACTGTGATATTCACAGATCTGACACTGTCTCTCCTCTGTTTGCTCTATGACAGAGCAGCAGGGGAGAGACAGTGTCAGATCTGTGCCTGCGTACTTCAGCTACACCCAGACTTAGTAGGTTTCGATCCATGTATGTGATAGGCGCATGCGCATATGGTCAAACAATTGTACTTAGCCGATCTCTGACTTTATAGAAGCAAGTGCGCATGTCAAGGCACTTAGACGATTTCGGTCAAGAGGATATATTGGGCGCGCCTGCGCACTGGGATGACGGCTGGACTTAGTCGATTTTCTGTTGTCAGTGATCTAATTGTGTTTAGTGCGCCGGCGTGCTAGGCACATTGCTGAACTTAGCCGATTTCGGCATTTGTGGATGAAAGTACGCATGTCCGGGCACTTAGAAAATACAGCCGTGGTAAGATTCACCAAAGAAGGTAAGTATTCTTATGTATGTGTGTATAGGTGAATGTCCAATATAAGCTAAGATACATTTGGCATGTCTAACGATAGAAGTTAGGAGGTTTAAAGGGGATGAAAGAAATGGAATATCCCCATATGTATTAGGAGGTAATACAAGGGGTAAAGTCAAATGATATATACATTCCTGTAAATTCCACCTAGAAGGGGATGAACAGTGAACATATCTTAGTATAAGACATTATCATTGGTTGAAAAAAGGAGAATCAAGGAGTCTACAAGAAAGTATCTAGTGGTACTGACTAGATTGTAAATATATGGATGTCATTGATAATAGCAATTCACTATTGGTCATAGTGGTTAGTTGACAATGCTGTCAACATATAGTAGGTATGGCAATATGAATAATGAATAGAGGGACTACAGGAAAGCTACGAAAGTGAAGCCTTCGTTCAGCCCATGTGGGCTTAAAGATCTGAGTCTCTGAATCCATTTAGCTTCTTCTTGCAGCAATTTTTTATCAAGGTTGCCAGCTCTGGGGCCCAGTCTGACTTGGGTGATGCCCCAAAATTTAAGGGCATTAGTGTCGCCTTGATGACAGAATCTGACATGTTTCGAAAGAGGAGTATCCTCTTTCGTGTTAATGGTGCTTATGTGCTTAGAGATCCTTCTGCGAAGTTGTTGGATGGTCTTACCAACATACAGCTTCGGGCAGGGGCACTGTGCAACATAGACAATGCCACTGCTTTGACAATTGATGAATTGTTTGATGGTAAATATCTTGCCATCAACTGGGTTGGAAAAGGTTTTAGTCGTTGGCATTAGGGGGCAGAAGGAACATCTACCACACGGAAAAGAGCCATGTATTGGAGGTGGAAGCCAATTGTTTTGTACATTTGAGGGTCTAGTATAATGGCTGTGTGTCAAATATTCCCGAAGGTTCTTACCTCTCCGATAGGTAATGTTGGGGACATTAGAAATTGTATCATTGAGGTCAGAGTCTGTCTGTAGGATAGGCCAGTGTCTTTTGTAGGATGGTTTTGATTTGGTGAGAGCAGTTATCAAAGTTCCCTATGCATCTAGTGAGGGAAGATGATGTGTTGTTGCCAGGATTGAATTGGTCTTTCTCCCTTCTACCATGTAGTAGCTCATCCCTTGATGTTGCTCTAGCCCTAGCATAGGCTCTATGCAGGGTCTTTTTCGGATATCCACGTGCAAGGAATTTTTTGTATAGTGTGTCACATTCCCGTTGGAAAGTGGTTTCTTCAGAGCAGTTTCAATGATACAATTTCTAATGTCCCCAACATTACCTATCGGAGAGGTAAGAACCTTCGGGAATATTTGACACACAGCCATTATACTAGACCCTCAAATGTACAAAAAAATTGGCTTCCACCTCCAATACATTGCTCTTTTCCGTGTGGTAGATGTTCCTTCTGCCCCCTAATGCCAACGACTAAAACCTTTTCCAACCCAGTTGTTGGCAAGATATTTACCATCAAACAATTCATCAATTGTCAAAGCAGTGGCATTGTCTATGTTGCACAGTACCCCTGCCCGAAGCTGTATGTTGGTAAGACCATCCAACAACTTCGCAGAAGGATCTCTAAGCACATAGGCACCATTAACACGAAAGAGGATACTCCTCTTTCGAAACATGTCAGATTCTGTCATCAAGGCGACACTAATGCCCTTACATTTTGGGACATCCCCCAAGTCAGGCTGGGCCCCAGAGCTGGCAACCTTGATAAAAAATTGCTGCAAGAAGAAGCTAAATGGATTCACAGACTCAGATCTTTAAGCCCACATGGGCTGAACGAAGGCTTCACTTTCGTAGCTTTCCTGTAGTCCCTCTATTCATTATTCATATTGCCATACCTACTATATGTTGACAGCATTGTCAACTAACCACTATGACCAATAGTGAATTGCTATTATCAATGACATCCATATATTTACAATCTAGTCAGTACCACTAGATACTTTCTTGAAGACTCCTTGATTCTCCTATTTTCAACCAATAATTGTGTCTTATACTAAGATATGTTCACTGTTCATCCCCTTCTAGGTGGAATTTACAGGAATGTATATATCATTTGACTTTACCCCTTGTATTACCTCCTAATACATATGGGGATATTCCATTTCTTTCATCCCCTTTAAACCTCCTAACTTCTGTCGTTAGACATGCCAAATGTATCTTATCTTATATTGGACATTCACCTATACACACATACATAAGAATACTTCCCTTCTTTGGTGAATCTTACCACGGCTGTATTTTCTAAGTGCCCGGACATGCGTACTTTCATCCACAAATGCCGAAATCGGCTAAGTTCAGCAATGTGCCTAGCACGCCGGCGCACTAAATACAATTAGATCACTCACAACAGAAAATCGACTAAGTCCAGCCGTCATCCCAGTGCGCAGGCGCGCCCAATATATCCTCTTGACCGAAATCGTCTAAGTGCCTTGACATGCGCACTTGCTTCTATAAAGTCAGAGATCGGCTAAGTACAATTGTTTGACCATATGCGCATGCGCCTATCACATACATGGATCAAAACCTACTAAATCCGGGTGTAGCTGAAGTACGCAGGCGCACGCGGCACATTTTAATTGGTCCAACATACTCTCTTAATTGGCCAATTCCCGTGCCAATCTTCCAACACGAAGGCTTGGCTTTCTAATGAAGTTTCTATTGGTTCTCACACAGGTGAACCCTGTGTGACGTACTTTGCAGTCTTTAAAAGGAGTAACATTCTGCACGCGCGCTTACTAGCCCCGTTTTGATCCCCTGAGGACGCTGTGTTAACAGCGAAACATGTCGGGGGGGGCTATACACAATTTTTTAAACAGCCATGTCCTGTTAGCAACCAGAGCACGCTTATTACGACATATTGAGGCTGAGCAGTCTGCAGCTGCTAGCCTGACACGTTTGAATTTGAATTGAATTTAATCGAATTTAACTCACTCACACTCTGTCTGGCAAGCATGCAGAGAGAGTGTTAACAGAGCGTGTGCTAAACTAACACTGGCTGGAAATTTTAATCATCTGTGCTCATTGTATATGTCCTTTTGGACACCTTTAGTGGTAAAATAATAAAAGTTATATTTCAATAATACAATATATCTGTTAGTGGTTGGGAAATTTGGCTTGTGGTGTGCCTTTGGCACATTTGTTTCTTTTTGTATTCGCTACCTGCCTGCCAACCACTAGGGTCCCTCCTTCATTTGAAATATTGCATGAAGTACGTTCTTAGCATGATCTCTTTTTTTAATAACTATCCTATTGTATGAAATTATTCTCAATCTTGCATTTATATGTATAATTAAATTTCAATACAATCAATTCTGCATGCGATTTATAACAAGCTTCTGACATTGTAAATTTGGCCTTTGATTTCATTGTTCGCCACAAAAAAGGCTTCTACAGCGTTCTTATCTGAAGATTGATTGGAATTCTCCAAAAAGCCAAACACTCCTACAACAGTCAACCTCTCATATACGTCAACTCATCCCTTCCCTGCCCAGACATGGATGAATGGTTGCTTATCACTTTATAATCACATGCAGCACAAGCAAATCTAAGCAAAATGAGAATTGTGGCCTGTATAGGAGGGATAAGTTCTTCTAACAAATGACATATTGAAAAATGTCTTTATAATGGGCCAATTTTTTGCCATACTACCAAATAAACGGAAGGATTGTGTTCACCATTCACACAACACCGGCGAATATTATAACATTTGCAAATGGGACTCACCAACTACTAATAGTTGGTAAAATATTTGCTGATTCCTTAAGTTAACACAAGCTTATGTCACTCATTGACTAGATATTTCTTTTTACGTTTCTGTGAAAAAACAAGTACAGTGCATATTGCTTAGCAATGTAAAGAAAATACATTCGATTTTCCAGAAACTATGGTAACAACAGTGGACCAGTATTCTTGAATTTCCTTGTCTCGAGTTTATAGGGGTTTCCACCATTTGTTAATAGACTTTCTGGACGTTATGTGTAGGTATCAGTGGTAAGGTAAAATTTCCACTAAGGATCACCCATCATAGAATAACATAATAGTTTATATTGGGGATTGTATGGGTCTGAGCTGCAGTACCATACACAATCATATGCAGTAGAGACCCTGTAGCTCTCCACTTCTTCTGTCTTTATATACATATACACACTACCGTTCAAAAGTTTGGGGTCACTTAGAAATTTCCTTATTTTTGCAAGAAAAGCACAGTTTTTTTCAATGAAGATAACCTTAAATTAATCAGAAATACACTCTATACATTGTTAATGTGCTAAATGACTATTCTAACTGCAAACATCTGGTTTTTAATGCAATATCTACATAGGTGTATAGAGGCCCATTTCCAGCAACCATCACTCCAGTGTTCTATTGGTACATTGTGTTTGCTAACTGTGAAGGAAGACTAATGGATGATTAGAAAACACTTGAAAACCCTTGTGCAATTATGTTAGCACCGCTGTAAACAGTTTTGCTGTTTAGAGGAGCGATAAAACTGACCTTCCTTTGAGCTAGTTGAGAATCTGAAGCATTACATTTGTGGGTTTGATTAAATTCTCAAAATGGCTAGAAAAAGAGAGCTTTCATGTGAAACTCGACAGTCTATTCTTGTTCTTAGAAATGAAGGCTATTCCATGCGAGAAATAGCCAAGAAACGAAAGATTTACTACAACGGTGTGTACTACTCCCTTCAGAGGACAGCACAAACAGGCTCTAACCAGAGTAGAAAGAGAAGTGGGAGTCCCCGCTGCACAACTGAGCAACAAGACAAGTACATTAGTCTCTAGTTTGAGAAATAGACGCCGCACAGGTCCTCAACTGGCAGCTTCATTAAATAGTACCCACAAAACGCCAGTGTGAACGTCTACAGTGAAGAGGCGACTCCGGGATGCTGGCCTTCAGGGCAGAGTGGCAAAGAAAAAGCCATATCTGAGACTGGCTAATAAAAGGAAAAGATTAATATGGGCAAAAGCACACAGACATTGGACAGAGGAAGATTGGAAAAAAGTGTTGGAGGTGTTTGGATCACACAGAAGAACATTTGTGAGACGCAGAACAACTGAAAAGATGCTGGAAGAGTGCCTGACGCCATCTGTCAAGCATGGTGGAGGTAATGTGATGGTCTGGGGTTGCTTTGGTGCTGGTAAAGTGGGAGATTTGTAAAAGGTAAAATGGATTTTGAATAAGGAAGGATATCACTCCATTTTGCAATACCATACCCTGTGGAAAGCGCTTGATTGTAGCCAATTTCATCCAACAGGACAATGACCCAAAGCACACCTTATGCAAGAACTATTTAGGGAAGAAGCAGGCAGCTGGTATTCTATCTGTAATGGAGTTGCCAGCGCCTGATCTCAACCCCATAGAGCTGTTGTGGGAGCAGCTTGACCGTATGGTATGCAAGAAGTGCCCATCAAGCCAATCCAACTTGTGGGAGGGGCTTCTGGAAGCATGGAGTGAAATTTCTCCCGATTACCTCAGCAAATTAACAGCTAGAATGCCAAAGATCTGCAATGCTGTAATTGCTGCAAATGGAGCATTCTTTGACGAAAGCAAAGTCTGAAGGAGAAAATTATTATTTCAAATAAAAATCATTATTTCTAACCTTGTCAATGTCTTGACTATATTTTCTAGTCATTTTGCAACTCATTTGATAAATATAAGTGTGAGATTTCATGGAAAACACAAAATTGTCTGGGTGACCCCAAACTTTTGAACGGTAGTGTGTGTGTATATATGTATATATATATATATATATATGTGTATTTACACATACATTGGCAGAGCTATTTAGAATGTGTTCATACTTTGTATATATAAATCTTGGCAAAATGTCGAAGGCTTCTTTCACATCTGCGTTGCGGGCCTCCGTTGCATATCTGACAGGGATTACCGGATACCATAGCTATTGTGTCCGGTAAAATCATGGAGACCCCAACGGAAAGCCGACAAAATCTATCAAATTCGATGGGTTCCGGCGGAGTCCGTTGTGCAATGGAACCCTTGGTTTCGTTATTCCCTTGTTCTGCTCCCCTGACGGAGCAGAACACGGATAGTCACAACGCAGATGTGAATGAAGCCTAAGGGGCTGCATGTGAGTAAGGAGGCGGCAGAATTTCTTTATAGTCCATGTAAGCAGCTCTGTAAGATATCTGTTAGAGATACAGGAATGCAGGCAGCATGTAAACAATTTTTGACTCTTTCCTCAGCAGCAGTTCTGACATATTTTAACAAGATTTATATTAGAAATCGTGAGCACTCACAATATGGAAAGCATTGTAGTGAAAGTCTAGAACCTCCTTTAAAGGGACACTTTAATCAGAAAAGAATAATGTACATTATGTACATATACACACTACAGATGTATTTATTTAAACTTGTCAAGCTTCCCCAACCCACAACCTCTATTTAGGAGCACTACACTTTGTGTAGATGTACACCCCAAAAGAGATGGTAAAACACATAAGGGGAGATGCATAACAATTTGTGCAAAAGAAAAATGAAGTAGTTGCCCTTATGAATTGCCATGGACAACCACTCCCATTTTCCTTTGCACTATTTTTTATACACCTCCCCCATAGTTTCATACTTCCAAAAGGACTTAATATAAATGCACCTACAAAGTTTAATTCCTTGCCGCCGCAGCCACTTTTAGTTTTTTTCATTTTAGTTTTTTTATTCTCGCTTTCCAAAAGCAAAAACGTTTACATTTTTCCCTCGATGTATGAGGGTTTGTTTTTTGCTGGACAAGATGTAGTTGTTAATGGCACTTTTTAATGTATCATATAATGTACTGGAAATGAGAAACTGTGTTTAATTTCACGGCATATATCCGCATATATACGCACTGCTCCAGCGCTGCTGTGCCAGTGGTCCCACAGTCATAATGTGCCGACTACCCGCACGTGACCGCTATATGCAATCATTGGCCTCAGCGTTTATTCAGCCGTCAAGTGTGAGTAGTTGGCATGTGATCACTGCAGGACAGCAAGCAAAGATCGACATGACCACCAAAGCAGCAGTACTGAAGTGGTGGCAGATATACCAGGTGAGTAGTGTTTCTTTTATTACTTTATCAAATTCCCTGTTTTTATCTTTTTTTGTTTTAGAAAAATCCCTTTAAAGAGGTTTAATGCCCGAGAGCTGCAGCCCCTTAATTCTGCTGACTGCCTATCCTAATGGTAGGCCATCAATATGAAAGTCCTGGAAAATCCCTTTAAATATTCACAGCAGTGCTATAGCAGAATATTGCTAATTATGAGTATTGGGAGCATTTATAGACTCAGTTTGTGCAAATGAAAATATTTCCTTTACATTTCTGTCATGCAATGGTGTAAACCAGTTCTTTTCAAACTGTGCGGTGCCCCAAATTATTGATGAGGCAGATTTGACAGAAGGCATGGACTTCGGCTAATAGTGGGGCTCAGACATTTTTATGTTCTGGCTGGTGAGGCCCCAGAAAAACTTTGAGAAGCTGTCATCTAGACTGTATTTTATTTTATCACTGTTTATCATACGATTATCAAGACACGAAGGCTATGTTCACACAGGGCGGATACTCTGCGTAAAAGCACACAGTGTATCCGCCCTGGGCACCGCAGGAAAAACCATACCAAATTGTGGTGCAGTCTTTCATCCGGAATGTCTGCTGCGGAAAACTGCACATAAAAAAAAAGTTTCATACTTACGTAGTCATGACGACGCGTCCCTCTGCCGTCCTGCAGGCTAGCCTCCTGTGATGACGTTTCATCCTATGTGACCGCTACAGCCTATGATTGGCTCCAGCAGCCACATGGGATAAAATGTGATCCCAGGAGTCCGGGCCCGGACGAAGAATTTTAGAGTTGTGATTTTTGCGGCGGAATTGCAGCTTTTCCGCCACAAAAGGTGCAACATCTGCTATTTGTTGCGGGTTTTAACTACCTAGTGAATTTAATATGGAAAACCTGCAACAATTAAGCAGCGTTGACGCAAATACAATTGACATGCTGTGGATTAAAAAACCACACCACAGGTACTGAACGTTTTTATCCGATTATCATTTAGGCAGGGTGTGGATGAGATTTGTTTAAATCTCATCCACTTTGCTGCTACTGTTTTATGCTGCCGATTTTTAGCAATGAAATCCGTTGTGGAAAATCTGCAGTATTTATGCTACATGTGAACTTACCCTAACAATGTAATGAGTAATGAGCTCACTGTAGACTAAGTATAGAAAGCAAATTAACCAGGAGTAACTCATTATTCTTGGCACCAGTCAGCTGTATTTGACTTTCTGCCTCTATTGACTTGCAGCTTTTCATGTCTTTGAACTTTGTCTTTCTGTAACAACTTCTCAACGAACCGCATAATGGTGTTGGTACTTATAAGGAATCATGGCAGCATATGGTTAACCCTTTAAGGTTATTGCAATTTTGGACAAGAAGTTGTCCAAGTAGCTGCATAAGGCATTGTTTTTTTGAGGAACAAGTTGTTGGGTTTTTTTTGGTGCCATTTTGAGATACATAGAAGGTAGCATAATTTATCTCCATTTTCATGATGTACAGAACGCACATAAAAATTCACTTCCAGTATGCTGCCTATATGAATCCTTAAAATACAAAAGCCGTGATGGCGGTGATATGGGCCTTGTACTTTTGCATCTCACTATTTTGAAATCCAGGACATAGCTGCAGCTACACCTTGTACCTGCTTATATGTCACCTTTTCTGCTTTGAAATGCTTATTTTTGACAGTTCAGTTCACAGTTAAGCATATGCTCTATTTTACTAGATGAAAAAAACATTTTTGAAGATTTTTGGAGGGGGTGGCCTACAAACATCAGTGCAAAAATACAAAAGAATCCTCAAAAGGAGGATTTGCTTTTCTTCTTCCCCTCTTCTTTCCTTACAGTTAGGTAACATTTTATATTTCTAAAACTCTTTAATCAATGTGTTATATTTTCTTTATTTTACTTTCTTGTCTTTTACTATTCTGTTTTTACAAGTATGGCAAATGCAAAATGTCTATTCACAATTTCAGTATTGTTTTCATTAATTCGGGTTACATGCAGACTTTTTTTTTCTGTGCTTAAAGGGTAACTAAATGTTCAAACTTCTGACATGTCATAGTGACATATCAGAAGTTTTGATTAGTGGGGGTCCGAGCACTGAGACCTCCACCAATGACTAGAACGAAGTGGCAGAAGCGCTGAGCCACTTAGTTTCTGTACGGCTTTTTCCAGAAATCAATGCCGCTTAATCTTAGCGATTGGTGAGAGTCTCAGTGCTCGGACCCCCACCAATCAAAACTACTGACATGTCACTATGACATGTCAGAAGTTTGTTGAACGTTTAGTTACCTATTCTTTTAGAAATAGTTTTTATTTGGTTTTTAAAAGTAATATACAGCAGTACATGATAAACATTGTATAGAGAACATCAACATTGCTGTTGCATAGGAACATTCCTTGCCTAATATGCTACCTGTTATCAAAAAAAAATAAACTCTGCAAGATGCAACCTCTGCAAACTTGGAGCCTTTATACCAATAATTACAAAATAATCAATTACCACACTGAATATCAATGAAGTGCAAGTGTCGATATCAGCACCGCAGTGAATTACATACAATTACGTAGGAACAACAAATACCTAAAAGCAAAAGTAAAAAAAAAAAAAATCTAAAGATGACTAGGCACCTCTATGCTCCTCCACTTTATAATGACAATAAATGAAGAAACACTCTCTTCCACTACTCCAACAACCCGGGTCTCATGGAAGGCTCGATTTGAAAAATTCCGGGTCCCAAGGGGCCCAACGTTTCAAAATGTCCCCCTTTTCCGAAGTAAAGGCTGCATATTGAGACTCCATCCTATAGACAGTATTCACAGAAGACCATATCTCCTGAAGAGAAGGGGCAGAGGGGCTTTTCCAAGATCCAGCGATTGCACTTCCAGCAGCTAAAATTATGTGAGATCCTACAGTTCGGGCATGTGGAGATAAAGACTGCACAGAGAGAAAACACAATGATAAATCAGGGGTTTAGTTACCCCTTAAAGTTTAGATTAAGTACTAATAAAATACAACAGGCAATTATATTCTGGTAACTTCCTTGGCTACTATTGTGCTACATCGCAAACTTTGACCTTTCCTTTAAAATTTTCAACACAGGTTAAATTGCATTATAATACTTAGTTAAAAGGAAATGCCTACTGTTATTTATTGTGATACCACATGGCTACTGTTGTATATTGCTGTAGAGGGGGCGCAACCAGAGGCTGTGTAATATTGGTGCTAAGTAGGGTGCAATATTTTACAATTCAAATGGTAATGCAAGATAAAGATCTTTTTTTGTTACCTAAAGAGGCTCTGTCACCAGATTTTGCAACCCCTATCTGCTATTGCAGCAGATCGGCGCTGCAATGTAGATAAGAGTAACGTTTTTATTTTTAAAAAACAAGCATTTTTGCCCAAGTTATGACCATTTTTGTATTTATGCAAATGAGGCTTGCAAAAGTCCAAGTGGGCGTGTATTATGTGCGTACATCGGGGCGTTTTTACTTCTTTTACTAGCTGGGCGTTCTGACGAGAAGTATCATCCACTTCTCTTCAGAACGCCCAGCTTCTGGCAGTGCAGACACACAGCGTGTTCTCGAGAGATCTCTCTGTGTCGTCACTCACTTCCTGCCTCAGGTCCTGCATCGTGTCGGACGAGCAAGGACACATCGGCACCAGAGGCTACAGTTAATTCTGCAGCAGCATCGGCGTTTGCAGGTAAGTCGATGTAGCTACTTACCTGCAAACGCTGATGCTGCTGCAGAATCAACTGTAGCCTCTGGTGCCGATGTGGCCGACACGATGCAGGACCTGGGGCAGGAAGTGAGTGACGTCACAGCGTGATCTCTTGAGAACACGCTGTGTGTCTGCACTGCCAGAAGCTGGGCGTTGTGTAGAGAAGTGGATGATACTTCTCGTCAGAACGCCCAGCTAGTAAAAGAAGTAAACACGCCCCGATGTAACGAACACAATACACGCCCAGTGTTGGACTTTTACTTTAAACACGCCCACTTGGACTTTTGCAAGCCTCATTTGCATAAATACAAAAATGGTCATAACTTGGCCAAAAATGCTCGTTTTTTAAAAATAAAAATGTTACTGTAATCTCCATTGCAGCGCCGATCTGCTGCAATAGCAGATAGGGGTTGCAAAATCTGGTGACAGAGCCTCTTAATGCTGATTTTGGAGTTATGTTTTGACTGAAGAGAAATACTTAAAGGGTAATTAAACTTTCAGAAAACTTCTGACATGTCAGAAGTTTTTATCAGTGGGGGTCCGAGCACTGACACCCCCACCGATCGCTAAAATGAAACGGCAGAAGCACTCGGGTGAGCGCTGAGCCGCTTGGTTTCTGATCGGCTTTTCTTGGAAAAAACGGGCAGTTGGTGTACGGGCCCATAGTCTTTCTATTGAGTTTTCTCGGCTTTCCGAGAAAAAAATGATCAGAAACCAAGCGGCTCAGCGATCACCCGAGTGCTTCTACCGCTTTGTTTTAGCAATCGGTGAGGGTCTCAGTGCTTGGTCCCCCATCGATCAAAACTTTTTTCTGAAAGTCGTGTTACCCCTTAAATACAGTTGTTGCTATAACTTATATAGACATTCCAGATATCCATTTTTTTTAAAACAAAATTTCCAGGCTTCTTCCTTACTAAGGCTCATTTGCATAAGTATGCAAGTCTGTACTTTAGAATCATTCTCCGTGCACATTTCCTGTTGAGCTTGTGTTCGTACAGTGCAGCCAATCAGAAGAGCTACAGTTGTGAGAGCAGTACCCTGAACCATTGGTGAGAAGGTGTTAAGGTATGTTCACACGTGCACGTCCGTTACGGCTGAAATTACGGAGCTGTTTTCAGGCGAAAACAGCTCCTGAATTTCAGACGTAATGGCAAGTGCAGGCATTTTTCGCAGCGTCTATTAGGGACGTAATTGGAGCTGTTTTTCTATGGAGTCCATGGAAAACTGCTCCAATTACGTCCCAAGAAGTGACATGCACTTCTTTTACGCAGGCATCGTTTTTACGCACCGTCTTTTGACGGCGGCGCTTAAAAAAATGACCGTCTGCACAGTACATCGTAAAACCCATTCAAATGAATGGGCAGATGTTTGCCGATGCTTTCAAGCAGTATTTTCGGTCGTAATTCCAGGCGTAAAGCGCCTGACTTACGTCTGTAAATAGTGCGTGTGGACATACCCTTAGGAGTTTTTGGATTGGAATCCTGTGTACCGGGAGGTATATCTACTCATTGACCTACTGGTGATGCTGGACAGCTTCAAAGCTGAACCTGTTGTCTAGGTTCTGACTCTCTTGCCTCTTGAGAGTCCTTGCCTTGATACCTAATGAGTTTCACCCTTTTGGCTTTCAATAACTACCTTGACCTTGTTCTTCCTCCTTGCCAGACTATTGAACTTCCTGCCTATAGTCTAGTCTTACTCTACAAACTATTGCTGCTTATTTGTGTACCAAACTTGGATTATTTCTCGTCACTTGACTACTCTTGCTAATATCAGCCACCTTCCAGATTGTTTCAGCCACTGGACGAATCTGCTTCAAGACCTTGACACAAGGTTTCAGACTACAAGGACTCCTTGTGTGAACTTTAACTAAGCTTTAGTAACAGACCAGAGTTTATAATATATAAAACCAACTAGCTGTTATACCCGGCGTTGCTCGGGAGGTTGACTTACAGTATAGATAGAGTAAAAGCTTACTATTTAAATACCACTTAGTATGAATTTAATTGCTACCTCTCGATATGAATTTAATTGCTAGAGAGTGTAAATAATGTTATTGGAAGCATAAAAGAAATTAAATGAAGCAATATATTCATTACAGATTTATATAGTGTTGATTTAGGACTGCATGTTTCTATAGCAACACTTTCTTGTAAACAATATCTTTTGTCTTTTGATCCGGTGCCAAGATGTAGAGATTCTTTCCAGTGCCGACTGGAGCAATCAACATATAGTTGCCCATGGGAAAAACAGGGACTTTGAATGTGTATTCCTGCCACTTAATCAAAAATTGCAAAAGGAGGCAAACTTTGTTCAATGTCCAATCAAAAATAGCTATTCCCTGATTTTAAACCAATGGAAAATCGGGCTTCAAACAAACAAACTTTCGAAAATATATATAAGAAGTAATTATTCCCATTAACTTCATTCAGCTAAACGGTGTGGTTACCAATCATGTGCTAGCGGGCCGGGTCTGTGAGGCCTAAATGTGAATTTCCACCTTTTGGCACAATGTGGTTTTTAGGTACAAAATTCTCTGCTGATTAATTTCTTAATGTTTCTTTATAACAGTTAAAACAGCTCCAAATCTCCCACATAGAGATTGTTTTAAATTCTAAAATTCGGGGTGCCTGCAGTTACCAATAGAGCGAAGTTAGGAGCTTACTGCATACTGTTTTATTATTGAGTTCAATGTATCCACAGAATGCAGTAAGTTCCCAAGTTTCCCTAGTGGCGGCTGCCGGCATATCTATGCGTCTAGAAGTCTCTTTCATAAAAAAAACTCCAAACGCTATAAAGATGTAGTATGGAATTTAATTAGTACAGAATTTTGGATCTATTTAGTTTAACCCCTTTATGCATTTTGAAGTACCCATGGCCGTATGGCTGGTACTGGCGTCAGGAGCCTGGTTGGAATTTAAAAATAAAGGGGCCTAGCCGTGCTGCTCTTAATTTTTTTTGTTGCTGGGCAGCGGAGTTATTGTAGTAACTGAGGCCTGTGTAGTTTCCATTAGTGGGGACTACACAGGCTCCAGCTACTACAGTAACTCCGCTTTTGTTTAATCCTCCATTTAGGTCCTTTTTACCTCTGGGCATCAGGACCCAGTGTAGTGGCACCCAGTGACGAAGAGGAATGTTTACAAAAATGGAAAGGTCTGGGGTTTGAATTTTATAAAAAAAAATTAGCAAAACATTCAGATACAAAAAAAAGAACAAAAAATAAATGCGATAAGAGGAACAAGAAATGCTGTATTACAGTGACATTATGCAAGTACATGGGAAAAAAATACAGGGCTAGCCAAAGCTGCAAAGAAATCACCATAGAAAGCAAGCCTAAAATATTCAGTTATCAGAAACATGAAGAACGTAATACATACAGTGAGTAGCTTGTATAAGGGCAGATGAAAAACGCAGGGGTCTTGAGCTTCTTAATCTAGACCTGATGGAAGATTTAGAGAAGAAACAGATTTTACAAAAGTGGTCAAGGACCACTTTTATTAATCTTGAATTTTTTTGATTTAGCATTTTCAAAAATACTTTTAAGGCTCTTCTTAATGGTTATCTCCCTCCATATTCTGTTTCCGCTGCCTGTTGTCGAAATGATTGTAAATATTCTCCTAAATCCCAAATGTACTGGTGAATAACAACCATCAGCCACATAATTGTCATACAAACTTCTTCATTATGAGAAAATACTCTTCTACATTTACCAACTGGAATTATCCTAGATGTTTTAAAAAAATGTTAAGGGCTAGTTAACAAATTCCAGTCAAGTGTTTGCAAATAGAAAATGATAAAAGCAAAGTAGAGAATTAACTCACTATGGAAAGCGTCTTTTTGACAGTCATTCCTTATTCAGGTTGGGTGATTTACAATTAACTTTATGAAGAGAAAATCGACCTAATGGCCACTGCTAATGAAATTTCCTTCTGCCCTAGTCCATCTTGTACCTCTGGTTTGACTAGTTCTTTTGAACTGTTCTTCTTTTAGAGACAGGCAAATTTTCTGTTTGTCCAGATTACAATACTCTTTGTCCTTGAATAAAGACCTGCTAACTTTTCTCTAATGCATTTATCTATATTTTTTCAGATATCTAATATGTCTGTGCATTATTTAGTTAGAAACTATGCCTCTACAGCATTAGAGATATTGGGGAGATTGCTCCAAATTTATCACAGTGGCAAACGTCGTATATATTGAATATGGCGCATCTTGCTAGACACGTTAGACGCTTTTCTCTTTCTTACATCTAGGTGGATGTATTTTGTGCCAAAAAAATGGCACTCGAAGTTAACAAATTTGGCACATTTTATTACTCTTTTTACCCTTGCCCATTTTCCTAGACACTTTTAAAAACAAGTAAGGTGTAAAAAGTCTAAAACACATATAGTGAAACCTCTTTGAGCCGAGAACCCAAAATTGCACATAAATATGGTCTTTTATGGGGGTAGTCCTCAAAGGAAAAAGTACACAGAATGCAAGTTAAAGTGTGTAACACAGTCAGCAAGCATGTTCATCACACAAATACACACCCTTTCATGCCTGGCCCCCAGCATGCTTCCCCTCTCATTATTGGTCCCCAGGATGGTTTAAAGGGAACCTGTCAACAGCATTTCACCTATTAAACCGACTATACCTGGAGGTAGTGGGTGTGTGGACACCGGATTATTACGATAAAAGGCGCAAAACGTTTGCAGACCGTTATTTACAGTCAGAGGAGGAGTTTAGGAGAGGGGATAACGGCAATTCACTTTTTATAGCAGCGGCCAGTGAGGGATAAGTAAAGTTCAATAGGTAAAATGCTGGTGACTGGTTCCCTTTAACATCGCATTTTTAGTCCCCAACATACCTCCCCTCTCATTATTGTTCCCTAGCATTAATCCCCCTCTCGTTTTTAGTCCCCAGCATGGCTCTTTTTCTCATTCTTAGTTATCAGCATGGCTCCCCTTCTCATGCATAGTCCCCAGCATGCCTCCCCCTCTCAATCTTAGCCCTAGTGTGGCTCCCCTCTCATTCTTAATCCCTAGCATGCCTGCCTTCTCATTCTTAGTCCCCAGCATAGTTTCCTCTATTATTCTTAGTCCACAGCATGGCTCCACCTCTCATGCTTGTTCCCCAGCATGGCTCTCTCATTTCTGACCCCCAGCATGGCTTCCCTCTCATTTCTGGCACCCAGCAAGACTACCCTCTAATTTTTAGTCTCCAGCATGACTCCTCTCTCATTTCTGGTCCCCAACATGGCTTCTCTCTTTCTTGGTCTTCAGTATGGCTCCCCTTTCATTTCTTGTTCCCAGCATGGCCCATTCTCATTCCTAGTCCGCAGCATGGCACCCCTCTCATTCCTAATCCACAGTTTGGCATCCCTCTAATGCTGGGTCACCAGCATGACACCCCTCTCATTTCTGGTCCCCAGCATGACTCCCCTCTCATTCTTAGTTTCCAGCATAACCGCCTCTCTCATTCCTAGTCCCCAACATGGCTCATTTTCTCATTCCCGGTCTACAGCATGGCTCCCCTTTCATTTCTTGTTCCCAGCATGGCCCCCTCTCATTCCTGGTCCCAATTAGGGCTACACTCTCACTCCTAGTCCCAAGCATGGCTCCCCCTCTTATTCAGTATAGTAGACTGGCAAGGCTTCCCTCATTCTTAAACACCAGTCAGGCTCCGCTTTTCATATTCCCACTACAATGCATGGAAGTCCAATTTGTGGTCTTTTTAAAGGGGTTCCCAGTCAAAATTTGTTAAAAAAAGTGGTCTTTTGTCGGATTAGGGGGAGATATGCTTATAGATGTTCGGCTTCCATAGACTACAATGGTGGGAAAAATTAGTCACAGAAAAATTTGTTATGGATGGGTGGGTCTTCTCAAAGAGGTGGTCTTTTGAGGAGGATTCACTGTAATAAATTTGGCCCACTTCCATGAATACAACTTTTTGGGCGAAATTTGTGTTCGAATTCTGCTGCATTTTGCTATGTATATGTCCCCTACAATATTATGAGTAATCTTTCTTAAATCTTGGCTATTGAGCTGTGTTTGAACTACAGTGTCTTGGCTACTTACTGTCTATTCTCAACTTATATGTAACTGTTGGTCCTGCCCAAATATACACAACATTAACAACAAAGGTTTAAAGTTCAAGAAAAAATGAAGTTTTGGGTAGAATTTGCACTGTTCTCCTGCCATTAGGGGTTTCAGGGATCCTTTTAACCTTGGGTGGCTCTACTAAGCTGCCCTTGTTGTCTAAATCAAGAGTGTTGGAGCAGGTTGTTTAGTCCTTGTTGTGATCCTTGCCTAAATAATGACAAGCCCTAACAAAGTCTTGTAATATAGTTGAATCCTGCTAAGGCCTTGTTCACATCTGCGTTGGAGGCTTCATTAGGAGCATCCGTTGCATATTCCGTCAAAAACCTTGAAAAAAAAAAAAGCGCAGCATGCAGCGCTATTTCTACCAGTAAAATGACGGACCCTAATAAAGTCAATGAGGTCTGTCGGGCACCGTTGCTGACTGTCAAGTGTAATTTTTCTGTTTCTATGACAGAACAGTAAAACAGAAATGAGAACGCAGATGTGAACTCAGCCTAAGGCTTTTCACACGACAGTATTTTGCTCAGTATTTTGCATCAGTAAATGTAAGCCAAAACCTTGATTAGAGCCAGTGGCGTAGCTATAGGGGTCGCAGCGGTCGCAGTTGCGACCGGGCCCCTAAGCCTGGGGGACCTACGGGCCCCCCTTGTCATACAGCAGGTTTCCTAAATAAATCTTCTGTGCCGTGAAGCCGGCACTTCCTTGTTACAGTCACATGGTACACTTAGTGTACCATGTGACCGTGTTGTCACGTGACACGTCTTCCAGACAGAGCAGTGGAAGAGTCGGTGCGGAGGACTCCAGGTAAGCTGCAGTCTGTAATGTAATCTATTCCGTTGTAATGTATTGTGTTGTATTGTGCTGTTTGCGGTGGAGAGGGGGGGGGGGGGCGTTAAATCACAGCCCCCTCCTCTCTCCACTGCAAACTGCACAATACAATACAGTATAGTAACACATGACTATGAGAGCGGGGCTACGGCTGTGTAAGACAGTCACTGCCCCACTCCTGAGTCCTGACATGTGCGCGCCGTCAGGATGATGCGATGCGGCCGGCGCTGCACTAATGATCTGCAGCACTGAAGACAGAACATGGCGGGCACGCTACAAAACACCCCTATGTTCTGTCTTCAGTGCCTGAACCGCCGCTCATTAGTGCAGCGCCGGCCGCATCACTTCATGCTGACCACGCGCGCACTTACTGTCAGGAGCGAGGCAATGGCTGTATTACACAGCCGCAGCCCCGCTCTATAACGGCGGAGATCAGAGAAACCTCTCCTCTCCGCCGCTATTCTCCTGAATGCTGCGATCAAAGCTGACTGCAGCATTCAGGGGAAAATGAGAAGGGAGGATGCCCCTTGGATCGCGTCACAGGGAATTCCTGTGACGCGATTAAGGGACATACCATATATAGGCAGACAGCCCAGGGTCCATTGAAGGACCCCAGGGCTGTCCTACCATATGTCCTGTTGTTAGGGCATACTTAGTACACAGGCAGTTGTTAGGACATCCCTATCAGTACACAGGTTAATGTACTGGCATATAGATATAGGCCAGTACATTAAAGTTTAAAAATAAAGTAAAACCAAAGTAATGTTAAATAAAAAAAATACACATACACCTTTTTAACAATAAACATTAAAATAAGTCTCAATACATAAAATATACACATAATAACACGACAATTTTTTTGCATCATTTATGATGTGTACGCTGTAAGGCTGGGTTCACATGACCTATATTCAGACGTAAACGAGGCGTATTATGCCTCGTTTTACGTCTGAAAATAGGGCTACAATACGTCGGCAAACATCTGCCCATTCATTTGAATGGGTTTGCCGACGTACTGTGCAGACAACCTGTCATTTACGCGTCGTCATTTGACAGCTGTCAAACGACGACACATAAAAATACAGCCTCGTCAAAAGAAGTGCAGGACAATGAACTCAATGAAGCACAGCTCAAAATTTACGGCTGTCAGAGAAGCCTCGCAAAATGTGAGGAGGAGCATTTACGACTGAAACGAGGCAGCTGTTTTCTCCTGAAAACAGTCTGTCTTTTCAGACGTAAATGCCTGCTATCGTGTGCACATACCCTAAAAAAATAAAACAAAAACTGCTTTCTATCACTTAGGCCCGATTCACACGACCGTGCCCGCCGACTGCCACCCGCATTTTCGGGCCGTGCTCCCATACAAAGTATGGGAGCACGGTCCGCAAAATGCAAAAGAACGGACATGTTCCATAATTTTCGGAACATTTCTACGGCACGGACACCCATCCGTAGCACTACGGAAATGTGTCCGCGCTCAATGAAAGTGAATGGGTCCACTTTTGCGGACCGCAATTTCGTTATGTACAGTCGCGTGCATGTGGCCTAATTGTGAGGCACAAGGTGCGATGATGAATTTAACCTCCATGTGCCTCACATTAATAGTAATTAACCGCATCATGTACCTTACATATTAACCCATTATGACTGACAAACATTATGGAGTTAATTACTATTATTGTGAGGCACATTCAAAATTCATCACACCTCGTGCCTCACATTAGAAAACGAAAGAACTTTTTTTTTTATTACTGTTGGCAAAGTAAACGAAGTATCGGTATCGAAGTCCAAATTTTGGTATCATGACATCCCTACACTGTGGGTCGCGTCCCCCTGGGGGTTCACGTGAAGACCTCCGGGGGGGTCGCGAGTCACTCACCGAGGACCCGGTTCCATTCAATCCTGGAGCAAGGAGCTGACATCGCCTTGATCCAGCATTCACTGTGCCCTAAGCGGCTCGACTCAGGCAGGAGTGATGGAGCAACATCATCGCGCCTGCCTGCGCTGAGTCACTCATAGCACACACCGGAGGAGGCGAAGGATCCTCCACCCGACATGGGAACGGGGATAGATAAGTAATTATGCTATTTTTATATTATGCACATATGGGGGCATTATACTGTATGGGGCTGATATGGGGGAATTATACTGTATGGGGGGCTGATATGGGGAGCATTATACGGTATGGGGCTGTTATGGGGGGCATTACACGTTATGGGGCATTATACTGTGTGGGGGCAGCTATGGAAGAATTATACTGTGTGGGGGCATTATACTATGGGGACTGTTGGGCAAGGCGTCTGGGCATAGGCGCGCGCAGGGGTCTGATGATGATGATGATGATGATGATGATGATGGTGGTGTTGGGGAGTGGTAGGGGGGCCCAAGCTGAATTCTTGCACCTGGGCCCATGAGCCTTTAGCTACGCCCCTGAGTAGATCCAAAACACAGAGGGGGACAAATCTTTCCATTTATACTTTTTTTTGTTTTAAATTCCCACTTCTGGTTTTGGCTTATAAATAAACTGATGCAAAATATTGCTGAAGGTGGCCTAAGCGGGTAATTTGTTAGAAAGAGACCGTAATAAAGTCTGAATGACAACCTTGGTGCCAGGTTCCTTTTTGCCAGATTTATTCTGCACATGTGAGGGTCAGCGAAAGAAAAAGAAAAAAAAAACACATCCATCAAGTCTGCCCAGTGACTACAATTTTTATAGGTGGATCTCGATGCAAAACTTTTTTAAAGGGTAACTGAACATTTGACAAACTTCTGACATGTCACTATGAAGTTTTTTATTGGTGGGGGTCCGAGCTCTGAGACCCCCACCAATCATTAAAACGAAGCGGCAGAAGCGCTCGTGTGAGCGCTCATCCGCTTTGTGTCTGTTCGGCTTTTTACGGAAATCAATGTATCAGAGTACAGGCTCAATAGAAAGTCTATGAGCCCGTACTCCGATACATTGGCTTTCTGGAAAAAGCTGAACAAAAACGAAGTGGCTGAGCGCTCACTCGAGCGCTTCTGCTGCTTCATTTTAGCCATTGGTGGGGGTCTCAGTGATCGGACCCCCTCCAATAAAAACTTCTGACATCTCAGAAGTATGTCAAACGTTTAGTTAACCTTTAAAAATGAAACCATGTAGTGGCACCAGGTAGAGATGAAGTGACTCAGCGTTAAGGCTCCATGCACGTGACCGTATGTTTCATCAGTAATTACGGTCTCTAATTTCGGAAGCATTAATTTCTATTGGTCACGGACACCTTTCAGTATATTTACGTCTGTGCTGAAAAAATTATGGAACCTGTCCTATTCTTGTCAGTAATTACGGCACGGACTCTCCCATAGAAGTTTATGGGAGTTTCCGTAAATACGGACGGCTACGGATGTGCGTTCGTAATTACGGAAGCGTTGCTAGGCAACATGTTGATGACATCATTTGCAGCCTCCCTCCTTTTTTACGCATCTGTATATACAGATGAAATACGGATGCAATACGGACCGATTTACGGATACCAATCCTATACGGATGCATTGCGGATGCCTACGGATCCGTATTTACGGACAGTATTTACTGATAGATGAAAATACGGTAGTGTGCATGGAGGCTTAAGATGTATTTGTATAAAGCCTTATGCACATGGAAGAGCCATGTGCCAGAGGCTGTACGGTGGCACACAGAGTCTTTAGCAGCACTTGCTACGGAGCAGCAGGGACTCTATATGCTGATGTATAATGCTCCGTTGAGTGCCGTTTGCCAGAGATATTCTCATTGAGAAGCAATGCTTTTTAGGGAGAATAGCTCAGTGATATGGCATCAAATGGAGCAGGTGAACTTATTTTTTCCCGTCACAATACGAGATCTGAAATAAATAAATCTGTATACCTATACAGTAAGGCCCCATGCACTTTATAGGTGTCCTATTACGACTCTGTACAATACTAATCTCAGTTGATCATCACCCTGGGAAATTTATCTATCATGTTTGCATTGTATTTCATGTGTCAACTGAACTACTGTGTCACAAATGCATAAAAGTTACAATTCCAGCGGTCAGTTCACATAAAGGTACATAGAACTATTGCATAATGATATAAAGCCGCACCAAAGGTAAATATTACGTATTATTTCAAAGGTTCCTTTTTCTTTCTATTTGTGTTGTAATTTAATTCTCCATGTACATTGGATGATTTCCAATAATAGAACTTGGTTTCTGGACGTGGTAGCTTGGACCGTGCGGCTGGTCACCTGTACACTTCATTTCTTCCTTTGAATGAGTGCCACTCCTGAACATGATTGATATGTGGAAAGTCTTCTCAGTTAAAAAGGACACACACATGCTTTTAAACATAATGGAGTGTCACATAATCAATTTTACAAGAACAGTAGGACAAGTTAGTGTTTTTCCATTTGTTTATGCATTACCAAGAGCAAAGGGGCAAGTCAGTTTAAACTAACACTACTGAACTGTATCTGTAACTCCCATAGACTACAATGGAGAGAGCTGCGTACATGAGCTGCCAGCTCCCCGCATTGTGTCCCCCGTTCTGCCACAAGCCACTGTGGATTACCAAACGGGGGTTTCTTTGCTTAAATTTTTTACAGCAAAAAAAAAGAAACCGTAATGGAGAAGCACGGAGGATAGCATTACATACCGACATAAATATACACCTAAATTAAATCATAAAGCTGACATCGAAAACCCACAGCAATGTATATATCAGTGTAACTTCTATCTATGTTTTTATCAGTCAGTAAGTTAAGGCCCTTTCACACCTGCCGATAAGCGGCCGGTGCAGCAAGCGCCGATCAACGAAACATTGTTGATCGCCGCTTGTTTGCTCCTGTCACACGGAGCATTGGATGGGGACGAGCGGTCGTTACTCCGATCGCTCGTCCCCATACATTATTATCATTTCGGCAGCGGGTCTCCCTGTTTACACCGGGAGATGTGCTGCCGACAACGATAATCTTTTACTTTTAGAAAACAATACGACTAACAGATGATCGAGCGTTTGCTAATTCATCTGCTGATCGTTCCCCTGTTTACACAGGGCAATTATCGGCAACGAGCGTTATATTAATCATCCTGTGTAAAACCCCCATTGATATTAATCCCTTAAGGACACCTGTTTTGGACTTTAGGACGCAGCACTTTTTTTCAAATCTGTCATGTCAATTTATGTGTTAATAACTTTGGAATGCTTTTACCTATCCAAGTAATTCTGAGAAAGTTTCCTTGTGATACGTTGTACTTTATGTTCGTGGTAAATTTTGGTCGGTATGTTTTCTTGTTATTTATTTAAAAAAATATAAACTGTAAAGAAAATCCTCTGCTTCTGAAATGGATAATGATACTACACACATGTTTAAATAAATAAGGTTTACCATATGTCTTCTTTATGTAGGCATCATTTTTTTATTTTTTTTTGTAGGATGTTATAGGGCTTATAAATTGACTAGCACATTTTTCAGATTTTCAACAAAATTAGCAAATCATATTTTTATTTAGGTACCACATCAGATCTGTAGTACCCTTGAGGGGCTTATATATTAGAAACCACTCATAAATAAACCCATTTTAAAAACTGTACCCCTCAATGTATTCAAAACAACATTTAGGACATTTGTTAAACACATTAGGTGTTTCACAGAAATTAAAGTTAAGAATAAATTATCAAATATCTACAACGATTACATTTATTTCTGCAACACGGCAGGTCTTAACAGCAAAACACAACTCAACATTTATTATCTAATTTTCAGAAATATCCCATATGTATACCTCCCAACTTTCAAGTATTGCAAAGAGGGACAACCAATGCGGTGCGCGGAGCACTGTTAAACCAAGCCCCTAACTCCACCCAATCACCCAAGCCCATACACACCCAGTTCAGCCCACACAGTATCATGCTTCCACAGTGCCTCCCCACAGTATAATGCCCACATAGAACCCCCCCACACAGTATAATGACCCCATAGCGGCCCCCACACAGTATCATGCCACATAGTGCCCCCCACACAGTAGCATGCTCTAATAGTGCCTCCCCACACTATAATGCCTAATAGCTGCCTCCACACAGTAGAATGCCCCCTTAGCAGGTGCCTCCATACCGTATGCCCCCTTAGCAGGTGCCCCATACAGTATAAAGACCCCTTAGCAGGTGCCCCCATACAGTAGTATGCCTCCTCAGCAGATGCCCCCATACAGTATAATGCCTCCTTAGCAGGTGCGCCCATACAGTAGTATGCCTCCTCAGCAGGTGCCCCCTTACAGTATAATGCCTCCTTAGCAGGTGCCCCCATACAGTATAATGCCTCCTTAGCAGGTGCCCCCATACAGTATAATGCCTCCTTAGCAGGTGCTCCCATACAGTATAATGCCCATAGTGCCGAATAAAAATAATAAAATAAATACTTCCCTAGCACCGTTCCCACGAGGAGTGGAAGAGATCCCTCTGTCAACCACTTAGATGCTGTGGTCACTATTGACCACAGCTTCTAAGGGATAAAACTGCCGGGATTGAAGTTCTTAAGTCGTCAAATTTAAAAAGTGACAAGAAAAGTGGGCGTGGTCTACCAGGATACGTAGTTTAGGCCAACTTTGTGTAAAATCGTGCAAATTACGTAAAATATGCCAGTCTTCTTAAATGTGGACTATTATTGCTCCTATATGGGTTTTCATCTATCTTTCCAGACTGCTGGAAGGAAAAAATTATTATGCACTGATAATTTCCCTTATATCATTGCATTTCTTGGGAAAATTTGGATTTCAGGAGTCTAGCAAAAAGAGGTGACAACCTCTAAAGCAGGGGTAGGGATAATTTGGTCCGGCCCGGCCTCATTGAGACAACGCTGCCGCCGCGTCATTCGTTACTTGGTTCCATCAGCGGCGGTTTGAGTGAGGTCGGTGTGTGTCATCCCAAGAGTGGACCAGTCCAGTCACCTGACCTGAGTCAGTGACGTGAGGTCATGGGACCGAACTGGTCCACTCCCGGGCCGGCATAGTCCAGTCATCTGACCTCACGTCAGTGACGTGAGGTCAGGTGACTGGACTGGTCCACTCCTGTCACAGCACGCCCCGACCTCACTCTGACCACCGCTGCCATCGTGGGATTCCCTCCTTTGCTCCGTCCACCCTACTTACTCACATTTAGGAGCAGGAGAAGGGCTGAAGGAGCCAAGTATGGAAGCGGCGGTCTCAGAGGTCGGTGCATGCCAGCCAAAGAGTAGACCAGTCCGGTCACCTGATCTGAGTCAGTGACATGAGGTTATGTGACCAGACTTGCCCACTCCTGGGCTGTCATAGTCCAGTCATCTGACCTCACGTCAGTGACGTGAGGTCAGGTGACTGGACTGGTCTACTGCTGTCACAGCACGCCCCGACCTCACTCTGACCGCCGCTGCCGCCATGTCATTCCCTCCTTGGCTCCTTCCGCCCTACTCACTCACATTTAGGAGCAGGAGAAGGGCAGAAGGAGCCAAGTATGACGGCGGAGGCGGTCTGAGTGAACTAGTCCGGTCACCTGACCTGAGTCAGTGACGTGAGGTCAGGTGGCCGGACTGGTCTACTCCCGAGCCGACACAGTCCAGTCACAGCACGCCCCAACCTCTCTCTTACCGCCGCTCCCGCCGTGTCTTTCCCTCCTTGCCTCCGTCCGTGTCCCCCTCCTTAAAGTGAGGTCTAAGTGACTTAAAGTTTTTTTTTAATGATATATCCACAGAATATGTCATAAGTGTGCGATAGTTGCGGGTCCCACCTCTGGCACCTGCACCTATCTCTAGAACGGGGCCCCTAAACACTGTTCTACCTCTTTGTGTTGTGCTGAGGCTTGTGATTTCCAACCTTAAAGAAAGAAACAGCGTAGCTCTCTGAGTCCCATAGAACTGAATAGTAGTTACGGAAACAGCGTAACTCGCATGCTACGCTGCTTCCGTAACTGCCATTCACTACTATGGGAGTTACGGAAACAGCGCAGCTCAGCGAGTTACGCAGTTTTCTTCTTCGTGGTCAGAAATTAGCAGGAACACAGAGGTAGAAAGTTCTTTAGGGGACCCCGTTCCAAATACACTTGACATAGATTCCTTTTTTGGCAAGTGAGTGGCAGCCACAGCTTTATTAGATTAGAGAGAATTCAAGCCCTTTAATCTCCCCTTTTTATATTATATAAATTACAATGAAAGAAATGTCCCCTGGACTCCAGCCACTGAGTCCACAGTAAACATGTATTTGTTTAACAGCAAATGTCAAATATTGAGGGCCAAGATTCTCCCAGCCTCCAGCTGTGACATCTAGGCAGAAAAAATCCCCACAAAACAATAAATTTAAGGAAATAAATAACAAGAAAGAATATCTTATTCGCATATCACAAACATAAGGGAGGGAGGGTGAAAAACTCGTGCACGCAGGTCCAAAGAGGCCCGCAAACCCATGCGCATGATTAATAAAGGTTCTAGCGCCCTGCCCTTACACTACTCCTCCACCAATCAGGGGTCCCATGCAAGCCTGCCTCCACCTCTCCTTAGCATGACTCCGCCTCTCCTTAGTATCCCTGCACTCATAGGCTCCTGGATTTAACCATTCAGGTGCCTTAAAGAGTCTTACACTCTTCACTAACAGTTTCACTAACACATTTTTGTGATAGGGATGTCACTGCTCATTAGCCTAATTCCATTGAGAAATAGAATGCATAGTCTATGGTGATTTAGGGTGACACGATGCGATAATGCGTACGACTTCAGTAATTATAGTTGTGACTCTTAAATGACACTTAATACATGCGATCATAAAATAGCATTGTCTAAATACAATCGCTTAATGGTCTTGAATCAGGGTGGGGACATGGCTACTGAGCCACTTGATCTGGATTACAAAATGTAATAATCGCTCCATGTAAATACTCGTTGTACGCCGTTTTATCATTGGATGGTATTGTGAAAGGAACAATCACTTTGCAGTATCCTATACATTATGTAGGGTGTAAAGCCACCCTAAGTGTAACAGTAACAATGCGAGAGAAATACTTGGATGGTGAAGCATGATTTTGCTGTTTGCTGTCAATATTTGTTCAGCAGAAGGGACTGTGTAATCAGCGGAGATGACACTTTACTTACAGAAATTACACACACACCGAGGGACTGGTTTAGTCAGAAAATGTAACATTGCAGTGATATTAATAGGGAGAATTGACTATACTGATATTTCTGAACATGGACATATGAGAAGGTTGGTGTAGTATCAGGATACTAATCATAACAACCAAAACAGGTACTTTCGGTATGGACTACTGAAAATCTATTGTGACATTTTATATCTGAACAAATAATGACCTTACAGAAAAGGGAACGGCAGCAAACACTTAATGAAAACTATTTTAACCAGCTAGAGAATTTTAATCTCTTTACTGAATTCTGAAAGCGAGAGAAAAAGTATGAGTATATCCCAGGAAGACTCCAAACTAAACATCAAAAATCATATCACAACCAGCTGCTAAGTAATTGTTACCTAGTATTTGTTTTCTTGGGAGATAATTGATTTGGGTCCCACAAACCCAGCCCGCCTGCATCCTGGCGGAGAATGAATGGAGAGGTGCACATGAGTCTCTCCATTCATTTATATGGCAATTACAGAAACCGCAGAACAAAGTTAGGTTAAAAGGGAATGTATCCTCAGAAAATTACCTATTATAAAAAACCTGAAATATTGTAGTGTTCACACTGGCCATTAGTGACACTTCCTGTGCTGTAGAGATCACTTCTCAGCAGTCATCTCATTATCATCAAAGGCAGGATAAAGGCCCTTTTACATGGGCCAGTTATCGAGCAAACCAGCATTCACAGAACGCTCGTTTCCGGTCATTGCCCCGTGTAAGCAAGGCAACGATCAGCAAACGAACGCTGATCTGTCTCGTTGATTGGCGCTAGTTTACACGGCTCACGTCAGGCCATATAAGAGGGCCCTTACAAGTGAAAAGTTTCACCTCTTATAAAGCTTGAGGCAGATAACACAGAATCGACCATTGACGATTGGTGATGGGGACAGCTCACCTCCTCCCTTCACAATAACCTCTGCATGTCACTGATCATCCTCACAACACTCTCCCATAAAAGGTAATTTTCTTACTGCGTTTTATTATATCTGATCTGCTAAAAACAAACGAAGAACAACATAGGCGATACTAGTCATCGTCACGGCCATATTTGCCATAAGACACCCGAGGGAAGGCACAATTTAGGGGGCGGTACTTATTATTAAATTAATATTATTGCTTTTTGCCTTAATAGCTGATGTTGCTGCCACTGCCCCCTCTACTGTCGACACCAATCAATCACTAAAGAATGTGCAACTGTTGGCACCCACGGGTTCACGTTAAGCAGAGGCAGAGGGAGTGCAAAATACTGACTTCCTAGGTTTACACAGTATACAGCGCACAAACATTCCGGCACCACAGGGCAGTAGTATTATGTGTCACAGCCAAACAGTCAGTGAGCAGCTATGTGTGCCCCGCGATCCCAGCTTCCCTGCTCTGTATAGTGTGTAGACATAGGTCTGAGTTTCCCACACACCAGCTCCTCTGCTTACTCTAACAGTCGCACATCCATAAGTAATTAACCCCTTTAACGACATGTCACGTACTGGTACGCGGCAGCCGTTAAGTGGAAGTATGGAGCGGGCTCACGGGCTGAGCACACTCCATACACAGCGAGTGACGGCTGTGTTACACAGCCGACACCTCACTGCAACGGGTGGAATCAAAGTTCACTTTTATTCCGCCCGTTTAACACCTTCAATGCCACTGTCAATCGCGACCGTGGCATTTAAATTGTTAGAATCAGGGGGCGCCCCCTCAAATACGCCATTGCCCCCCTGCGGGCAGGGCTTCAAAGAAGACTGTGAGAATCACCATATTAGTATTGCAGTATATCATGCAAGCAGTCCAACGATTGCTGCTTCAAGTCCCCTAGGGGGACTAATAAAAAAGTAAAAAAACTGTTAAATAAAATTTTTTATAATGTTCCAAAAAAATTAAAAATTACAATTAAAAAAGTTTTAAAAAAAAACCCTTTTCCCATTTTTTCCCTAAAGCAATGTTAAAAAACATATTCCGATACATCGTCTTTCCGGAAAAAGCCAAACAGAAATTAAGCAGCTGAGCGCTCACACGAGCACTACAGCTGCTTCGTTCTAGCGATTGGTGGGGGTCTCCGTGCTCGGACCTCCACCAATTCAAACTTCTGACATGTCATTATGACATGTCAGAAGTTTGTCGAACGTTTAGCTACACTTTAACATAACTGGTATCGCCGTGTCCGTAAAAGTCTGAACTATCACAATATACCATTATTTAACCTGCTCGGTGAACAACGTAAAAACATATATACAGTGAAGGAAATAAGTATTTGATCCCTTGCTGATTTTGTAAGTTTGCCCACTGTCAAAGTCATGAACAGTCTAGAATTTTTAGGCTAGGTTAATTTTACCAGTGAGAGATAGATTATATTTAAAAAAAATAAAAAAAATCACATAGTCAAAATTATATATATTTATTTGCATTGTGCACAGAGAAATAAGTATTTGATCCCCTACCAACCATTAAGAGTTCAGCCTCCTCCAGACCAGTTACACGCTCCAAATCAACTTGGTGCCTGCATTAAAGACAGCTGTCTTACATGGTCACCTGTATAAAAGACTCCTGTCCACAGACTCAATTAATCAGTCTGACTCTAACCTCTACAACATGGGCAAGACCAAAGAGCTTTCTAAGGATGTCAGGGACAAGATCATAGACCTGCACAAGGCTGGAATGGGCTACAAAACCAGAAGTAAGACGCTGGGTGAGAAGGAGACAACTGTTGGTGCAATAGTAAGAAAATGGAAGACTTACAAAATGACTGTCAATCGACATCGATCTGGGGCTCCATGCAAAATCTCACCTCGTGGGGTATCCTTGATCCTGAGGAAGGTGAGAGCTCAGCCGAAAACTACACGGGGGGAACTTGTTAATGATCTCAAGGCAGCTGGGACCACAGTCACCAAGAAAACCATTGGTAACACATTATGCCGTAATGGATTAAAATCCTGCAGTGCCCGCAAGGTCCCCCTGCTCAAGAAGGCACATGTACAGGCCCGTCTGAAGTTTGCAAATGCACATCTGGATGATTCTGAGAGTGATTGGGAGAAGGTGCTGTGGTCAGATGAGACTAAAATTGAGCTCTTTAGCATTAACTCAACTCGCCATGTTTGGAGGAAGAGAAATGCTGCCTATGACCCAAAGAACACCGTCCCCACTGTCAAGCATGGAGGTGGAAACATTATGTTTTGGGGGTGTTTATCTGCTAAGGACACAGGACTACTTCACCGCATCAATGGGAGAATGGATGGAGCCATGTACCGTCAAATCCTGAGTGACAACCTCCTTCCCTCCACCAGGACATTAAAAATGGCTCGCGGCTGGGTCTTCCAGCACGACAATGACCCGAAACATACAGCCTAGGCAACAAAGGAGTGGCTCAAAAAGAAGCACATTAAGGTCATGGAGAGGCCTAGCCAGTCTCCAGACCTTAATCCCATCGAAAACTTATGGAGGGAGCTGAAGATCCGAGTTGCCAAGCGACAGCCTCGAAATCTTAATGATTTACAGATGATCTGGAAAGAGGAGTGGTCCAAAATTCCATCTAACGTGTGCAAACCTCATCATCAACTACAAAAACCGTCTGACTGTTGTGCTTGCCAACAAGGGTTTTGCCACCAAGTATTAAGTCTTGTTTGCCAAAGGGATCAAATACTTATTTCTCTGTGCACAATGCAAATAAATATATATAATTTTGACCATGTGATTTTCTTTTTTTTTTTAAATATAATCTATCTCTCACTGGTAAAATTAACCTAGCCTAAAAATTCTAGACTGTTCATGTCTTTGACAGCGGGCAAACTTACAAAATCAGCAAGGGATCAAATACTTATTTCCTTCACTGTATATATAAAACATGCAAAATGTTGTTTTTTGGTCACATTAGCTCTCCGAAAAAAAGTGATCAAAAAGTCGCATGCACCCCAAAATGGTATCGGGGGAAAACTACAGCTCGCCCCACAAAATTTAAGCCCTCACACCTCTAAATTGATGGAAAAATAAAAAAGTTAGGGCTCTCAGAATACGGCGACACAAAACATTTTTTTGTTAGCAAATAGTTTTGTTTTTTTAAAGTGGTAAAACATAAAACAAAACATATAAATTTGGTATCGCCGTAATCATATCAACCTGTAGAATAAGGTGAATATGTCGTTTTTACAGCCTGATGGATGCCGTAAAAACAAAACCCCCCCCCCCCAAATATGGTGTAATCGCTGTTTTTTGCCCATTTCACCCCACAAATAATTTTTTCGGATTCCCAGTACATTATGCGGTACAATAAATGGTGCTATTAAAAACCACAACTTGTCCCGCAAAACAAAACCAGTCCTCATATGGCTATGTCGACGAAGAAATAGAAAAGTTATGGTTTTTGGAAGGCGGGGAGGAAAAAACAAAAATGAAAAACTCAAATTGGCCTTGTCTTTAAGGGGTTAATTGGTGGTGGCATTAACCCCTTCCCGACATTTGTCGTAAGTATACGTCATGGAAAGCCAGTGCTTCCCGCAATATGTCGTATACTTACGGTTATAGTAAAAAATAAAAAAGTTTTAAAGTAAAGTTGGCTGCTGTTCATAACAGCAGGCCATCTGTACACGATGCCCAGGGGGTGTCGCCTCCTGCCCGCATCGGCGATCGATGCCATTGGATGGTTAATTCAGTACGGCCAATTGCGGCCATTTGTGGCCTTAGCCAATTACTGTGCAACAGGGCACAGTGATATGGTGGTAAATGGTGCTGTCTAGGACAGCACCAATCCCTACCAATTTCCATGTAAAAAACGGCGGTGATGCCACCCCCCCCCCCCCCCGATCGCGACGGTTGGTCGGTCTGCACCGACCGACCAATCACAGCCATGGCAGGTGTTTGAAACATCCTCAACCAGCCCTGCCCACCTCATTCCGGTTAGGAACGGTGAGCAGAGCTGGTGTGACCGTCTGTGAGCTGATACGTACCGGTTCTGATGCCTTCTGTGCTGCGATCCTGCTGTGACGTATTCATCCGTCTGCTTCCTGCTGCTGTGTAATCACCTCTGCTGTGGTCATCATCATCAACTGTGCTGCTGCTGATTTTTTTTTTTTTTAGCAGCACTAGTTTTGTCCCTAAATTTCTTATCCCTGTAACCTCCCTCCTCCCCCTCTTCCCCTTTTTACGTCCTGCGGCCACTGAGTGCGGATCAGTGACCACCATCACTGATCACTTTGTGCGCACAATTTTTGGCACAGGACTTTTTTTTTTCTGTTTTATGCACCGTCTCCCTGTGTGCGCCCTGTGGCCACTGAGTGCCGATCAGTGACCTCCATCACTGATCAGCATCTGTGGTCATTTTTTTTAAGCAGTTTTTTTTTTTTGCACCCATTGTACACATCATTTTAGTGTGTGCATCCTGCGACCGCTGAGCACTGATCAGTGACAGCCGTCACTGACCAGCATTTGTCCAAAATTTTTGGCGCAGGTTTTCTATTTTTTGTCCTTCTTTTTTACTGCACCATCTTTTGTGTGCGCCCTGTGGCTACTGAGTGCTGAGTCTATAATCAGCCTCAGTGGTAATTTGTTGACGCAGGTTTTTATTGGGCCTCTTTTTTTTTATATATAACTGTAAAAAAGAGTAACTTTAGGGCGTTAGAGTAGCGGACGTTTCCTGACGTTCGTTTTATAAAAAAAATATATAGCAGAAGTTTTAGCAGAAAAATAAAGAAATGGCGACAGCACACTGCGAACACTAATGCCACTAAAGTCACTAAATATAAATAAATATGCATTACTGCTAAATCTACTTACAAATAGGGAGGTTCTTAGTGCACATTTTGATCAAAAAGTGTTTGCCCACCTGCCATGACAAGGCGACCTCTATAAGGTGGGGACCTACTCTGCACATTCACCCAGAACTGGGACTAAGCCTACATATATATCTGGGGATGGTAGGAACCAGCATTGAACTAATTAAAATCACCCAGGGCAGAATGGGAGGAGTGCAAGAACAAAAATGGAGGCAGTCTCTAACCCCACATATATGGATCACATAAACACAACAAAAGTTTGAACAGCAGAAGTTTTGCGTGCGCAAAAGGCACTTGACAGCTCCGTGTGTCATCCGTGTATGATGCGCGGCTGCATGATTTTCGCGCAGCCGCCATCATAGAGATGAGGCTAGTCGACGTCAGTCACTGTCTATGGTGCTGAAAGAGTTAACTGATCGGCAGTAACTCTTTCAGCACCCTCGACAGTGCATTCCGATCACCATATCGAGTAACCTGTTTAAAAAAAAAGAGGTTCGTACTTACCGAGAACTTCCCGGCCGTTGACTTGGTGACGCGTCCTTGGTGACGCGCCTCTCTTGACATCTGGCCCCACCTCCCTGGATGACGCGGCAGTCCATGTGACCGCTGCAGCCTGTGCTAGGCTTGTGATTGGCTGCAGCTTTCACTTGGACTGAATTGTCATCCCGGGAGGTCAGACTGGAGGAAGAAGCCGGGAGTTCTCGGTAAGTCAGAACTTTTTTTTTATTTACACGTTCACGTATATTGAAATCGGAAGTCACTGTCCAGGGTGCTGAACCAGTTTAACTCTTTCAGCACCCTGCACAGTGACTGTCTCCTGCCGGGCTCGGTCAAAACGAGTTCGGCCGAACCCGGTAAAGTTTGTTTCGCTCATGTCTAAGACACTCCGTTCGGATGTTTGTAAACAGAAAAGCACGTGGTGCTTTTCTGTTTACATTCAGTTTGACAGCTCTTGCGCGAATCACGCAGTTCGCACGGAAGTGCTTCCGTGCGGCATGCGTGGTTTTCACGCACCCATTGACTTCAATGGGTGCGTGATGCGCGAAAAACGCACGATTATAAAACATGTCGTGAGTTTTACGCAACGCACTCGCGCTGCGCAAAATTCACGCATCGTCTGCACTGCCCCATAGAGTAATATAGGTGCGTACGACACTCGTGAAAAGCACGCGCGTCGCACGCGCGTATATTACGCTCGTGTAAATGAGGCCTTAGAGTAAATTGACAGCGTTATAGTTAGGATCAGTTAGTGACGGACATTCAGTTTTTTTAACTGAAGTTCGTTCACTAAATTTTTGATAGCGTAGCAACAGTTTTAGTATAAATTTACAGCGTTATAATTAAGGTCAGTTAGTGACGGACATTCAGTTTTTTTTAATTGAATTTCGTTCACCAAATTTTTGATAGCGTAGCGACAGTTTTAGTATAAATTTACAGCGTATAGTTAGCGTCAGTTAGTGACCGACATTCAGTTGTTTTTAAAACTCACGACCTGTTCTAAATTGGTGCGCTGTTCGCGAATCACGCACCCATTGAAGTCAATGTGTGCGTGAAAACCACGCATGTCACACGGAAGCACTTTGCGCAACAGCTGTCAAAAGGATGAATGAAAACAGAAAAGCACCACGTGCTTTTCTGTTTACAAACATCCAAACGGAGTGTCATAATGATGGCGGCTGCACGAAAAGCACGCAGCCGCGCATCATATGCTGATGACACACGGAGCTGTTAAGTGCCTTTTGTGCACGCAATACGCCGCATTTTTTGTGTGCGCAAAACGCACACGCTCGTGTGAACGAGGACTAAGAGTAAATTTACAGTGTTAGGCTATGTTCACACGGGGTATTTTGCCGAGTTTTTTGACGCGGAAACCGCGTCGCAAAACTCGGCAGAAACGGCCCGAGAACGCCTCCCATTGATTTCAATGGGAGGCGTCGCCGTCTTTTTCCCGCGAGCAGTAAAACTGCCTCGCGGGAAAAAGAAGCGACATGCCCTATCTTCGGGCGCTTCCGCCTCGGACCTCCCATTGACTTCAATGGGAGGCAGGAGAAAGCGTATATCTCGCTGTTTTATGCCCGCGGCGCTCAATGGCCGCGGGCGAAAAACGGCGCGATAATTGCCGCGAAAATCGGCGTGCAGGGAGAGGAATATCTGCCTCAAAGTTCCAAACTGAATTTTGAGGCAGATATTCCTCCCCCAAAATACTCCGTGTGAACATAGCCTTATAGTTAGCGTCAGTTAGTGACGGACATTCAGGTTTTTTTAACTGAAGTTCGTTTACTAAATTTTTGATAGCGTAGCGACAGTTTTAGAGTAAATTTACAGCGTTATAGTTAGCGTCAGTTATTCATTTATTAGTGTCAGGTAGTCAGGAATTCTTTACAGTGTTATATTGGACGTTCAGTAAATTTCTTTCTCTTAGATTTTTATCTTATTCTTTTCTTCTTTTTATTATTTTTATTATTTTTTCTTCTTTTTCTTCTCTTCCTTTTTTTTTTCTATAAATTTCATTTACACGTGAAAAAGCACAACACACACAACCACCTTTATAAAAATTAATTAAGTATTACACGTGTTGAAGCACTACATACTCACCTAATAAAAATGTCCCAATCATCCCAAAGGGTCTACTCAGCCGAGGAGGCATACGCCATCCTGGCCTCTGACACTAAATCGGCCAGCGAGGGAGAAGAGGAAATTGCCCCATTCCTCTTGAGCTCCTCCTCATCATCCAGTGATGTGGAACCCCCATAAAGGCGCCCCAGGGCATCAGCTCAGGCAACCCCTCAAATTAGTGATATCATGTGGAACCCACTCCCTGAGAATTATGACCCTCACATTGGGGATTTCACAGGGAGCTCAGGAATTCGGTTAGAGACTGCAGGCCTCTCAGAAATTGACTTTTTCAACGTCTTTTTCTCTGAGGATTTTGTTAATTGAATGGTGGCCCAGACAAATTTATACGCCCAGCAATTTTTAGCCCAAAACTCCACGTCATCATTTGCTAGGTGGACCCCCATAGAGGCAGCAGAGATGATGACATTTTGGGGCCTATTTGCATTATAATGATAATGCACAGTGCCCGCCCCATGATGACCCCACATATGACCGCCTATTCAAAATCAGGCCAGTCATTGATCATTTCTGCACCAAATTTCAAGAAGCTTACACCCCCGAAAAGAACATTGCAATAGACTAGTTCCTTGTACATTTTAAGGGGAGACTAAAATTCCGCCAATACCTGCCAAGCAAGAGGGCAAGGTACGGAATTAAAATGTACAAGCTGTGCGAGAGTAGCCTAAGGTACACCTACAGCTTTAGGGTTTATGAAGGGAAGGACACCAGGATAGAACCTCCAGAATGCCCCCCTGTCCTACCACAATGACCCCCAAGCCAGATAGCATACTGGGCTACAATAAGTACATGGAGGGGTTGATCGCTCTGATCAAGTACTAAAGCCATACAGTGCCATGCGGAAATCAAAGGTGTGGTACAAAAAGCTGGCCGTGCACATGGTACAGATGGCATTGTATAACGCTTATGTGCTATACCAATGTGCAGGCTGGACAGGGACATTCCTTAATTTTCAAGAAGTGGTTATCAAGGCCCTTGTATTTGGGAACCAGGAAGGGAAGGGCCCCAGGACTTCTGGAAGCGATGGTCCACGTATTGTACCAGGACAACACTTTCCCAGCGAAATCTCCTCCACTGGTAAAAAGGGAAGGGTCCAAAAAAGGTGCAAAGTGTGCTACAAAAGGGGGAGGAGAAAATACACCATTTATCAGTGTGACACCTGCCCCGACAAACCTGGCCTGTGTATAAAGGAGTGCTTCAAAGTTTATCACACACATCCATGGATTTTTAATTGGATCATTTATTTAAATGCTCACTATACCACTAAATAATTTTCTTGAGTGGCATAGTTTCCAAAACGGGGTCACTTGTGGGGGGTTTCCACTGTTTTGTCCCCTCACGGGCTTTGCAAATGTGACATGGCCTCTGCAAACCATTCCTGCTAAAATTGAGCTCCAAATGGTGCTCTTTCCCTTCTCAGCCCTGCCGTGTGTCCAAACAGCCATTTATGACCACATGTGGGGTACAGTTTTACTTGGGAGAGATTGCTTTTACAAATTTTGCGGAGCTTTTTCTCCTTTCGCCCTTGTGGAAATGAAAAAAATGTAGATTTTCATTTTCACTGCCTACTTCCAATAATTTCTGCGAAAATCCTGTGGGGTCAAAATGCTCACTATACCCCTAGATAATTTCCTCAAGGGGTGTAGTTTCCAAAATGGGATCACTTGTGGGGGGTTTCTACTGTTTTGTCTCCTCAGGGGCTTTGCAAATGTGACATGGCCTCCACAAACCATTCCTGCTTAATTTGAGCTCCAAAAGCCAAATGGCGCTCTTTCCCTTCTCAGCCCTGCCGTGTGTCCAAACAGCCGTTTATGACCATATGTGGTGTACTGTTTTACTCGGGAGAGATTGCATTACAAATTTTGTGGAGCTTTTTCTCTTTTCGCCCTTGTGGAAATTAAAAAAATTAGCTAAACCTACATTTTATTTGAAAAAATGTAGATTTTCATTTTCACGGCTTACTTCCAATAATGTCTGCAAATATCCAGTAGGGTCAAAATGCTCACTATACACCTAGATCATTTCCTCAAGGGGTGTAGTTTCCAAAATGGGGTCAATTGTGGGTGTTTTCCACTGTTTTGTCTCCTCAGGGGCTTTGCAAATGCGACATGGCCTCCGCAAACCATTCCTGCTAAATTTGTGCTCCAAAAGCCAAATGGCGCTCATTCCATTCTCAGCCCTGCCGTGTGTCCAAACATCAGTATATGACCACATTCGGGGTATTGTTTTACTCGGGAAAAATTGCTTTACAAGTTTTGTGCAGCTTTTTCTCCTTTATTCCTTGTGGAAATGAAAAATAATTAGCTAAACCTACATTTTATTTGAAAAAATTTTGATTTTCATTTTCACAGCCTACTTCCAATAATTTCTGCAAAAAACCTGTGGAGTCAAAATGCTTACTATACCCTAAATAAATTCCTTGAGGGGTGTAGTTTCCCAAATGGGGTCACTTTATGGGGATTTCCACTGTTGCGGCACCACAAGACCTCTTCAAACCTGACATGGTGCCTAAAATATATTCTAATAAAAAGGAGGCCCCAAAATCCACTAGGTGCTCCTCTCATTCTGAGGCCTGTGCTTCAGTCCATAAGCACGCTAGGGCAACATGTGGGATATTTCTTAAAACTGCAGAATCAGGGCAATAAATATTGAGTTGCATTTCTCTTGTAAAACCTTCTTTGTTACCAAAAAATTTATTAAATTGAATTTCTGCAAAAAATAAATAAAATAAATAAATTTGTCAATTTCACCTCTACTTTGCTTTAATTCCTGCGAAATGTCTAAAGGGTTTAGAAACATTCTAAATGCTGTTTTGAATACTTTGAGGGGTGCAGTTTTTAAAATGGGGTAACTTATTGGGGTTTTCTAATATATAAGGCCCTCAAGGCCACTTCACACCTTAACTGGAACTGTAAAAATAGCCTTTTGAAATTTTCTTGAAAATGTGAGAAATTGCTGCTAAAGTTCTAAGTCTTGTATTGTCCTAGAAACGCCCTGTCTTACAAACCGATACATTGAAATTTAGAAAAATGCATATTTTTGAAATTTTTCACGTCATTTTGGTGTTTTTCACGATTAAATACTAAATATATCGAGCAAATTTTGCCAGTAACATAACGTCTAATGTGTCACGAGAAAACAATCTCAGAATCGCTTGGATAGCTTAAAGCATTCCGAAGTTATTACCACATAAAGTGACACATGTCAGATTTGAAAAATGAGGCTCTGTCAGGAAGGTCAAAAGTGGCCAAAGAGGGAAGGGGTTAAAGAGGGTTGTGGTGATGACAGTAGAAAGGGCAGTGGTATGGCAACTGCAATTGCACCTCTTTTCCTCCGGTGCTCTCTTCCCCTTTCTGCCTGCTACATGCACTATTCCTCTACCACGTTAGAAAAGATATCTGTGTCAGTGTAAATATGTGTGTGCACAATTATGCAGATGTATAGTGTGTACATAGGTATGATAGTTGACTGTATGTAATAAGTGTGTGCATCTTACTAACAAGTGTTCATGCATGTGTGTTTTCAGGTAGTGAATGTGTGCTCCTCTGTGTTGTGAGTTTGTGGGTATGCATGTGTGTGTAATACGCAGAATTGGGGTGATAAAAATGCTGCAGACCAACTGAAATAGTATCACAGCAATGATGCATGTGATGCAAATTCGAAGGGGTATTCAAACAGTCCTTATATTACTAGTGATAATACCTATACCAGATGACAGTACAGTTTATGTTTATGAACAGTCATACTGTGCAGCACGTGCTTCGGATGGATCCGGTAATGCTTGTAGTCTGTATCTCCTTCTTTATTAGTTGCTCCATACACCACTTGTCCTTTCCCTTTTGCCTCTTCGCTGCAGACTAGTTCGGGCCTCTGCCTTCGTTTTCCCCAGGTACTTACATGACTGTGATTTCTTCTAAAACCTCCCGGTTTGGACCGCTTTCCCCTTTATGACATAGCTTTGGTGACAAGATCGTTATTTTTTGGCAGCGCTATTTTTCTAGCCACCGGTTCCTTTCTTCATATAACAAGTTGTCTTACAGGTGGGTTCTCCGCCTGAATTCCCGCTCTCCACAGTTTGTCCCTCACTGCACAATCTCTCTATTGGACACACTCTGCTCCACCTCTTCCTGTTCAGGCACAATCTCCTTCCCTGGCCATTCTGCACAACGCTCTGACGCCCTCTACTGTTTAATAACGGCTCATAGAAGTCAGATACTATGGAAGCATCGTCTGTGTATTACATGTACTTGCCTGTATATAGTAACTATGCGTACTGTCACGATCTGTGGGTATGTGGACCCACTAGGCTGCACCACCGTAGCAGAGTAGCAGCTTGTCAAACAACAGTCTATAAAGTCTATGCAAAGTCCTCAGTACAAGAGTACCTGTAAGAGTCCAGACAGTAGCAGAGGCTTTGGCACGGATGGAACTTGATGTGGCAGATGAGGCCAGACATGGAGGATGATACCAGACGTGGTATATACAGCAGGCGTGGCAGATGACACCAGATGTGGTGTATTACAGGAGGCGTGGCAGATGACACCAGACGTGATGTAGTACAGCAGGTGTAGCAGGTGACACCACGCCGTATAACTGTACCGCAAAAGATAAAACATGTCCTATCTTTTGCGTTTTACGGGCCGTGCTCCCATACTTTGTATAGGAGAATGACCCGAAAAAGCGAGCTGCGGCAGTCGACCGTGCCCACAATCGCGGGCCGTGATTACGGGCACCGCCGTGTGCATGAGGCCTAACATGGGAGCACCAGATCCCCGACGACAAACCGGGGGTTAGCAGAACGTCTTCTATCAGCCTGAATCTTTTGTACGCTCTGGGACGCCTCTAGGTTCTTCTGAACCTGGGCCCAGACTGTGCACAGTTCCCGATGAACGTTCTCTACCTCGGGATTATTGGAACAACCAGGAGAAACGGAGGAGAACCGTGGATTAAACCCGAAATTACAGAAAAACGGGGAGACCCCTGATGAGTTACTGACCCGGTTATTCAGGGAAAATTCGGCGAGGGGAAGGAATGAGACCCAATCAAATTGACAGTCAGAGATGAAACACCTTAAATATTGTTCCAGGGATTGATTAGTCCTTTCAGTTTGGCCATTAGTTTCGGGATGGAAGGCGGAGGAGAAGGACAGATCATACTCCAACTTTTTACAAAAAGCTGTCCAAAATAAGGAAACAAATTGTACCCCTCTGTCAGAAACGATATTGACTGGGGCCCCATGGAGACGCAGAATGTGTTTAACAAACAAAGAAGCTAACGTCATGGCGTTAGGTAGTTTCTTAAGGGGCACAAAGTGGCACATCTTGCTGAAGCGGTCTACTACCACCCACACCACCGACTTGCCCTGAGATGGAGGCAAATCGGTGATAAAATCCATGGAGATATGGGTCTAAGGTCTCTGGGGAATGGGCAAAGAACGTAGTAAGCCCGCAGGTCGGGACCTAGGAGTCTTGGACCTAGCACAAACCTCACAAGCGGCGACGTAAGCCCTAACGTCCTTAGGCAACCCAGGCCACCAATAGTTCCTGGTAATGAGGTGTTTGGTACCCAAGATGCCAGGATGACCAGATAGTGCGGAGTCATGGTTTTCCCTGAGTACCCTTAGCCGGTATTGCAGGGGGGCAAACAGCTTGTCCCCAGGGAGGTTCCCGGGAGCTGAACCTTCATCAGCCGCAATGTCAGAGGCTAAATTAGAATCAGTGGCAGAAACGATTATACCAGGGGGTAAAATACTAGCAGGATCCTTCTCAGAAGGAGGATTGGCCATAAAACTACGTGACAGTGCATCAGCCTTAATATTTTTGGACCCAGCCCTATAGGTAACCAAGAAGTTAAATCTGGTAAAGAATAGCGCCCATCGAGCTTGTCTAGGATTAAGCCTCCGGGCAGATTCTAGGAAAACCAGATTCTTGTGGTCAGTAAGGACCGTTACCTGGTGTCTGGCCCCCTCCAGGAAGTGACGCCACTCTTCAAAAGCCCATTTAATGGCTAAAAGTTCGCAGTTGCCAATATCATAGTTACTCTCCGTGGGCGAAAACTTCCTAGAGAAGTAAGCACAGGGGCGGAGATGGGAGAGGGAGCTGGTACCCTGGGACAAGACGGCCCCCACTCCCACCTCGGACGCGTCAACCTCCACAATAAATGGCTCCCTTTGGTTGGGCTGAACCAGCACGGGGGCCGAGATATGGTCTGTCTCCAATAGATACGACCACCACCAGGATCCTGCAGCAGTGGCCGCGCTTGCGCAGATGCGCCTTTATATCTTCCTGTTTCTCTGAATGAGTTCTCAGGAGCGCGCATTGGTCTCGCATGCGCAGAAACTCCCGGCCCGGCCACCTCTCCCCTTTACAATATAAGTGAATAGGACAGATCTCAGGCATGCGCAGTAGCCTGAGAGCTGTCCTATTCCGCTCTCAGCTCAGCCTCCCCTCCTCTTCCCCCTGCAATAGAAGTGAATAGGAACGGCTCCCCGGCATGTGAAGAGCCGTCCTATTCAGCAGTTCACGGCACATCGCTGCCGGGACTACTACAGCAGAGCCCTTATCAGGGCTTTCACACTTGTTCTTGCTCTGAAGCTCTGTTATCTCTAGATGTAAATATAGAGATATCAGAATGGACTTTGGAGCAAACAAAAATAGTTTTTATTACTGTGGACAAGTTTAGGAGACGGGGACACTGAACTGGAGAAAGATGAGAAAGGTCACTGTACTTTTACACAGCACATAGAGAATGATAACGAGGGGGGAACGAGTAAATCTACTGTTAGAAGTTATGTTGGCACTATTTTGTAATCCTAATGCTGCATGTAATACAATACATCGGGAGAGTGCATTCGGATGCAAGCGGTGCTGTGATGTTTTCACAGCGCCATCTGCTGGTTATGTGAATGGAAGAGCTTTGTACCGCCCACTCAAGCAGAAATTATAGGGAACGAGGTGCGGGACCATGCAGGCTTGTAGTGTGATTATGGGGTAAGATCAAACAATGGAGGGGTGTAATATATATATTTTTGATAAATAAAAAGATTTAGGGAATAAAAAAAATATGAGGGAAGATGGGAATAACCCTTTAAAGGGGCTTTCCCGTGAGGGAAATTTATGACTTATCCTGTGGATCCTGTCAGATAGGTGCAGTTCCCAGAGGTGGGACTCGCATCTATCTCTAAAACCGGGCCCGCTAAACCCAGTTCTATCTCTTTCTGCTATCGCTGCTTCTCGGCCACTTCCTGACCGTGGACTTTCCGTAACTCATAGTAGTGAATGGCAGTTACGGAAGCAGCGTAGCATGCAAGCTACGCTGTTTCCATAACTACCATTCAGTTCTATGGGACTTACGGAAACAGTGTACCAGAACCAAGCTCAGCATATAAATACAACACCAGAACCAAGCTCAGTGCATAAATTCAGCACTAGAACAAAGCTCACTACATATATACAGCCCCAGAACCAAGCTCAGTACATAAATACAGCCCCAGAACCAAGCTCAGTACATAAATACAGCATCAGAACAAAGCTCAGTACATATATACACCACCAGAACAAAGCTCAGTACATAAATACAGCTCAATTTATTGCAACCCCTGCTGTATAGGTTTGTATGGATAAAACTACAGCTCCCAGCATGGCCCGAACAATGGTAAGGATATGCTTGGAGTTGCTGTTTCCCCCCAAAAAATATCATACCACCCATCATCTTGCTGCAGATCACACAGTAAATACAGTACTGATTAGAGGCAGAATAAACATTTCACATTAATTGACTCACCGGTGACGTCTCAGATTCTAGTTCTTCTTTTTCACTTTTCTTCTCCATCCGGTCCAGACCTCTATGACTTCTCCCGGCCACGACCCATTTCTGCAGTTTTCTGCTCAGATGTCTTGGGCTTCTCACTTTTCAAACATTTCTGCATCTATAAACAAGGATAATGTTAACATGGTGCCGCATAATATGTCCCTATATATAATAGTACGATACACTGCACCTCTAATTATAATAACGCCATACACTATGTCCCTGATTATAATAGCACCATACACTGTGTCCCACACACAGACACACACACACACACACACGCACACACACACACACACACACACACACACACACACACACACACACACACACACACACACACACAGTGCCCCCTGTAGATAGGGCCCCCATAGAGCACCCTGTAGATAGGGCCCCATAGAGCTGCCAGTAGATAGTGCTCCCATAGGTAGTGCCCCCATAGAGCCCCCTGTAGATAGTGCCCCACATATAGCACCCATTGATAGTACTCTACATATAGCCCCCTGAAGATAGCGCTCCACATATATCTCTCCCTGTATATAGTGCCCTACATATAGTCCCCCTGTAGATTGTGCCCCACATATAGCCGCCTGTAGATTGCGCTCTACATATACCGCACTCTGTATATAGTGCCCTACATATAGTCCCCCTGTAGAATGTGCCCCACATACAGCCCCCTGTAGATGGCGCTCTACATATAGCGCCCTACATATAGTCCCACTGTAGATTGTGACCCACATATAGTCCCCTGTAGATGGCGCTCTACATATAGCGCACTACATATAGTCCTACTGTAGATTGTGTCCCACATATAGTCCCCCCTCCTGTAGATAATGCCACTGTGATGACAGGGTAGGAAGACAGACAGATGAGCCCTAATCTACCCGCCACTCAGTCCCTGCCTACTTGCAACGACCCGTCCTAAGTGACGGGGTACAACTGGGCGACGGTCCATACGTTCAGTAAGTGCAAGACAGACAAACAGACAAGGGTACACAGAAGCGAGGGAAACGGGGCAGCTGCCCACGGAGACACCGTGAGCAACAAGAGTAGTGAACGAGCCGAGTCAAACCAGGAGAGAACGAGGTACAAAAACGCTGAGCAGGAGAGTGGTCAGAAAGCCAAGGTCAATATCAAGCAGATGATGAGTAGTACAAGCAGCAGCAGCAAGCCAGGAAACAAACATAGAAGAATCACAGGCAAAGGAGGAACAGGAAAGGCAGGTATAAATAGACAGTGGGCGGGAGCTAGCTCCGTCTGGCCAGGCTGTGATAGGCTCTCCCACTCCTAAGCCTGCCATCCTGAGTGGTGGAAGCTGGAGTCAGTCTCACAGACATAGGAGCAGGTGCAGACTGATTGCCCACGGGCATCGACACAGAAGCTGTGTCTGGCAAATCCTTTACAGTACCCCACCTTTTATGAGGGGCCACCGGACCCTTTCTAGGTGGACCTGGTTTATTGGGGAAACGAAGGTGGAACCTCCTGAGCAATACCCCAGCGTGAACATCCCGGGCGGGTACCCAAGTCCTCTCCTCAGGCCCGTATCCCCTCCAATGAACCAGGTACTGGAGGGAGCCTTGGACCATCCTGCTGTCCATAATCTTGGCCACCTCGAATTCTACCCCCTCAGGGGTGAGAACAGGGACCGGAGGTTTCCTCGAGGGAGCCAAGGACGGGGAGCAGCGTTTAAGGAGGGAGGCATGAAAGACGTTGTGCACTCGAAAAGACGGGGGCAACTCCAGTCGGTAGGAGACAGGGTTAAGGACCTCAATGACCTTGTACGGCCCTATAAAACGGGGAGCAAACTTCTTGGACGGGACTTTAAGGCGCAAATTTTTAGAAGATAGCCACACTAGATCCCCGACCACAAACAAGGGCTTAGCAGAACATCTTCTATCTGACTGTGCACAGTTCCTGATGAACGACATCTACCTCGGGATTGTTGGAACAACCAGGTAAAACGGAGGAGAACCGTGGATTAAACCCAAAATTACAGAAAAAGGGGGAGACCCCTGACGAGTTGATGACCCGGTTATTAAGGGAAAATTCGACGAGGGGAATGAATGAGACCCAATCATGTTGACAGTCAGAGATAAAACACCTTAAATATTGTTCTAGAGACTGATTAGTCCTCTCCGTTTGGCCATTCGTTTCAGGATGGAAAGCCGAGGAGAAGGACAGATCAATCTCCAACTTTTTACAGAAGGCTCTCCAAAACAATGAAACAAATTGTACGCCTCTGTCAGAAACAATATTGACAGGAACCCCATGGAGACGCAGGATGTGTTTGACAAACAAGGTAGCTAACGTCTTAGCATTGGGTAGTTTCTTGAGGGGCACAAAGTGGCACATCTTACTGAAGCGGTCTACTACAACCCACACCACCGACTTGCCTTGAGATGGAGGCAAATCGGTGATAAAATCCATGGAGATATGGGTCCAAGGTCTCTGGGGAATGGGCAAAGAACATAGTAAGCCCGCTGGTCGGGACCTGGGAGTCTTGGACCTAGCACAAACCTCACAAGCGGCGACGTAGGCCTTAACGTCTTTAAGCAACCCAGGCCACCATTAGTTTCTGGCAATGAGGTGCTTGGTACCCAGGATACCTGGATGGCCAGATAGTGCAGAGTCATGATTTTCCCTAAGTACCCTTAGCCGGAGTTGCAGGGGAACAAACAGCTTGTTCTCAGGAAGGTTCCCGGGAGCTGAACCTTGATCAGCCGCAATTTCGGAGATTAAATCAGAATCAATAGAGGAAATGATTATACCTGGAGGCAAAATACAAGCAGGATCTTCCTCCGAAGGAGGGCTGGCCATGAAGCTACGCGACAGTGCGTCAGCCTTAATATTTTTAGACCCAGCCCTATAGGTGACCAAAAAATTGAATCTGGTAAAAAATAACGCCCATCGAGCTTGTCTCGGGTTTAGCCTCCGGGCAGACTCTAAGAAAACCAGATTCTTGTGGTCGGTAAGGACCATTACCTGGTGCCTAGCCCCCTCCTGGAAGTAGCGCCACTCTTCAAATGCCCATTTAATGGCTAAGAGTTCGCGGTTGCCAATATCATAGTTACTCTCAGTGGGCGAAAACTTCCTGGAGAAGTTGGCACAGGGACGGAGATGGGTGAGGGACCTGGTACCCTGGTACAAGACAGCACCCACTCCCACCTCGGAGGCGTCAACCTCCACGATGAATGGCTCCATTTGTTTGGGCTGAACCAGCACTGGGGCCGAGATAAAGCACTTCTTAAGGACCTCAAAAGCCTGGACAGCCTCAGGAGGCCAGTGGAGGAGATCAGCACCCTTGCGAGTGAGATCCGTAAGAGGCTTAGCGATGACCGAGAAGTTAGCAATAAATCTCCTGTAATAATTAGCGAATCCCAGGAAGCACTGTAACGCCTTCAGGGAGGCAGGTTGGACCCATTCCGCCACAGCCTGGACCTTGGTGGGGTCCATGCGGAATTCATGAGGAGTGAGGATTTGACCCAAAAATGGTATCTCCTGCACCCCAAACACACATTTTTCGGTCTTCGCAAACAGTTTGTTTTCCCGAAGGACCTGGAGCACCTACCTGACATGCTCAATGTGGGAGGACCAGTCCTTGGAAAACACAAGTATGTCATCAAGGTATACTACAAGAAATACCCCCAGGTAGTCTCTTAAAATCTCATTTATGAAATTCTGGAAGACCGCGGGAGCATTACACAACCCAATGGGCATGACGAGGTATTCGAAATGACCTTCGGGCGTGTTAAACGCAGTCTTCCACTCATCCCCCTCTTTGATGCGGATAAGGTTATAAGCCCCCCGTAGATCAAACTTAGAGAACCATTGGGCCCCCTGAACCTGATTGAAGAGATCAGGAATCAAAGGAAGGGGGTACTGGTTCCTTACAGTGACCTTATTCAAGTTCCGGTAGTCGATGCACGGCCTAAGACCACCATCCTTCTTCCCTACGAAGAAGAAGCCAGCACCTACCGGAGAAGTAGAGGGGCGAATGTAACCCTTGGCCAGGCCTTCCTGGATATACTCTCTCATGGCTTCACGTTCGGGACAAGAGAGATTGAATATCCTACCCTTAGGGAGCTTAGCTCCTGGTACCAAATCGATTGCGCAATCGTATTCTCTATGAGGAGGTAACACTTTGGAGGCCTCTTTAGAGAAAACATCAGCGAAGTCCGGAACAAACTCAGGTAGAGTGTTCACCTCCTCAGGGAGAGAAATAGAATTAACAGAAAAACATGATGTCATGCATTCATTACCCCATTTGGTAAGATCCCCAGTATTCCAGTTAAACATGGGATTATGCATCTGCAACCACGGAAGGCCTAAAACCACATCGGACGATAATCCCTGCATCAACAGTACAGAGCACTGCTCCAAATGCATGGAGCCAACAAGGAGTTCAAAAACAGGGGTATGCTGTGTAAAATAACCATTAGCAAGAGGAGTGGAGTCGATACCCACTACCGGGACAGGTTTAGGCAAATCAATCAATGACATAGCTAGAGACATAGCAAATTCCACAGACATAATATTAGCAGAAGACCCTGAATCCACGAAGGCACTGCCGGTAGCAGACCTACCACCAAAAGAGACCTGAAAGGGAAGCAAGATTTTATTAGGTTTCATCTTTACGGGAAATACCTGTGCGCCCAAGTGACCTCCCCGATGATCACTTAGGTGCGGAAGTTCTTCCGGCTGCTTATTCTTACGCCTAGGACAGTTGTTCACTTGATGCTTGTCATCCCCACAGTAGAAGCAGAGACCATTCTTCCTGCGGAACTCACTACGTTGTTGGGGGGACACGGAGGCCCCGAGTTGCATAGGTACATCCGAGTCTTCCGTGGAAGAACGAAGCAACGGAACCTCGGGAGGCATCATGGGGGAGTCACAGGAGAAGGTACGTTCAAGTCGTCGTTCCCTGAGACGTCGGTCAAGTCGTACCGCTAAAGCCATAACCTGATCTAGGGAGTCCGCAGTGGGATAGCTAACTAGCAGGTCTTTCAGGGCGTTCGACAGACCCAATCTAAACTGGCACCTCAAGGCAGTGTTATTCCACAGAGAAGCTACACACCACTTTCTAAAGTCAGAACAATACTCCTCTACAGGTCTCTTACCCTGACGTAAGGTCACCAGCTGACTCTCGGCAAAGGCAGTCTTGTCAGTCTCGTCATAAATGAGCCCGAGAGCAGAAAAGAAAAGATCAACGGAGGAAAGTTCAGGGGCGTCAGGAGCCAAGGAGAAGGCCCATTCTTGGGGCCCGTCCTGGAGCCGGGACATAATTATACCCACCCGCTGGCTCTCAGAAACTGAGGAGCGGGGCTTTAAGCGAAAATAGAGCCTACAACTCTCCCGAACTGAGAAAAAAGTCTTCCGGTCCCCTGAGAACCGGTCAGGCAACTTGAGGTGGGGTTCGAGAGGTGAGGTGGGGGGCACTACCACTGAAGCATCACGCAGGTTGTCCCTCTGAGCCAGGGCCTGGACCTGTAGGGAGAGGCCCTGCATCTGCTGAGCCAGGGTCTCAAGGGGGTCCATAGATGTGTCAGGGACCAGGGTAGACTAGGTATATGGGCCTGTGATTATGTGATGACAGGGTAGGAAGACAGACAGGTGAGCCCTAATCTACCCGCCACTCAGTCCCTGCCTACTTGCAACGACCCGTCCTAAGCGACGGGGTACAACTGGGCGACGGTCCCTATGCTCAGTAAGTGCAAGACAGACAAACAGACAAGGGTACACAGAATCGAGGGAAACGGGGCAGCTGCCCACGGAGACACCTTGAGAAACAAGTGTAGTGAACAAGCCGAGTCAAACCAGGAGAGAACGAGGTACAAAAACGCTGAGCAGGAGAGTGGTCAAAAAGCCAAGGTCAATATCAAGCAGATGATGAGTAGTACAAGCAGCAGCAGCAAGCCAGGAAACAAGCATAGAAGAATCACAGGCAAAGGAGGAACAGGAAAGGCAGGTATAAATAGACAGTGGGCGGGAGCTAGCTCCGTCTGGCCAGGCTGTGATAGCCTCTCCCACTCCTAAGCCTGCCATCCTGAGTGGTGGAAGCTGGAGTCAGTCTCACAGACATAGGAGCAGGTGCAGACTGATTGCCCACGGGCGTCGACACAGAAGCTGTGTCTGGCAAATCCTTTACAGCCTCCCACACTTTTTAGTTGAAAACAACAAAATTGATATACTCACCGTGATCCCGTTCCCCCGCTGTCCTTTGTCAATGCAGGCCTGCTCTCTTCTGAGCAGGTCTGCTGGGGCTGAGCGACACCATCGCGACGTTGAAAGGTGCTGACTGGCAGGGCAGAATGACATGCCCGTCAATCAGCACCCTTCAACAATGGAAGCTGTGTGATGACGTCATCGCACCGCTTCCATCGTTGATTGGCAGGGCAGAATAACTTTTCCCGCCAATCAGCGCCTTTCAACAAGTTGAAAGGCACTGATTGGCGGGACAACTCATTCTGCTCTGCCGATCAGCGTCATTGTAAGGCACCGAATGATCGGGCACAGAACGTACCCGGCCATTCAGCACTTATGCATGTAATTTTACCTACGTTCTATAGACACAGGTACAATTAGTGCAGGAGGGGGTGGCAGCGGTTGGCTTAAGTTGCGAGGCTGCCCCCTCAAAGAGGCAGCAGGGCGGACGGTGCAGCCCTATTCCCTCTCAGCCCGCCCCTCCACCCCATTAGCGCTGCTAGCGCTCTGCAATGTGTTTTTTTTTTAAATTATGTGAGGTTCGGGCGATCCGCCCATATGATAATCTGCCACTTGCTAATAGCTGCACTGACTCTAGACTTGATATAACACAGTGGACCAACACTACTGACTGTGGAAAATTCACATTGGACCGCAAGACACTTGGATTGATGCCTCTCCACTCTTCCTCCAGACTCTGGGACCGAGATATCCAAATGAAGTGCAAAATTTACTTTGTGAAGTTTCCACAGTCAGTGATGAAGCAACCTGAGCTTCCATAACAGCTCAGCAGTGCCACAGGCTGATCACCTGAATGCCACGCCACATTGATAACCCCTCAGCAGTGCCACAGACTGATCGCCTCCATGCCACACCGCAGTGATGCAGTAATTCATGCAGAGTCGGCGCCCCGACCAAGTATTGAGGGAAGATACTGGACAGATTTCTCAGTTGGACGACATTTCGGTATTAAAAATAATTTTTGAAATTGGGCTTATTTAATATTCCAATTTTCTTAGACACTAAACTTTTGGTTTTCATTAACTGTTCCCATAATCATCAACATTAAAAGAAAAAAATGCTGGAAATAGATTACTCTGTGAGTAATGAATCTAGATAATATATGAATTTCACTTTTTGAATTGAATTACTGAAATAAATTAACTTTTTTATATTCCAATTCATTGAGGAGGACTAGTAAGCAGCACCAGAACCAATCTCAGTATATATATTTATATATATTATGTGTGTTTTGAGCTTGGTTGTTCTGATATGTATGTACTGAGCTTTGTTCTAGTGCTGTATATACATACTGAGCTTGGTTCTGGGGCTATATTTATCTACTGAGCTTGGTTCTGAGGCTGTATTTATGTACTGAGCTTGGTTCTGGAGTTGTATAAATGTTCTGAGCTTGGTTCTGTTGCTGTATATATGTATTGAGCTTTGTTCTGGTGCTGTATATATGTACTGAGCTTTGTTCTGGTGCTGTATTTATGTAATAAGCTATGTTCTGGTGCTGTATTTATGTTTTGAGCTTCTCTTTGGTGCTGTATATATGTACTGAGCTTTTCTCTGGTGCTGTATATATGTAATGAGCTTGGTTCTTGTGCTGTATATATGTTTGAGCTTCTCTTTGGTGCTGTATATATGTATTGAGCTTGGTTGTTATGATGAATATAACTCTAGAACCAAGCTCAGTACATATATGTATATATACAGCACCAGAACAAAGCTCAGTACATATATACAGCACCAGTACAAATAAATACAGAGATAATTTGCAAATTTAGTTTAACCCCTGCCATATAAGTTTGTACGGTATAAAACTACAGCTCCCAGTATAGCCAGATCGATGGTAAGGATATGCTGGGAGTTGCTGTTTCACAAAAAAGAACGATACACACATCATCTCGCTGCAGATCATACAGTGACTACAGTACTGAGCAGTCACAGGGAGAATGAACATTTCCATTTAGTGACTCACCGGTGACCACTTCTCAGATTATAGTCATTCTCTTTACTTTTCCATCTGGTCCAGAACTCTATGATGCCTCCTGGCCATGACCCATTTCTGTGGAAATGGGTCAATTTGCTGCTCAGATGTCTTCGGAAGCTCACTTTTTCAACATTTCTGCACCTATAAACGAAGAGCAAACTCTTATGGTACCACACTCTATGCACCCAAATATAATAGTATCATACACTGTGTCCCCGAATATAATAGCGCTACACACTGTGCCCCTGTATATAATAGTAACATACACTGTGCCGCTGAATAAAATTGTGTCAAACACTGTAAAGTAATGCACCACACACAGTGCCCCCTGTAGATAGTGCCCCTCATTGAGCCCTCTGTAGATAGTGCTCCCAGTAGAGCCCTCTGTAGATAGTGCTCCCATTAGAGCCATCTGTAGATAGTGCTCCCAGTAGAGCCATCTGTAGATAGTGCTCCCAGTAGAACCCTCTGTAGGTAGTTGCGTTCCCTGTAGATAGTGCCTCCTGTAGTGTTCCCTGCAGACAGGGCACCCTATAGCATTCCCTGTAGATAGTGCCCCCTGTGGCATTCACTGTAGCGTTCCCTGTATAGTGCCCCCTGTATATAGGCCCCCCTGTGACGTTCCCTGTGGATAGAGCCCCCTGTGGCATTCCCTGTGGATAGAGCCCCCTGTGGCGTTCCCTGTAGATAGAGCCCCCTATGGCGTTCCCTGTAGATCGAGCCCCTTGTGGCGTTCCCTGTAGATAGAGCACCCTGTGGCGTTCCCTCTAGATTGTAGATAGAGCCCCCTGTGCCCCTATGGCGGTCCCTGTAGATAGGGCCCCATGTGGTGTTCCCTGTAGATGGGGCCCTATCTACAGGGAACGCCACATGGGGCCCTATCTACAGGGACAATTGAGTGCAGGGGACCGGTTTTGGCTTCTCTCTTCACCTGGTTCTTCAAATCGGCTGTCATTTTGACAACCGGTTCGGGAGAACCGGGGCAAACCGGCCGGATCCCACCCCTGGGTGCATGTGCACAATGGGGGTCCCATAGCGGCGCATGTGCGGTAACTATATTTGAGGCCCGGACGAACCATGGAAGAGTATCGGACCATACATGACAAGCTCATGCATGCTATCTCACAAGAGATTTCAATATTCAGGGCGGGCCATTTTTCTGCTGTGGGCGGGCATCGGAAGAGGAATGAACGAGACTGCAGGATTATTACCAAATGTGGGCAGACCGTGAAATGTTTGCAGACCGTTATTTATGGTCGGAGGAGGAGTTTAAGAGAGGGGATAACGGCAATGAACTTTTGACAGCAGCGGCCAGCGAGGGCTGAGTAGAGTTTAATAGGAGAAATACTGGTGACAGGTTCCCTTTAAGGACTATCTGACATTTTTGGTCATTTTAGACCTATAAATGTTATATGGGGAATAGTATTTGCTGCAATATCGCATATTATATTACCAGCTTTACTTTGACAACAAAAATGATATATCATTTAGTGGGAGGCAATTTGAAGATCTTATATGGGACATAATCTCTAAAATTAATTTCATTTCATAATTTTTCAATGGATGATAATCCAAATTTTTGAATGTTACCATATTTTATTGATGATTTTAAGTGTTATATTTTACTACTATTTAGACAAGGTTTCTACAAACACCAGCATATTTCTCCATGTCACAGAAAGCTGGACTATTGCACCAATGTACAACTGTATGAGATACAGTACCTCTACCTCCCTCTGAATTCAAACGGATACACATAGGTTTTTTTTTACAGAATCTGACAGAAAAAATAGCACGTTCCATTAGATTTACTATATTTTGAAGATGCATAAAACAATGCTGTACAGAGGCACTATACAGCTGCAAATGTAGTGCCTATGGCTCCATAATACTGTCCCTCAGAGCCTCAGGGAACATGCTTCTTTCATGTGCATGAACCCGAAGGCCGAGTTCACACTGGGCGGATACGCTGCGTAAAAGCACGCAGCGTAATCCGCTCTGTGCGCTGCAGGGAATTCCGGGCGAAAAAGCACACCAAATTGTGGTGCAGTTTTTCGGCCGGAATGTCCGCTGCAGAAAACTGCTGCATTAACCGGCTTGCTAGTAGGCTGGCCTCCTGGGATGACTTCTCATCCCAGGAGACCGCTGCAGCCTGGATGACGTAAGAAGGCCCGGCATCCTAGGATGACGCTTCATCCCATGTGACTGCCACTGCAGCCTGTGATTGGCTGCAGTGGCAGTCACATGGGATGAAGCGTCATCCTAGGATGCCGGGCCTTCTTACGTCATCCAGGCCGGCCTCCTGGGATGAAGTTTCATCCTTGTGACTGCCACTACAGCCTGTGATTGGCTGCAGCGGCAGTCACACGGGTTGAAGTGACATCCCAGGAGGCCGGCTTGAAGGAAGAAAGACAGTCTCCTAGGTAAATATAGTGTGTTTTTTTTTGTATTCAGAGTTGCGTTTTTTGTGGCGTAATTGCTGCGAGCCCGCTGCAAAAAAATGCAACAACTGCTTTTTGTTGCAGGTTTTACCTCCCTATTGAATTCAATGCGGAAAACCCGCAGCAAATATGCAGCCTCCCTATTGAATTCAATGGGGAAAACCCGCAGCAAATATGCAGCAATTATGCAAATACAATTGACATGCTGCGGAATGCAGGTCCATTTCTGAGCGTTTTCTCCGCTCAGTAGTTATGCAGCGTGTGGATGAGATTTGTTCAAATCTCATCCACTTTGCTGCTACTGTATTCTGCTGCGTTTTTTCCATCTGCAATTCTGGACGGAAAAAAACGCAGCAATTCTGCTACGTGTGGACAAGCGCTTAAAGTTAACAAAACCACGAGTATAATCTGCCCAAATTTTACTATCATAATTTTGTATTTTACAATAAACAAAGATACGTTTTAGTTTTGTTTTTTTTCTGGCATAATTTGCCGTGTATTTCTGTATGACAAACCTGTAATGACAGGGGAAGGATTCTGAACATATTTACCTATTCATGCTGTCAGGAGGTCTGAAGAATGAGTGAAAATTATTTTTCCTTCCTTGAAAGCTAGTAATCCCATCACCACACTTTGCCTAACATTGAGGTTCTGTGTTAATAGGCCTCTTATCTGTGTTCACTGGAGCATCCCTAGGATTAATCTCCTTGAGTCTGGACAGACGACATTCACCAATTGCTTGGACAACATCCAATGACACAGTATCATTTTTGTGGAGAAACACTGAAATTGAAACAGTTCCTAATGAAAGAATAAGATCTAAAATAGTTCATCTTTATAGTGAGACGAGTGTTACAAACCTTTAACAGACAATTCTGCATGCCAGTCATTTTTCATTGTAGATGCATTAGAGCAATAAGAACAATGGTTGCATAAGTGGACATTTACGCTTTTCTTTTATATATACTTTAATAACTATATATATATATATATATATATATATATATATACACGCACGCACACACGCACACACGCACACATGCACACACGCACACACGCACACACACACACATTATTATAGCTACCAGCTAATATCCAGAGTTAACGCCGTGTGCAGCACGGACAGCAGCTAGACGTGCATACCACATTTGCTAGAGGGTGCATGGGGGAGGATCCATAGATCGAACAAGACGATCGAGGTGATCCCACAGATGCTCAATTGGGTTCAAGTCTGCCAAATTAGGGGGCCAGTGAAGTACTTGCAAGTCTTGGAGGTGCTCTTCCAAACGCTGTCGGACATTTCTAGCCATGTGACATGTCACATTGTCTTGCTGGAAGATTCCATCTGCCCCAGGGAAAACAAACAGCATGTATGGGTGGATGTGATCTGCAACGATGGATTCATACCCAAATCGGTTCAGAGTGACTTCCACATGGATGAGTGGGCCCAGAGAATGCCATGAAAAAATTCCCCAGACCATAACCGTGCCACCCCCAGCTTGTGTTCTGCCAGCAATAGTTACAGGGTGTTTGCACCTGACAGTTGCAGATGTTTCTCACCTGATACGCCAACGTCCATTCGTTCGATGAAACAGAAAGCATGACTCATCAGAAAAGGCAACCCTTTGCCAATCAAAAGGGTTGACTATTGGCCAATTCCAGTACTGTCGTGCAAATTGAAGCCTTTTTTTCCGATGCACCTTTGTTAGAATAGACGCAGTGAACATCGGTCTGCTTTGGAGCCCCATACGCAGTAGAGTTCGCTGAACTGTTGTTTTAGACACACGTCTGATAGCCCCCTGGTTGATGTTCATGGTGAACTGCTCCACTGTAGCATGTCATTCGGCCCTCGCGCACTTTTGTAGCCGACGTTCACCACTTACATCAATGGCACGTGGTGCACCGCAATTTCCATGTCGGTTATACCCAATGGTGCCATTTGTCCAGTCACGATACACTTTCACCACAGCAGCACGCGAACAGTTCACAAACTGCGATGTTTGAGAAATACTGCCATCCTTGGCCCGAAAGCCGATAACATCCCTTTTTGCAACTCTGATAAATCGCCCCTTTTACCCATGGCAATGAGTGATGTGCGTTCAGACAGCCTATCGCACACCTTATATACCCACCAAGCCAGCCCACGACACATCACTTCCTTCATGGGCTACGAGCTGCCGATGTCGAAAGTAGGAGGTGGTCAAAATAATGTGACTCGACTGTGTATATATACTCCTCCACATTAAAATTGCAACACCAAGAAGGGCAAGCCGTAAGGTTATGCAAATCGAGGAAGAAGCAGGTGTCGCTAAGATCTGCAAATGATCACATTTTCAAGCACCTAGCTCCAATCTGTGGCATGTGGGTGGCATAAAAGCCAGATAGGAATCAAAGCTTTTTAGCCACATGAAACCTCAAAAATCGGATCAAGTGGTGTGGGATGATTGTGCGATGCCTCCTGTTGGTTGATAAGCCGATTATCGCCACTTGTTACAAACTGAGAGGAACAGAATCCTTGAACTGAGAGACCTTGGTTTTTCACTCCGGCAGATCCGGCGCCTAGGCCGAGATGTCAACATTGTTTAATGTTACGTGTACCAGAGGTTGGGAGACCAACAACACATGGGAATGACAGCAAGAGGTGCGCAGAGGCAAAACTCTGCACGGACGGATTGTCTGATGGGAAGAATGGCGCGTAGTGATCCATTCTGTATGGTAAGTGAAATTAGACGTCACATCCCAAGTCTAGGGCAGCAACCAGTGTCGACACAAACCGTTAGAAGGCGTTTGCACGACATTGGGCTACGAGCCAGACGTGCAGGTACAGGGGTTCTATTAACCACATGCTACCGCAGTGAAAGGCTATCATGGTGCACAGCAAGACGGCAATGGAGGCTGGAATGGAGCTCTATTCTCTTTAGCGATGAGTCCCACTTTTGTCTTGGATGCAATTATAGCTGTAACATCTGTGGTCGCTGACCATGAACTCCTTCCATCCAGTCGACGCCCTTCTCTCCAGAGATGTCTGCACATGCGGCTGTCCTGTTCCGCAGTGACCACCAGGGTGCACTCGTGAGCTCAGTCCAGACTTAAGGAGCCAAAGCGCACACAGTTGGGAGATTGGGCTGATTGCTCCCAGAGCACCCTGGGCTATAAGAAGGGCTGTGCCCCTCCCTGCAATGCCTGAGCCTTTTTTTCTACCCTAGTCTTTCTAAGCAAATGGTCTCCTGGTGTTTCCCAGTTCCCAGTGTTTTCCATTCCTGCCACCTGTAACCTGTATCCCGTGCTATCCTAGTCAAGTACCGTTTTGAACTGAAGTCGTGCGGTGCTGTGTACCACGCCTGGAGCCTGTCTTGCTACTGTCTAAGCTACCTCAGTTACACTATACGAACTATAGCCTGTGACCCGTATCCTGTTGGCCAGTTGCCATACCGTCAAGGTGGTAAGGTCCAGTGGGTCCACGTACCCAACGTGACAATAGCCAGAGATTGGTCTGGAGACTATGTGGGCAACGCCATGAAGAGGCCTTCACAAGTGAACAACAAAGCAGTCCTACTCCTGGGATTATGGTGTGTGGCGGCATAATGTATGGTAGCCGGACCCCTCTAGTCTTCATTTGAGGTACACTAACAGCTCGGCATTACATTGATTTGGTCGTGAAACCAGTAGTACGGCCATTTCTCTAAAGTATCCCAGGCCATTTTCAACAGGACAACGCTAGGCCACATGTTGCACGTGGTACTGTAAGCAGCCTGCGTGGCCTAAAAGTGCTACCATGGCCTGCAGCGCCTCCGGACTTGTCTCCCATCGAGCACATCTGGGATGTCATTGAGCGGCAATTGCAAAGGGAGCAGCCAGCAGCGAATTTTGATGATTTGCGTACCCAAGTGCTTTCAGCGTGGCATAACATTCCTCAGACAACCATTAATAACCTCATTGATAACATTCCAAGGTGTATAAGTGCAAGTATTTCAGTGCATGGCGGTCATACTTGATACTAAATAAATCAAATGTTTGGAATATTTTGTTTCCATTTTTGTTATCATTTGCATATCATTAACATGTCTATCGATCCTGTGATTTCCACAATTCGAAAACTTTTCCTTCTTGGTTTTATAATTTCAATGTTGAGTATATATGCTGGAAAACGAAATCAAGTATTTTATATAACATTTTGCACTTATGTGTTCAAAAAATCTCGCACTTATGTGTTCAGAAAAACGCAGATCCTGGCTGTTTTACTACTTAGATGCCGTGGTCAATTGCGACTGCAGCATCTAAGCTGTTAGGCAGATAGGGTGCGCCCCTCTGTCACTCAATTGCAAAGTATCGATGGTTGTAATAGCAGCCTGGGAGCCTAGAAAAGGCCCCCGGTCTGCCATCTTGGAGCCCCTATTAAGCTCTGCCAGACGCAGTGATCTAACGATTGATTGTATAATTCCCATATGGGAACTAAAAAAAATAAGAGTTCAATAAAGTTTAAAGTAATACACAAAGAAAAAAAACTTTTCCACTTTTCCCCTAAAGTAATGTAAAAAAAACCAAAAACAACCATATTTGGTATTCCCGTGTCCGTAAAAGTCTGAACTATTAAACTATTATAATATAACCTTATTTGAACTGCAGGGTGAATGCCGTAAAAAAACTAAAATAAACAAAAACAACGTCAATATTGCTGTTTTCTTGTCATTTAACCCCTATCCGCACCAGGACGTAACTGTCCGTCGTCGCGGGAGGTTACTTCCCGCACGAGGACGTACAGTTACTGAGTTTTTCCCGGTGCACACTGGCGGCGACAGTGTGCACCGGGAACCGGGAGGTCAGCTGTCGCCGACAGCTGACACTCCACTCTTGCCGACCAGCGGTCCTTTGCCGCTGGTTTCGGCGAATTAACCCCTTAAATTCGGCGATAAGGTGCAATCGCCGAATTTTGGGGGTTTCTTACATATCGGCAGACCCCGGTCCGAAATCGCGGGGTTTGCCGATAGTTACTATGGCAAACGGAAGCCAAACAATGGCTTCCGGGTCTGCCATGGACGGAAGCCCATCAGGACCAACCTTCGGCTGGTCCTGATAGGCTTCCTGTCAGAGTGACAGGAAGTCACTGTGTCGTTCCCGATGGCACACTGTCGGCGACAGTTTGCATCGGGAACTTGGAGATAAGTTGTCCCCGACAGCTGACACTCCAGTGTTGCCGATCAGCGGCTCATCGCCGCTGATTTAGGCAATTAACCCGTTACATGCGGGGCTCGATTGCGATCTCCGCATGTAGCGGGTTTGTTGCGCATCAGCAGCCCCCATGCAATCGTGGGGGCTGCTGATGCTTGTGATGGCATCCGGGGGCCAGACAACGGCCTCCAAGTCTGCCATGTATGTCAGCCTATGAGGATCAGCCTCTGCTGATCCTCGTAGACCAACTGTCAGAGTGACTGTGACGTCACACTGACAGTTGGAATACGTTACACTACCTAGATAGTGTAATGTATTCTAGCAGCGATCAGAGCTGCAGGTCAAAAAAATAAAGTGTAAAAAGTAAAAGAACAGTTAATAAACAAAAAAATAAAGTGTAAAAAGTAAAAAAAAGTTGAGAAAAATGTTTTATAAAAGTGTAAAAATAAAAGGTTTTGTTTTCCTATTATAAGTCATTTATTATAGGGAAAAAATGAAAACTTAAAAAAAAATGTACACATATTTGGTATCCCCATGTTCGTAACGACCCAAACTATGAAACTATAATGTTCATTTTTCCGCACGGTGAACGCCGCAAACAAAATAAACGGAAAACTGTCAGCATCGCTATTTTTTGGTCACCACCCCATCCAAGATATAGAATAAAAAGTGATCAAAAAGTCACATTTACCCCAAAATGGTACCAATAAAAACTACAACCCGTCCCGCAAAAAACAAGACCTCACACAGCTTTTTTGACGAAAAAATAAAAAAGTTACGGCTCAGAATAGCGTGTCTCAGAAAATAAGTTATTTTATAGAAACTTAATTTTATTGTGCAAACGCTGAAAAACGTAAAAAAAAGTATTCACATATGGTATCGGCGTAATCGTACCGACCAGCAGAATAAATTAAAACGTAATTCATTGCGCACGGTGAACGCTGTAATAAATAAAGAATTTAAAGCGCCAAAATCGCTGTTTTTTGGTCACCTTAGCTCTAAAAAAGATCCTGAGGGGCCAAAATTCTCACTATACCCCTAGAAAAATTCCTTGAGGGGTGTAGATTCCAAAATAGGGTCACTTTTGGGGGGTTTCCACTGTTTTGGTCCCTCCGGGGCGTTGCAAACCCGACATGGCACTGAAAACCAATCCAGCAAAATCTGCGCTCCAAAATACAAAAGGCGCTCCTTGCCTCCTGAGCCCTGCTGTGGGTCCAAACATCAGTTTACGACCACATATGGGGTATTGCCGTAATCGGGAGAAATTTCTTTACAAATGTTGGCTGGCTTTTTCTCCTTTATTCCTTGTAAAAATGAAAAAATTCTATGTTTCCACAGAAAAATAGGTGATTTTCATCTTCACAGACTAATTCCACTAAATTCTGCAAAAAAACTGTGAGGTCAAAATGCTAACTATACCCCTAGAAAAATGCCTTGAGGGGTGTAGTTTCCAAAATGGGGTCACTTTTTGGGGGTTTTGACTGTTTTGGTACCACAAGACCTCCTCAAACCTGACATGGTGCCTAAAATATATTCCTAAAAAAAGGAGGCCCCAAAATCCACTAGGTGCTCCTTTGCTTCTGCAGCCTGTGTTTCAGTCCATTAGGACACTAGGGCCACATGTTGGATATTTCTAAAATTTGCCGAATCTGGGCAATAAATATTGAGTTGTGTTTCTCTGGTAAAACCTTCTGTGTTAAAAAAAAAAATCTGTATTACAAACGAATTTCGGCAAAAAAAATGAAATTTGTAAATTTCACCTCTACTTTGCCTTAATTCCTATGAAACGCCTAAAGGGTTAAAATACTTTCTGAATGTGGTTTTGAATACCTTGAGGGGTGCAGTTTTCAAAATGGGGTGATTTATGGGGACTTTCTAATATACAAGGCCCTCAAAGCCACTTCAGAACTGAACTGGTCCGTGAAAAAATGGGCTATTGAAATTTTATTGAAAATATGAGAAATTGCTGCTAAAGTTCTAAGCCTCGTAACGTCCTAGAAAAATAAAAGTACGTGAAAAAAATTATGCAAATATAAAGTAGACATATGGGAAATGGTAACTAGTAACTATTTTTTGTGGTATTACTATCTGTTTTACAAGCAAATACATTTAAATGTAGAAAAATGCAAATTTTTGCAAATTTTTGCTAAAATTTGAAGTTTTTCACAAATAAATATTGAATTTATCGACCAAATTTTTTCACTAACATAAAATACAATATGTCACGAGAAAACAATCTCAGAATCGCTTGGATAGGTAAAAGCATTCCGGAGTTATTACCACATAAAGTGACACATTATATGGTACAATAAATGGTGCTGTTAAAACAAGTCCTCATACGGCTACGTAGACGGAAAAAATAAAAAGTTATGGCCCTTGGAAAGCGTGAAGTCTAAAACAAAAAATGGACTGATCCTTGAGAGGTTAAAATAGGTTTATATGGATTCCAGAGTGAGCCTCTTGTTTGCAAACTTAATGGACAACGAGCGTGTTTTACTTTTTGACCAAGTGGGCGTTGTACAGAGGAGTGTATGACGCTGACCAATCAGTGACCAATCAGCTTCATACACTTCTCTCCATTCATTTACTCTGCAGATAGCGATATAGCTATATCGCTATGTGCAGTCACATACACAAACACTAACATTACTGCAGTGTCCTGATAATGAATATACATTACCTCCAGCGAGGACGTGATGTGTATTCAGAATCCTGACCACTTCTGTAGCGTCTGTGTGATTTACAGCACAGCACAGCGAGATCTCGCTGTGAATGACAGCTTACAGCGTAATCTCGCGAGACTATGCCTGCTATGCTGTAAAGCACAGAGACGCTACAGAAGTGACAGGATTCTGAATACACATCACGTCCTGGCAGGAGGTAATGTATATTCATTATCAGGACACTGCAGTAATGTTAGTGTTTGTGTATGTGGCTGCACATAGCGATACACACTGTGTTCCAAATTATTATGCACATTGCATTTAAGTGTCATAAACATTTAATTATTAGTTTTCAATTAAACTCATGGATGGTATTGTGTCTTAGGGCTCTTTGGATCATTGTAATCAATCTCAGACACCTGTGCTAATTAGTTTGCCAGGTGTGCCCAATCAAAGGAAAACTACTTAAGAAGGACGTTCCACATTATTAAGCAGGCCACAGGTTTCAAGCAATATGGGAAAGAAAAAGGATCTCTCTGCTGCCGAAAAGCGTGAAATAGTGCAATACCTTGGACAAGGTATGAAAACATTGGATATTTCAAGAAAACTTAAGCGTGATCATCGTACTGTGAAAAGATTTGTGGCTGATTCAGAGCACAGACGGGTTCGTTCAGATAAAGGCATAATGAGGAAGGTTTCTGCCAGACAAATTAATAGGATTAGGAGAGCAGCTGCTAAAATGCCATTGCAAAGCAGCAAACAGGTATTTGAAGCCGCTGGTGCCTCTGGAGTCCCGCAAACCTCAAGGTGTAGGATCCTCCAGAGGTTTGCAGGTGTTCATAAAGCTATTATTCGGCCACCCCTAAACAATGCTCACAAGCAGAAACGGTTGCAGTGGGCTCAGAAATACATGAAGACTCATTTTCAAACCGTGTTGTTTACTGATGAGTGCCGTGCAACCCCGGATGGTCCAGATGGATGGAGTAGTGGATGGTTGGTGAATGGCCACCATGTCCCAACAAGGCTGCGACGTCAGCACGGAGGTGGCGGAGTCATTTTTTTGGCTGGAATCATGGGGAGAGAGCTGGTAGGCCCCTTTAGGTTCCCTGACGGTTTGAAAATTACCTCTGCAAAGTACGTAGAGTTTATGACTGACCACTTTCTTCCGTGGTACAAAAAGAAGAACTGTGCCTTCCGTAGCAAAATTATCTTCATGCATGACAATGCACCATCTCATGCTGCAAAGAATGCCTCTGTGTCATTGGCTGCTATGGGCATAAAAGGAGAGAAACTCATGGTGTGGCCCCCATGTTTCCCTGTCCTCAACCCTATTGAGAACCTTTGGAGCATCCTCAAGCAAAATATCTATGAGGGTGGGAGGCAGTTCACATCAAAACAGAAGCTCTGGGAAGCTATTCTGACACCCTGCAAAGTTATTCAAGCAGAAACTGTCCAAATACTCACAAATTCAATCGATGCAAGAATTGTGAAGGTGATATCAAAGAAGGGGTCCTATGTTAACATGTAACTTGGCCTGTTAAGTTTTTTTGGATTGAAAGAGCTTTTGATTTCTGTAAATATGACCTCCTGATGCTGCAAATTCAACAAATTACCATTTTAGTTCTTTTTACAACCTTTAAAATGTTTTGATCTCTGTTGTGCATAATAATTTGAAACAGTGCATTTTGAGTTTTTTACTTGTAAAAAAAAATCTGTTATCATTAGGAGATTTGTTCAATAAAATTCGCATTATACTCCAACGGTTGATGGCTTGAAGATTATACTGACTGTCATTTGCATCGACTATTTAGGAAAGTCAGGGAAAAATAACATTTGCATAATAATTTGGAACGCGGTGTAGCTATATCGCTATCTGCAGAGTAAATGAATGGAGAGAAGTGTATGACGCTGATTGGTCACTGATTGGTCAGCGTCATACACTCCTCTGTACAACGCCCACTTGGTCAAAAAGTAAAACACGCCAAGTTGTCCATTAAGAAACTCATTAGCATAAAGCTAAAATAGGTCATAACTCCGTCAAAAATTATAGTTTTTCTAAATAAAAAACACTGCTGTAATCTACATTACAGCGCTGATCACATTATGTATAAGATAGGCCACTTATAATGTGGTGACAGAGCCTCTTTAAGGTGTCCCAGTAGCGGTTGATGTGGTGGTAGATTGCTCGCACAACAAGACGTTTTAAGATGATTATTTGTTTTATATATCTTATTGAAGTACATGCGACTAGTTTTAAAATGTTAGTAGTGATAAGGATTGTTAAAGTATAATATGTTTTTGTTCCTAAACCATAACTAGCATGTTATGTTGTATCATACAGAATGGGTAAAGCCAACATTTACTGCTTTACTTGGCTTCTAATGCCGATAACCCCTTGCAATTTTCATGGTCAGCCTTTTTATACACTATGTTTTCTGTCCCAGGGTGTTGAAGTGGTTAAGTTTCTACAGGAAAGAAACAAGCGAAACATTTTCCAGGCAAGTAACACAGAGAAACATTCTATATTGAGGTTTGGGATTTTAGAATTTGCTACCATATAAATTCCTCTTGGGAACGGGAAAAAAAAAAAAAGTAAAAATCTCTCTCCTCATAGATGCCATTGTATATTACATGAGAGCTGAAAATCCGCAGCACCACTTATGTGCATTTGATTTACATTTATGTGACTGTTAACATGGCTACAAAATGTAAGGACCATAAGATTATCTTCAATGCAATGAAATGTATTATCTTGTATATTGTAATTTGCACATTTCATGATCAAGGAACTCCGCTTTTTTATTATATCTAATACATCTATAGACAAAGCATACATAGCTTCACAGGACTTTATGTTTCTGTCCTGGCAGAAGTGATCAGATAGATCGGGTAGAGGTCTTCACCAGGGCTGCTTGTTGAAGGAAGAATAAGATATATGAGCCACCTGCATGGTCACTCACATCTAATTTCCATTTATTGGAGAGGAGAATCACTTAAAACACAGTGGTACAGTCATTCTCCTGCTACACTGTAAGTACCAGTGGCTGTGCTTCCAACGGGCACCAATGGCATATACCCCATTCAATTATATCAACATCCTCAGGAGAGATACAATTGAAAACTATCACAGTGTATGGCTAAACAGTCAGCAGAGAACTAGAGACAGTGGTGTGTGAACAGCTGGACGCTCACATGTCACTTACTCCTGGATGACTGATGGCGTGGGAACTGGTAGAGGTGAGTATCTGTTATACTTACATTGGTTGGCATCAGACACATAGCATTTGGCACAGTACTGGGGCACCTGAGAAAACAGCATGGCATAATACTGGAGGCAGGAAGATGGGGGTTTGTGCTAATAAATATGGTGGGGATGTGCTGCAAAAGAAAGAAGTCAAAGATGTTTGATTGAGAAAGTATCAGACTAGATGTTGACTGAGATTTAATTGTTGTTTATAGTGCTTTTGGCAGGTCCTGATCGGTACTGTATTCACCTGTCCAGAAATAGCCGGACACATCATGCAATGATTGGGGGAGGCAAACATGACCAGGGTTGCAGGGGAGAAGGAATGAGGTGAAAAGTTCAAGGGAAGGAGGGGGAGGAAGGTGGAGGGGAGGGGGCGTGGTGGACAGAGGGAATATAGGAAGGGTGAGAGACAGTTTCGCGCCATTCACGCCCCAGGAAAGCAGTTAGACTTGTACTGACCTTGAGAACGATGCAGGCCCTGATGGAGCAAGTGCGGCAGGCTGTGGCGGAATGGGGCATGGCCTGGCTTGAGGAGGAGCTCGGGAGGACGGGTCCGGTGGCATCAGGGACGGAGTTGTCGGCAGGGCTGGAGGAGGCAGCGGGTTCGAGTGCGGCCGGGACGCAGGCAGCGCCTGAGGTGATGACATCCCCCCTCCGGCGGTCACGGCGGGTGCGGCCGCCAGAACGTCTTAGCCCGGACGAATTGCCTAGGGCTCGACGCAGGCTTGGGAGCCCCTCGAGGGACGCTCCGGGCCGGGTTTCCGCTTCCACCGCTAGGGGGCGGAGGTCCCGGTCTGGGAGGAATCCCGGTCGCCGGTCGGGCCCTCCGGAGAGTGGAGGGCAGGGTCTCAGGCCAGTGGGACAGCCTCCCGTCTCCAGGTCAGCACCACGAGGATTTGCGGTGGGCCGTTCTGGCGATGCACCAGTCGGGCGGCCCGCCTGTCAGCAGGAAGATGTCCCCGGACGGTCACGCAGGCCACAATCGGTGGTGCTGCAGAGACGGAGGGAGGGGGCAGCGGTGGAGAGAGAGCGGAGGCCGGAACGGCTCCTGACGTCTGGCGACACTTATGCGGTTCAGGATGGTGTGCACGGCTGCAGAGCCTGCGGTGCGGCTTCAGGCCCCAGATGTCCGGAGGTGGGTGAAAACGGAGGTGTGCCAATGGAGGATGATCGTCGAGGAGGTCCCGTCGCCCCGGCTGGTGGGAACTCAGCACCCATGCAGTCTGGTGAGTCGATGTCACCATTACATACATTTCCAGCGATATTTAGATCCCCGGGGTTTGGGGAGGGTTCCCAAGGGGAGGCAGTGAGGAATGTTGAAAATAGTGGGTTGTTGTCTGTTGTGAGAGGGGGGGGGGAGATGTGCAGGAATTGCTGGGCTGTGTAAAGGCGTTGCTAGCGCGTTGTGAGGGGGGTAGGTTGCCTGCTGCATCCCCGGTTGAGGCGTGGGTTCCGGCAGCGGGGGGGGGGGGGGGTGGTGAATCGGTGCAACCCCCGAGGACGGTACCCGAGGTGGAGGTCGGGGGAGTGACGGTTGCGGTTCAGACTGATAAAGATAAGGATGTGGATAGGGTGAGGTTAGATGATAAAGCTAAAGGCGAGGTGTACGTTTTTTTTGAGGGGTTGTTGGGGTCGCATTCGAAGACTGAAGTGAAAGAAAAAATTTGGAGGGACGAGTACGTAGAAATCTTTTCGCTTCTTCCTCTGGAAAAGTTTAATTTAGACAAGGGTAAAAGGTGGGAAAGTAAAAAGGAGGAGGAAGAGAAGCGTCGATATCATTTAATCCCGCAGATGTTTGTGAATTGGTTGCAGGCGTTTGCCATACTGGCCAGTGTTAGACTTGGCTGCGGTATGACGAACAGTTTCGTCAGAGGAAAGCGGTTCGTCCCAACATTAGATGGGATAATAAAGACATTGGGCTTTGGTTAAAAGTAATGGCCCCGGCTAAGTTCGGGCAGTCCTTTCAAGGGGGAGGGGCTGGGGTTGCCGGCCCCTCAGGACAATCGGGGCAATCGGGGGGAGGGACAGGAGGAAGCGCAGGCTTGTGCTGGCAGTTTAACGACGGTCAATGCAAGTTCGGGGCGGGTTGTAAGTTTAAGCACTCTTGCTCCTCTTGCGGCAGGACTTCGCACGGGTCCGCCAAGTGTTTCAAAAAAGGGAAGGGAAAAGGGGGAAGTGGTGGGGGTCATGGGGCTGACGCCGGTGAGGTGGGAAGAGATGGAGCCGTACCTAAATAGGTTCCCGGACAGGGAGAAAGGTGAGTTGTTGTTGCGTGGTTTTCAGTTTGGTTTTGTGATCCCTTCCCCGGTTCATGCGGTCCCCCTTTCCCTACGGAATTTAAAGTCGGCAATGGAGTATCCGGAGGTAGTGTCAGACAAGTTGCGTAAAGAAGAGGGGTTGGGGCGCATGGCGGGACCGTTCCCGGTGCGGCCCGTTCAGGACATGGTTGTGTCACCGTTAGGGGTTGTTCCAAAAAAGGAGCCAAATAAATTCCGGCTTATCCATCATTTGTCGCATCCGCGGGGGTTGTCTGTAAATGATGGCATTGCGCCTGAGCTGTGCTCGGTGGTATATACGTCGTTTGACGCGGCAGTTGAGTGGGTGCGGCGGTACGGGGCGGGGGCCCTTATGGCAAAGACCGATGTGGAATCGGCTTTCCGGCTTCTCCCGGTTCAGCCGGACAGCCAGCGGCTGTTAGGGTGTTACTGGGAGGGGGCTTATTATATGGATCGGTGTCTCCCGATGGGTTGTTCAGTATCTTGCGCGTACTTCGAGGCGTTTAGTTCGTTCCTAGAGTGGGTAATCCGGGAAGTGGCAGGGTTAGAGTCGGTCATACATTATCTAGATGACTTCCTGTGTGTGGGCCCAGCGGGTTCGGAGGTGTGCGCCAATTTGCTGGGGGCAATACAGTGGGTCGCTCAGTGGTTTGGGGTTCCGTTATCTCCAGAGAAGACTGTGGGTCCCAGTACTTGTATAGTTTTTCTTGGCATTACCCTGGATTCGGTGGCATTGGAGTGTCGACTTCCTAAGGACAAGCTGGAAGCGTTGCGATTGGAAGTGAGCAGGGCGGGTCGGCTTCATAAGATTCAGCTGCGGGAGTTGCAGTCGTTGTTAGGAAAACTTAATTTTTCTTTTCGGATAATGCCCATGGGCAGAGGTTTTTGCAGGAGGTTGGCGTCAGCGACGGCGGGGGTTAGAGCCCCACATCATTTTGTGCGGTTGACGCGGGAGCATCGGGATGACTTGGCAGTATGGAGAGAGTTTTTGAATTTGTATAATGGAAAATCGTTGTTGATCTCGCCTGTGGTGGATAATGTGCAATAGGAATTGTTTACCGATGCTGCAGGTAGTGTGGGTTTCGGTATTTATTGTGGAGGACAGTGGTGAATGGGCCAGTGGCCGGAGGAATGGGTGTCGTTGGGACTGGTTCATAATCTTGTACTTCTGGAACTCTTCCCAATTGTGGTGGCGGTGGAGATTTGGGGGGAGCGTTTCGGTAAAAGCAAGGTGCGGTTCCACTGTGGTAATATGGGGGTGTTGTTGGCAAACAATAATGTAACGGCTTCTTCACCCCCGGTGGTGATGTTGTTACGGCGGCTGGTGTTGCGTTGTTTGGAACTCAATGCGTGGATTGTTGCGGTTCATGTTCCGGGGGTACAGAATGACATCGCGGATTCTCTCTGTCGCCTACAGTGGGAGCGGTTTCGGCTGTTGGCACCGGAGGCGGATCTGGAAGGGGTCGCGTTCCCGGGATGGCTTTGGGACGTGGTTTAAGAGCAGCACGAGGTTTGATCAAGTCTTCTCTAGCGCCTGGTACATGGTTGGCGTACGACGCGGCGTGGAGGGACTGGGTGTCGTGGTTAGCAGGTTCGCCCGGAGGCGGGTCGATGGAGGAACAAGTGGTAGCTTTGTTGGGGTTTTTGGGATGGGTCTCAGTGGAAGGCTGGTCGGTGTCTAAAGTGAATCGTTTCGTGTCAGCTTTGGCCTTTGGTTTTAAACTAAGGGGTGTAAAGGATCTGCCAGGCACTACGTCTGTGGATACTCCCAGGATTAATCAATCGACACCTGAGGCCGGACCTCTTAGACTGACTCCGGCTCCCACCAATCAGGGTGGCAGGCTCAGGAGTGGGAGAGCCTATCGCGGCCTGGTCAGTCAGAGTTAGCTCCGCCCCCTGTCCATTTATACCTGCCGTTTTCTCTTCCTCATTGCTTGTGTTTCTTCCTGGTTTCCTGGCCCCGCTACAGCCTTGCTCCAGCCTGCTACTGCCTTGCTTCAGCCTTGCTACAGCTTCCGCTTATCCTGCTTCGCTCTGACCCCGGCTTGCTTCCTGCTCCTTGCTCTGCGTTCGTAGTCTTCGTGACATCCTGATTCTGACTGGCTCGTTGACCACTCTGGTTTCCTCACGGTGTTCCGTGGGCTACTGCCCCTTCCCTTGCTTGTTCCCTGTTTGTATTCCCTTGCACTTAGTCAGCGTAGGGACCGTCGCCCAGTTGTACCCCGTCGCCTAGGGCGGGTCGTTGCAAGTAGGCAGGGACAGGGCGGTGGGTAGATTAGGGCTCACATTCCCCTTCCCCTTCTTCCTGCCATAACATAATCACAAGCCGATACCTAGTCTACCCTTTCTCCTACTCTATCATGGACCCCCTTGAGACCCTGACCCAGCAGATGCAGGGCCTCTCCCTACAGGTCCAGGCCCTGGCTCAGAGGGTCAACCAGCCTGACGCTGCCATAGTAGTGCCCCTCGCCTCACCTCTAGAACCTGACCTCAAGTTACCTGACCGGTTCTCAGGGGACCGTAAGACCTTTCTCTCCTTTCGGGAGAGTTGCAGACTTTACTTCCGTCTAAAACCTCACTCCTCAGGTTCCGAGAACCAGCGGGTGTGAATCATTATTTCCCGACTCCAGGAAGGGCCCCAAGAGTGGGCCTTCTCCTTGGCTCCTGACGCCCCTGAACTTTCCTCCGTTGATCGTTTTTTCTCTGCCCTCGGACTCATTTACGACGAGACTGACAGGACTGCCTTGGCCGAGAGTCAGCTGGTGACCTTACGTCAGGGTAGGAGACCGGTTGAGGAATACTGTTCTGACTTTAGAAAGTGGTGCGTAGCTTCTCGGTGGAATGACCCTGCCCTAAGGTGCCAGTTTAGGTTAGGCTTATCTAACGCCCTGAAGGATCTGCTTGTTAGCTACCCCTCTTCTGACTCCCTAGACCAGGTTATGGCCTTAGCAGTACGACTTGACCGACGTCTCAGGGAACGACAGCTTGAACGTTTCAGTGTTTTCCCCTCTGACCTCCCTGCGATTCCCCCCGAGGTCCCGTCTCCTCGCTCTCCCACGGAAGACTCGGAGGTACCTATGCAACTCGGGGCCTCCGTGTCCCCCCGACAACGTAGAGAGTTCCGCAGGAAGAATGGTCTCTGCTTCTATTGTGGGGATGACAAGCATCAACTGAACACCTGTCCCAGGCGCAAGAATAAGCAGCCGGAAAACTTCCGCGCCTAAGTGATCATCGGGGAGGTCACTTGGGCGCACAGGTATTTCCCGTTAATATGAAACGCAATAAAATATTGCTTCCCTTTCAGGTCTCGTTTGGTGGTCGGTCTGCCACCGGCAGTGCCTTCGTGGATTCAGGCTCATCTGCTAATATCATGTCTGTGGAATTTGCTATGTCTCTAAAGATGCCTTTTATTGATTTGCCTAATCCTGTCCCGGTAGTGGGTATCGACTCCACTCCTCTTGCTAATGGTTACTTTACTCAGCATACTCCTGTTTTTGAACTCCTTGTTGGCCCAATGCATTTGGAGCAGTGCTCTGTACTGGTGATGCAGGGATTATCGTCCGATCTGGTATTAGGTCTTCCCTGGTTGCAGTTGCATAATCCCACGTTTGACTGGAATACTGGGGATCTCACCAAATGGGGTAGTGAATGCCTGACGTCATGTCTTTCAGTTAACTCTATTTCTCCCCGTGAGGAGGTAAACACGCTACCTGAGTTTGTTCAGGACTTTGCTGATGTTTTCTCTAAGGAGGCCTCCGAGGTGTTGCCCCCTCATAGAGATTACGACTGCGCTATCGAATTGGTACCAGGTGCTAAGCTTCCTAAGGGTATGATATTTAATCTTTCATGTCCTGAACGTGAAGCCATGAGGGAATATATCCAAGAATGCCTGGCCAAGGGTTACATTCGCCCCTCTACTTCTCCTGTAGGTGCTGGCTTCTTCTTCATGGGGAAGAAGGATGGTGGTCTTAGGCCGTGCATTGACTATCGTAACCTGAATAAGGTCACGGTAAGGAACCAGTATCCCCTTCCTTTGATTCCGGATCTTTTTAATCAGGTTCAGGGGGCCCAATGGTTCTCTAAGTTTGATCTACGGGGGGCGTATAACCTTATCCGCATCAAAGAGGGGGATGAGTGGAAGACTGCGTTCAACACGCCCGAAGGTCATTTCGAACACCTGGTCATGCCCTTTGGGTTGTGTAATGCCCCTGCGGTCTTCCAGAATTTTATTAATGAAATTCTGAGAGATTACCTGGGAATTTTTCTTGTAGTGTACCTTGATGACATACTGGTGTTTTCCAAGGACTGGTCCTCCCACGTGGAGCATGTCAGGAAGGTGCTCCAGGTCCTCCGGGAAAATAATCTGTTTGTGAAAACCGAAAAATGTGTGTTTGGGGTACCAAACACCTCATTACCAGAAACTATTGGTGGCCTGGGTTGCCTAAAGACGTTAGGGCTTACGTCGCCGCTTGTGAGGTTTGTGCTAGGTCTAAGACCCCTAGGTCCCGACCTGCGGGCTTACTACGTTCTTTGCCCATTCCCAGAGACCTTGGACCCATATCTCCATGGATTTTATCACCGATTTGCCTCCATCTCAAGGCAAGTCGGTGGTGTGGGTGGTAGTAGACCGCTTCAGCAAGATGTGCCACTTTGTGCCCCTTAAGAAACTACCTAACGCCAAGACGTTAGCTTCTTTGTTTGTTAAACACATTCTGCGTCTCCATGGGGTCCCAGTCAATATAGTTTCTGACAGAGGGGTACAATTTGTTTCTTTATTTTGGAGAGCCTTTTGTAAAAAGTTGGAGATTGATCTGTCCTTCTCCTCCGCCTTCCATCCCGAAACCAATGGCCAAACGGAGAGGACTAATCAATCCCTGGAACAATATTTAAGGTGTTTCATCTCTGACTGTCAATTTGATTGGGTCTCATTCATTCCCCTCGCCGAATTTTCCCTGAATAACCGGGTCAGTAACTCGTCAGGGGTCTCCCCGTTTTTCTGTAATTTCGGGTTTAATCCACGGTTCTCCTCCGTTTCTCCTGGTAGTTCCAATAATCCCGAGGTAGAGGTCGTTCATCGGGAACTGTGCACAGTCTGGGCCCAGGTTCAGAAGAACCTAGAGGCGTCCCAGAGCGTACAAAAGATTCAGGCTGATAGAAGACGTTCTGCTAACCCCCGGTTTGTCGTCGGGGATCTGGTGTGGTTGTCGTCTAGGAACTTGCGCCTTAAGGTCCCGTCCAGGAAGTTTGCTCCCCGATTTATTGGGCCTTATAAGGTCATTGAAGTCCTCAACCCTGTATCCTTCCGTCTGGAGCTGCCCCCATCCTTTCGCATACACAACGTCTTTCATGCCTCCCTCCTTAAACGCTGCTCCCCGTCCTGGTCCCCCTCGAGGAAACCTCCTGTCCCCATTCTCACCCCTGAGGGGGTGGAATTCGAGGTGGCCAAGATTGTGGACAGTAGGATGATCCAGGGCTCCCTCCAGTACCTGGTCCATTGGAGAGGATACGGGCCGGAGGAGAGGACTTGGGTACCTGCTCGAGATGTTCACGCTGGGGTATTGGTCAGGAGGTTCCACCTTCTCTTCCCCACTAAACCAGGTCCTCTTAGTAAGGGTCCGGTGGCCCCTCATAAAAGGGGGGGGGGGTACTGTAAAGGATCTGCCAGGCACTACGTCTGTGGATACTCCCAGGATTAATCAATCGACACCTGAGGCCGGACCTCTTAGACTGACTCCGGCTCCCACCAATCAGGGTGGCAGGCTCAGGAGTGGGAGAGCCTATCGCGGCCTGGTCAGTCAGAGTTAGCTCCACCCCCTGTCCATTTATACCTGCCGTTTTCTCTTCCTCATTGCTTGTGTTTCTTCCTGGTTTCCTGGCCCCGCTACAGCCTTGCTCCAGCCTGCTACCGCCTTGCTTCAGCCTTGCTACAGCTTCCGCTTATCCTGCTTCGCTCTGACCCCGGCTTGCTTCCTGCTCCTTGCTCTGCGTTCGTAGTCTTCGTGACATCCTGATTCTGACTGGCTCGTTGACCACTCTGGTTTCCTCACGGTGTTCCGTGGGCTACTGCCCCTTCCCTTGCTTGTTCCCTGTTTGTATTCCCTTGCACTTAGTCAGCGTAGGGACCGCCGCCCAGTTGTACCCCGTCGCCTAGGGCGGGTCGTTGCAAGTAGGCAGGGACAGGGCGGTGGGTAGATTAGGGCTCACTTTCCCCTTCCCCTTCTTCCTGCCATAACAAGGGGGTTGGGGGACGTGACGAAAGATTTCTTGATTGTCCAGGCGTTGAAGGGGTTTCGGAAAAAGGGGGCGGGGCGGCCGGACGGCCGTCGCCCGGTTTCTTTCGCGCTTTTGGAGCAGTTAGGTGAAGCGTTGGGGAAGGTGTGTTTCTCGGGCTATGAGGTAGCATTGTTTCAGTTGGCTTTTTCATGGGCGTTTTTTTGGGGGCTTTAAGAGTGGGCGAGTTAATTTCCCCTAGTAAGAAGAGAGCGGGGGGTTTGACAGTGGAAGATGTAACAGGAGGAGGGGGGAGAGTGGAATTCTGGGTAAGGCGGTCGAAATCGGATCAAAGGAGAAAAGGTAAACGAGTGGTTCTGGGGGCGGTGGCAAGGGCGGGGTTGTGCCCGGTGAAATGCTATGAGCGGTACGTCGCGCTGCGAGGGTGTAGGGGGGGGGGGCGCTGTTATGTCATACGGATGGGGCTTTCTTGTCAAGGTGCCAGTTTACAGCTGTCTTCCGTAGATGTTTGCAGGTGTTGGGTTTGGATAAAGGTATTTTATTCACCACACTCCTTTCGTATAGGAGCAGCCACGGAGGCTGCGTCATGGGGGTTGGGGCCTGATGTGGTGAAGCGCATAGGTCGTTGGGAGTCGGGGAGGTATAAGTCCTATGTGCGTCTCCACTTTATGTGATTTGTTTTCTCGTATCAACGTGCTGTTTTTGGTTGGTGTTATCGTTGTTATTCTTCTATTTCAGATGGTACACCGGCACTGGTGTGGATTCTTGGGCACTCATATGTGCACTGGGGGGCGTTAAGGGCGGATGTGCGGCCAGATGGGCGGCAACTGGGGTTCCAAAGGTCGGCGGTGGTGATACGGTGGCTGGGCACACGCGGTATGGTGTGGAGTCGAGTTTTGCCGGATTTCCATCGGTATGCGCAGTTGGATCGGGTTCCTGATTTGTTGGTCCTTCATGTAGGGGGAAACGACTTAGGTACTCGCCCGTTTAGAGAATTAATTCGGGATGTGAAGTATGACCTTCTCCGGCTTTGGTCCTGTTTTCCGAAGGTAAAGGTGATTTGGTCGGAAATAGTGCCGCGTAGTGTATGGAGAAATGCGCGTTCGGTAGAGCGTGTGAACAAGGCGCGGGTGAAAGTCAATCGGGCGGTTTCCAGCTTTGTGGTAAAAACGGGGGATTTTTTGTGCGGCACTACGATTTCGAGGATGGCCAAGGGAAGTATTGGCTAGGTGATGGAGTGCATCTCAATGCGGTGGGCATTGACCTATGGGCCTTGCGGATTCAGGAAGGAATCGAGCGGGCGATGATGGATGGTGGGGGCTCGCATACTTAAAGGTGGTCTAAGTATGCTCGTGTGGCGGATTGGGGGGTCCTTGGAGTTGGTGGTAATTTGAAGTAGGGGATTCATCAGAGGTATGGTCCCTAACAAATACATAATTGCTCATGGAGATGGGCGTATTTTGGACTCCTGCTGGGTGGTGTCCCGGGGAGTGGTTTTACATACTTGGCAAGCCAACTGAGGAGCAGAAAGGTGCCTCTGAGCCTGTAGGGGACGGCTGGGGGTAAGTAGCTATACAGGGGGCAGTTAGGCGCCAAAGTTTTGGAGCTCCAAGGACTTCCCCTTTCCTAGTAATGTTATTTATAAAGGAATGTTTTATGTTCATGTAAATTTGTTAATAAAATGGCTGCTGTGGCCGAAAATGTCCAACCCACTGTCTCGTGTGTCTCACTGGGGGAGGGGAGAGTGACATGGGAGGAGGGGAAAAAGGCCTGGAAGCAAGAAAGGGGGTGGACAGTATTGATGGGAAGGTTAAGCAATAAGGGTTCGAAATGGGGCGAGCTCTGTAATCCCATGGTCAAGAAATAGCCGGACACATCATGCAATGATTGGGGGAGGCAAACATGACCAGGGTTGCAGGGGAGAAGGAATGAGGTGAAAAGTTCAAGGGAAGGAGGGTGAGAAAGGTGGAGGGGAGGGGGCGTGGTGGACAGAGGGAATATAGGAAGGGTGAGAGACAGTTTCGCGCCATTCACGCCCCAGGAAAGCAGTTAGACTTGTCCCGCCCGCCCTCCCTTAAGATAGGGTTATGTTTTGTTTAGCAATGTGGATTCTTTGTTGCTGCTGGTGTTTTTTCTTTTACAGGAGTCGGCTGGTGGTAACTGGTAGGAGCGGAGTCACGGTGGCTTTGTTGGCGGATTGGGGGGTCCTTGGAGTTGGTGGTAATTTGAAGTAGGGGATTCATCAGAGGTATGGTCCCTAACAAATACATAATTGCTCATGGAGATGGGCGTATTTTGGACTCCTGCTGGGTGGTGTCCCGGGGAGTGGTTTTACATACTTGGCAAGCCAACTGCGGAGCAGAAAGGTGCCTCTGAGCCTGTAGGGGACGGCTGGGGGTAAGTAGCTATACAGGGGGCAGTTAGGCGCCAAAGTTTTGGAGCTCCAAGGACTTCCCCTTTCCTGGTAATGTTATTTATAAAGGAATGTTTTATGTTCATGTAAATCTGTTAATAAAATGGCTGCTGTGGCCGAAAATTTCCAACCCACTGTCTCGTGTGTCTCACTGGGGGAGGGGAGAGTGACATGGGAGGAGGGGAAAAAGGCCTGGAAGCAAGAAAGGGGGTGGACAGTATTGATGGGAAGGTTAAGCAATAAGGGTTCGAAATGGGGCGAGCTCTGTAATCCCATGGTCATGTCTGCAGTGTGATGATGCCCTGCAGCCTGCCTGTGGCTCTGGTGTTTTGCCACTTCTATGATGGCATCATTCAGTTAATATGTGGGGGGTTTTCCGGTTACTGTATGGCAGTGTTATTTGATCACTTTATGGCCGAGTTATTCTGTAAGAGCTTACAGGTAGAGGAAAGGGAGGACTGGGAGAAGGTCCTAGGAAGCAGCACAAGCATTAGTTATATAGTGGTTGTACATGTAGCAGAATTGCAGGGTATATATAAAGCACATTACTTTATTGTAACGTGTCTTTTTTCTTTTAAAAGACGGAAATCCATCCAGCTCAACCTCTTATCCAGTGTTAACATGGAGGAAGACAAATTAACCCCTATGAAACAAGAGGCCAATTTTTTTCATTTTAGAGGGAAAAAATCATTACTTCCTGGCACCAAATATGGCAATTATCACAATACACGTAGATCTTTGACAGGTCCTTAGTAGGTCACAGAGGCCTTAATTCAACAATAAGGGCACTTTAGTAAACAAGTTTTGGACTAAAGCATCAGTGAAGCTGAGTTTAGATAGGCATTCGTATTTCCGTTTTCGTGCCAGATTAGTCACACAGTGGACACCAACGGTGCGCGATGGAACCCAGTCATTTTAATGGGGTCTGTCGGGTTTCCATCATGGTGTCCCTCATTTTAATGGAAAAAATAGTGCTGCATGCTGCAATAACGGGTGGGGTCTTCAATGCAGATGTGAACAAAGCCTAAATGTTATTACCATAGTCTTATTACCATAGTTCATAGGAAATCTCTGTTTTTGTTTGTTACCATACTGCCTGACAAATTCTTCTCTCCTCTGTTCAAACTAATGAGTTGTACTGTGAAAATATGATGTGTTTCTGCTACGATTTTTTTGTAGAAATCATTTTCAAACTTATCAGAATTTAATTGGAACATGTATTTTTGTGGGGAAAAAAACATAAGTGAAAATAGCAACCAGCGTAAGTACATCATATGGCCTAAACAAGGTTGCTTCTTTTCTGTGTGAATTTTTTTTTTATATCACAGGATATCTTAAAACCATAGAGGCCGTCTTTACTGTAGTCACTAAGAGGCCTTATTCCGATACATACGCTTTTTCGCAGTGCATCAGAATAAGCACGTGTGTCCCGTGCTGGGAGGAGCAGGTGCAATGGCTGTCTATCTAAGACAGTCGGGCTCCTGCTGTAATGGCTGGAATCTGAGTTACTTCAAATCTCGGTAGTTTAAGGCCTTGTTCACACGGCGCTCAAAAAAAATGACGTGTAAACATGTAAAAACCGCTAGCGTTTTTGTAAATCCCTTTTTAAAATACAGACAATTTAGACGCATTTTTTGATGCATTTTTGGTGCTTTTTTGGCACATAATTAGGACTCTCATTGACAATGGGAATTAGGCGCATTTTTGGTGTATTTTTGGCGCGTTTCATGCGCCAAGAATTGACCTGATGCTTCTTTTTTTACTTGACACGTTTTTTAAACGATTGCGTAAAAAAAAGTGTCGTATGCACTACAATGCGCTTTTCTATTGATGTCAATGGAAAGCTAAAAGCAAGTGATTTTGTGAAAGTGTAAGAAAAATTCTCAACGACCCAAACAATAACATTAACACCAGGCTATTGGCGTAACCCCCCCCCCCCCCCCCCACAAAAACACTTTTTTTTCATACTCCTAAAATCTACATGTCGTCCTGCAAAAAAATAAGCCCTCATACGGCTTCATCGGTGGAAAAATTTAAAAACTTATTTTTGTTTAAAAGCGTTTTTATTGTGCAAAACTAGTAAAACATAAAAAAAAACTATACAGCTTTGGTATCGCAGTAATAATACCGAACTGTAAAATAAAGTTAAAATGTTTTTTTACGCTGCACGGTGAATGGCGTAAATTTAGAATGCAAAAAACAATTGTGGGGCTGCTGGTTTTTTAAATCCCCCCCCCCCCCCCCCAAAAAAAAAACCAAAGTTAATAGCAGTTAATTAATAAATCATGTACACGCCAATATGATGTCATTGCAAAATACAACTCATCCTGCAAAAAACATGCCGTCATACCGCCATGTTGATGGAAAACAAAAAAGTTATGGCTCTTTGAATGCGAGGATAAAAAAAACTGCTTAGCCATTAAGGGCCAAAATTCGCTGGTTATTAAAGGGAAAAGAACCTTCTGTATTACAGTAGATCTCTGCCTGATCAAGGTTACCTATCCCTGCTCTTCAGCAGGTGTCATTGTTAAAAATTATTTGTATGAAATTGTAAAACATTTGTATGTTATAAGCTGAGCAGATAGAGGACATCCTTGAAAGGTACAGCAAGGTTCATGACTAAATGTACTAAGGTACCTACTGTAAATGATACTTTTGGGAAACTAGAAGGAAACAGAGAACCATTCCTATGTTAATCTCCATAGCTTTAAAATATGATTTTCAACAAGATGGATGTGATGTTTGGGTTTCTACATACTTTTGAAATGCTGCATATCATAACATGCAATGTCATATAAACTGAGTTTTTAACTCAAAGGGTAACTAAACATTTGACAAACCTCTGACATGTCATAGTAACATGTCAAAAGTTTTGATTGGTGGGGGTCCGACCACTGAGACCCCCATCAATCACTAAAAAGAAGCGGCAGATGTGCTCGTGTGAGCGCTCAGCCGCATAGTGTCTGTTCAGCTTTTTCCCGAGATGAATGTATCGCAGTATGGACTCAATAGAAAGTCTATGAACCCGTACTCCGATACATCAGCTTTCCGGAGGAAGCCGAACAGAAACTAAGCAGCTGAGCGCTCACACCGCTTAGTTTTTGCGATTGGTGGGGGTTTCAGTGCTCGGACCCCCACTAATCAAAACTTCTGACATGTCGCTATAGCATGTCAGAAGTTTGTCAAACGTTTAGTCTGTGTAAGGCCATGTTCACACGTTTAGGACTTAATGAGGATTTAGGATTCCCCACCTAAATCCTCACTAAATACACTGACATTTAGGGCGGATTTACACGAGCGTGTGCATTTTGCGCGCGCAAAAAACGCGGCCTTTTGCGTGCGCAAAAGGCACTTAACAGCTCCGTGTGTCATGTTCATATGGTGCACGGCTGCGTGCTTTTCACGCAGCCGCCATCATAAATGACACTCCGTTTGGATGTTTGTAAACAGAAAAGCACGTGGTGCTTTTCTGTTTACATTCATTTTTTTACTGCTGTTGCGCGAATAACGCGCGTCCCACGGAAGTGCTTCCGTGTGGTGCGTGTGATTTTCACGCACCCATTGACTTCAATGGGTGTGTGATGTGCGGAAAACGCAGAAATATAGAACCTGTCGTGAGTTTTACGCAGCGGCCTCACGCTGTGCAAAAATCACTGACAGTCTGCACTGCCCCATAGACTTGCATAGCTCCGTGCGACCCGCGTGAAATTCACGCGGGTTGCACGGACAAAAATCACGTTCGTGTAAATCCACCCTTAATGCAAGTAAATGGGGGTTTTGGAACCCCATTTACATGCAGTGGAAAAAAATCCACGTGATATAATGAACTCACTGTAGATTTTAAAATGCACAGCATGTTCATTATTTGCAAGTAACAGATTACCCCCACTGAATTAAAATGGGGCTAATCTGTCTGTGGATTCATTGGCACATCCGTGGCAAAAGACCAAGTTTCAGCCTATTAAAAAAATCCCTGTTAAATTTGCGTATGGTAAAACCAATACATGTGAACGTACTGTAGCCCAAAAGTATATGCAGGGCCGATTCTAGCTTTTCTGCTGCCTTAGGCGAAAATTGATATGGCGCCTCCCAGATCTTGACTGATATCCCCCTAACTTTTCTACATTACTACCAGCCTCTTCCATTGCCTTGTATTCCCCTGGCATGCGCGGTGCAGCGATAAAGCCAGGCAGAGTATGCATCACTGTACGGTGCATGCCATGGAGTACAAGGCAGCAATGGATTTCATTGCACAAGATCCGCAGCAGAATACAGTAGCAGCAGAGTGGATGAGATTTAAAGATATCTCATCCACCCGCTGAGTAAATGATGAGTGGAAAAAAACACTCAGAAATTGACCTGCGGTGCAGATTTTTTAATCCGCAGCATTTAAATTGTATATGTGTAATCACTGCCTATTTGTTGCGGGGTTTCCCTATTTAATTCAATGGAAAGGTAAAACCTGCAACAAATAGCAGATGTAGTGGGGTGTTTTTGCGGCGGAAAAGCAGCGATTCCACCGAATAAAGGCCATTCAAAAAAAATAAAAATCTTATACTTACCCTGAATTCTGTGTTTCTTCGTCCAGGCTGGCCTCCTGGGATGACGTTTCATCCTATGCCAATCACAGCCTGCAGAGGTCACACGGAATGAAACATTATCCTAGGAGGCCGGGCTGTAGGATGGCGGAGGGCTCACGTCACCATGGCTACGTAAGTATGAAACTTTTTTTTGGGTGCAGTTTTCCGCAGGGGACATTCCGGACGAAAAACCGCCACAATTTGGGGCGTTTTTCAGCCGGAATTTCCTGTGGTGGACAGGGCACAGTACACCGCGTTATCTGCCCTGTGTGAACTTACCCTACCAGTTAAATAAATACAACAGCTATAGAGTCCTACACACACACACACACACACACACACACACACACACACACACACACACACACATTATGTACATCACACACACGTTATGTACGTCACACACACATTATGTGCATCACACACACATTATATACATGTACACATCACAGACACTAATGTGCACATTGCATACACACTTCATATACACACATAAGCACATTATACACATATAAGGTACACATTGTAAACACACAAACACACACATGCACGTACTTGTTATGTAGGATGTTGCAGAGGGAGAGGTTCAGCAGCTATATAGCACCAGCACCTCTCCTGCTCATAGCACAGCACTGCCTGCAGACACTCTTCCCCGCCCCTTCCCTCACGTCCCGACTGGTAACAGCAGCAGGAGCAAAGGTTCGAGTGAAGAGCAGAAAAGGGGAGGCTGGTGAGGGAGCTTTTAAGGTGGCACAGTGAGTTTTATTAAGGTAACAGCATAGACTACAGCTGCCAATACCTGGGAGTCAGACTGGAGTTTTAGCTGCTGTGCTGCCCCCTTAGAAATTCTGTATCCTGATGTCTGAGGCCAGAAGCTCATCTCGCCTCATGGCAGGTGCGGCCCTGAGTATATAAAATACCAATTCAACATCTAGTAAATGTTTTAAGATTCAATAAAGTTCTCAGAATATTGACAAACCATACCTTCCCTAGTTTGTAAAATCAACGTAGAGAGATAGAAAAGTACAATTACAATTATGTGCTCCTTACCAAGTTATAAAATACATAAATACATAAACAGAATGATGGGCTCCAGGTCAGCATATTCTATAGTCCAATTTTTTAATCTAAAACAAATCAGGATAAAAACTTGTGTTTCAATGTCCTGGGATCTAAACTGCTCAAGAAATGCAAATAACAAAAGAACTCAAGTGCCCAAGCCTAGTGCTCATGTCAAACAAATCAGAGCACTATGAATTAGCTCAAAATACAGTTAAAATTCATAGCACTTGCCTCCAATGTCAGTAAATTTATTTATTTCCTGTTGCTTATATAGCGCCACCATATTCTGCAGTGCTGTACAGAGAATGTCACAATCTAATTTCCCTAACACACACACACACACACACACACGCACACACACACGCACACACACACACACACACACACACACACACACACACGGGTCAATTTCGTAAGAAGCCTGTTCACCCATCAGTATGTGTTTAGAGTGTGGGAGAAAAAAAACACAAATACCTACAAACTCCATGCATATAGACAAATCAAGGGTAGGAACAGCACTGTGATTCCTTGCCTGTTAAGGCTGGTGCTCAGCTTTCAAACAGGGAGTGACCTCTCCCTGCACAAACGTGTATCCAAAAAAGAGAGATAGAAGCAGCACTCAAAAAAAACCTCTGGTTTATTCATCCAGCATCCACTGCAACGTTTCACCTTCTCTATGAAGGCTTTTTCAAGTCAAGTGTGTTAAAGCATACACGTGTATATACAGGGGGCAAAGCCCAGACAATCAGTGTTACAAATCAGTACATAATTAATAAAAAATATAAAAATACATAAATATTATAAATATAAAGTGACAAGTGAAGCAAAATTCAGATAGTGAACATGAGTTATGACATGATGCAATAATACAAACAGATGATGCAACATGTCTAACATATAAAAATGGATCTTTATGATTGATTAAACCAACACAGTGTAATTGATTAAAAATTAGATCAGCTGGCACTCACCGATCTATGAAAGGAAAAAAGGTAATCATGAGACTCATATGTAACGCACGTAATCGTCCGTAGTCATCCAAACCGGCGTTAAACACACCATACTGTGCATGCCCGCAGGGAGCGCATAGATTGGATAAACTGAACGTCAAATCAAATAACGTCAGGGCAACATGGAGCAGCAGAACCTCAAGTATGTCTCGCGAGATTCAACTATAGAGACGTCATCCCTTGTTTGGTATTCAAAACCGCCATCTTCAAAGAGGGAATATCGCAATCCCAGCCAGGTAAATCCATAGTTTAACCATAACCTATTTTTGTTACATAAAAGAGGATAGTTATCTCAAAAGGGGAATTTATAAGATCCAACATGTCATTCCAACAAAAGGGAAGACGGTCCGTTCGCATTTACGCAAACAACGTCATTTAGGCAATTTTCGTTCAGGCACTTACAAGGTATTCAACCTCCCGGTACCGATCACATCTCTCCTTATCCATAAGAGAGTAACCTGTCTCCAGTCACCACATAGATCTCCAGCGGATATATCATCCCCAAGAGGTTTTATAGTGGGTACTAGCCAAGAGGCGAATAAGCCTAATTGACTCTATCAGAGCGTGTCATATTCTAATGACTATTATTATTAAAAGTTTATTAGTGCAATGACTGCTGCCAATCGAGACGCCACCGATCTCATAGTGGATACACATACAGGATCAGAATTAATAAGATTTAAAATATAGAAAAATGGACAGATTAATCCAAGGTACTCATGCGGTACCGCTGCACCATATGAGCAATAGAAAATTCAAAAAAATTACATTCATTATATAATTTTATCAACATAAATGTAGTCTAGAAGAACAACAGTCACATATGAGTCCAACGATTCCTTCTTCCGATCGTGTGATTCCAATAACAATTATGAAGTAGTCCTTAAAAAAGAAGAAAAAAGGAGAATGTCACTATACAGTCACCTTGGAATATATAATCAAGATATTAACACACATATTATATTCCAAATACCAGCCATCTATGTGTCAACAGGATTTATTGGAAGAAATACAGGCCAAAAGAGCAAATCCAGATGTATTAATATATACAAAAAATTCATTTGGACAACGGAGGTATGTTATTAAGTGAGCCTAGCATTAACCTTATCTATACACATTGAGTGGATAATCCACATTCAGACCATAAGGATGTAAGGAATTAAGTTTTGTAATCCACTGTATTTCACGTTGTTTTAAAATCAGTTCCCTGTTACCTCCCCGTTTTAATGGGGAAACCCCATCAATGATGGTAAATTTAAGTTGCTGTACTGTGTGTCCAGTTTCAGCAAAATATCGTGCTACGGGCAATTCCACCTTTTTGGTCCTTATACTAGATTTATGATTGTTCAATCTCAAACGACATTCTGTCATAGTCTCACCCACATAGATTAAATCACACGGGCACTGTAGTATGTATATTACATATTCACTTCTACATGTCTAGAAGGAATTAATGTTATAGATTTTATGTGTCTTGGGGTGGGTTTAGACATCCCCCTTAATCATGAGGGGACAGTTGTCACAGGAAAGACAAGGGAAACATCCCTTGCGTGTCCTGCAAGCCTGTCTACCATGTATACTGCCAACATCTGTTCTGACCAATTTGTCTTTCAAATTACGACATCTTTTGTAGGAAAATAGAGGAGGGGAACAAAATTCTGAAACCTTATCATAAAAGTTTCCCAAAACGTGCCAATGTTTTCTAATGATTCCTGCAACATTAGCGCTCCCAGTGCTAAAAGTAGATACCATCGGGAGTCTTTTATCCTTAGTTGTTCTGTCTCTTTTCTCACTCAAAACCTCCCCATCCAATTGTTGTACCCTATCTAGATGTATTTTAACAATCTTTTTCAGATAACCCCTGTTTAAAAACTTATGCATCATCTCATTTAGTCTGGTATCCAGATCATTTGGGTCATCCACTATCCTCTTTACCCTAAGCAACTGGCTAAAGGGCAGTGACCTAATCATCCTGTTCGGATGATGACTAGTGAAATCAAGCAAAGTGTTACAATCAGTAGGTTTCGTATATAAATCAGTCTTCAATCTACCATCCTGAATAAAGACCATCGTATCCAAAAAGGTAAGGTTTGTATCTGAAACCCTCTTAATAAATTTTATATCTGGATCTATATTATTAAGAACATCAAAAAACTGCTCCAAACCTAATATGTCCCCTGTCCAAACGAGGAAGATGTCGTCGATGTATCTCCACCACCTCAGCACAGAGCTGAAGTGGTGGGATACATAGACCGACATCTCCTCAAGGTCCGCCATGACTATGTTGGCATATGTGGGTGCCACATTCGAGCCCATGGCGGTACCTCTCAACTGCAGAAAAAACTCATCATTGAACAGGAAATAATTACACGTAAGGACAATCTCAAGTAGTCCCAAGAGAAAATTCTTGCACTCTGTAGAAAAGTCAGAAAAGTCAGTCCGATCAAGTACCGTCTTAACACTGTTCAAGCCTCGTTCATGATTGATGGACGTATAGAGACTCGTCACATCGAACGAGACTAACAGTGCTCCCGTAGGTATAGAGACCTCCCTGATCTTGAGCAAAAAATCAGAGGTGTCCCTCTGATATGATCTGGCTGATGTCGCAAATCTCCTAAGGACCTTATCTAAGAAGATCGCCATAGGGCTTAGTAAGGAATCCCTACCTGAGACTATTGGTCTACCAGGGGGTATAGTCAGATTTTTATGTACCTTGGGCAAGCAATACAGCATAGGCGTAATCGGATATTTTGGAATCAGAAATGAGTGTAAATCAGTATCAATGATATCACATGTAAAAGCAGTGTCTATAAGAACCCGCATACGTTTCTCTATGTCCCTCCCAGGATCAAGAGACATCCTTTTATAGACATTGATATCTCCAAGCTGTCTATACACTTCCTGTAAATACATCGTTCTTTCCATAATGACAACCGCACCTCCGTTATCGGCAGGTTTAATCACCAGGTCGTCGTTATGGACCAAATCATTAAGGGCCTTTTTCTCCCCAACCGTTAAATTGTCCTGTGCTCTCAATTTTAAACCTGTTAAGCATTCTTGTTTAAATTTCTCAACGTCCTTCAAAACGGACAGAACAAACGTTTCAACCACCTGTAAACATGCAGGTGGCTGGAAATGACTCTTGTTGAATAATTGCCATTCTTTAAGACATAATTCCTGACATTTTATTACGTCATCCCGTCCAGGAATTACTTCCTGTTGTGAAAACCATGCTTTCAGGCGTACAGATCTAAAAAAATTGTTTAAATCAATATCTAATTGCAGCCAATTTATGTTAGTTACAGGACAAAACGATAGACCTTTGCTCAAAACAGAAAATTCCAAAGGGGTTAAACAGTGTGCAGATATATTTACCACTGATTTAAGTTTGGAGGCACCTTCCTCCCCATTTGTGTATTTAGTTTGGGATGCTTCATACTTCTGGTTCTTGAGCCATCGATTATAGTGTCTACCTCCCCTCCTTCTGCGACGCTGCCGTCCCTGCGGGCATGCGCAGTATGGTATGTTTAACGCCGGTTTGGATGACTATGGACGATTACGTGCGTTACATATGAGTCTCATGATTACCTTTTTTCCTTTCATAGATCGGTGAGTGCCAGCTGATCTAATTTTTTATCAATTACACTGTGTTGGTTTAATCAATCATAAAGATCAATTTTTATATGTTAGACATGTTGCATAATCTGTTTGTATTATTGCATCATGTCATAACTCATGTTCACTATCTGAATTTTGTTTCACTTGTCACTTTATATTTATAATATTTATGTATTTTTATATTTTTTATTAATTATGTACTGATTTGTAACACTGATTGTCTGGGCTTTGCCCCCTATATATACACGTGTATGCTTTAACACACTTGACTTGAAAAAGCCTTCATAGAGAAGGTGAAATGTTGCAGTGGATGCTGGATGAATAAACCAGAGTTTTTTTGAGTGCTGCTTCTATCTCTCTTTTTTGGATACAAACTCCATGCAGATGTTGCCCTTCCTTTGATTCAAACTGAGGACCCCAGTGCTGCAAGGCAACAGTGCTAACCACTGAGCCACCATGCTGTTTGTAGACCCAGAAGCTGTTTCGGCCTGACTGAGATTATATGGCCTAAAGTGACACTCCCCTCCCCCCGCCACAAGCTGTCAGAGAAGATCATTGTGTATTTTAATATTCATGGAAATTCACAGATCCAAAAAATTAAGGGCTTGACAACCCAAGTAACAAAGCTGGTGGGATAAACAGAACAAAATTAAGCACAGAGAGACAACCATCCCCCAATTATTGAGAACCAATAGCAAATGATAAAACGTAGCCTTTATTAAAGTTTAAACTAAAAGGGTGATAATAGATCCTACTACGAAAAACCCTAATAAAACCCTGAAGTGACCCTGCCTAGTCAGAGCACCGCCCCGACAGGGGCGTCCCCAACGTACAGCCTACCCTTAAAGACCCTTTTATACAGGACAATGATCGGGCAATCGAACGCTCATTTCCAATCATTGCCATATATAAATAGCAAACGCTCGTTCTTCGGCTGTTCTGTTAGTTAATGCGGCCAATATAATGATCGCTATTCGACAGTATATCTCCCTGTGAAAAGTGAGATGCGCTGCCGACATGATGGAAATGTATGGGGATGATCCACATATATTACTAATCATATCTCCATGTGAAAGGAGCAAACATGTGTCAAGCTGCTTCGTTGATCGACGCTCGTTTTCAGCGTCAATATCGGGCCTTGTAAAAGGACCTTAAGCCGGCCCTAATAATGTCCTACAAATAGCCTACCGTTAAGCAATAATATGCAAAAATGTGGGATGAAACAAATGTACTCAAGCAGTCCACAGAAGCTCTGCACAACACTCAAAAAAACAGAATGAATAATATTATTCCAAATAGAATATGATGTTAAAGACAAAATGAATCAACATAATCCCGACACGTTTCCCTTGTCAATGCACAGGTTTATCATGGGACAAGGCCTGTACAGCACAGTTATTATAGTAACATATTTATTAATGGTAGTAGTCTCTGAGCTAGAATATAAAACGAAATGTCATATTTTCATAGTCGATCCCGGTGGTACAAAAATGTATTGTATACATCGTTTACGGTACCTGTCCGACAAAAAACAAGGACAATTTTGTCCCAAATGTCTGCTCTGCTTCGGCGTCTTGTGGTTAGAAGCGCACACTCTCCTCCGCTTGAGTCATGAGTAGCGCTGTAGGCTCCACAGATCTTCATGTTTCTCAAGCCAAATAAAACAGCTTTGCATCCCTTAATAGCTCATCCAGGCCAGGTGGAATTTGCAGAAAAAAGGAACTAAAGACAGAGACAAACACTGGGTGGGACCTGGTTAGGTAAATAACAAACACTGCGGTTATTATAAAAACGTGCAAGATAAATTCTTGTTTCATAGCGTGTTAGCTTGATAAAACAAGCTCACAATCCTTAGAAGTATGTCCGACTGATTTTGTCTAGTACGGCTTTGTCATGAACATAATTCTGAGGTACAGCATTGCCATAAAAAACATCAGTAAAAGTCACTTAGGGCTTAAATGCTACAATGAATAAAATCAGAGCTAGTAAACAAAATAAATACTATCTCTGAATAAAACAATTTAGGTCCAGTTCAATATTCAATCCTCCTGGTGACATTGTATTTATGCATTTATGAATTCTTTTTAAGACAAAGGTTTTATTACATTCCCACCTCCCCAATTACGTTCTACTTTACAGATTCCCATCATTTTAAGATGTTTAGGATCTTTATTATAGACGGTAGAAATAATGTGCCAATGTTCATTTTGGTTTTTTTTCTCATCCTTTCTCCGTCTTTAGTATAGTTAGTCATACAAGGGGTAATTCTACTTTCTTATCTACATTTTTTATTTTACTTTTCATGCCATCTAGAAGTAACTACTTATCCAAACTACCCACTTCTGCTAATGCTTTCTTTATCACTGAGATAGAATACCGCCTAGTGTCATATGAGCTTTTCTGTGTGAGTGTTGCTCTACCATTGTCTCTTCTTTGATACCGTTATTTTTAGTGCAGTTGACTGACTATTAAGTAAACCCACTTAGAAAAAAAAAAGGAAAAACAATGCAAAATCAAAACATTGCACTGTTGCTATGGGTAACAGACCATATCGGCCCCTAGAGAGACCGATGCAAGACTATGACAAACTGTTATACCTTAGACTGAATACCAAGCTGGGTTAATGCATATTAGCTGACTAGACATCATTATAATAGATTCAAAGTCTCGTAAACTTTAAATCAGCTAGAAAATGAGTAAATAGTTAAATATCCCCTTAGCACATGACAGAATGTCAAAGTGAAATCTTGGGATAACAGTCAATGTGCGGTCCGAAGAACGACACGATGTAGGGGATGGTCTAGACTTCGCTCTTTTCAGGGCAGGTGCTCCGACTATAATATAGTTCAGACTATGGAAGATGTTCATGAATTACAGGCAGATTTAAACAAACTAAGTGTTTGGGCGTCCACTTGGCAAATGAAGTTTAATGTAGATAAATGTAAAGTTATGCATCTTGGTACCAACAACCTGCATGCATCATATGTCCTAGGGGGCGCTACACTTGCGGATTCACTTGTTGAGAAGGATCTGGGTGTACTTGTAAATCATAAACTCAATAACAGCATGCAGTGTCAATCAGCTGCTTCAAAGGCCAGCAGGATATTGTCGTGTATTAAAAGAGGCATGGACTCGCGGGACAGGGATGTAATAATGCCACTTTACAAAGCATTAGTGAGGCCTCATCTAGAATATGCAGTTCAGTTCTGGGCTCCAGTTCATAGAAAGGATGCCCTGGAGTTGGAAAAAATACAAAGAAGAGCAACGAAGCTAATAAGGGGCATGGAGAATTTAAGTTATGAGGAAAGATTGAAAGAATTAAACCTATTTAGCCTTGAAAAAAGAAGACTAAGGGGGGACATGATTAACTTATATAAATATATTAATGGCACATACAAAAAATATGGTGAAATCCTGTTCCTTGTAAAACCCCCTCAAAAAACAAGGGGGCACTCCCTCCGTCTGGAGAAAAAAAGGTTCAAGCTGCAGAGGCGACAAGGCTTCTTTACAGTGAGAACTGTGAATTTATGGAATAGCCTACCGCAGGAGCTGGTCACAGCAGGGACAGTAGATGGCTTTAAAAAAGGGTTAGATAATTTCCTAGAACAAAAAAATATTAGCTCCTATGTGTAGAAATTTTTCCTTCCCTTTTCCCTTCCCTTGGTTGAACTTGATGGACATGTGTCTTTTTTCAGCCGTACTAACTATGTAACTATGTAACTATGTAACTATATGGTCCTCCCCAGAGACGCAGGAAATCAAGGAAACAGGGGAGTGGCAATTTTCTATATACCACAGGCGATTCCGATTCCACTGATGAAGCTAACCACGTACCTTTTTTAGACAAAGGTCCACTTGGAAACATGGACGGTCTTGGAGGGGGGGACGGAAACACCAACGGCAACGTAAGAGGCCAATTCCGCTCGAGATCGAGACCCCCGATGAGGAGGAATCCTCCAAGAACGAAAACATAGTGGTAAATATCTCTTCTATTGATCTTACGAATGACCAACTACAAGTATTACAGAAGGGACTTTCATTTTGTCTTGATACTAATGTTGATTGGTTCCGATTAGATTTGGACCTCAAAGGTTTTTTTAGACGTCTGAACCTTAAAGTGTTGTTTTCTAAAGAGAGTGTTACTATTTGTGATAAGGTTGATTCCAATTGTATTTTTCAATCTAACAAATTAGGTCTTAGACCGATTAGCACATATATGCCTCCCTCTAGCCCAGTCATTGAGACGTTTTCCAAGATTGTGTTAGAAGAGATAAGGATATTAAAAGAGAGTACTATTCATGATACTAGGATCAATTCAAATCTATCCAGAAAGGAAAGGAAGGCTTTGAAGGAACTCATGAGCAATAAGGAGATTACCATAAAACAGGCCGATAAGGGCAGGGCCACAGTTATTTTAGACAGCAATAAATATGAATCCGAAATTTATAGACAACTGGCAGATATGGAAATATACCAATTATTACCCAGAGACCCCAAACCTGATTTACTCAGAGAGATTAAAGTGATTATTGATGTTGCAGTGGTACAAGGTATTATTGACCAACAATTAGGGCATTTTTTGAAGGTAGAGGAACCCATTACTCCAGTACTATATACACTTCCTAAGATTCACAAAAATCTACATGCCCCCCCAGGTAGACCTATCGTATCAGGGAGAGGTTCTATTTTCAATAACATTGCCATCTTTCTGGATAAAGTTTTGAGAGATTTCGCCATCAAGGCAAAATCATATATCAAAGATACGACAGATTTTTTGTGTAAATTAAAGAACATCGAGGCGAGAGGTCCACTATTGCTAGTCTCGTTTGACATTGTATCTCTATATACCAGCATTGAACACAATAGAGGTTTAAGGGCAGTTGAGAATTGCCTCGCCAGCGCCGGATGTGACCCAGGGTGTAGACGCTTCATCCTCCAGCTGCTGGAGTTGGTACTCGGGAGGAATTATTTCCTCTTTGGTGACCAGTTCTACTTGCAGCTCAGAGGGACAGCGATGGGGTCCAACGTGGCCCCAACGTATGCCAACATCTTCATGTCCACCTTTGAGGAGGAGCATGTCTACACCTCTCCACACATGGGTCACATCCGCTGCTGGTGGAGATTCATTGATGACATTTTTGTCATCTGGGAGGGGGATAGATTGTGTTTAGATCAATTCTTGTTGGAGTTAAATAGCCATATTCCAGCACTGCAGTTCACTATGGTTTGCTCTGACCAGGAATTGCATTTCTTGGATACATTGGTACAACTGAAAGATGGAGTATTCTCCATGGATTTATTTGTGAAAACCACAGACAGAAACAATCTCCTCTTATATAACAGTAACCACCCTAGACACATGATAGAGTCTCTTCCATGGAGTCAACTGTTACGAGTTGATAGAATTGTATCAGACACAACACAGAAACAAATTAGGTTGACACAGATGTGTAATAAATTTAAAAAGAGAGGTTACCCTAGAAATCTTGTACAAAAACATAGAGATAGACTAGATACTGATATCTTAGAATCTAAAACCAAGACTAAACAGGTTGAACTTATACCGTTTATTTCAACCTTTGGCAACCTGAGTGGCCATATTGGCAATATTTTGCGAAAAAATTGGTCGATAGTATCGAAGGGACATAGTGAGATTGACACATTGAGTGTACCACCTATTATGTCCTATCGGAGGACCAAAAATATTAGAGATACATTGGTTAAATCAGATGTGGGCAGTAGAAAGAAGAACACACAACTATTGCTCTGCCCCCCTAAAAATGGAAATTTTCAGTGTTTAAATTGCTGCAATTGTAACAACATCCTGAAGGGGAACAAATTCCAGCACCCCTACACTGGGAAGACTTTTAACATCAGACATAGGTTCACATGTAATTCAGATTTTGTCGTGTACATGATCACATGCCCCTGCTCATTAATTTACATAGGAGAAACGACTATGCCCATCAAATTAAGAATTAATAAGCATAAGAGCACAATCAGGAAGAAAATGGTTGAATTACCAATACCGAGACATTTTATTGAGAAAAACCACCAGTTGAATCAATTAAGATTCAGGATAATAGATTGTGTCCCAACACTTAGAAGGGGAGGGGATAGACAGAAATTACTGAAAAGGAAGGAATTACGTTGGATCTTTGAACTTGATACTTTACACCCAAGAGGTTTGAATCTAGAATATAAGATAACACCTGGACTCTGAAACTTCATTGCTGTTTTTAACATTTTTTATTAATATTGTACACTTTATGGGTGACCATCGAGATATGTTCATCTTCTTTTCCCCCCCTTTTTTTAAATAATAAAAAAAGCTTTCTATAAAAATATCTTGGATATTAAGGAACAAATTGTTTAATACATTTTTTGCATATCTTTTACAGTTGGGGATTACTCTGCTTGGAGGTTCGTTCACCACACACCAGCGGGCATACGACCAGGACGTGGATTATACATTTTTTCTCTTCTCTTGTTTATCGCGAGTGTTTGTGCATTCATTATGGAGAACATAGAGGTCACAATGGGGATATTATAAGTGATGATCGATAATTTACTAGAAGTCTAGTGTACTATGCAGTATAAATATTCGATGTATTCCATCAAATGTATGTTACGAGCATTCCCTATAATTATTTTCTGTCCACTTTTGGTGATCTAATTCATATAGGCGATTTAACACAACTGATGACTTCAAGATCTTACCACTTTTTGACCCGCATAATTGGTTAACTACAGGTTAAATTTACCTTTTCCATTTCTCATTTGTAGTGGACGCCTGGACACAGGTGACTTGTCGTCACGTAGTGATGGCGTCCTTGACAACATGAGATTACATTCTATAGCGTTTTCCCATGTGATTGCTATCACATTGTGTGGACTGGTACTTCTGAACCACATAATATGAGAGTGAGGACATTATACCCTCTATAGGCACCTGCGTGAAAGAGATGTTTTTGTAATACTTCTGTTTTTATTATGCCGTTGCGATGCACTGATTGCGGAGCATGCGCGGTGGCGTCCTGGGATCGGAGCTGGAACCTGGAGTGTGGTCGACTTCCCTTCTTCGTTTTCTACTCCAAGATTAACAATTGAGGTCTTAAATACTTACTACGGATTGAAGATGTATTGTATGTCGGATTTATACACTTTTTGTATTATGTAACAAGTTGTTGGTTGTCATCAAGACTAATGTATGATTCACCTGGGAGACCGGGATCACGATTCTCACTGGCTGCAATGTACCATGTGATTATTTGAATTCACCTATTTAGTATGATGTTTTTAGATGTAATGTTAGGCTTGACAAAGACCCCACACTCACTATGGGTCGAAACGTTGCCTGTCTGTCGTGGATGTTTTGACAATAAAACCACTTTGATCATCTGGAGACGTGTGCTGTTGTTCGACTATTTTATTTTGATATCCACAGGATATGTCATAAATGTCAGATAGATGTGGGTCCCACCTCTGGGACCGCACCTATCTCTAGAACGGGGCACCCTAAACCCCGTTCTAGCTTTGTCTGCTATCGCTGACTCCCAGCCACTACCTGACTTTATGGTCGGGAATTAGCAAAACAGCCTAGCTCGCTGTGTTACGCTGTTTACGTAACTCCCATAGTAGTAAATAGCAGTTACGGAAGCAACGCAGAATGCGAGCTACGCTGTTTCGGTAACTACCATTCAGTTCTATAAGGCTTACGAAAACAGCGTAGCTCAGCATGCTACGCTGTTTTCACCTTCATGGTCGGAATTCAGCCGACACACACAGAGGTAGAACGGGGTTTATGGGCCCCGTTCTAGAGATAGGTGTGTGGGTCCCAGAGATGGGACCCGCATCTATCTGAGGTTTATGACCTATCCTGTGGATAGGTCATAAATGTCCCTCGTGGGAAAACCCCTTTAATAATTCTCCAATGACAGATGCCCTTCTCCCATTGAGAAAAACGAGCATGCATGTTTATGATAGAACGAGCGTTTGACCAACAGCTATCTAAAGTGTATGGCTAGCTAAAGGCAATTTCAGTCAGCCCATGGCTCCCAGCATACCTGGAGAAAGTGTTCCGATGCCATGCTGTTGATGTGCACTAGCATAGTGATTTATTGGCAGGCTGAATAGACATATATTTATTTACTTATGATATATTAGGTGAATACGTTATAAAATAACATGTGGGTATATTTTAGTTGGTTATCCTCTGGCCTCATGCCCACTTCAGTTATTTTCTTCAGGGTGCTATCCGTTTTTTTTAACTCATAGCACCCTGACACAATCATTTCAATGGGGCCATGCACACTTCCGTTGTTTTTACTGTCTAAAGGGCTACAACAGTCAATTCTACCTGTCATGTTAAGCCAACTTACAAAGCACTCTAACCCAATATTAGATAATGTTTATCGTTCTTTGTTATATTTTTATTTGATAAAAAGGTAGTTAACCAAATGATGCAAAATGTCCTTGTAAGAAACTAAAAATCACAATCTTTTTACATGTAAAAAGCTTTTTTCTATTATCAATCCAGTACAAAAATTGACAGTACAAAGATACAATATTCACCATAGATGTGATAGCCCAGCAGTGGCTTAGATTGCCTGATTTCAAGTAAAGTCCATATTTACATGGAGAGACATTGTTGGAGAACAGGCACGAAAGCAATTTTTCAGGGTAGCGCCCCCTTTCTCAAGCTTTCAAAAGCGGGCGGTCCCCCGAAACATCACTTTCAGCGTGAATTGACGCCTCTTCTCCTCCAGCAATGTCTCTTCGTGTAAATATGGACTTTACTTCAAATCAGGCAATCTAAGCCACTGCTGGGCTATCACATCTATAGTGAATATTGTAACGGTCATGTCCATGGCCGCGGGCCATCAGGCTCACTCTCCTCCTGACGGCCGCAGCCATGGGTCTACGAGCGCTGACCCCAGTCTCCTCCTCGGAGACGCCAGCACTCACTTCCGCTTACCTCGGCCAGGTCCCGTAGGGTGCGCGTGCACGCTCGTGCCCGCTCTTAAAAGGCCAGCACGCGCACCTGAAGTTAATGTTAAAATTAGCCCATGAGTACCCTGGACTATAAGAAGGGCTCAGCCCCTTCCTCCCTTGCCTGAGCGTTGTTGTCGTACCCAAAGCTTGTCTATGCAAATGGTCTCCTAGTGTTTTCCAGTTCCCAGTGTTCCCCGTTCCTGTATCCTGTATCCCGTGCTATCCTGGTCAAGTGCCATGCTGAGCTATAGTTCTGCTGTGCTGTATACCACGCCTGTCCTGCTACTCCACGCCTGACGTCTGCCTGCTGCCTAGTCCTAGCCGAGCCTGCCTTGCTACTGTCCGAGCTGCCACAGGTACCCTATACGAACTATAGACTGTGACCTGGGCCCTGTTGGCCAGCTGCCATACCGCCAAGGGTCCACGAACCCAACGTGACAGTATCTTTGTACTGTCAAATTTTGTACTGGATTGATAAAAGAAAAAAGCTTTTTACGTGCAAAAAGATAATAATATCTCGTTTGTTCCATGATTGTTAATGAGGTAGGAGAGACCTTACCTGTACGCATTATTACAGGAGTGGCGCCTTGAAAACATACCTGGTTTTTATACTATTGTTTGCTACGTCTTGTCCTGGTAAGATCATTTTATAAGGGTGATTGCTAATTACCCGTATCCTTTCATCCCAATATTGCATTACCAACGTCAGCATATTTACATTTTATATATGATGAATATGTTTAATACCCTTTGTTTACAAAGTAAACTTGAATTCCTCAGAAAGTGGAATTTTGTGCATGACTGACATTCTTCACGTGTCGTTTTAGACTTTTGCGAGTCTGTTACTGGGAAGCTACTGCCATCTTCTGGTGTCTTAAAGGAAAAGCGGTGACTTATAATAATACTCCCGCCGTATACCTCCGAGGGAATGTGCAAAAACGATGTGAACAGAGCCTTATACAGTTAGGTAAGCTGATCACATATCTGACTGCAAGCCACTTCTTCCAATAGAGAAAAAATTGGGATATAACTTAAGATCAGTACAAAAAAGTGCCCGCTGTGCCTGCACGATCACTTGCTCTGACTGTGCCAATCTACTTGAGTGTGCTCTCACTGACAGCCGACATCCTAAGGTAATGGCCAGGATCCGAAGTAACTCCAATCTCAGCTGTGTACCTCTTTAGATGTCCCGGACAATAGCGATCATGGGACCTAAGGGTGTAGACAAAGCGAGGAGGTGGCTGATGGGTTGCTATGGTAGCTGAGTATCTAACAAAGGTTCCCAGGGCTGCACAGCCTAATATGTACTTGTCAGTTTTATACATAGTTGTATACATAAGCATATACAGCGATCAGCCATAACATTAAAACCACTAACAGGTGAAGTGAAAAACACTGATTATCTGGTTACAATGGCGCCTGTCAAGGGATGGAATATATTAGGTAGCAAGTGACCAATTAGGTCTTGAAGTTGAAGTATTAGAAATAATAAAGGAAAAATGCATAAGGAGCTGAGCGACATTGACAAGTGTCAAATTGTGATTGCTAAAATAACAGACAGAGAGGCAGCACTTCCAAAAATTAGTGGCAGCTTTATTCACCCATGCAACATTTCAGTACAGCGGGACCTTTCTCAAGCATGTGAAACACACCAAATGACAAGTATATAAGGACTCACAGAATCATGAACAATAAAATAGTAATTAGCGTAAAAGTGTAAAACATAGCAGTGTAATATACAGCAACAGTATTAAAAATCACATAATGACAGCAATAGGTAATCGTACATATAAATATGAAACATTATGGGTCTAGTACAAAGAAACAGTGTTGATCAAAATCTGTGGCACTCTGCAAGTTCTTCTGGGTGCTTTGGGTAGGGTTCCCACCCCGTAAATATTAAAGAGGTAAACTCAAGCACTCCTTAGGTTAATTTGCAAAAAAGTGGTTTGATTTAGAATAAGGCAATAATTTATAACGTTTCGGCCCAATTCTGCCTTTGTCAAACACTGCGGATCAAAAAACAACATAGTAAACATAAATAATTTTGCATGATAATATGAGGATAACATAATAGTAGCTCATAATAATGATCAAAAGAAGAAAAAGAAAATAATGAAAAAGAAAAGGAAAATATGGCTAGACCATCCCAGGACTAGGGAGTAACAGTGTATAATCACTCATATAGATATAACATTTATAGTGTTCTCCTATACATATAGATAAACATATCTAAAATGCTGTTGTTAGGGAAATGAATCAGGAAATATTGAGCATGATAGAACAATCAAAGCAGCAGATATACAAATGCAAAGAATCTTGTAACCTGAAGTGAACTAGGATATGTAGTAGAGTCCTTATGGTACTTACCTATTGCCGCTGGTCAATAGAAAATGATGTTGGTATATGATGCTAATTTTATAAGGTACCTAGTACCATGGGTATGCGTAACGAGGGGAATGAGGGTATGGTACCTTAAATAGTAGATTTTCCACATCATGACCGGATGTGTGGTTGCGTCCATTACCTGGAGACTCTATGTTTGAATAGAGACTATGGTAAGGGCGCCGGAGCCAGCAGCACGCATGTGCGTATACTTATAATTCCTCCAAAAGATGTGACCGCGTCTGCGCATGCGCGAACCTCCGGTGCCCATACCATAGAGTCTCTATTCAACCATAGAGTCTCCAGGTAATGGAGTTATGACCTATATTAGCTTTATGCTAATGAGTTTCTCAATGGACAACTGGGTGTGTTTTACTATATGGCCAAGTGGGCGTTGTGGAGAGAAGTGTATGACGCTGACCAATCAGCATCATACACTTCGCTCCATTCATTTATACAGCACATAGCGATATAGCTACATCGCTATGTGCAGCCACATAAACACTATAACATTACTGCAGTGTCATGACAATGAATATACATTACCTCCAGCCAGGACGGGATGTGTATTCAGAATCTTGACCACTTCTCTGCACTTCTCTGTGATTTACAGCACAGCACAGCTAGATCTCGCTGTAAATGACAGATTACAGCGTAATCTCGCGAGACTACGCCTGCTGTGCTGTAAATCACAGAGACATGCAGAGAAGTGGTCAGGATTCTAAATACACGTCCTGGCTGGAGGTAATGTATATTCATTGTCAGGACACTGCAGTAACGTTATAGTGTGTTTATGTGGCAGCACATAGCGATATAGTTATATCGCTATGTGCTGTATAAATGAATGGAGATAAGTGTATGACGCTGATAGGTCAGCGTCATACACTCCTCTGTACAACGCCCACTTGGTCAAAAAGTAAAACACGCCCAGTTGTCCATTAAGAAACTCATTGTCATAAAGCTATTATAGGTCATAACTCCGTCAAAAATAATCGGTTTTCTAAATAAAAAACACTGCTGTATTCTACATTACAGTGCCGATCACATCATGTACAATATAGACCACTTATAATGTGGTGACAGAGCCTCTTTAAGCTAAGATACTCTTGTCTCCACCCCTTCGATATGCCGGTATATGGTCAATGATCCAAAATTTCAGATCACTGGCCACATGACCCGCTGAGACAAAATGTGCAGAAACAGGAAGGTCCGATTTTTTTGTTCGAATCGTAGACTTATGTTTATTTATTCTGGCACGACATACTTGAGTGGTTTCCCCCACAGATATTAATTTACAAGGGCACTGTAGCATGTAAATGAAGTAAGATGAAGAACAAGTCAAAATACTGTTTGATGTGAAAAACCCTACCATCTGTTGGGTGTACAAATGTGTTAACCTTCACTAAATTGCCACAGTCCCCACAATTCAGATATGGGAAACAACCCAATTTTATGGGGGCTAATGTCATCTGACGAGTCATTAGTAAGGGTCCTACATCTGCATGCTCAAGATGATCCTTCAAATTTCTCTGACGTTTAAATTCCATCGTGGGAGGACAGCCAAATTCAGGTACAGTGCTGGCTAAATTATTTAAAATATGCCACTCCCTGAGAATAATATTGGAGACCCTGCCACTAATGTCAGAATAGGTAGAAACGAATGCCAGTCTATTAGACAATTCCCGTCCACTCGGAGTCAGTAGCCCATCCCTAGTTATAGTCTCAACCTTCTGTCTTTCTTTTCGTAGGAAGGATTGCATATAATGACGCTGGGCAAACTTGTAGATCATTTCGTCCAGTCGTTGTGTTAAATGTTGCGGTTCTGCTACAACTTGTTTAACCCCCAACATCTGACTAAAGGGCAGAGACTCTATCATCCGTCGAGGGTGTTGACTATCATACTGCAACAAGCTGTTGCGATCAGTGGCCTTGCAGTAGAGATCAGTGACCAACTTATCACCCACTCTATAAACCCGGGTATCCAGAAACTGTAAACTTTTTTCTGATGAATCCATCATGAACTTGATATCCTCATCAATGGTATTCAGAAACCGATAAAACTCATCAAGCTGTGTCATGGTGCCAGTCCAAATCACAAATACGTCATCTATGTATCTCCACCACCCTAGCACAAGTCTGCTGTGGAATCTTTTCGCTTTTAAATTGTGATTGGTAGACGACTGGGTCAGACCGTGGCGGATCATCATTAGGGCGGTTCGGGCGGCCGCCTGGGGCCCATGGCCGCCCAAACCACACATGACCGCACGGACCCCTCATGCCCGATGGCGTCACTAGCACCAGGGCCGCACTTGTCATAAGGCGAGGTGAGCTTCTGTCCGACTCCCAGCTATTAGCAGCCGTGGTATGTGCTGCGATCTTACATCTCCCTGTGCTGCTTTAGAAGCTTGTAGGGGGTGGTTCTTCAATAATCACGGAGGGCAGAAGTTTAAATGGGTTTCATTTAAACAAGTGGCAACCAACACGAGCGGTCTTAAACCGAGATTGGGCTCTCCACTTTGCAGGAGTTCTAACCAAGTCGGGCTGCTCCAAAGTGACTGCAGGCTCCGCAGCCTGTTCCCACCGTGCCGCTACGGGTCGCTGAGGGGCTACCCTCTACCCACAGCCTGCCCTGCTACTCCTAGGGTGCACCAGTCACTTTGGAGGAATGCTCTGCGCCTCCGTGGGTCACGGTGGCTGCTACACCACTACCTTCATGGATCCCGACTCCCTCAGCTGCGTTCGTGCAACGTGCACGTCATGTACTGTTCACACAACACTCAGAGAACGGTACCAGGCCACGGAGTGACACGCTCACACAGTTCTAAGTCCATGTCTTTGAATCGGGTACCGTCTCTTTAAGGACCCCTCAAAATAATTGCAGTTGCTTTACATTAATTCACCCATTGACAGGTCTCTTCTCAATAATGCAGGAGAACAAGCAACAGACATCTCCCCATTTATTCCTTCTGGGCTATACTCCAACATGGACACCACTTTCTAATTCCTCCTAGGTGTCTCCAACTCCTCACAGGGTAACCTCCTTGTTCCCCCACAGTACCTCTCTTGTAGGGAGGACCTCCATCCTGCAGCTTCTTGCCAGGCTCAGGCACTAGGAGGCCATACTCTCTTCCTACCAAGCTGCAGCAGTCCTCTCTGACTTCCCTGTGTGCTTGCTACACACACACCCTCCTTCCTGTTTCCTGCCGGGCAGTTCTATCTCACTCGACCCCTAAAGGCTGCACATAACATGGCAGGCATGCAACAGATAACACATAGGTGTAAACATCACCTCACACAGGGGGAAACACAGAACGCAGGTACCAACAAACATGGAGGCTGCACTGGACAGACAATTCAATTTAAAGGGGCAACATCACCCGCTTACAAGCTCCCCTTCCAGCCCCCCTTCCCTGCTCTACACACCTCTCCTCCTCCTGCTGCTACTGCTATTACCATTCGGGACGTGAAGGGGAGGGGAGACTGTCGGCCGGCTCTGTGTCGGGCTGTGAGCAGGAGAAACACTGAGTGAAGGCTCCCACCCCATCAACCTGCTGAACGCCCTTCACAAATATCCTACATAAAAGGTAAGTGCATGTGTGTTTACAATGTGTACTTTATATGTGTATAATGTGCATATTCATGTGTGTCTGTGATGTGTACATGTGTGTTTGTGTGTGTGTATATATACAGTGTGTGTGTGTGTGTGTGTGCATATATATATATATATATATATATATATATATATATATATATATATATATATATGTATATATATATAGTGTGTGTATGTATGTATATACATATATATTGTAGCGTCCACGGCCGCGGGCCGTCGGGTTCACTCACCTCCCGACGCCCGCAGCCATGGATCCGTGAGCGCTGGTCCCCGTCTCCCTCCTAGGAGACGCCAGCGCTCACTTCCGCTCTGTTCGGCTGTGTCTCGTAGGGTGCTCGCGCCCGGCCTTAAAGGGCCTGCGCGCGCAAATAGGAAATCATCATCAACTGCCACGATTTCCTGGTCTATAAGAAGGCCCCTGGCCTTCTAATCTTTGCCTGAGCGTTGTTAGTTTTCCCAGTCGGTCTTGCAAATGGTCCCTTAGTGTTTCCCGTTCCTGTTGTTACCCGTGCCTTGTTCCCCGTTCCTGTTTCCCGTGCTTTGCCTTAGTATCAAGTCGTGCCATGTCCCGTGTCATCTGCCACGTCCAGAGGAATCTGCCATGTCCTGTGTCTTCTGCCACGTCCAGAGGAATCTGCCACGTCCTGTGTCATCTGCCACGTCCAGAGGAATCTGCCACGTCCTGTGTCATCTGCTACATCCGGAGGAATGCACCACGTCCGGAGGAATCCGCCACGTCTGGCGCAACTTGCAGCTCCTCTGTCATCCGCCACGTTTGGTGCTGTCTGCTGCAACCATCTCCATTTGTGCAAGAGCTTCGGTCACCGTCTGGACTATTCAGGTACCCTTGTGCGGGTCATTGTATTTCTGGGGTGTCCTGTTGTTTGGCCAGCTGCCTCCCCGCTACGGCGGTACGGCCTAGTGGGTCCACTAACCCACTCCGTGACATATATATATATATATATAGAAAAAAGCAGAGGATTGGAGCAGCACTGTGAACAAATGCCTGACTAGGCTGGTGCAAAGCTTCAAAAATAAAGGAGTGACCTCTCCTTATGTGTTAGATATCCAAAAAAGAGAACGTGAGGCAGCACTCAAAAAAAAAAGTGAATTTATTCATCCAACATGGAACCACAACGTTTCACCTCCTCTATGAAGGCATTTTCAACTACTTCACGTTCTCTTTTTTGTATATATATATATATATATATATATATATATATATATATATATATATATATATACACACACTACCGTTCAAAAGTTTAGGGTCACTTAGAAATTTCCTTATTTTTGCAAGAAAAGCACAGTTTTTTTTCAATGAAGATAACATTAAATTAATCAGAAATACACTCTATGCATTGTTAATGTGCTAAATGACTATTCTAGCTGCAAATGTCTGATTTTTAATGCAATATCTACATAGGTGTATAGAGGCCCATTTCCAGCAACCATCACTCCAGTGTTCTAATGGTACATTGTGTTTGCTAACTGTGTTAGAAGGCTAATGGATGATTAGAAAACACTTGAAAACCCTTGTGCAATTATGTTAGCACCGCTGTAAACAGTTTTGCTGTTTAGAGTAGCTATAAAACTGACCTTCCTTTGAGCTAGTTGGGAATCTGGAGCATTACATTTGTGGGTTCGATTAAACTATCAAAATGGCTAGAAAAAGAGAGCTTTCATGTGAAACTCGACAGTCTATTCTTGTTCTTAGAAATGAAGGCTATTCCATGTGAGAAATTGCCAAGAAACTGAAGATTTCCTACAACGGTGTGTACTACTCCCGTCAGAGGACAGCACAAACAGGCTCTAACCAGAGTAGAAAGAGAAGTGGGAGGCCCCGCTGCACAACTGAGCAACAAGACAAGTACATTAGAGTCTCTAGTTTGAGAAATAGACGCCTCACAGGTCCTCAACTGGCAGCTTCATTAAATAGTACCCGCAAAACGCCAGTGTCAACGTCTACAGTGAAGAGGCGACTCTGGGATGCTGGCCTTCAGGGCAGAGTGGCAAAGAAAAAGCCATATCTGAGACTGGCTAATAAAAGGAAAAGATTAATATGGGCAAAAGCACACAGACATTGGATAGAGGAAGATTGGAAAAAAGTGTTATGGACAGACGAATCGAAGTTTGAGGTGTTTGGATCACACAGAAGAATATTTGTGAGACGCAGAACAACTGAAAAGATGCTGGAAGAGTGCCTGACGCCATCTGTCAAGCATGGTGGAGGTAATGTGATGGTCTGGGGTTGCTCTGGTGCTGGTAAAGTGGGAGATTTGTACAAGGTAAAAGGGATTTTGAATAAGGAAGGCTATCACTCCATTTTGCAACGCCATGCCATACCCTGTGGACAGCGCTTGATTGGAGCCAATTTCATCCTACAACAGGACAATGACCCAAAGCACGCCTCCAAATTATGCAAGAACTATTTAGGGAAGAAGCAGGCAGCTGGTATTCTATCTGTAATGGAGTGGCCAGCGCAGTCACCAGATCTCAACCCCATAGAGCTGTTGTGGGAGCAGCTTGACCGTATGGTACGCAAGAAGTGCCCATCAAGCCAATCCAACTTGTGGGAGTGGCTTCTGCAAGCTTGGGGTGAAATTTCTCCAGATTACCTCAGCAAATTAACAGCTAGAATGCCAAAGGTCTGCAATGTTGTAATTGCTGCAAATGGAGCATTCTTTGACGAAAGCAAAGTTTGCAGGAGAAAATTATTATTTGAAATAAAAATCATTATTTCTAACCTTGTCAATGTCTTGACTATATTTTCTAGTAATTTTGCAACTCATTTGATAAATATAAGTGTGAGTTTTCATGGAAAACACAAAAATTGTCTGGGTGACCCCAAACTTTTGAACGGTAGTGTATATATATATATATATATATATATATATATATATATTGTGTGTGTATGCAGGGGTGGGATCCGGCTGGTTCGCCCCGGTTCTCCCGAACTGGTTGTTAAAATGACAGCCGGTTCGCAGAAGCGGGTGAAGCGGGAAGCCGGAAACCGGGTGAAGCGGGAGGCCAGAACCGATTCGGTCCCCTGCACTCAATTGTATCCACATCAGGTTTGCCAACCGTCTGTAAATTTACAGACAGTCCGCAAAAACCCAGTGTTTTTTTCTGCCATCTGTAGCGTCCGGCAGAAATAAACACTGTCCGGGATTTCCTCTGCTCCCTCCGATGATTTGCACTGCGCATGCGCCAAAATTTACATGCGCAGACGCAGTGCAAATAAGGGAAGAGCAGCTGGCAATTAGAAGGAGAGCGGCTGCGGAGGAGGAGTCTATGACTGTCTCTGATTGGGGATGACCTCAGTTAGAGACACCTAGACCGTCATTGGGTCGGTACCAGGACCAGTAACATGTGAGTCACCTGGTCCTGACCTCATGTCCAGAGACCAGGCAGGGGGGTGCGGGTGAGAGTGGATTGGTTGTCCGACTCACTAGTCGCAGGCAGCCCCGCTTGTAGCTTTTCTGTGCTTAATTAGCATGGGAAAGCTACAAGCGGGGCTATGACTGGTGAGTCTCACAGTCACTCCCAGTGCATACTGTTTGCTGTAGCAGCAGTAGCCAGTCTGATGTCTCTGACTAGTTTCCACCCCCACGCAGCAGACAGATGTTGCTGGCAGGATAGACTGAGACAGTGCCCACCGTTATTGAATTGACCCTCAACTACTAGTGTTTGGCAGGTATTGGATTGGATGTGATGGTTTCTATAGTGTAGTGGTTAGTTTGTCTGTCTTCTGTTTGAAAGGTCATTGGTTCAGTCCCTATAGGGTTGTTTTCATTTTTTTTTATTATACATATTATTAATATCTTAATTGTATTAGGGCCTGTTCACATCAGCGTTAGCTTTCTGTTCCGGGGTTCCGTTTGAGGTTTCCATCGGGTGAACCCCGCAACGGAGAGTCAAACTGAAACTACAGCTTCCATTTCAGTCACCATTGATATCAATGGTGACGGAAAAATTGCTAATGGTTTCCCTTCGTCACCCTTTCGGCAGGTTTCCGTTTTTCCGACTGAATCAATAGCGCAGTCGACTCCGCTATTGATTCTGTTGTTAAAATGGAAACCTTACGGAATGGTGACGAACGGAAACCATTAGCAATGTTTCCGTCACCATTGATATCAATGGTGACTGAAACGGAATGGCTTTCCTTTCTGGGGCTCTATCGGAGGTTTCCGTCGGGTGAACCCCGCAACGGAAAGTTAAACTGAAACCACGGAACAACGGAAACTTCCGAGGGAACCCCGGAACGGAAAGCGAACGCTGATGTGAACCGGCCCTTACATTGAATTTAATGGTAATTCTTTTGTATCAGTTGCTTTCCATTTGTCTCCGTTCGAAAGGTTTCCATTCTTTTGAACGGAAATAAAAGTTTTGCAGACTGCACATTTGTTTCCGTTAAAAAAAAAACGGAAACCTAGGAAACTGAGACAAACGGACAGCAACTGATACAAAAGAATTACCATTGAAATCAATGGTAATTCTAACGGAACCATTGCTTTCCGTTTAATGCAGGGCTCTCAAGCACGCGACCCGCGGGCCGCATGCGGCCCCTGTGTCATGAATGAACACGCGATGTCAGGGTCCTCCCTAGAATGTATTCCCAGGCAGAGCGCTAGTATAGGCTCTGCTCCAGGACTCTGTGGAATTCCCTGACATCGCTGTCCATGAATGGACACGCGATGTCTGGGGTTTCCCCAGAGCCGGAGTCCCGGGCAGAGCGCTAGCATAGGCTCTGCTCCGGGACTCTTGAATCCCCTGACATCGCTGTCCATATATGAACAGTGATGTCTAGGGCTTCCTCAGAGCTGGACACTGATGTCAGGAGCACAACTGGAGTCCCAGTTTGCCTGGGACTCCAGCTCTGGAGTTGCCCCTGACATCTCTTTCCATATATGAACAGTGATGTCAGGAGCAGAGCTGGAATCCCAGGCAGGGTGCTAGAAGCGGATCTGCTCCGGGACTCCAGCTCTGGGCAAGCCCCTGACATCACTGTCCATATATGGACACTGATGTCAATTGCTTCCCCAGAGTTCCGGAGCAGAGCCTATACTAGTGCTCCGCTCTGGGACACCGGCTCTGGGGTTGCCCCTAACATCACATTCCGATCCAGGAGGATCCCCTGACGTCACTGTGTATGAACAGTGACATCAGGGGCTCCTACAGCAGAGGAATCCCTGGCCAAAGCGTATGCAACGCTCTGGCTGGGGATTCCACTCCTAGAGGGAGCCCCAATGGAGCTATCTACTGGGGGTGTCTGTGGCACTATCTTCAAGGGGTGTGTGTGGCACTATCTACAGAGGGCACTGTGGCAGCATCTACAGAGGACACTGTGACAGCATCTACAGAGCAATTTAAAAAATATATATTTTTGAAAAAAATATATGTTAAAAACTGGATGTTAGAAACCGCTACTCAAACGGAAGGATAAGCAGAGAGATGCTGATTGGTAGCTTTATTGTACAAAAGGAAGGGCAGCGCAGAACCTGCGTCTTCGTCAGGCCATCTTCGTTTTGGCCTGAAGAAGACGCAGGTTCTGCTTTGAAACGCATTGCCCTTCCTTTTGTACAATCAATCTACCAATCAGCATCTCTCTGCTTATCCTTCCTTTTGAGTAGCGCTTTCTAACATCCAGTTTTTAACATATATTTTTTTCAAAAATATATATTTTTTAAATTGCTATTTACTCGAGGAACAATACAATTGATGTCGGCACCTGGATACTGAAAGCTGCAACCTTGTTACAATACTGCTTACATCTCTAAGCTGTACCTACCAGTACAAGCTCTTACGGTGAGTGCAACAACTTACCACTACTATCCATTACTTTACCTATCAAGGTTTATCGTGCACCATGTGGCGCTGTGTATATTTTGTTCCTCTCAGACATCAGCATCTACAGAGGGCACTGTGGCAGCATCTACAGAGGGCACTGTGGCAGCATCTACAGAGGGCACTGTGGTAGCATCTACAGAGGGCACTGTGGCAGCATCTACAGAGGGCACTGTGGCAGCATGTACAGAGGGAACGGTGGCAGCATCTACAGAGCGCACAGTGGCATTATCTACAGAGGGCACTGTGGCAGCATCTACAGAGGGCACTGTGGCAGCATCTACAGAGGGCACTGTGGCAGCACCTACAGAGCACACTGTGGCATTATCTACAGAGGGCACTGTGGCATTATCTACAGAGGGCACTGTGGCATTATCTACAAAGGGCACTGTGGCATTATCTACAGAGGGCAATGTGGCAGTATCTACAGAGGGCACTGTGGCAGTATCTACAGAGGGCACTGTGGCAGTATCTACAGAGGGCACTGTGGCAGTATCTACAGAGGGCACTGTGGCAGTATCTACAGAGGGCACTGTGGCAGTATCTACAGAAGGCACTGTGGCAGCATCTACAGAGGGCACTCTGGCAACATCTATAGAGGGCTCTGTGGCACGATCTAAAAAGAGGCTGCCTAATTTTGACATTTGTGTGTCTGCCAAACGCTGCCAACTAAGCTGTCGGACTGCATTTACCGACACTTAAACTGTAAAACTGGATTGTTGAAATAAGCACGTGGAGAAATCTCGCAAATTTCCGGTAAGTTTGAACCTAGCGGTATTATTATAGTAATGTAGTATTGTTATAGTAATGTAGTATTATAATAATATATTGTTATAATAGTTCAAATAACTAATTAATTAACAATAATTTTGGAATGTATCAAATTTAAAAGTAATGTGGCCCGTCAACATCAAATTTTTTCTATATGTGGCCCACTTACTCGGCCGAGTTTGAGACCCCTGGTTTAATGTATCGATCCTCTCTTCCTCTGATGGAAGAGTGGTAAACGTATAGAAACGCTAGTGTGAAAGAAGCCTTACTTTAATAGTTTTTTAATTCAACTTCAGTTGTGCCCGTATTCTTCTTTTTACTATCCCACTTGTGTGATCACTTATAAAAGGTGTTAGTTATGCTCTTTATTATCACTGAGGCCCCATGCACACGACCGAGCCCGTAATCACAATCTGTGATTACGGGCACGGCCAGCTGCGGACAGTCATCCGCATTTGCGGACCGTGCTCCAAATATAAAGTATGGGAGCATGGCCCATAAAATAAAAAAATAGGACATGTGCTATTTTTTACGGAAGGCTTCTACGGCCATTGAAATGAATGGGTCTGTAATTACGATCTAAATCTACGATCGTGCGCATGGGGCCTTACTCTTGATTTTGTAATGTGTCCGTAAAAATTTTGGTCTGTCCGTGATTTTTAGCTCAGTTGTCCAGAAATTTCTGAAGTGGAGGTTGGCAACCCAGATCCACATCTTAGGACGCGGATACAATTGAGTTGACTAGTGCTGCCCTGGTGAGGCACATGATGCCTCGCCATTCGGCGCTTTAGTGATGATGCAGTTTGCGCGATGACCATGACGTCATCGCGCCGCTGCATCGTTCCGATGGAGGAAGACTGACGTTGCTGGAGGATGGCGCGGCAACGGGACAGGTAAGAAAATTTGTTTTTTTTCCTTCTACTGTGGGCACTATAGGGCACTACATAGGGGACTATACAGGGAACGAGAACTACAGAAGACTACAGGGAACTAACTGCAGGGGACTATATAGGGGCCCGTATCCACAGGGAACGCCTCAGGGGGCCCTTATCTATAGGGAACGCCACAAGGGGCTCTATCTACGGGGAACGCCATAAGGGGCTCTATCCAGGGCCGCCATAAGGAATTTCAGTGCCCCCTACAGCTAAATTTTCTGGGCCCCCCTACCGTGGCACCGCCTGTTAACGGTACTCCGTCCAGCACTATATCATGGTACCCAGGGCTGCCATCAGGGGGGGTATTAGGGGTACTGATGTGAGAGGCCCGGCCAAACCTAATTGAAAGGGGGGCCCGGCAAACTGTCGCGACTTGCCTTTGGTAGAAAAAAAACAGGCCCCTGCAATGGGGCCTGTTTTTTTTCACCAAAAGAATGTCGTGAGCTGCGGGCCCCCCTTTCAATTAGGTTTGGCCGGGCCTCTCACATCAGTACCCCTAATACCCCCCCCTGATGGCGGCCCTGGGTAGCATGGGGGTCGTCATGGGGGCCGTCAAACACCGCCGCCCGTGCGACCCGCAAACTCCCGCGCATGCGCACCCGCGACCGCCTGGAACCGCGCACCAAATTTTGAGGCAGATTTTGACCTGCCCACACTATCTTGCCGCGTTTTTTGCCCGCGGCGATTGAGGACAGCAGACAAAAAACGCAGCGAAAAATGCATTTTCTGCCTCCCATTGATTTCGATGGGAGTTCAGAGGCAGATCCGCGGCAAGAAAGGACGTGCTGCTTTTTCTTTTTTCCGCGACTGGCTCCCATTGATTTTAGATTAAATCAATGGGAGGCGGTTTTGGAAGTTGTTTGGTGCTGATTATGACGCAGTGTCCGAGTCAATATCAAGGCCCAAAAACTCTGTGAACTGGGCCTTATTGTTAGGGCTTATTCAGACGAACGTGTAATACATCCGTGCAACGTGCGTGATTTTCACGCGCAACGCACGGACCTATTTTACTCTATGGGGCCGTGCAGACTGTCAGTGATTTTCACACAGCGTGTGTCCGCTGCGTAAAACTCACGACATGTCCGATATTTGTGCATTGTTCGCGCATCACGCACCCATTGAAGTCAATGGGTGCGTGAAAATCACGCCCAGCACTTCCGCAGCCGTATAAACTATGAATGAAAACAAAAGCACCACGTGCTACAAACAGAGTGTCATAATGATGGCGGCTGCGCGAAAACCACACAGCCACGAATCATACGCTGCTGACACACAGAGCTGTTATGGACCTTTTGCATGCGCAAAACGCCACGTTTTTGCGCGCGCAAAAAGCACACGCTCGTGTAAATCCGGCCTTAGGGTAGGAACACACTAGGCATGAACACTGCAGATTTTATGCAACACATTTTATTGTGGAAAATCCGCAGCGTATTACAGTCGCAGCCGAGTGGATGAGATTTGAACAAATCTCATTCACACGCTGCAAAAAAAATGGACCTGCAGTGTGGCTTTTTAAGCCGCAGCATATCAATTTATTCTGTGTAATCGCTGCTCCTCTGTTGCGGAAATGCTGCGGTTCTGCCGCAAAAATCACAAATGAGGAAAAAAAAAGGCACTTTTTTAAATTTATAAAAAAGTTTAGACTTACCCCGGCCGTAGTCCTGGTGACGCGATCCTATATTCTTAGCGCAGCCCCGCCTCCTGTCATGACGTTTCATCCCATGTGACCGCTGCAGCAGTCACATGGTCTACAGCACCATCCCAGGAGGCGGGGCTACGTTCAGAAGAGAGAGATGTGTCACCTAAACTACGGCCGGGGCAAGTCTAAACTTTTTTTTCCCTGCAGGATTCCCGCAGCGGACATGCCTCACGAAACCTGCGCCACTATTTGGTGCGGTTTTGCTGGCAGAATTCCCTGCCGCTACCGGGGCAGATAAGCTGTGTAGTTTTACTCAGCATATCCGCCTAGTGTGTCCCTTATGATGTCGCTCCTGGAGCTGCTGCCTGTCTCTAAATAGGCAGTTGGTCCAGTAGAATTTAGATTTATTTTTTTTTGTGAACAAGCTTAAAAAAATACTAAACTTTTGTGTTAGGGCCTGTTCACATCACTGTTCGCTTCCGCTCCGGGGTTCCGTCTGAGGTTTCCGTCGGGTGAACCCCGCAACGGAAAGTGAAAGTGACAGCACAGCTTCCGTTTCCGTCACCATTAGCGCAGTCAACTGCGCTATTGATTCCGTCCGAAAACCACCCGGAATGGTGACGAACGGAAACCATTAGCGATGTTTCCGTCACCATTGAGATCATGATGGGCCCTGTATATAAGCCTACCACACTGTAGGTTTAGATACAGGGCCCCAGCACACAGTAATCTTATACTGTATAAGATTACTGTCTGCTGGACCCTGTATCTAAGCCTACCTTGTGGTAGGCTTAGATACAGGGTCCCACAGACAGTATCACACATGGGCCCTGTATCTAAGCCTAACACATGTGTTACTAATCATTTTTTGTGTGTTTTCTTACAGGTTCGGTCGTTGGACTATGTCGGATTCCAGGACTACTTCGATGACAGCTTTTTTTTTTATTATCAATAAAATGGTTAATGAGGGCTGTGTGGGTTTTTTTTTTATTTCAATAAAATATTTTTTCTATGTCTTTGTGTTTTTTTTTAAACTATATTACTACCGCCTTAGTAATGGCCGCCGGCTGATTGACAGCATCCTTTGCTAAGGCGGGGCTTAGTGTTAGCCGATGCAGAGGCTAACACTAACCCCCTTTATTACCCCGGTATCCACCACCACCAGGGGTGCTGGGAAGAGCCGGGTACGATCCAGTACCTGACCATCTGTAGTGATGGTCGCCACTGGGGTGGCCACAGGCTGGTATTATCAGGAGGGGAAAGGCCAAAAACAGTGGCCCTTCCTACCCTGGTGATGCTGCCTGCTGCTGCTTTATTGTATCTGGCTGGTTATGAAAAATGGGGGGGACCCCACGTCATTTAAAAGAAAAAAAACAAATAACGATGTGGGGTCCCCCCCAATTTTCATAACCAGCCAGATACAACACAGCAGCAGCAGGCAGCATTACAAGGGTGGGAAGGGCCACTGTTTTTGGCCTTCCCCAGCCTAATACTACCAGCCTGCGGCCACCCCGGTGCCTGCCTGTCACTACAGATGGTCGGGTACTGGTTCGTACCCGGCTCTTCCCAGTACTCCTGGTGGCGGTGGGTACCGGGGTAATAATGGGGGTTAGTGTAGCCTCTGCACCGGCTAACATTAAGCCCCGCCTTAGTAATGGAGGTTGTCAATCAGCCAGCGGCCATTACTAAGGCTGTGATAATAAAGTTTAAAAAGATACAAGCACATAGAAAAAATATTTTATTGAAATAAAAAAACACAACCCTCATTAACCATTTTATTGAGAATAAAAAAAAACGCCGTCATTGAAGTCCTCGAATCCGAAGTCCAACAACCGAACCTGTAAAAAAAACACAAACACACAAAAATAATCAGTAACACATAAAGAAGCAAAATTATTATTCTTACCTATCCTGGGTCCAGCACTGGAGACGCAATGTCAGCGAGCTGGGCCCTGTATCTAATCCAATTATGTGTGATACTGTCTGCTGAGCTGTGTATCTAATCCAATCATGTGTGATACTGTCTGCTGGGCCCTGTATCTAATCCTATCATGTGTGATACTGTCTGCTGAGCCACTGTATCTAATCCGATCATGTGTGATACTGTCTGCTGGGCCACTGTATCTAATCCTATCATGTGTGATACTGCCTTCTGAGCCACTGTATCTAATCCTATCATGTGTGATACTGTCTGCTGAGCCACTGTATCTAATCCTATCCATAGTTTATAGGGTCGTAGTGCTATAGATATGCTATGCTGTCTCATATACACACTTTTTTTTGGGCGGACACATATGTATTGGGGCTATTTCCCTGACATTTTAAGCCCTGAGGGTATGTTCACACGGCAGCATCTGTTACGGCTGAAATTACGGAGCTGTTTTCAGGAGAAAACCGCACCGTAATTTCAGCCGTAATGGTATGTGCAAGAGTCTTTCGCTGCGTCCATTACGGACGTAATTGGAGCTGTTTTTCTATGGAGTCCATGGAAAACGGCTCCATTTACATCTGAAGAAGTGACAGGCACTTCTTTGACGCGGGCGTCTTTTTTACGCGCCGCCTTTTGACAGCGGCGCGTAAAAAAAAATGACCGTCGGCACAGAACATCGTAAGACCCATTCAAATGAATGGGCAGATGTTTGCCAACGCTTTTGAGCCGTATTTTCGGACGTAATTCAATGCTAAAACGCCCGAATTACGTCCGTAAATAGGGTGGGTGAACCCAGCCTTAGTGACGCCCCCGGCTGCTAGTGCTGCATTGTTGGGTCACTTAGGAGACCCAGCGATGCAGCTTAAAGCTGCGGACCGTCGGCCATGAGAAGTTTGCGGGGGAGGGGGGAGGCCAGTAAGAATTTTCGCATCGGGGCCCATGAGCCTTTAGCTACGCCCCTGGGACCATTCCAGGAGAAGTATGACTTCACTGTCCATTTATGGACAGTGAAGTCAGGTACTTCTCCTGGAGCGGAAACACCGGCCACAGTGCCAGGGATTCAGTTTCAGGAGTAGGGGACCGCGCCAGGAGAAGTCCCTGACGTGACTGTCCATATATAGACAGTGAAGTTAGGTACTTCTCCTGGAGCGGAATCCCCGGTCACAGCTTCGGCAATGCTGTGGCCGGGGATTGGAGATTCTGCTCTTACAGGGAGCAAAAAAATACCCTCTTCCTCCTCACATGCACTTTGCACTGTGAGAAGGAGAAGCGAGAAAACAAGCGTCAGAAAGCACGTCCGTCACTCGGATCACATCCAATTGACAGCTGTGGTTTAAACTTCCCCATAGACTTCTATGGGAGCCGTTTCGGCCGGGAGAACGGCTGAAAATAGGGCATGCTCCATTTTTTGACGGCCTGGTTTACCATTTGGGGTCTATTGTTCCTACTGCGGCCGTGTGACGGCCGTTCAAAAAACATCCGTTGCACGGCCGGGAATCCCTGTCGTGTGAATAGGGCCTTAAGCCACATATGGAATATTTATAAAAACTTCAGAATCAGGTTATAAATATTGAGTTGTGTTTCTGTGTAAACACCTGCTGTGTTACAGAAAAAAATAGATAACCGTTTTATATCTGCAAAAAAATAATAATAATTGTCATAATAAAGTGAATATCATAAGTTGAAATGAACAAAATTTGAAGAACTTGGGAGCTGTCACCATGATAATTGGCAAACAATAAGCCCCCACTGAACCTCCTATCCCCTCAACAAAAAATGCTAATACACCATCAACATCATAATCTATAAATACAAACATACCTGTGTGAACAAAATGTTGCATCAATATACTAAATAATGTGTATAGCAATATTACCAATAATGGGGATAGGGGACAAGAAATGCCCCATGCACTACCTACAGGGGGCTGTGTGGCACTACCTACAGGGGGCTGTGTGGCACTAACTTCAGGGGTGCTTATATTGTGGAAACGTGCTAGTTTTATATTGAAACCCTCTATTGGAGGACATTAACATTTAATCAATATAAGGGCCTGTTCACTTCAGCGTTCAGGTTCCCTTCATCGGTTCCGTTCAACCTTTTCATCAGAGGAATCGATGTACGAAAAGCCAAACGGAATCGCTACCATTTGCATTACCTTTGATTTCATTTGCGTCCATTTCAGAATGTTTTAGTTATTTCCGTTCTGTAAAGTTTCAGTTTTTTTCACGGAAACAAAAACGCAGTCGACAGCACTATAGTTTCCGTGAAAAAAACCAGAAACTTTATGGAACGGAAACAAACTGAAAAGGAAGCATTGAAATCAATGGTAATGCAAACGGAAGCGATAGTTTCCGTTCATCGGTTCCACTGACGTAAAGGTTGAAAGGAACCAATGAACGGAAAACGAAGGCTGATGTGAACAGGCCCTAAGCTGAGTGCAGCCATGACGGCACACTGACCTTCACCTTCGCTTTCCTTTAAATCGTGTGAAATATTTAAAGTATTAACACAATTAGTAAATGCTGTTTTGAATAGTTTGAATGGTGCAGTTTTTATATGGGGTGATTTATGTTTTTTTTTTAACATATAGTCCCCTTAAATTCATTTCAGACCTGAATTGGTCTCTAAAAAATTGGTTTTTGGAAATTTTCTTGAAAATGTGAAACATTTCTGCTAAACATATAAGCCTTCTAATGTCCTTAAAAAAATCTAAGGCTACATTCACACGACAGTGAAAGACAGCCGTTCGTACGACGGCCTTTTTTATAATGTTTTCAGAACAATGAGGTTCTATGGGTGTATTCACACGACCGTTTTTTTAACAGCCCGTGAATACTAGCCATCACAAAATAGGACACGGTTCCCATAAAACTCAATGAATCAGTTTTTACCTGCCGTTTTTCAGGAATCAATCCTTGTAACGGCTGGTACAAACTGATACTGGCCGAGGACTCCCCGCACTTTGAGTCCGGGGAAGCCCTTCACATGTCTATCTACAGGAGGTACTATCTACATGGGAGGGAGCATTGTCTACAGTGGGCACTGAAGCACTATCTACAGGGACATTGCAGCACTATCTACATGAACACAGTGGTGTTTTCAGGGGGTTGGGACAAAAAAAACCCTGACAAAATTAAAAATTTACAGATAGACTTTAAATGGATGAAAATTTGGAGACACACTGATGCAAAATGGGCATGAAAACTTTTTTTTTCACTGTCGTGTGAATGTGCCTAAGGCCTCATGCACACACACGTCGGCTGTTGTACAGCCGCTAATGACAGATCCGTGAAACTCGGACCACACACGGATGGCTTCCGTGTGCAGTCCGTTGTTTCACAGAACAAATTAATGAAAGGGCCGAGACTGTTCCGTCAAAAACGGACAGGAGTAGGACCTGTCCTATTTTTGACGGAATGGCCGCACGGTTCTATTAAAACAATGGAAGTGTGCATGGCCCCATTGAAATGAATGTGTCAGGGTGCTATCAGTTAAAAAAAAAGGATAGCGCCCTGAAGAAAAAAACTGAAGTGGGCATGAGGCCTTAAGGCTGCATTCACACGACAGTGAAAAACATTGGCCATTAAAAACTGATCAACTGTCAGTTTTTAATGGCCGTTTCAGTGTGTCTTCAAATTTTCATCTAGTTCCAGTCTGTCTGTTCGTTTTTTAATGGCTGTTTGTCATCTTTTTGCCATCCGTTTTTCATGGCCATTAAAAAAAACTGATGGATTCGATTTCTCAGGGTTTTTTTTTTCTGTCTAAACACCCTGAAAGCACCACAATGCCCAAGGAGATAGTGCCACAATGCCCATGTAGATAGTGTCAGAGTGCCCACTGTAGATAGTTCCCACATATATAGGTCCAGGGCCCACATAGATAGTGCCAGTGCTCACATAGTGCCACATTGCCCACTGTAGATAGTGCCATAGTGCCACAGTGTCCACATATAAAGTGCCATAGTGCCCACACAGTGCCACAGTGTCCAGGTAGATAGCGCCACAGTGTCTTCTCTAGATATTGCCCATATAGTGCACTATCTGGGCACTATATGTAGTGCCAGATTCCCCTTGAAGACTGACACACCCCCTGTAGATACCGCTACACACACCCCTGTAGATAGCACTGCACTTTCCCATTTGCAGATAGTGTCACACACACGCACCCCACCCAGCATCATTGGGGCTCCCACTAGGAGCGGAATCCCCAGCCAGAGGATTGGGCTCTCTCTAGGAGCGGAATCCCTGGCCAAAACGTTGCATTTTTTCCTGGCTATGTTACTGATGCTCTGGCCAGGGATTCCGCTCCTAGAGGGAGCCCCTAATGTCACTGTCCATGTATGCAGACAAGAACAAGAGAAAGAGGCAGCACTTCAAGTTGAAAATATCAAATAGATGGAGCTTGACAAAGGCTGCATTGAGCAGCTGATATGTTGCAAATATGGGAGACTAAATCCATCTATTTGATATTTTCAACTTGGCGTGCTGCCTCTTTCTCTTGTTCTTGTCTGCACACTGGGATCTTCAAGACGGATTCCTGGGGGCCGGCACCTGTTGCCCTGGAGGCTTTGCTGTTCTGCTGTTCTGCCCATACTTCTAAACTTTTGGATCTACTGTCCATATATGGATAGTGATGCCAGGGGCTCCTCCAGGTACGAAAACCCTGGCCAGAGCCTAAGGACATCCTAACATAAAGAAGACATATGGCAAATGTTAATTATTAACTATTTTGTAAGTATGACTATCTGTTTTACAAGGAGAGAAATTGAAATTTTGAAAAGTTTGGGTGTTTAATCCACTAGAGCTATTTAGGCATATTACATACACTGAATGGCTTATGTTCCAGACTGTCTATGTGGTATCATTGAAAAGAGATTTGATTTAGGAGGGGGCACAATTGATTGGTCAATATGGCACCCTTATTTAAATATTATGTATTGTTTTAACAAGAAGACTGAGGTCCATTAATGTGTACAGTATATGACACCTCAAAACCCACACATTCAATTTCTAACTTTTTATTGGGTGCCTACCGGGTGACATGTGCATTTTAATGGCCTCCGTAGTAAAGCACAATGCCAGTCATTAAGGCTGGGTTCACACGAGCACATTAACGTCCGTAATGGACGGACGTATTTCGGCCGGAAGTCCCGGACTGAACTCAGTGCAGGGAACCGGGCTCCTAGCATCATAGTTATGTACGATGCTAGGAGTCCCTGCCTCTCTGCAGGACAACTGTCCCGTACTGTAATCATGTTTTCAGTACGGGACAGTAGTTCCACGGAGAGGCAGGAACTCCTAGCGTCGTACATAACTACGATGCTAGGAGTCCGGCTCCCTGCACTGAGTTCGGTCCGGGACTTCTGGACGAAATACGTCCGTCCATTACGGACGTTAATGTGCTCGTGTGAACCCAGCCTAAAGGGTAAGTACTTCATTATGAAGCCACCCACACTCTTCTGAATGATGCAAGAATATTATAATCTGGACAGGGATCATAGTGCTGTTCACTCCCAATTATGGGAGAAGCAGTATCGGTAGGAGGTAGTTACTGTGTAATGACGGGGTAGGGAGACAGACAGGTGAGCCCTAATCTACCCGCCACTCAGTCCCTGCCTACTTGCAACGGCCCGTCCTAGGCGACGGCGTACGACTGGGCGACGGTCCCTACGCTCAATAAGTGCACGACAGACAAACAGACAAGGGTACACAGAAGCTAAAGGAAATGGGGCAGTTGCCCACGGAAACACAGTGAGCAACAAGAGTAGCGAACGAGACGAGTCAAACCAGGAGCACAAGGTACAAATCGCAGAGCAGGAGCGTAGTCAGTAAAGCCAGGGTCAAAAATGAAGCAAGGTCAATAATCATAGCAGGAGCAGCAGGGCCAGGAAACAGAAAAGAATCACAGGCAAAGCAGGAGCAGGAAATGCAGGTATAAATAGACAGAGGGCGGGAGCTAGCTCCGTCTGGCCAGGCTGTGATAGGCTCTCCCACTCCTCAGCCTCCTAGCCTGACTGGTAGAAGATCGTGTCACTCTCTCAGACTTAGGAGCAGGTGCAGACTGATTACCCACGGGCGTCGACACAGAAGCTGTGTTTGGCAGATCCTTTACAGTACCCCCCCTTTTAAGAGAGGCCACTGGACCCTTTCTAGGTGGACCTGGCTTATTGGGGAAGCGAAGATGGAACCTCCTGAGCAATACCCCAGCGTGAACATCCCGGGCGGGTACCCAAGTCCTCTCCTCGGGCCCGTTTCCTCTCCAATGGACCAGGTATTGGAGGGAGCCTTGGACCATCCTGCTGTCCACAATCTTGGCCACCTCGAACTCTACCCCCTTCAGGGGTGAGTACAGGGACCAGAGGTTTCCTCGAGGGAGCCAAGGACGGGGAGCAGCGTTTAAGGAGGGAGGCATGAAACACGTTGTGTACTCGAAAAGACGGGGGTAACTCCAGTCGGAAGGAGACAGGGTTAAGGACTTCAATGACCTTGTACGGCCCTATATATCGGGGAGCAAATTTTTTGGACAGGACTTTAAGGCGCAAATTTTTAGAAGATAGCCACACCAGATCCCCGACCACAAACAAGGGGTTAGCAGAACGCCTTCTATCTGCCTGAGTCTTTTGTATGCTCTGGGATGCCTCTAGGTTCTTCTGAACCTGGGCCCAGACTGTGCACAGTTCCTGATGAACGACATCTACCTCGGGATTGTTGGAACTACCAGGTGAAACGGAGGAGAACCATGGATTAAACCCAAAATTTATAGAAAAAGGGGGAGACCCCTGACGAGTTACTGACCCTGTTATTAAGGGAAAATTCGGCGAGGGGAATGAAGGAGACCCAATCATATTGACAGTCAGAGATAAAACACCTTAAATATTATTCTAGAGACTGATTAGTCCTCTCAGTTTGGCCATTAGTTTCAGGATGGAAGGCCGAGGAGAAGGACAGATCAATCTCCAACTTTTTACAGAAGGCTCTCCAAAACAATGAAACAAATTGTACCCCTCTATCAGAAACAATATTGACAGGAACCCCATGGAGACGCAGGATGTGTTTGACAAACAAGGTAGCTAACGTCTTAGCATTGGGTAGTTTCTTAAGGGGCACAAAGTGGCACATCTTACTGAAACGTTCTACTACAACCCACACCACCGACTTGCCTTGAGATGGAGGCAAATCGGTGATAAAATCCATGGAGATATGGGTCCAAGGTCTCTGGGGAATGGGCAAAGAATATAGTAAGCCCGCTGGTCGGGACCTGGGAGTCTTGGACCTAGCACAAATTTCACAAGCGGCGACGTAGGCCTTAACGTCTTTAAGCAACCCAGGCCACCAATAGTTTCTGGCAATGAGATGCTTGGTACCCAGGATGCCTGGATGGCCAGATAGCGCAGAGTCATGATTTTCCCTGAGTACCCTTAGCCGGAATTGCAGGGGAACAAACAGCTTGTTCTCAGGAAGGTTCTCGGGAGCTGAACCTTGATCAGCCGCAATTTCGGAGACTAAGTCAGAATCAACAGAGGAAATGATTATAACTGGAGGCAAAACACATGCAGGATCTTCTGCCGAAGGAGGACTGGCCATGAAGCTACGCGACAGAGCATCAGCCTTAATATTTTTAGACCCAGCCCTATAGGTGACCAAAAAGTTGAATCCAGTAAAAAATAACGCCCATCGAGCTTGTCTCGGGTTTAGCCTCCAGGCAGATTCTAAGAAAACCAGATTCTTTTGGTCGGTAAGGACCGTTACCTGGTGCCTAGCCCCCTCCAGGAAGTGGCACCACTCTTCAAATGCCCATTTAATGGCTAAGAGTTCGTGGTTGCCAATATCATAGTTACTCTCAGTGGGCGAGAACTTCCTGGAGAAGTAGGCACAGGGACGGAGATGGGTGAGGGACCTGGTACCCTGGGACAAGACAGCACCCACTCCCACCTCGGAGGCGTCAAACTCCACGATGAATGGCTCCATTTGGTTAGGCTGAATCAGCACAGGGGCCGAGATAAAGCACTTCTTAAGGACCTCAAAAGCCTGGACCGCCTCTGGAGGCCAGTGGAGGAGGTCAGCACCTTTGCGAGTAAGATCCGTAAGAGGCTTAGCGATGACCGAGAAGTTAGCAATAAATCTCCTGTAATAATTAGCAAACCCCAGGAAGCACTGTAACGCCTTCAGGGAGGCAGGTTGGACCCATTCAGCCACAGCCTGAACCTTGGCAGGGTCCATGCGGAATTCATGAGGAGTGAGGATTTGACCCAAAAATTGTATCTCCTGCACCCCAAACACACATTCTTCGGTTTTAGCAGTTTGTTTTCCCGAAGGGACTGGAGCACCTTCCTGACATGCTCAATGTGGGAGGACCAGTCCTTGGAAAACACAAGTATGTCATCAAGGTACACTACAAGAAATACCCCCAGGTAGTCTCTTAAAATCTCATTTATGAAATTCTGGAAGACCGCGGGAGCATTACACAACCCAAAGAGCATGACGAGGTATTCGAAATGACCTTCGGGCGTGTTAAACGCAGTCTTCCACTCATCCCCCTCTTTGATGCGGATAAGGTTATAAGCCCCCCGTAGATCAAACTTAGAGAACCATTGGGCCCCCTGAACCTGATTGAAAAGATTAGGAATCAAAGGAAGGGGATACTGGTTCCTTACAGTGACCTTATTCAAGTGTCGGTAGTCAATGCACGGCCTAAGACCACCATCCTTCTTCCCTACGAAGAAGAAGCCAACACCTACCGGAGAAGTAGAGGGGTGAATGTAACCCTTGGCCAAGCATTCCTGGATATACTCTCTCATGGCTTCACGTTCGGGACAAGAGAGATTAAATATCCTACCCTTAGGGAGCTTAGCTCCTGGTACCAAATCGATTGCGCAATCGAATTCTCTATGAGGAGGTAACACTTCGGAGGCCTTTTTAGAATAAACTCAGGTAGAGTATTCACCTCCTCAGGGAGAGAGATAAAATTAACAGAAAAACATGACGTCATGCATTCATTACCCCATTTGGTAAGATCCCCAGTATTCCAGTTAAACGTGGGATTATGCATCTGCAACCAGGGAAGGCCTAAAACCAAATCGGACGATAATCCCTGCATCACCAGTACAGAACACTGCTCCAAATGCATGGAGCCAACAAGGAGTTCAAAAACAGGGGTATGCTGTGTAAAATAACCATTAGCAAGAGGAGTGGAGTCGATACCCACTACCGGGACAGGTTTAGGCAAGTCAATCAGTGTCATAGCTAGAGATATAGCAAATTCCACAGACATAATATTAGCAGAAGACCCTGAATCCACGAAGGCACTGCCGATGGCAGACCTACCCTCAAAAGAGACCTGAAAGTGAAGCAAGCCCTTATTAGGTTTCATATATACGGGAAATACCTGTGCGCCCAAATGACCTCCCCGATGGTCACTTAGGCGCGGAAGTTCTACCGGCTGCTTATTCTTTTGCCTAGGACAGTTGTTCACTTGATGCTTGTCATCCCCACAGTAGAAGCAGAGACCATTCTTCCTGCGGAGCTCTCTACGTTGTTGGGGAGAGACGGAGGCCCCGAGTTGTATAGGTTCATCTGAGTCTTCCGTGGAAGAATGAAGCAACGGAACCTCGGGAGCCATCATGGGGGGGGTCAGAGGGGAAGGCACAAAAACGTTCCAGTCGTCGTTCCCTGAGACGTCGGTCAAGACGTACCGCTAAAGCCATAACCTGACCTAGGGAGTCAGAAGAGGGATAGCTAACTAACAGGTCTTTCAGGGCGTTCGACAGACCCAATCTAAACTGGCACCTCAAGGCAGGGTCAGTCCACCGAGAAGCTACACACCACTTCCTAAAGTCAGAACAGTACTCCTCAACGGGTCTCTTACCCTGACGTAAGGTCACCAGCTGACTCTCGGCAAAGACAGTCTTGTCAGTCTCGTCATATATGAGCCCGAGAGCGGAAAAAAAAAGATCAACAGAGGAAAGTTCAGGGGCGTCAGGAGCCAAGGAGAAGGGACATTCTTGGGGCCCGTCCTGGAGCCGGGACATAATTATACCCACTCGCTGGCTCTCAGAACCTGAGGAGTGGGGCTTTAAATGGAAATAGAGGCTACAACTCTCCCGAAAGGAGAAAAAAGTCTTCCGGTCCCCTGAGAACCGGTCAGGCAACTTGAGGTGGGGTTCAAGAGGTGAGGTGGGGGGCACTACCAGGGTAGCATCATGCTGGTTGCCCTTCTGAGCCAGGGCTTGGACCTGTAGGGAGAGGCCCTGCATTTGCTGAGCCAGGGTCTCAAGGGGGTCCATAGTTGTGTCAGGGACCAGGGTAGAAAAGGTATATGGGCCTGTGATTATGTAACGATGGGGTAGGGAGACAGACAGGTGAGCCCTAATCTACCCGCCACTCAGTCCCTGCCTACTTGCAACGGCCCGTCCTAGGCGACGGCGTACAACTGGGCGACGGTCCCTACGCTCAATAAGTGCACGACAGACAAACAGACAAGGGTACACAGAAGCTAAGGGAAATGGGGCAGTTGCCCACGGCAACACAGTGAGCAACAAGTGTAGTGAACGAGCCCAGTCAAACCAGAGTGCACGAGGTACAAATCACAGAGCAGGAGCGTAGTCAGTAAAGCCAGGGTCAAAAATGAAGCAAGGTCAATAATCATAGCAGGAGCAGCAGGGCCAGGAAACAGAAAAGAATCACAGGCAAAGGAAGAGCAGGAAATGCAGGTATAAATAGACAGAGGGCGGGAGCTAGCTCCATCTGGCCAGGCTGTGATAGGCTCTCCCACTCCTCAGCCTCCCAGCCTGACTGGTAGAAGATCGTGTCACTCTCTCAGACTTAGGAGAAGGTGCAGACTGATTACCCACGGGCGTCGACACAGAAGCTGTGTCTGGCAGATCCTTTACATACTGGCTCCCTTTTCGGTTTTAAATGTTATAGTATATTGAGTATGTCTTTATTCTGACCTAAAATAGGGGTCTCAGTGCTGTGAGACACATAGATCTGTTTTGACATAAAAGCCATATAGTTATGGCTATTTACAGGGGGGTGGTGATGCTATCTTCAGGAGGGTGGTGATGCTAAGAGTGGAATCCCCTGCCAGAGCATCAGCAATGCTCTGGTCAGGGATTCTGCTCCAGGAGTAGCCCTTGACGTCACCGTCCATATATGGATAGTGTAGCATCAATGGCCACGGGCCGTCGGGTTTACTCACCTCCCGACGCCCGCAGCCATGGATCAGTGAGCGCTGGCTTGCATCTCCTTCCTAGGAGACGCCAGTGCTCACTTCCACTCCGGACCACTCTGTACCGTAGGGTATGCGCGCATGCTCGTGCCCGGTCTTAAAGGGCCAGCGCGTGCACATGTAAACAATCATCATCATCAACTACACATGAGTTCCTGGACTATGAGAAGGGCCCTGCCCTTCTGATCCTTACCTGCGTGTTGTTAGTGTATCCCAAGTCTGTCTTGCTAATGGTCCCTTAGTGTTTTCCAGTTCCAGTTGTTACCCATGCCCTGTTGCCCGTATCCTGTATCCCGTGCTGTGTTCTCGCTTCTGAGGCTCTTAGTGTTGGAGTCGTGCCCTACTGCACCTGCAGTCGTTAGCCACGTCCAGTGTCTTCTGCCACGTCCAGTGTCTGCTGCCACGTCCAGTGTCGTCTGCCACGTCCAGTGTCGTCTGCCACGTCTAGTACTATCTGCCACGTCTGGCGCAACCTGCTGCACCTACCTCCATCCGTGCTGAAGCCACAGCCACTGTGGACTAGTTCAGGTACCTGTGTGTTATGAACTGCTATAGGCTTATGTATAGACTGTGACTGGGCCAGCTGCCTCTCCGCTATGACGGAGCGGCCTAGTGGGTCCACATACCCTGTGATCGTGACAGTACGCTCAGGCCATGGAACCCGCTGGCCAGCCCAAGACCGCAGTCCAGAAGATACAGACGGAGATGCATTACCTACGCACACGTCAGGATCAATTCCTTGAGGCGGTAAATACTATCATGGTCCGTCTGGATCAACTCACTGTTTCACCTCCAGTTCTTCCTCCAGAGGCTATTGCTGTGCCACTGCCCATTGCTCCCCCTGTTTGTTCCAGATCCACAGTTCCTCTGCCTTTTCCCCCTCGCTATGATGGTGATCCCAGAGCCTGTAGAGGATTTATTAACCAATGCACAGTTCATTTAGGGCTACGGGCTCATCTCTATGAGGAGGCCAAAGTGGCATTTATTACCTCCCTCCTCGCTGACAAGGCCCTCACATGGGCGAACCCAATCTTGGAACAACAAGGACCTGTATCCTCAGACCTAAGCCTTGTTCCTGCAGTCCTTTCGTGCCGTGTTAGAAGAGCCGAACATCCTCTGCCGCAGCCACTCTGTTGACCCTCAAGCAAGAAGGTTCCACAGTAGGGGAGTATGCTATCTCCTTCCGTACTCTGGCAGCAGAGCTGGCATGGAACAATGAGGCACTGGTGGCGACCTTCTGGCAGGGACTGTCCTCTCACATCAAGGACGAACTGGCTGCCCGCGACCTTCCTTCTACCTTGGATGCCCTCATCCTGTTAGCCACTCGGGTTGACATGAGAATCCGGGAGCACACTCAAGAGGTTTAACAGGAGAACCAGGGTCGCAGACCAGTACCCTCAGTCCAGAGACCACTATGCCTTCCCACAGTGTGCTACCTGAGGAACCAATGCAGATAGACAGAGTCCGGTTGTCCGAACAAGAGAAGCAGCGCAGACGCTCCTCTGGACTATGTATGTATTGTGGCCTTAGGGGGCATTTTGTGTGCCAATGCCCACAGAAACCGGGAAACTCCAGCACCTAGGGTTGGTTGGAGAGGCAACTCTAGGTGGGAGGTCTCCAAACGTTAAAACCTCTTCCAAATTATCAATTCCTTTGGCCATCGTCTCCGGAGAGACTTCACATCTCTCCTCTGTCTATCTTGACTCCGGAGCAGCTGCTAATTTCATCCAGCAGAATCTAGTGGATCGTTTACATCTACCCACAGTTCTTCTGGAGAGACACCTGGCTGTTGCCTCTGTGAATGGTCTACCATTGCCTAATCCGTTTGTGTTCATCACGGAGCCATTGACACTACGGGTTGGAGCTCTTCACTTGGAGCAGATCGCCTTCCTTGTACTACCCAAGGCTATCAATCCTATCCTGCTGGGTCTACCATGGCTTCGCCTACACGCCCCGGTTCTTGACTGGAGTTCAGGAGAAATTCTTCAATGTTGCCATAGCCATTGCCTGTCACAAGTTCATCCTGTTTTGCCCCCTCTGCATAAGTCACTCTCCGATCTACCATCTCAGTATGCCAGTTTTGCGGATGTCTTCAGCAAGCGAGAGGCTGAGACGTTGCCTCCACATCGGAATTATGACTGCCCATTGAACTGGTTCCAAATGCTTCTCTTTCCCATGGACGGGTATATCCTCTCTCCTTGCCAGAGACTTTATCCATGTCAGCCTATATCAAGGAGCATTTGGAGAGGGGTTTTATATGAAAATCTTCCTCCCCTGCCGGGGCCGGGTTCTTCTTCATTAAGAAGAGAGACGGATCTCATCGACTCTGCATTGACTACCGTGGTTTCAACCAGATCATGGTCAAAAACAAATAACCGTTGCCACTTATATCCGAGCTGTTTGACCGTATACGAGGAGCCTCCGGGGAGGACTTTTGTTCAGTTGGCAGAAAGGATAAGAATTCTCCACTGGGGACAAAAGCTGTAAACTGGCTGGGCACGCTAGTGTTCGTAAGACCTGGGACCTGATTGCTTGTCTCTTCTGGTGGCCCACGCTACCCAAAGATGTTGTGGACTTTGTCTCTTCCTGCACAGTGTGTGCTTCTAACAAGGTTACTCACTCCAGGCCTGCCGGCCTGCTGCAACCTCTGCCTGTACCCAATGCCCCCTGACAGCACATTGCGACAGACTTTGTCACAGACCTTCCTCCCTCAGCAGGATGCAACACTGTCTGGGTGGTGGTGGACCGGTTCTCGAAGATGGCACATTTTATCCCACTGACCAGCCTACCTTCTGCTCCCTGACTGGCGAGTCTCTTCATTCAGCATATCTTCCGCTTGCATGGCTTGTCCCTTTACATTGTGTCCGATCGGGGGGGTTCAATTTACCTCAAAATTCTGGAGAGCCCTCTGTAAACTCCTGGATGTGAGATTGGACTTTTCCTCAGCCTATCACCCCCAGTCCAATGGGCAAGACGAGTGGATCAACCAGATCATGGAGAATTATCTCCGCCACTTCATCTCCTTGCAGCATGGGTACAGCTTCTTCCATGGGCCGAGTTCTCGTATAACAATCACACAAGCGAGTCCATCACTTCCACTCCGTTTTACATTGTGTACAGTCAACATTCTAGAGTCCCTCTTGTTGTGTCGACTACATCTCAGGTACACGCTGCTGACTCTGCATTTGGGGACTTTCTGCAAATCTGGCAACAGACCCGGTACTCCATTTTGCTGGCAGTCGATCGCATGAAGCGAAAAGCGGATACAAAGAGAAAAGAGAGCCGCCTCAGTTTCTTCCAGGTACCAAAGTCTGTCTGTCCTTACGGAACATTCATTTGAAGGTGCCTTCATACAAGTTTGCTCCCAGGTTCCTCTGTCCATTTGAGATTCTGCAACAGATAAACCCTGCCTCCTATAAGCTGCGGCTGCCTCCTGACATCAGAATCCCCAACTCCTTCTGCCATGTTCAGTGTCATCTGCCACTTCCAGTGTCGTCTGCCACATCTAGTACTGTCTGCCACGTCTGGTGCAACCTGTTGCACCTATCTCCATCCGTGTTGAAGCCACAGCCACTGTCTGGACTAGTTCAGGTACCCGTGTGTTACGAACTGCTATAGACTTTTGTATAGACTGTGACTAGGCCAGCTGCCTCTCCGCTATGGCGGAGCGGCCTAGTGGGTCCACATACCCTGTGATCGTGACAAATAGTGATGCCAGCGGCTTCTCCAGGAGTGGAATCCCTGGCCAGAGCATCGGCAACGCTCCAGAAGTAGTTTCCGCTCTAAGAGTGAGCTACAGTGGCGCTATCTACAAGGGGGTGCTATCTAAAGGGGGTGGTGGTGCTATCTACAGGGGGGTGTGCTATCTAAAAGCTGAATCCCCAGCCAGCATGTCGGCAATGCTCTAGACAGGGATTCTGCTCCAGGAGGAGCCCCTTAAGTCACTGTCCATATATGGATATATGGATAGTGACGTCCTGGGCCAGACTGGCCATCTGGCATTTCTGGCAAATGCCAGATGGGCCAGTGAACAGTGGGCCGGGTGCTGGCTGCTTGCACAATCAATTTCGGATAGTATTGTGCTTGGGCACTGCTGCCCCCTGGTGTTCACAACTACATTTTGCTTAGAGATGCTCTGCTGTGTACTCTGATGGGAGGGTGCAGTAAAGAAGTCTAGTGATTATTGGCCGAGCCTCGGCTAATCAACGCTAGACTTGTTTTCTGCACAGGTTCCCAGCTAATCAGTAGAGTCCTGCCTGACTACATGTAGAAATCAAGCCTAACATCGATTGGCCAAGCTTTAGCCAATCAGCGCTAAGCTTGCTTTCTGCACTGCCCTCAGAGCACAGCTTCAGTTGATCTGCCAAGAAGAAGACTCCGCCCCTGCCGGGTGTGTGGCTCACAACTACAACACCATCAGGTTTATCTCTTCAGCGTCATAAAAGCTGCAACCAGCCTGCTAAAGTGATGGGGGATCAAACAGTATATAGGTCATGGGTTTTGCACACTGGTAATGATCTGCATCTGCAAGACAAAGCAAGTGAATACGGGACTGTGAGTGAAGTGGTGGGTGAGATTGATTTTTGTAGTGTGATTGGTGTAGTGTTTACAGTGTATATCCATTGTATGAGTGATATACGCACTTTGTGTGAGCTATATGTGTGCCTAATGTAATGTGTCTGCATGTGAGGTATGCGTCTATTATATGAGTGGTGTGTGAGTGGTCTGTGTGCATGGTGTGTATTTAGTGTGTAGTATGGTGTGTGCGTGGTATGTGTTTAGTGTGAGTGTTGTGTGTTTAATGTGTGAGTGGTGTGTGTTTAATGTGTGAGTGGTGTGTGTTTAGTGTGAGTGGTGTGTGTTTAATTTGTGAGTGGTGTGTGTTTAGTGTGAGTGGTGTGTGTTTAATGTGAGTGGTTTGTGTTTAATGTGTGAGTGGTGTGTGTTTACTGTGTGAGTGATGTGTGTTTTGTGTGTAGTAGGTGTCTAGTGTGTGTGATGTGTGTATTATGGTTCTAGTGTTTGAGTTATGTGTGTTTAGTATGTGTAGTGTGTATTTAATGTGTGTGTTTAGTGTGTAGTATGTGTCTAGCGTGCATGATGTGTGTATTATGGTTCCAGTGTGTGCTGTAGTGATTGTGTCCAGTGTGTGCTGTACAGTACAGCACACACTGGACATAATCACTACAGCACACACTGGACACAATCAGTACAACCTGTACTGATTGTGTCCAGTGTCGGCTGTACAGATTTTTACCAGTGAGTTCTGTACGGATTGTGTCCAGTGTGTTCTATACTGATTGTGTCCAGTGTGTGCTGTTCTGATTGATTCCAGTGTGCGCTGTTATGATTGATTCCAGTGTGTGCTGTACTGATTGTGTCCAGTGTGTGCTGTACTGATTGTGTCCAGTGTGTGCTGTACTGATTGGACACAATCAGTGCAGCACACACTGGACACAATCAGTACAGCACACACTGGACACAATCAGTACAGCACACACTGGACACAATCAGTACAGCACACACTGGACACAATCAGTGCAGCACACACTGGACACAATCAGTGCAGCACACACTGGACACAGTGTGTGCTGTACTGATTGTGTCCAATGTGTGCTCTACTGATTGTGTGGTGTGTGCTGTACTGATTGTATCCAGTCTGTGCTGTACTGATTGTGTCCAGTGTGTTCTGTATTGATTCTGTCCAGTGTGTGCTCTACTGATTGTGTGGTGTGTGCTATACTGATTGTATCCAGTGTGTGCTGTACTGATTGCGTCCAGTGTGTGCTGTACTGATTGTGTCCAGTGTGTGCTGTACTCATTGTGTGGTGTGTGCTGTACTGATTGTATCCAGTGTGTTCTGAACTAATTGTGTCCAGTGTGTTCTGTACTGATTGTGTCCATTGTGTTCTGTACTGATTGTGTCCAGTGTGTTCTGTACTGATTGTATTGAGTGTGTGCTGTGCTGATTGTGTCCAGTGTGTCCTATACTGATTCTCTCCAGTGTGTGCTGTACTGATTGTGTCCAGGGTGTGCTGTACTGATTGTGTCCAGTGTGTTCTGTACTGATTGTGTCCAGTGTGTGCTGTACTGATTGTGTCCAGTGTGTGCTGTACTGATTGTGTCCAGTGTGTGCTGTACTGATTGTGTCCAGTGTGTTCTGTACTGATTGTGTCCAGTGTGTTCTGTACTGATTGTGTCCAATGTGTGCTGTACTCATGGCCGCAGCGTATACGCCCTGTGCGCTGCAGGGAATTTGGGGCAAAAAACCACACCAAACTGTGGGACAGTTTCTCGCCTGGAATGTCTGCTGCGAAAAACTGCAGCACTTAGCCAGCCTACTTGCAGGCCGGCCTCCTGGGATGACCTCTCATCCCAGGAGACAACTGCAGCATGTGATTGGCTTCGGCAGCGGTCACATGGGATGAACTGTCATCCCAGGAGGCCGGCCCTCTGACATCATCCAGGCCGGCCTCCTGGCATGACGTTTCATCTATGTGACCGCCGTTACAGCCTGTGATTGGCTGCAGCGGAGGTCACATGAGATGAAGCGTCATCCCAGGAGGATAAAACACAGATTCCTATTTAAGGCCCCATGCACATGAACCTAAAAACGCCCGTAATTACGGGCCGTAATTATAGCACGTTTTTACGGGCCCATGGACTTCTATTGGCCACGGGTACCTCCCCGTATGCTTACGGGAAGGTGCCCGTGCCGTTGAAAAATATAGAACATGTCCTATTTCAGGCTGTAATTACGGCACGGGCAGGCCCATAGAAGTCTATGGGGCTCCCGTAATTACGGGTGACTACGTGTGTGCACCCGTAATTACTGGAGCGTTGCTAGGCGACGTCAGTAAATAGTCACTGTCCAGGGTGCTGAAAGAGTTAAACGATCAGCAGTAACTGTTTCAGCACCATGGACAGTGACTTCCGATCACAATATAGATCAACCTGTAAAAAAAAACCAAAAAAAGACGTTCATACTTACCCAGAACTCCCTGCTTCTTCCTCCAGTCCGGCCTCCTGGGATGACGTTTCAGCCCATGTGACCGCTGCAGCCAATCACAGGCTGCAGCGGTCACATGGACTGCCACGTCATCCAGGGAGGTCGGACTGGATGTCAAGAGAGGGACGCGTCACAAAGACAATGGCCGGGTAAGTATGAATTTCTTTTACTTTTTCTGCGGAAAGGGCTGTCCCTTCTCTCTATCTTGCACTGATCGGGAGAAGGGCTGCCGATTAGTGCAGTGTAATTTTGCAGCGAAAACGTGCCCGTAAATACCGGTGGAATACGGGTGACACCGGACCTGTATTTACGGGCACAGGTCCGTAAATACTGGTGCAATACGGGTCGAATACGTGTGACCAAGGACACGTATTTACGCCAGTATTTACGGGAGGACAAAAATAAGTTTGTGTGCATGAGGCCTAAGTATAATATATTGTTTGTTTTCTGAGTTTCCTTTTTTGCGGCAGGATCGCTGCGAACCCACCGCAAAAAACACAACAACAACCTCGCAATTGAATACAATGGAGAAAACCTGCAACAAATAAGGTGCATTTACACAAATACAATCGACATGTTGTGGAATAAAACTCTGCACCGCAGGTCAGTCTTTTTACGCTAAGTATTTACACAGCGTGTGGAGGAGATTGTTTTATCTCATCCACTTTACAGCTACTGTATTTGCTGCGGATTTTCTGCAACAAATTCCGTTGCGGAAAATCCACAGTATTTACGCAACGTGTGAACTGGCCCTTACTCCGTTTACTCAAAGGCTATCTTTTGTATAACAGGAAAAAATATTTAAACTGCTGTCCACGTGGGCAATGTTGGTACTTTTTATTACTTCTTATTTAACTCACTGTAAAGGCTATAAAAAAAAAAAAAAAAAAAGTGAAAAGCCAGAATCAATGTTTTTTGTTCACATTAACTCCAAAAAATGTAATCAAAAATTAATAAAAAGTTGTATGTACCAAAATATTGTACCAATAAAAGCTACAGCTCGTCCCGCAAAAAATAAGCCCTCACACCGCTTAGACAAAAATATAAAAAAAAGATATGTCTCTCAGAATGTGGCGAAACAACATATTTATTTTTTTAACAAATAGTTTTCTTTGGAAAAATAGTAAAATATATGAAAAACCTATAGAAATTTGGTATCACCGTAATTGTACTGGGCCGCAGAATAAAGTTAAGTTGTCGTTTTTACCGCACGATGAAAGCCGTAAAATCAAAACCCAAAAAACGAATCAGTTTTTTTTTCTAATTTCAGCCCACAAAGAATTTTTTTTCCGTTTCCCAGTACATTATATGGTATTATAAATGCTACCAATAGAAACTACAACTCATGCCGCAAAAAATAACCACCATCCTAATGACGGAAAAATAAAAAAAAGTTATGGCTCTAGGAAGGCGGGTAGTGAAAAAGTTATGAAAAATAAATAAATGTCTCAGTCCTGAAAAGTTTAAAATAAGAAAGCAGCCCATACTTACCTCTCTCGTCCCAGATGTTCCTGCATTCGGGGCTCCCGTCACCTCTGTTCTCGGTTTGTATACAGAGCGGCTGCAGTGGTGACATCACGTCGACAGTACATCACCGCTGCAGCCTATTACTGGTCTCAGCTGAACACCGCTGAGGCCATGAATAGGCTGCAGCTGATGTCACCGATGCAGCTGCTCTGTATACAAACAGTGAACAGAGGTGAAGGGAGCCCCCAGCACAGGAAAGTTTGGGAGAAGAAAGGTAAGTATAAGTTAAACTTTATTTTAACCTCCTCTATTGCTTCAACAGAATTTCATTTTAACCCCTTTAACGTAATGTGCACAGGGTCTAAAAAGGCAACAAATGGTAAATGTGCACTGTGGAGCAACTGAACAATGTGCCCATCTGCCATTTATTAACAGTGTCGTTCAGTGCCACCTTGGTGCCCATTTGCCATTTATTTCCCCTCTAGTGTCCTTATGTTCAGTGCCCCCTTGATGCATATTTGCCATTTACTGCCCCTTTAGAACCCTCTGTCACAGAAAAACAATAAATGGGCAATAAATGGCAAATGGGCATCGAAGGGGCCCTGAACAGGACACTAAAGGGGCAATAAGTGGAAAATGGGCACCAAGGTGGCACTGAATCCTCTGCCCATTTGCCATCTTTAGACCCCATACAACCAAAGCCCCACAGTCTGACTGACCTGCTGTGCTGCACTGCGTCCGCTGATGTTGCTGGAATGGAGCCCTGGGGAAATAGCCAGATCAGGACCGCATGGTAAGATAGTCTCCTCCCTGTGTTGCGTCCTGAGTGATGTCATCACGCCTGTTCATCACTCAGGATGTAAGACGAGGATGGGGAGAGGGTGAACGGGGGAGCGGTAGTCGCGGTGCGGGGAAGCCAGTAGTGAGGTCAGTGAGTGACACCTGACTTGCTGGCGTCCCCCTTACAGCACGGCGGCCGGCGCCCTGTGCGACCGCACGTGTCGCACGTAGCTAAGGCCGGCCATGCGTATAGGTGAGAGGAAGGTGCACCTGGGAAATATAGTTCCCAACATGCACACAGCAGTCACGTGGCTAGCAGTTTTGGACCGCCCCCTTCTGCCAGCGTTCCTGAGATAGTGTGACGGAGCCACAGGGGTCCCCATTGAATAAAAGAAAAGACTAAGACGAGGGCTACATTGAGTCTTATTGTAGTGCTACTGATTGATTTAACCCGTTGGTGATCGCCCATAGGTGTTTTTACGGTGGCCACTAACGGGCTTTATTCTGATGCAGTAGCCTTTTTACGGTGCTGCATCAAAATAAATAACCACCGCTGGGAGCAGTTAAATCTCCCAGCTCTAAGCTACCGGTGGTAGCTGAGGGCTAGGAATAGATCTACTCTAAAAGGCGGGATCTAAATCAGTATCGATCCCACCTCGTTTAACCCTCAGATGCGGCACTCGATAGCGAGTGACGTATCTGAGTGGTTTTAGTGGGAGATCACAGGGTGCCGTTGGTTTCTATGGCAGCCGAGTATCTAACAAATGTCGCCAGGTCTGCATCTAGTTAATGGCCGTTAGGCCATGCCAGAGGATGCAAAAAAGAGTGGCGAATTTGCTGGGTCTTTTTCTATTCCCCCCCAAAAAAAGTTAATCAATATGTACTCCAAAATGGTGCTATTAAAAAATACAACTCGTCCCGCAAAAAATAAGTCCTCATACAGCTATGTCAACAGAAAAATAAAAAAGTTTTAGCTCTTTGAATGCAACGATGGAAAAACTTAAAAAATTGCTTGGTCATTAAAGGGGTTTTCCCATCAGAGACATGTATGACATATCCACAGGATAAGTCATAAATGTGAGATAGATGCGGGTTCCAGCTACGTGGTTTCCGTAAGTCCCATAGAACTGAATCGTAGTTATGGAAAGAGCATAGCTCGCATGCTACGCTGCTTCCGTAACTGCCATCCACTATTATGGGAGTTACGGATACAGCGAAGCTCAGCGAGCTACACTGTTTCCGTAACTCATGTTTGGAAATCACACGCTTCAACCACAACAGTTCAGTAGAACAGGGTTTAGGGGGCCCTGTGTCTTCGAGATAGGTGTGGGTTCCAGAGGTGGGACCCGCATCTTATTGACATTTATGACATTTCTTGTGGATATGTCATAAATATCCCTAATGGGAAAACCCCTAAAGTCGGCTGTGACATTTGCAGTCCAATGCACTCATTTGGCTATCAGCTGTAGCTCAAAAGTTAAAATCAATCCAGAAAAGATCTAGGTGTAGCTATGGCCTTAGGAGGCTGGTGCATGCACAGCTAGTGTGCATTCTCAATGCATAAATGTATATGGGACTTAGAAAATTTTGTAGGATGTTGGGACAACCCCTTTAACAGTCTTTCCTTGCTCTTAGTTATACTGCATGTACAATTGTTGAGGGGATTAGACATCTTCATTCAAGGTTCTTTAGTTTTGTCTTTTTCAGATGAAATATTTATTATTTCATTGTTTTTCAGAAAAAATTTATTAGCCAATTAATGTTGCTTCCTACTTTTGTGTCTGTATTAATTATTTTATAGTGTAATCTGGTCTGAATTTAAAGCGGAAGAACATTTCCCCATTGTACCTCTGAGGACACCATCTTGGCGAAACATGTCGGGGGGCTTTGTTGAATGTTTTTTAACATACCATCAGCTCAGAATCAGTTCTGGGATAGCGGTCTGCAGACGCTTCCCTCTAGTATAGACACTATATTAATTCTACTGCTGTTAGAAGAGACTGACTGTCACGAATGGTTCGTGGACCCACTGGGCCGTACCGTCTTGGCGGTATGGCAGCTGGCCAACAGGAGGCAGGAAAATGTCTATAGTTCGTATAGGGTACCTGTGGCAGCTCAGATAGTAGCGAGGCAGGCTAGGCAGGAACTTGGCAGCAGGTGGACGTCAGGTGTGGAGAGGCAGGTCAGGCGTAGAATACATTACAGCACGGCTACAGCAAGCACGACACTAGATTCAGGATACAGGAACAGGAAACAGGAAAACACTGGGAGCAGGAAACACTAGGGGGCCATTTGCAAGACAGACTAGGGATACAACAACAAGGCTCAGGCGTGGGAGGATGGGGCTGGGACCTTCTTATAGCCCAGGGTGCTCTGGGGCAATTAGCTCAAATCACCAACATGCTTCTTAAGTCTGGACTGAGCTCGTGATCGCACCCTGGTGGTCACGGTGGAGCAGGACGGCCGTATGTGCAGACATCTCTTGAGAGAAGGGCGTCGACTGGATGGAAGGAGTTCGTGGTCAGCGACCACAGACGTTACAGTATCCCCCCTCTTACGCCCCCTCCTCTTGGGACCAGAACGAGAGAGAAACTTCTTGATGAGGGTAGTAGCGTTGAGATTCTCCTCTGGCACCCAGGACCTCTCTTCTGGACCAAACCCCTTCCAATCTACTAAATAAAAGGTTCTTCCTATTACTTTTTTAATGTCCAAGATCTCCTTAAACTCGAAGGTGTCTGAAGGGCCGCTGGAGGCAACAGCAGGGCTTGGAGTTTTGGTAAAGCGGTTCAGAACCACTGGCTTCAAGAGAGAAACATGGAAGGAGTTGGGGATCTTGAGGGTAGGAGGCAGCCGAAACTTGTAGGCGACAGGGTTGATCTGCTGTAGGATCTCGAAAGGACCGAGGAACCTGGGAGCAAACTTGCATGACGGTACTCTTAGTCGAATGTTCCTGGAGGACAGCCAGACCTTTGTGCCAGGAAGAAACTGAGGTGGTTCTCTTCTCCTTGTGTCAGCCCTCCGTTTCATACGATCCACCGCCAGCAGGATGGAGGATCGAGTTTGCCGCCAAATTTGTAGAAAGTCCTTGAAGGCTGCGTCAGCAGCTGGTACCTTGGATGAATCAGGAACCGGGAGAGGTATTCGTGGGTGTTGGCCAAGGACTATGAAGAACAGAGTGTTCCTTGTGGACTCGCTGGTATGATTGTTGTAAGAGAATTCAGCCCACGGGAGCAACTGTACCCAGTCATCATGTTGCCTAGAGATGAAGTGACGCAGGTAGTTCTCCAAGATTTGATTGATCCTCTCGACCTGTCCATTGGACTGAGGATGGTAGGCCGAGGATAAGTCCAACTTCACACCTAGAAGTCCCCAGAGGGCTCTCCAGAACCTCGAGGTGAACTGTACCCCCCGATCAGACACAATATGCTGTGGCAAGCCGTGCAGGTGGAAGATGTGTTGGATAAACAGTTTGGCCAGTTGGGGAGCAGACGGAAGACCGGTCAGAGGAAGGAAGTGGGCCATTTTTGAAAATCGATCCACTACCACCCAGACAGTGCTTCATCCGGCAGAGAGGGGCAGGTCCGTAATAAAGTCCATGGCTATATACTGACAGGGAGCATCGGGCACAGGCAATGGCTGGAGCAGACCAGCGGGTCTGGAGTGAGCTACCTTGTTAGTTGCACACACAGAGCAGGAGGAAACAAAGTCCATAACATCTTTGGGCAGCGTGGGCCACCAGAAATGACGGGCAATCAAATCCCGGGTCTTACGGATCCCCGCGTGACCTGCCAGTCTAGAGGCGTGTCCCCAGTGGAGGACTCTCCTTCGGTCAGCCATGCGCACAAAAGTTCTCCCTGGAGGGATGTCCCCAACTTGCAGTGGATTGACTGAAACAATACAGGACGTGTCGATAATGTTCTAGGGCATCTCCATAGTGTCCTCCGTCTCGGAAGACCTGGATAAGGCATCGGCCCTCACGTTCTTGTCAGCTGGGCGATAATGGAGCTCAAACTGGAACCTGGCAAAGAACAGTGACCACCTGGCCTGACGAGGATTAAGCCGTTGGGCTGTCTGGAGGTAGGTGAGGTTCTTGTGGTCCGTAAAAATCAGGATGGGGTGAGCTGCGCCCTCTAGTAGATGTCTCCACTCCTCCAGGGCCAATTTGATGGCCAGTAACTCTCGATTCCCAATCGAGTAGTTGCGTTCTGCGGAAGAGAAGAGCTTAGAAAAATATCCACATACCCTTGACTTGCCCTTGGAACCTCTCTGGAACAGGAGTGCACCAGCACCGACAGAGGACGTGTCCACCTCCAACGAGAACTGTAGGGAAACGTCTGGATGATGGAGGATAGAGGCTGATGTGAAGGCACTCTTCAGGGTATTGAATGCAGACTCTGCCTCAGGAGTCCCACACCTTGGCGTTCATGCCCTTCTTGGTGAGGTTAGAGATAGGAGATGTTAATGAAGAGAAGTTTGGGATGAACTGTCTGTAAAAATTGTCGAATCCCAGAAAGCGCTGTATGGCCCTCAAGCCTTGAGGACGTGGCCATTCCTGGACGGACTTTACCTTTTCAGGATCCATCTTGAGGCCTCTATTCGAAATGATGTAGCCCAGGAAGGGTAGAGCATCTCTCTCAAATAGGCATTTCTCCAATTTGGCGTACAGTTGATTCTCCCTTAATCGCAGCAAGACTTGACGGACATGTTTCTTATGCGTCATAGGATCTTGAGAAAAAATTATGATGTAATCAAGATAGACTACTACACAAACATAAAGGAGGTCACGGAAAATGTCATTCACAAACTCCTCGAAGACCGCGGGAGCATTACACAGGCCGAAGGGCATTACTAGATATTCATAGTGTCTGTCCCAGGTGTTAAATGCAGTCTTCCATTCGTCACCCTGGCGAATCCGGATTAGGTTGTAAGCCCCCCGCAGGTCTAACTTGGAAAAGATCTTGGCACCACGTGTATGGCAATGGATATTTATTTTTCACCGTGATCTGGTTGAGTCCTCGGTAGTCTATACAGGGACGAAGAGAACCATCCTTCTTTTTGACGAAGAAGAACCCGGATCCTGCCGGGGAGGAAGACTTACGTATGAAGCCCCGCTCCAAGTTCTCTCTAACATAGGCGGACATAGACAGAGTCTCTGGCAGAGAGAGAGGATATACCCTGCCACAGGGAAGGGAAGCACCAGGAACCAGATCAATAGGACAGTCATACGCCCGATGTGGGGGCAGTGTCTCCGCTTCTTTCTTGCTGAAGACGTCCGCAAATGAAGCAAAATGACTAGGCAATCCTGCCAGTGACTGAGGCAGAGGAGACTGAGCCAAACTAATCTGTCTCAGGAACTATTGTGACACTCGGGGCCCCACTGGAGAACCTCTCCAGAGTTCCAGTCCAGGACTGGGGCATGTAATCTGAGCCAAGGCAGGCCCAGCAACACAGGATCAACGGCTCTGGGTAGGACAAAGAACGACAGCAGTTCGGAGTGGAGAGCCCCTACTTGGAACCTCAGTGGTTTGGTCACAGCAACAACTGGGTTAGGAAGGGGTAGACCATCTACAGAAGCAATTGACAACAGGCTCTCCATAGGGATGGTAGGCAACAGAAGAAGGTCGACCAGGTCTCTACGGATGAAATTAGCAGCGGATCCCGAGTCTAGATACGCAGAGACCTGATGCATTCTCTCGCCGGACACTATGGTCGCTGGTATGGACAATTTGGATGAAAGTCCTTTTTTACCCAGGGTTGTCACTCCTAGCAACCCTAGGCTTTGAAGCTTTAGGGGACACAGGCGCACAAGATGGCCACCGAGGTCGCAATAGAGACAAAGTCCTGAAGTGCATCTGCGTTGTCTCTCCTGGGTGGATAGCTTACCCCGGTCCATCATCACAGATTCCTTAGGAGGATCGACATCTGAGGACAGCAGTGGTTGCTGCAAAGTAGGTCCCAAACTAGGAGGGTCTCCCTCCCGACGAACCTCTTGGAGGTGTTCTCGGATCCGTATGTCAATCTAGACGGACAGAAGGATGAGGTTATCCAGGGTAGATGGCAGGTCTCGAGCGGCAAGTTTGTCCTTATTCTTAGGGGACAGTCCATTCCAGAATGCTGCCACCAGAGCCTCATTGTTCCACAACAGTTCTCCCACCAGGGTGCGGAAGTAGATGGCGTACTCACTCACGGAGGTGTCTCCTTGGCGTAGTTTAATCAAGGCAGCCGCTGCAGATGAGGCCCGTCCAGGCTCCTCAAATACCATGCGAAAGGACCGGAGAAAGGCTTGGAAGTCACGGGTCTCAGGACCTTGTCTCTCCCATATAGGGTTCGCCCATGCAAGAGCCTTTCCGGTGAGGAGAGAAATGATGAATGCGACCCTTGCGCCGTCAGATGAAAATGTCCTGGAACACAGGCTGAAATGGATCTGGCACTGGTTCAAAAATCCACGACAGGAACCTGCGTCTCCATCATAGCGGTCTGGAAGTGGCAAAGAAAAACACGGGTCGACACTGCCAGGAGGTGTAGTCTGAGGATCAACACTGCCAGGAGGTATAGTAGGAGGAACAGCAGCTCTTGCTTCCTGCTGACGAACGAGAGCGTTCAAAGTTTGGAGGAGTTGGTCCTGTCGAGACTGGAGATCCAGCAAATCCGCCCGCATCTCTTGTGACGTCGTCATGGTCTTGGATTGACCAGCGGGGTCCATGGCCTGAGCCTACTGTCACGAATGGTTCGTGGACCCACTGGGCCGTACCATCTTGGCGGTATGGCAGCTGGCCAACAGGACGCAGGAAAATGTCTATAGTTCGTATAGGGTACCTGTGGCAGCTCAGATAGTAGCGAGGCAGGCTAGGCAGGAACTTGGCAGCAGGTGGACGTCAGGTGTGGAGAGGCAGGTCAGGCGTAGAATACAGTACAGCACGGCTACAGCAAGCACGACACTAGATTCAGGATACAGGAACAGGAAATAGGAAAACACTGGGAGCAGGAAACACTAGGCGGCTATTTGCAAGACGGACTCGGGATACAACAACAAGGCTCAGGCGTGGGAGGATGGGGCTGGGACCTTCTTATAGCCCAGGGTGCTCTGGGGCAATTAGCTCAAATCACCAATATGCTTCTTAAGTCTGGACTGAGCTCGTGAGCGCACCATGGTGGTCACGGTGGAGCAGGACGGCCGTATGTGCAGACATCTCTTGAGAGAAGGGTGTCGACTGGATGGAAGGAGTTCGTGGTCAGCGACCACAGACGTTACACTGACCATTACATCTATATAAGTGATAAAGTTTCTGGGGTCATGGTTGTTTTTAGAATATAGGCTAGGTGCCTTTAACCCTTTCAGGACCAAGCTCATTTTGGCCTTCAGGAACAGACCCATTTTTTTCAAATCTGACATATTTCACTTTATGTGGTAATAACTCCGGAATGCTTTTACCTCTCAAAGCGATTCTGAGATTGTTTTCTCGTGACACATTGGACTTTATGATAGTGGAAAAATGTGGTTGATAAATTCAATATTTATCAGTGAAAAACACCAACATTTTGTGAAAAATTGCAAAAATTAGCATTTTTCTAAATGTAAATGTATCTGCTTGTAAGAGAGGCCGTTATACCACACAAAATTGTTGCTAATTAACATCCCCCACATGTCTACTTTAGATTGGCATCGTTTTTTGAACGTCCTTTTATTTTTTTATGATGTCACAAGGCTTAGAACTGTAGCAGCAATTTCACACATTTTCAAGAAAATTTCAAAAGGCTATTTTTACAGGGGCCAGTTCAGTTGTGAAGAGGCTTTTAGGACCTTATATATTAGAAACCGCCAAAAAGTCACCCCATTTTAAAATCTTCACCCCTCAAAGTATTCAAAACAGCATTTAGAAAGTTTCTTAACCCTTTAAACGTTTCACAGGAATTAAAGCAACGTAGAGGTGAAATTTTCAAATTCTATTTTTTTTGTAACACAGAAGTTTTTACCAGAGAAATGCAACTCAATATTTATTGCCAAGATTCTGCAGTTTTTAGAAATATCCCACATGTGGCCCTAGTGTGGTAATGGACTGAAGCACCGGCCTCCGAAGCAAAGGAGCACATAGTGGATTTTGGGCCTCCTTTTTATTAGAAAATATTTTAGGCACCATATCAGGTCTGAAGGGCTCTTTCCAGTGCCAAAACAGTGGAAATCCACCAAAAGTGACCCCATTTGGGAAACTACACCCCTTGAGGAAATTATCTAGGAGTATAGTGAGCATTTTGACCCCGCAGGTTTTTTTCAGAAATTATTGGAATTAGGCCGTGAAAATGAAAATCTACATTCTTTCAAAGAAAATGTAAGTTTAGCTAATTTTTTCTAATTTCCACAAGGACTAAAGGAGAAAAAGCACAGCAACATTTGTAAAGCAATTTCTCCCGAGTAAAACAATACCCCACATGTGGTAATAAATGGCTGTTTGGACACACGGCGGAGCTTAGAAGGGAAAGAGCGCCATTTGGCTTTTGGAGCTCAAATTTAGCAGTAATGGTTTGCGGAGGCCATGTCGCATTTGCAAAGCCCCTAATGGGCCAAAACAGTGAAAACGCCAAAAAAGTTACTCCATTGAGAAAACGACACCCCTTGAGGAATCCATCTAGGAGTGTAGTGAGCATTTTGACCCCACAGGTGTTTCATAGATTTTATTAGAATTGGGCAGTGAAAATAAAAAAAATCCTTTATCTTCAATAAGACGTAGCTTTAGCTCCAATTTTTTAATTTTCTCAACATATAAAGGAAAGAAAAGAACCCCAACATTTGTAAAGCAACTTCTCTGGAGTACGGCAATACCCCACACGTGGTCATAAACTGCTGTTTGGGCACACGGCAGGGCTCAGAAGGGAAAGAGCGCCATTTGCTTTTGGAGTACAGATTTTGCTACATTTGGTTTCTGGTCTCTATGTCGCATTTGCAAAGTCCCTGTGGGACCAAAACAGTGGATTCCCCCCAGAAGTGACCCCATTTTGGAAACAACACCCTCAAGGTATTCACCTAGGGGTGTAGTGAGCATGTTAACCCCACAGGTGTTTTGCAGAAATTCGTGTGCACACGATGTGGGAGAGTGAAAATGGGAATTTTTCCTTAGATTGTGCCACCATAATAAGACAGCTCTCTAATTATTATGCAGTGTTTCCCTGTTTTAGAATCACCCTACATGTGGCACTAATCTTTTGCCTGGACATTCGACAGGGCTCAGGAGTGAAAGAGTACTATGTAAAATTGAGGCCTAATTTGGCGACATATAAAGTATTGGTTCACAATTGCAGAGTCTTTGATGTGAAATATTAAAAGAAACCCCTGAGAAGTGACCCCATTTTGGAAACTGCACCCCTCAAGGCATTTATTAACGGGTGTAGTGAGCATTTTCACCCCACGTGTCTTCTCCATAAATGATTGCGCTGCGGAAGGTACAAATTTAAATTTTTCCCTAGATATGCCAATTCAGTGTCAAATATGTCGTGCCCACCCAAAAATTGTTAAAAGGGTTCTCCCGGGTATGGCGATGCCATATATGTGAAAGTAAACTGCTGTTTGGGCACACTGTAGGGCTCAGATGGGTGGGAGCGCCATTTGGCTTTTGGAGCGTGGAATTTGCTTGGTAATAGTTTTGTTTGGAGTATCACTGGTGTTTCCGTTTATAATGTGGGGCATATGTGAGCTGGGCAGAGTACATCAGGGGCATAGTCAGGTGGCATAATAATGGGGTAAAAAAAATAATAAAATGATCCATAGATGTGTATTACGCTGTGATCGATCCTTTCTGCACAGGCCGGTGTCGCACTGATAAATGTCCTTCCTTATCCCCCTTTTGGTCCACACTCCGCACTTTTGCAGTTTGGGGAATTTTGCCGGGAAAGTGTTGTCCTGGTATAATACGGGTGCCCTCGCTTCCAGCAGATATGTTTGGGACCTCCCCTTCCTGGTTCCCTAATTTTAGTGCGTTGATAGATCGCCTTTTGAAACAGAAGAAATGTTCACCTCGGGCCGGCACAACTTCATATTTTTCTTTCCTGACTTATTGGAGCCTTAACTTACTTTATTTTTTCATAGACGTAGTGGTATGAGGGCTCTTTTTTTACGGGACGAGCTATAGCTTTTATTGGTGCCATTTTGGAGTACATGCGACTTTTTGATCACTTGTTATCCTTTTTTTGGGAGGCAAGGTGACAAAAAAACAGCAATTCTGCCATAGTTTTTAGTTTGTTTTTTATATACAGCGTTCACCATGCGTTATAAACTACATGTTACCTTTATTCTGCGGGTCAGTACGATTCCGGCGATACCTAATTTATAGAACTTTTTTATAACTTTTTGCACAATAAAATAACTTTTGGAAAGAGAATGTATTTTTTCTGTCGCCATGTTGTGAGAGCCATAACTTTTACATTTTTTCGTTGATGGAGCTGTGTGAGGGCTTGTTTTTTGCGCGACGAGGTATAGATTTTATAGGTACAATTTTTGGATACATGCGACTTTTTGATAACTTTTTATTTACATTTTTGGAAGACAGTGACCAAAAAGACAGTAATTATGGCATTGTTTTTGAGGTTTTTTTTTTACGGCGTTCACTGCGCTGGATAAATAACATAATATTTTTATCGTTTAAGTCATTACGGTCGCAGCAATACCAAATATGTATGGCTTATTATTTTTTTCAATAATAAATTACTTTATAAGGGAAAAAGGGCGATTGTGTTTTATTTTATTGAATGAAACTTTTATTGTATGTTTTACAACTTTTATTTTTCTTTTTTTTACACTTTTCTTTAGTCCCACTAGTGGACTTGAATGTACAACTGTTTGTTTGACGTTCTAATACATTGCACTACCTATGTAGTGCACAGTATTGGAACTGTCAGTTGTTCACTGACAGCAAGCCGATCAGGCTCCGCCTCTGGGCGGGGCCTAATCAGCTTACGTAATGGCAGACAGGAGGCCATTTTTAGGGCTCCTGTTGCCATAGTAGCAGTTGCTAGCCTTGCCATCGCATGGCAAGGCTGCCGATTTGCTACAAACCTCTAGGATGCAGCGATCACAATGGATCGCTGCATCGAAGGGGTTAATGCCAGGAATCGGAGCTAGCTCTGGTTCCTGGCGATAGATCAGGGTGTCCGCTGTAACATACAGTGGACACCAACTGCTGATGACGCCGGCTCAGCTTCTAAGCCGGAAGCTGAGCCGGCGCCATCTTGCCGATGGTACCAGAAGCCTCCTGGGCCCCGCCGACGATGGGGCATAGGAGGATTCCGTTACTGGCGGACCGGGAGGTAAGTATTAGTCCTCCGATCGCCTTTGCAGCCACCGGCAACCCAGCAATCACGTTGCTGGGGTGCCGGTGGCTATAAACTCCTCACATGCTGCAATCTCTATTGAACGCAGCATCTGAGGGGTTAATCGGCCGGATCGGATGCTAGCTCCGGTCCTGGCCGATACCTCAGGGTGACAGCTGTAACATACAGCTGTCACCCGGCGGTCATGTCGCTGGCTCTGCTCCTGAGCCAGCTTCATCTCCATCACGTACAGTAACGTGAAAATGCGTTAAGACACCAGTTTTAATCACGTTACTGTACGTGATTCGGCGGGAAGGGGTTAATAAAAGCTATTTTTATTATTAGTAATTATGTGAATAGAACAATTCAATACCTTCTGTTAGTAGTGTGGAAAATATGTTTAGTTACCTTATAGGCAAATTCTGTTTTGTTATAAAATTTACCTGCCACCTACTAGGGCAAATATTTTTGTTCTTCTTTATTTTTTGTTTAATGTACAGTATAATGCCTCATCTACACGACAGTGTGAATCGGCTGAGTCCCATCAGTGATCCATGGAAAGATAGGACATGTCCTATCTCTGCACGGATCGGAGAATCACGTCAGTTTTCACGGACTCGATTCAACCGCTAAAGTGAATGGGTCCGTGAAGTCTATCAGGTGCCACTCGGATGCCATTAAAAATGGCCCAAGTGGCACATCGGTCATGTGCAAGAGGGCTTAGAGGTTCCCTCTTGTCACGGCGCGGGGTGTGGACCCACTGGGCCGTACCGCGTAGCGGGATGGCAGCTGGCCAAACTGGTAAGTACAGAGTTCAATACACTGTGTTCCAAATTATTATGGACATTGGATTTAAGTGTCATAAACATTTAATTATTAGTTTTTCAATGAAACTCATGGATGGTATCGTGTCTTAGGGCTCTTTGGATGATTGTAATCAATCTCAGACAACTGTGATAATTAGTTTTCCAGGTGTGCCCAATCAAAGGAAAACTACTTAAGAAGGACGTTCCACATTATTAAGCAGGCCACAGGTTTCAAGCAATATGGGAAAGAAAAAGGATCTCTCTGCTGCCGAAAAGCGTGAAATAGTGCAATACCTTGGACAAGGTGTGAAAACATTGGATATTTCAAGAAAACTTAAGCGTGATCATCGTACTGTGAAAAGATTTGTGGCTGATTCAGAGCACAGACGGGTTGGTTCAGATAAAGGCATAATGAGGAAGGTTTCTGCCAGTCAAATTAATAGGATTAGTAGAGCAGCTGCTAAAATGCCATTGCAAAGCAGCAAACAGGTATTTGAAGACGCTGGTGCCTCTGGAGTCCCGCGAACCTCAAGGTGTAGGATCCTCCAAAGGTTTGCAAGTGTGCATAAAGCTATTATTTGGCCACCCCTAAACAATGCTCACAAGCAGAAACGGTTGCAGTGGGCTCAGAAATACATGAAGACTCATTTTCAAACCGTGTTGTTTACTGATGAGTGCCGTGCAACCCTGGATGGTCCACATGGATGGAGTAGTGGATGGTTGGTGAATGGCCACCATGTCCCAACAGGGCTGCGACGTCAGCAAGGAAGTGGCGGAGTCATGTTTTGGGCTGCAATCATGGGGAGAGAGCTGGTAGGCCTATTAAAGGTCCCTGACGGTGAAAAAATGACCTCTGCAAAGTACGTAGAGTTTATGACTGACCACTTTCTTCCGTGGTACAAAAAGAAGAACCGTGCCTTCCGTAGCAAAATTATCTTCATGCATGACAATGCGCCATCTCATTCTGCAAAGAATACCTCTGTGTCATTGGCTGCTATGGGCATAAAAGGAGAGAAACTTATGGTGTGGCCCCTATGTTCCCCTGACCTCAACCCTATTGAGACCCTTTGGAGCATCCTCAAGCAAAATATCTATGAGGGTGGGAGGCAGTTCACATCAAAACAGAAGCTCTGGGAGGCTATTCTGACATCCTGCAAAGATATTCAAGCAGAAACTGTCCAAATACTCATAAATTCAATGGATGCAAGAATTGTGAAGGTGATATCAAAGAAGGGGTCCTATGTTAACATGTAACTTGGCCTGCTAAGTTTTTTTTGATTGAAAGAGCTTTTGATTTCTTTAAATATGACCTCCTGATGCTGCAAATTCAACAAATTACCATTTTAGTTCTCTTTACAACCTTTAAAATGTTTTGATCTCTGTTGTGCATAATAATTTGAAACCGTGCATTTTGAGTTTTTTACTTCTAAGAAAAAATCTGTTATTATTAGGAGATTTGTTCAATAAAATTCGCATTATACTCCAACGGTTGATGGCTTGAAGATTATACTGACTGTCATTTGCATCGACTATTTAGGAAAATCAGTGAAAAATAAAATTTGCATAATAATTTGGAACGTGGTGTAGGTAGCAGGTACGGGAATACGGGGAACTGGAAAACACTAAAGGAACATATGCAAAGACTAACACGGGTAAACACAACAACGCTCAGGCAATAAAGGAATGGGCAGGGCCCTTCTTATAGTCCAGGGTGATCATGGGCTAAGTTGATATACAATTTAAGGCCGGCCACGAGCGTGCGCGCTCTCCCTACGGGGCACAGCAGAGTGAAGCGGAAGTGAGTGTTGGCGTCTCCTGAGTAGGAGAACTGTCCTGGAACAATGAGGCGTTGGTAGCGTCCTTCTTACATGGCCTATCACCCGAGATCAAGGACGAACTTGCTGCTCAAGATCTACAATCTGCCTTGGACGACCTGATTCTACTTGCTACTCGAGTGGACATAAGGCTCAGAGAGAGATCTCAAGAAGTTCGACAGGAGAAACGGATTCCTAGATTGGCGCCCAACTTCCAGAAACCCCTCTTGCCTTCTACTGCTCTAACCGAGGTTCCAATGCAGGTGGATCGGCTTAAACTGTCCGTTCAGGAGAAACCGCACCGGCGCACCTCTGGACTCTGTCTATATTGTGGCCTCACTGGCCATGTCGTGCATCTGTGTCCCCAGAAGCTAAAAAATCCCAACACCTAGGATTGCTTGGAGAGACAACCCTGGGCGATACTGCATTTAATAGAGAACTCTACTTCAAACTGTTCATTCCTGTGACTATCGTCGCTGGCGAGAGGCCCCATCCAGTCTATGCCTACCTGGCCTCTGGCTCTGCAGTCAATTTCATCTGCCAAGACCTTGTGGATCTTCTTAAGTTGCCCACTGTTCTGCTGGAAAGGCCGTTGACCGTTGCCTCAGTAGATGGACTGCCATTGCCTGACCCAGTTTTGTCTGTGACCAAGCCGTTGAGACTTCAAGTGGGAGTCCTTCACTCTGAGCTCATCTCCGTTTGTCCTGCCCAAGGCCGTCAACCCCGTGCTGCTGGGTTTGCCTTGGCTCCGTCTACACGCCCCAGTCCTGTATTGGAACTCCGGAGAAGTGTCTCGACCGCTGTCTGGGGCATATCCATCTGCCTCAGTCTCCTCCGCATCAGTCATTGGCAGGGTTGCCTCCTTGTTACTCTTTGTTCTCAGATGTCTTTAACAAGAAGGAAGCAGAGACGTTGCCACCACATCGAGCATATGATTGTCCTATCGACTTGGTTCTTGATGCGTCCCCTCCTTGCGGTAGAGTATACCCTCTCTCCTTACCTGAACCCAGTCTATGTCGGCCTACATTAAGGAGAATCTGGAGAGGGGCTTCATACGTAAATCCTCACCCCGGAGGCGGGGTTTTCTTTGTCAAGAAGAAATACGGATCTCTCCGACCCTGCATTGACTACCGGGGCCTCAACCAGATCACGGTGAAGAGAAGGTACCCATTGCCTTTGATTTCGGAACTGTTTGATCGCATACGGGGGAATTTTTTTTTCTAAACTAGACCTGCGGGGGGCCTACAATCTAAAATGGATTCGTTAGGGTGACAAGTGGAAGACTGCATTTAATACATGTGATGGCCACTACAAATACCTGGTCATGCCCTTCGGCCTGTGTAACGCCCCCGCAGTGTTTCAAGAATTTGTCAATTAAATTTTTCGTGATCTCCTCTATGTCTATGTTGTGGTGTATCTCTATGACATTTTGTTTTTTTTCCCCAGATCTTGTAACTTATCAGAGTCATTTCCCCCAGGTGTTGTTTCGATTAAGTGAGAATCATCTTTATGCCAAGCTGGAGAAGTGTGTGTTTGAAAAAAAGTCTCTACCCTTCCTGGGCTATATCTTCTCCGATCAGGGTCTCAAAATGGACCCTAAGAAGGTAAAGGCGGTCCTGGAATGGCCACGCCCCCAAGGCTTAAGGGCCATACAAAGCTTCTTGGTATTCGCCAATTTCTACCGGCTGTTCATTTCCAACTTCTCTTCATTGACAGCTCCCATCTCTACCCTCACTAAAAAGGGCATGAATGCCAAGGTGTGGACTCTGGAAGCAGAAGCCGCATTTGAAACCTTAAAAAAGGCCTTCAAGTCAGCCTCTATTCTTCATCACCCTGATGTATCCCTACAGTTTTCATTAGAGGTGGACGCTTCCTCTATTGGTGCTGGTGCACTTTTGTTCCAGAGAGGTTCGAAAGGCAAGACTGTGGTATGTGGCTACTATTCTAAGCTGTTTTCTCCCGCAGAGCGCAACTACTCGATTCGGAATCGTGAGTTACTGGCCATCAAACTGGCCCTGCAGGAGTGGAGACACCTACTAGAAGGCGCAGCTAATCCTATCCTGGTCTTCACAGACCCCAAGAACCTGACCTATCTTCAGATGGCGCAACGTCTGAATCCTCGTCAAGCCAGGTGGTCGCTGTTCTTTGCTCGGTTCCGGTTCTAACTCCACTACCGACCTGCCGACAAGAATGTGAGGGCCGATGCCTTGTTTAGGTCGTTTGAGACAGAGGACACTGTGGAGTCCCCACAGAATATTATTGATCCTTCCTGCATCTTCTCTGTTAACCCTCTGCAAGTTAGAGACATTCCTCCGGGAAGGGCTTTTGTATGTCTGGTAGACAGAGGAAGAATCCTTCGCTGGGGTCACAGTTCCAAGCTGGCAGGTCACGCGGGTGCCCGTAAGACCCGTGACCTAATTGCCCGTCAGTTCTGGTGGCCCACGCTGCCCAAAGACGTCATGGAATTTGTCTCCTCCTGTACAGTATGCGCAGCAAATAAAGTTGCCCACTTCAGACCAGCTGGTCTGCTCCAACCACTGCCTATGCCCGCTGTCCCCTGGCAGCATGTTGCAATGGACTTTGTCACAGATCTGCCTCTCTCTGCTGGATGCAGTGTGATCTGGGTGGTGGTGGATCGATTTTCCAAAATGGCTCATTTTTTTTTATTTTTTATAATTATATATTTTTATTTTCATTTGCGTTAACATGGGAATAAAAAAAACAATAGCAAATATAGACGTGCAGGTACAAAGTGGGTGATCAAAAGAAAAATTTGTACAGTACATTGATCGTCCATAGTTAGGTCAACACAGTATTACCACAATATAGTGCTAGGACTCAATGGGCGAACTATCTAAGATTTATTTATACAGTATGAAAACATTGATGTGGCTATTGTCCGCTCGGATTATGTAGTAAGAAATACAAAGCTTAGCTTAATGCTATTTCACGTCTGCATCCACCGTCTACACGAGATAAGAAAAGATTCCAACAATAATAACATGACAATAGACAGATACACTAGGGTAGGAAGAAGGGAAGGTAAAGATGGATCCCAGGAGTTATCATATTCTATACATTAGGCCTAAGTGTACTTTGAGAGCAATGGTCTCTATGATGGTGGTCTAGAGGAGTCATACATGTCCCAGAACTTCCACACACTTGTAAAGTGATCTACGCAATTATTCAATGAGGCCGTCAGTGATTCCATTCTCTTGACCTCCCTAATTCTGTCATGAAGTGTATTCAACGTAGGAGGAGTATTGCGTTTCCAATTGGCCGCAATAAGACACTTCACAGCTGTAAGTATATGAAGAAGCAATCGGGACTGGACCTTCCCCCATCCCTTTGGTGGCACATTTAGAAGATAGGTCAAAGCTTGCCTCGGGGGCCTAAACCCCAAAACCCCCTGAATAAGGCCTCCAACCTCCCTCCAGAAGGGTTTTATTAGTTGACAGTCCCAGAAGATATGAGGGAGTGACCCCACGTCGCTGTGTCATCTCCAACACCTATCCGATACCAAAGGGAAAATACGATGGAGGAATTCCGGAGTATGATACCAGTGCATCAAAATTTTATATTGGTTTTCTTTATAAGTCGCACATAGAGATGATTTCGCTGCCTGGGACCAGATGATTTGCCACAGCGACATGTGGAGCTCCCTGCCCAGGTATGCCTCCCACCTGGCCATATAGCCATGTCTGGCCGTCTCCTGAAGAGGCGAGTCAGCAAGAATAGCATATATCCCTGATATTAACCCCCTAGTTGAGACAGTCTGTTTACAGAGCGTTTCAAAGGCTGTGGGTTTAGAAAAACACGGTTCCGCTCGCATAGAGTTAGCAAAATGTGTGATTTGCATATAACTGAAGTAGGAATTTTTTGGTAAGTTATATTTAGCTTGCAATGTCGAGAACGGCAAAATCGTTCGTTGACAGGGGTCTACTATGTCAGCAAAGTAAAATAAACCGGCTCTCGACCATGGCTGGGACATTTTTGTAGTAAGGCTCACAGGTAAGGAAGGATTATATAGGAAGGGTGTCATTAGGGATTTTGAGGAAGACAGAGCGTACTTCGCTTTAGATATCCTCCAAATATTCCTAGTGAACGTCATTGAGTGCAGGAGGGGGGTCGTCAGGGTGTCCGCCGTTCCAGACCACAACAAAGCATTCGGGTGTGTAGGTGCGATCCAAAATGTCTCAATCTCAGTCCATTTATTATATGCCCTTAGTGAGGTCCAGCATGGGATCCTTCTCAAATGAACCGCCAGGTAGTACCGGTAAACGTCTGGGACAGCTAAGCCACCCGCCGTAACAGACGAGAACATGACTGAGCTTGGGATTCTATGTCGTCTACCCGCCCAAATGTATTTCAAAAGAGTTGTTTGAAATTTGCACAGGTCTTTTCGTGGTATAGGAACCGGAAGGGTTTCCAAAAGGTATAGATACTTTGGTAGGATAGTCATTTTAACCGCCGATATTCTGCCGAAAAAAGACAAGGGCAGGGCAGACCATCTAGATATGAGTTTATTTATTTCTTGAAAGAAAGGGGCATAGTTATGTTTGTACAGGGATGCATATGAACTAGATATCCGAGTGCCTAAGTATTTTATTGTGTCCGTCTTTCAAGTATATAAAATGGCTCATTTTGTTCCCCTGACTGGCCGACCTCTTCGTTCAACACATCTTCCATCTGCATGGCTTGCCCCTGCATATTGTCTCGGATCAAGGGGTTCAGTTCACCTCGAAGTTCTGGAGAGCACTTTGCGGTCTCCTCTGTGTAAAGTTGGACAACTCCTCGGCCTATCATCCTTAGTCCAATGGTCAAGTCGGGAGGGTTAACCAGATTATGGAGAACTATTTGCGGCGCTTTGTCTCCAGGCGGCATGATTACTGGGTGCAGCTGCTCCTGTGGGCTGAGTTCTCCTATAATAACCATACTAGTGAGTCTACCACCTCCAGTCCGTTCTTCATCGTCTACGGCCAACATCCACGAATACCTCTTCCTGTCTCTACTATGTCCCAGGTGCCGGCAGCTGACTCTACCTTCAGGGACTTTCTGAAGATATCGCAACAGACTTGATCTTCTATTCTGCTGGCGGTGGACCGCATGAAGAGAAAGGCAAACACTAGAAGACGAGAGCCTCCTCAGTTTCTTCCAGGTACGAAGGTCTGGCTGTCTTCCAGGAATATCCGGCTGAGCGTGCCGTCTTGCAAATTTGTTCCCAGGTTCCTCGGACCCTTCAAGATTCTTCTACAAATGAACCCTGTGTATTACAAGCTTCGGCTGCCTCCTACCCTCAAGATCCCTAATTCCTTCCATGTCTCCCTGCTAAAGCCCGTGGTCCTGAACCGCTACTCCAGGACTAGTTCTGCAATGGCTGCTGGCGACTCGTCAGAGACTTTTGAAGTAAGATAGATCCTGGCCACCAAGAAAGTGGGAGGAAGGACGTTTTATTTGGTGGATTGGAGGGGATTCGGTCCAGAACAGAGGTCTTTGGAGCCAGAGGAGAACATCGATGCTCCTGTCCTCTTGAAGAAGTTTCTCTCCCGGTCTGGTCCCAAGAAGAGGGGGCATAAGAGGGGGGATACTGTAACGTCTATGACCGCGGCCCGTCGTTCTGACTTACCCTCCGACGGCTGCGGCCATGGACACGTGTGTTCTCTGCAGCGTCTCCCTCCTGTAAGACGCCAGCACTCACTTCCTGGATCTGAAACTATCTCCTGCAGGGCGTGCGTGCCCGCGCGTGCACGGCCTTAAAGAGCCAGTTCGCGCACAATTGCAGGAAAGTATGCAATCTGTCCAGAATGCTGGTCTATAAAAAGAGCTCTGCCCTCTTGATCATTGCCTGAGCGTTGTCGTGTACCTAAAGTTTGTCTTGCAAATGGTTTCCTAGTGTTCCCAGTGTAACCCATTCCTGCTGCCTGTACCCTGTATCCCATGCTACCGTGCCTCTGTGCCGTCTAGAGTTGAAGTCGAGTTGTGTCTTCTGCTGCATCTACTGTGTCATTCACAGAAACTTTACCGAAGTGTTGGGACTGTGAATAGACATTGCGTCCTGGCTGGAGGCAATGTCTATTCACTCTCAAGACACTTTGGTAAAGTTAATGTGGGAGTATGTGACAGTACAGCGTGATCTCGCGAGATCACGCTGTGTTGCGAGTACTGCTAAAAATGAATGGAGAGAAGTGTATGACACTGATTGGTCAGCGTCATACACTTCTCTTTACAACGCCGAGTTGTTAAAAAAGTAAAAACACGCCCAGTTGTCTATTAAGAAAGTAATTAGCATAAATCTAAAATTGTGTATAACTTGCTCAAAATTGAATGTTTTTCAATATAAAATATACTGTTATCTACTTTACAGCGCCGATCACATTATGTAGGAGATAGGGCACTTATAATGTGGTGACAGAGCCTCTTTAAGCCTTGGGGACGTGGCCTTTCCAGGACGACCTTTACTTTCTCCGGATCCATCTTGAGACCTTGGTCCGAGATTATGTAGCCCAGGAAGGGTAGAGAATTCTTCTCAAACATGCACTTACTCCAGCTTGGCATACAGGCGATTCTCCCTCAATCGCAGCAAAACTTGACGGACATGTCTCTGATAAGTCGTCGGGTATGGGGAAAAAATTAAGATGTCGTTGACGAATTCTTGGAAGACCGCAGGAGCATTACACAGGCCAAAGGGGCTCACCAGATATTCATAGTGCCCGTCTCTGATCTTAAATGCCGTTTTCAATTCATCACCCTGGCGAATCCGGATAAGTTTGTAAGCCCGACGCAGGTCTAGCTTAGAAAAAATCTTGGCTCCTCGTATGCGGTCAAAAAGTTCTGAAATAAGTGGCAACGTATATCTATTTTTGACCGTGATCTGGTTAAGACCCCAGTAGTCGATGCAGGGTCGCAGAGGTCCGTCCTCCTTTTTGACGAAGAAGAACCCGGCCACGGCCGGGGAGGAGAACTTTCGTATCAAACCCCTCTCGAAATTCTCCTTAATATAGGCCAACATAGACTAAGCCTCTGGCAAGGAGAGAGGGTATACCCTACCACGGGGAAGGGACGCATTAGGAATCAGCTCAATAAGGCAGTCATACGCCCGGTGTGGAGGCAGCGTCTCTGCCTCCTTCTTGCTGAAGAAATCCGAAAACAGAGAATAATGAGAAGGCAATCCTGCCAATGACTGAGGCCCTAGGAGGCTGGACTGGATGGATCTGCCCCAGGCAGCGGTTGAGGCACTTGGGACCCCACTGGAGAACCTCTCCGGAATTCCAGTCCAGAACTGGGGCATGTAGTCGGAGCCAGGGCAGGCCCAGCAGCACAGGGTTGACGGCCTTGGGTAGAACAGAAAACGAGATGTGCTTGGAATTAAGGGCTCCCACTTGGAGCCTCAGCGGTTTGGTCACAGCTACAATCGTGTCTGGCAGAGATATTCCATTCACCAAGGTGTAATGCAGATTAAGAAGAAAAAGCTGCTCCTCTGAACGGGCGCTCAGGTGTGGATTGTGCTGGTATCTTCACAAAATCGTCAGGGTTTATTTTCAACGATTTTATTATTAAAACAATATAAAATAACATTTGATTGCTGCACCAAGGTGATGATCAATGGCCTCTCCAGGGAGGTTGTGGACAACTGGAGGAGATCCACTAGGTCTTTTTGGATAAAACTGGCTGAAGACCCAAAGTCCAGATAGGCAGAGACCCGGTGGGTCTCCTCGCCGGACATTATAGTCACGGGGATAGACAGTTTAGAAGAGAGTTCTCTATCCAGCGCTGAAGCGCCTAGGATTTTTTTCCCAACCAATCCTAGGCGTTGGAGTTGTTTAGCTTCTGATGACACAGACGCACAACATGTCCTCTGAGGCCACAATACAGACAAAGTCCCGAAGTGCATCTGCGCTGTTTCTCCTGAACGGATAACTTAAGCCGGTCCACCTGCATAGGCTCCTCAGGTGGGCCACCTGGTGAGGGCAACAAGGACTGCTAGAAAGTGGGGGCCAGCCTAGGGAGTCTTCTCTCCTGACGAATCTGTTGGGATCATTCCCAGAACTGCATATCAACTCGGGTGGCAATCAAAATGAGGTCGTCCAGGGTAGATGGCAGATTATGAGCAGCCAGTTCGGATGACAGTCCCTACCAGAATGTAGCCACCAAGGCCTCATTGTTCTGGGACAGCTCACCTGCCAGGATACGGAACTTAATGGTGTACTCACCCACGGAGGTGTCTCCCTGGCGAAGGTTCAGCAGGGAGGCAGCTGCCGATGAGACTCATGTGGGCTTCGCAAACACAGTTTTTGATCACTCACCGAAACAAGTTTTTCTTGTTCAGTTCATTGAAGGACACAGAATGTGGGATGTCCTAGAGCAGTGCCCAGTGGTCGGAACAGAACACAGGACATGGTCAGCTAGTTCACAGAGGCCCGCAATACCTTACGACTTAGGGAAGCGTCTGCAGAAGCCAAGGTGTGCACCTGGTAGAACTTGACAAAGGTGTGCCGAGAAGACCTTGTGGCCCCCTTGCACAATTGAAGGGAAGAGGCCTAATGGCGCACAACCCAGGAAGCCCCAACTGCTCTGGTAGAGTGGGTCATCACCTGGAAAGGGGGAGGAACCTTTCCCCAAACCCTGATAAGCCTCGCAAACAATCATTCAAATCCACTGAGCAATGGTAGCCTTGGAGGCCGCCAAACCCTTCCCTGGGACTCTCCGGGAGGATGAACAGGGAATCGGATGAAGGAAAGAAACAGAGACTGAAAGGTAAGTCTGCAGGTCAACATCCAGGTTGTAGTGGGAACGGTCTCTCGGATGACTGGGAGAAGGACAAGGAGACGGCAATATAATATCCCCATTCATGTGGAAGGCCGAAACAACTTGAGGTAAAAAGGAGGGCAGAATGTGGAGCACTGCCATGTCTTAGTGAAGAGTCAGAAACGGAGAACAATAAGAGAAAGCTGTCAAATCTGAGACCCTCTGGATGGCGGTCACCGCAACCTGAAAAACCACCTTCTAGGATAGACAATGAAGAGAGATCTCTCACAAGGGTTCAAAAGTAGTAGATTGTAAGACATGCAAGACCAAATTCAGATCCCAAGAGGGAGCCGGAGGACGATAACCCCTGAGACTGGCATCCGTGGAGAGGATTAGCCAGTTCAGCGAGGGGAAGAAGCGTCCTCCCACCGGGAAATGGTCGGAGAAGTGATCCACCACCGAATTGAGTGCCAGACAGAGCTGAAGGATGAACTTCAGATCTAGAGATTGCAAGGATCGGTCCCAATGGGAGAGAACCGCCCGCTGCAGAGGGCGCGTGTGGAACTGTGCAAAGAGAATGGCCTTTATTGAGGCCACCTTGGTCCCGAGAACACGTATGCAGAGGCAGAGTGAAGATGGCACAGCCATCTGTAAGAAGCTGATCCCATCCTGAAGAATCAAGAGATGCTCCGGAGGAAGTAAAACCTTTGTCGAGTGTTGAAGGCAACCCCACAAGAATACGATCTGCTGTGATGGAGACAGGCAAGATTTGGAGCAGTTGATGATCCAACCGAATCGACTCAGAGTGTCCAGAGTGATCTGGAGAGCCATCTCGCTCTCCTCCCTGGAGGGAGACTTGATCAGAATGTCATCCAGGTACAGGGTTACCGACACCTCCCTGGTGCGAAGGAGTGCCCTCACGATGGAGAGAAACTTCGTAAAAGATTCTCGGGGCCGTGGCCAGGACACGAACTGGTAATGTCAGGACAGTACCACAAAGTGCAGAAAGTGATGGTGCGTAAGGGAGATAGGCACATGCAAATATTCATCCTTGATGTCCATGGAAGAAAGAAATTCCCCCTGTTCCATGGAAGCAATGACAATCTGAAGAGATTCCATCCGAAAATGACAAACTACCTGAACATGCGCGTTGAGACGCTTGAGGCCCAAGATAGGCCAAACGGAACCTTCCTTTTGGAGACGACAAAAAGGTTGGAATAGAAACCCAGTTAACTTTGGTACGGGGGCACCGGAACGATGACTCCTTGAAAAAGCAGAGAGTAGATTGCCCAAAAAAAGATGGTTGCCCTGGTGGTTGACAGTGGAACAGAAAAGAAACGCTCCATAGGGAGGCTGGCAAATTCGATTTTATATCCAGAGGATACCACCTCCTGAAACCAAGCATACGAAATGTCAGATATCCTTGAAGCGCAAAAGCCTGCCTTCCCACTTCAGGCAGACATGGCCTTGCCGGCTCCAGCCTTTCGCAAATGGGGGTCGGTGACATCAGGTGGGGCATGCCTTGAAAGAAGGTTAGGCCTTCTGATCCTGGTAAGGTTGTGGCCTGGAGGATGTGATGTTGGAGAACCCACGAAAGGACCGAATACGTGGACCTGCCTTTTCTGACAGAGTAATGCGCTTAAAGGGAATGTGTCTCGAATGAAAACTTTTTTTTAAAATAAGTTACTTATGTTTATTATATTTTTTTCGTATTTTTGTATTTATTTATTTATTTTTCCCCACAAGGTGGGAAGTATTAACAACTAAATAATAATTTGACATGTCTTCCTATGTTGGTCACCAGAGGCAGCACTGCCATGAATTACAACAAGGTGAATCAGGCAAAGCAACCTGACTTACAGCTGCTGTAAATGTGGGAGAGAGACTCACCCCCTCCCTATTTTTGACTACAAGCCAGGAAAAGGTGTCTTCAGATTGCTAAGCAGTGTCCAGGTCCATTTTTGAAGAGATTGTACAATGCTAGTTGGCGGAAGCTATAGAACACACCAAAAGGCTAAGAATGATGAAAGTCAAGAGTAAGACTCTGTGGTGAATGACTTTTCAGTTGACAGGTTCACACAGCGTGTATTTGACGCGTTTTTTGGCTCGTTTTACGTGCCGAAAAACGTCTAAAAAAAAAAGTACGCTTTTTATTGACATGAATGGGAAAGCGCACCGTTAGTACATACAAAGGAGCTTTTTTACGCAAATGTTTGTAAAAACGTGTTGCGGAAATAACGAAGTTTCGAGTCAATTCTTTGGCACATTCGCCAAATGTTCCCATAGTCAATAGGAGTCCAAAATATACGCCAAAAAACGTTCACAAATTGCACAGAAAATGCATCAAAAGGTACGCAAAAAAGAAAAACCTTGATTAAGCTTACCATTTACATCAATCGGAAAGCGAGCCGTTAGTACATACTATGCTCTTTTTTACGCAAGCGTTTTTAAAAAACGCGATGCTTAAAAAAGAAGCATTGCATAAAATTTTTTTGTGCGTAAAAGGCGCCAAATGTTCCCAGAGTAAGAGGGAGTCTTAACTACATGGCAAAAAACTTGCAAAAAGCGCACACAAAACACGCAAACAAACCCTGCAAAAAAGCGTCAAAATCCCTGTATTTTAAAAACCGCTTCACAAGAAACACTAGTGTATTCCACACGTTCACAGGTCATTTTTCTTAGCGCCGTGTGAACATGCTCTAAGGAAATTATTTTTCATTGGCCCCTACTTTACATTGCGGTGCAGGGAGAAGATAGAAGTCTGTTGTAGGTGAGTATAAGTATTTTTATTTTTCATATTACTAATCCCTCATGCACACATATGTTGCGCATTGTACGGCCGCAACTCACGGATCCGTGAAACATGAACCGCACACAGATGGCTTTCGTGTGTGGTCCATTGTTACAATGAACCAAATGAATGGAATGTCCGAGACTGTTCCTCAAAAAACAGACAGGAATAGTGATGAATGTCGGAATGGCCACACGCTTCTGTTAAAAAAACAGAAGTATGCATGGCCCCATAGAAATGAATGAGTCAGTGTGCTATCCGTTAAAAAAAACGGATAGCACACTGAAGCATTTCACTGAAGTGTGCTTAAGGCCTAACTTTATTTTTTTCTTTTGCAGGTTCCACTGGACCTATTGGACAAAGTCATAGATTTGGTGGACTACTGCGATGATCTACGTGTTTTTTTTAAATAAAATGGTTAGCAATGATTGTGTGGGGGAGGTTTTAGTTCAATAAAAATATTTTTTGTGTTTTTTTTTAACACTTTATTAGCGTCTTGTTAATTTGACAACGTCCATTACTAAGGAGGGGCTTAGTGTTAGCCAGTAAAAGGTTAGCACTAACCCCCCATTATTACCCCGGTACCCACTGCCACCAGGGGTGCCGGGAAGATCTGGGTACAATCCAGTACCAGACCATCTGTAGTGATGGACAGGTACTGGGACGGCCGCAGGCTGGTATTATGAGGCTGGGAAGGGCCAAAAACCCGCCCTTCCCATCCTGGTAATGCTAGCCTGCTGCTATGTTGTAGCTGGCTGGTTATGAAAAACCATTTTTTTTTTTAAACAAAAAACAACGACGTGGGGTCCCCCTATTTTTTATAATTAGCCAGATACAACATAGCAGCAGCAGGCTAGCATTTCCTGCATTAGGCCTAATTCACATGAGCGTGTTCGGTCCGTGATATACGGTCCGCATGCCGGCCGCATTTCCTGGACCGAACACACTGCAGGGAGCCATGTTTTCAGTACGGGACAGATTTCCTGCAGCGAGGCAGTGACACATAGCATCATAGATAACTATGATGCTAGGAGCCTGGCTCCCCGCAGTTTGTTCGGTCTGGGAGAAGCGGCCGACATGCGTACCGTATATCACAGACCGAACACGCTCATGTGAATTAGGCCTTAGTGAGTCTTCTGAGAACAAAGTCTAGATCCCATATAGGGGTAAGAGATCTGAAATTGGGTTGTAATAACTTTAATCCTTTAAAGAAACGTTTTATCAAGTGTACACTGTAAGATTAGAAAAGCATTTACTGCAGAAAAATGGACTCTCAAAGTGATAACTTTCAGACCTGAATCAAACCCTTGTTTAAGAAATAGTAAGACATGGAAAAGCTCTACTTGAGATATTAAAAAGTTCTCCTGTCTACACCAGTTGGAGAAGATCTTCCAGATTATGTGATATACTTTATAGGCTGCAGGTCTACGAGAAGACAGTAGAAAATGTATTACCATATCAGGAAGACCTCGATTGAGGAGATTCATCCTTTCAAATGCCATGCTGTCTAATGAAGTCGTTGCAGATTTGGGTAGAACATGCCTTTCTGAAAAAGCAGATCTTGCTCGAGCAGTAGACACCAGTAATCCCCCTTCGAAAGATCTAACAAGTCCAGAAACCAGGTCCTCCGGGGCAAAAGAGGAATTACTGCGATCACTTCTGCATTGTCCGCCCTGATCTTCCTGAGAACTCTGTGTATCATGGGAGGAGGAGGAAAGACATACATTAGCCCTCCCTTACAGGGGAGGGAGAAGGCATCCAAACATAGTATCTGATCTGAAGAGGGAGCAAAACCAGGGCAGTTTTGTTTTGACTTTGGTCGCCATTAAATCCAATAGTGGGAGCAGGGATTGTCTGAAGAGGTGTTATACACTCCTCTTATGTGAACTGCAGAGGTCCGCCAAGTTCTTTTCTGCCCAATCCATAATCTGAGCACATTCCTCTTCCAGACAAGCACTCCTGGTTCCCCCATTTATGTAGAACACTGAAACAAGTTTGTCCGACTGAATCTTTACATGGGCATTCTTCAAAGAATCCTAAAAGCTTAGGAGACTTAGTCTGATTGCTCTTAGTTCCCTGATGTTGGAGGAAAGACGTCTCTGTTGAGCTTACCAGACCCCCTGAGTCCACCGGTTTAGTAGAACTGCAACCCAACCGTAGTTTGAGGCATCGGTGGTTAGGATGATTTGATCTTGGGGAGCAAAAGACTTTCCCTGACTTAGATTTGTCTACCAGGTTAAAGCCCCGTTCAGCCGCTCTGTGTTGCGGCTGACTGTGGTGAATTCCGACCATATAAAAGGTTATATGGTCGTGTTTACGAAATAGTGTAGCTCCGCTGTTTCTGTAAGTTCCATAGAACTGAATGGTAGTTACGAAAACGGCGTAGCTCGCATGCTACGCTGCTTCCGTAACTGCCATTCACTACTATGGTAGTTACGGAAACAGCGTAGCTCAGCGAGCTACGCAGTTTTTGGAACTCCTGACCATACAACCAGGAAGTGGCCAGGTGGCAGCGAGATCAGACAAAGCTAGAACAGGGTTTAGGGGTCCCGTTCTAAAGATATGTGCAGATCCCAGAAGTGGGATCCGCATCTATCTGACATTTATGACATATCCTGTGGATATGTGGTAAATATCCCTAGTGGGAAAACCCCTTTAAGGACTGCTTTGTGTGATCTGGGATGGAGTTGTTCCAAACTTTGAAGTGGTCTCACGTGTGCCTTAGCCCATGGAATAGCCTCTATGGATGATGTCAGGAAATCTAAAGTTTTTATAACCATTCTGATGGTGTTGAATTATGTGACAGACTGCTAAGATGATCGTCAGATGCTTTTTCGGAGGAAGAAACAGTTTCAAAGCTGTTTAATCTATAAGGAGTCCCAGGAATTTCAGCCATGTTGAAGGAATTAATTTGGATTTCTTGCGAATCAGAATGAAACCGTGTTGTTCCAGACATTGAATGGTGCATGACCTCTGAGTGTCTCCCAGTCTGAAGCCTTGATGAACCAGTCGTCTAAATACTGTATTATGATTATGTGTAAAGGATCTACCAGGCACTACGTCTGTGGATACTCCCAGGATTAATCAGTCGACACCTGAGGCCAGACCTCTTAGACTGACACCGGCTCCCACCAATCAGGGTGGCAGGCTCAGGAGTGGGAGAGCCTATCGCGGCCTGGTCAGTCGGAGTTAGCTCCGCCCCCTGTCCATTTATACCTGCCGTTTTCTCTTCCTCATTGCTTGTTATTCTTCTTGGATTCCTGGCCCCACTGCTGCCTTGCTCCAGCCTGCTTCTGCCGTGCTTCTGCCTTGTTTCAGTTCCCGCTTATCCTGCTTCGCTCTGCCCCTGGCTTGCTTCCTGCTCCGTGCTCTGCGTTTGTATACTCCACTACATCCTGATCCTGACTGGCTCGTTCACCACTCCGTTTCCTCACGGTGTTCCGTGGGCTACTGCCCCTTCCCTTGCTTGTTCCCTGTTTGTATCCCCTTGCACTTAGTCAGCGTAGGGACCGCCGCCAAGTTGTACCCCGTCGCCTAGGGCGGGTCGTTGCAAGTAGGCAGGGACAGGGCGGTGGGTAGATTAGGGCTCACTTGTTCCATTCACCTCCTTCCTGCCATAACATAATAACAAGCCCATACCTAGTCTACCATTTCTCCTACGCTGACGCTATCATGGACCCCCTTGAGACCCTGACCCAGCAGATGCAGGGCCTCTCCCTACAGGTCCAGGCCCTGGCTCAGAGGGTCAACCAGTCTGACGCCGCCATAGTAGTACCCCTCACCTCACCTCTAGAACCCGACCTCAAGTTACCTGACCGGTTCTCAGGGGACCGTAAGACTTTTCTCTCCTTCCGGGAGAGTTGCAGACTTTACTTCCATCTAAGACCTCACTCCTCAGGTTCCGAGAACCAGCGGGTGGGTATCATTATATCCCGACTCCAGGAAGGGCCCCAAGAGTGGGCCTTCTCCTTGGCTCCAGACGCCCCTGAACTTTCCTCCGTCAATCGTTTTTTCTCTGCCCTCGGACTCATTTACGACGAGACTGACAGGACTGCCTTAGCCGAGAGTCAGCTGGTGACCTTACGTCAGGGTAGGAGACCTGTTGAGGAATACTGTTCTGATTTTAGAAAGTGGTGCGTAGCTTCTCGGTGGAACGACCCGGCCCTAAGGTGCCAGTTTAGGTTAGGATTATCTGACGACCTGAAGGATCTGCTTGTTAGCTACCCCTCTTCTGACTCCCTAGACCAGGTTATGGCCCTAGCAGTACGACTTGACCGACGTCTCAGGGAACGTCAGCTTGAACGTTTCAATGTTTTCCCCTCTGACTTCCCTGTGATTCCCCCCGAGGTCCCGTCTTCTCGCTCTTCCACGGAAGACTCGGAGGTACCTATGCAACTCGGGGCCTCCATGTCCCCTCGACAACGTAGAGAGTTCCGCAGGAAGAATGGTCTCTGCTTCTATTGTGGGGATGACAAGCATCTACTGAACACCTGTCCCAGGCGCAAGAATAAGCAGCCGGAAAACTTCCGCGCCTAAGTGATCATCGGGGAGGTCACTTGGGCGCACAGGTATTTCCCGTTAATATGAAACGCAATAAAATTTTGCTTCCTTTTCAGGTCTCGTTTGCTGGCCGGTCTGCCACTGGCAGTGCCTTCGTGGATTCTGGCTCATCTGCTAATATCATGTCTGTGGAATTTGCTATGTCTCTAAAAATGCCTTTTATTGATTTGCCTTATCCTGTCCCGGTAGTGGGTATCGACTCCACTCCTCTTGCTAATGGTTATTTTACTCAGCATACTCCTGTTTTTGAACTCCTTGTTGGCTCCATGCATTTGGAGCAGTGCTCTGTACTGGTGATGCAGGGATTATCGTCCGATCTGGTATTAGGTCTTCCCTGGTTGCAGCTGCATAATCCCACGTTTGATTGGAATACTGGGGATCTCACCAAATGGGGTAGTGAATGCCTGACGTCATGTCTTTCGGTTAACTCTATTTCTCCCCGTGAGGAGGTAAACACGCTACCTGAGTTTGTTCAGGACTTCGCTGATGTGTTTTCTAAGGAGGCCTCCGAGGTGTTGCCCCCTCATAGAGATTACGATTGCGCCATCGATTTGGTACCTGGTGCTAAGCTTCCTAAGGGTAGGATATTTAATCTTTCATGTCCTGAACGTGAAGCTATGAGGGAGTATATCCAAGAATGCCTGGCCAAGGGTTTCATTCGCCCCTCGACTTCTCCTGTAGGTGCTGGCTTCTTCTTCGTGGGGAAGAAGGATGGTGGTCATAGGCCGTGCATTGACTATCGGAACTTGAATAAGTAAGGAACCAGTATCCCCTTCCTTTGATTCCGGATCTTTTTAATCAGGTTCAGGGGGCCCAATGGTTCTCTAAGTTCGATCTACGGGGGGCATATAACCTTATCCGCATCAAAGAGGGGGATGAGTGGAAGACTGCGTTCAACACGCCCGAAGGTCATTTCGAATACCTGGTCATGCCCTTTGGGTTGTGTAATGCCCCTGCCGTCTTCCAGAATTTTATTAATGAAATTCTGAGAGATTACCGGGGAAATTTTTTTGTAGTGTACCTTGATGACATACTGGTGTTTTCCAAGGACTGGTCCTCCCACGTGGAGCATGTCAGGAAGGTCCTCCAGGTCCTCCGGGAAAATAATCTGTTTGCGAAAACCGAAAAATGTGTGTTTGGGGTACAGGAGATACCATTTTTGGGTCAAATCCTCACTCCTCATGAATTCCGCATGGACCCTGCCAAGGTTCAGGCTGTTGCGGAATGGGTCCAACCTGCCTCCCTGAAGGCGCTACAGTGTTTTTTGGGGTTCGCTAACTATTACAGGAGATTTATTGCCAACTTCTCGGTCGTCGCTAAGCCTCTTACGGACCTCACTCGCAAGGGTGCTGATGTCCTCCACTGGCCTCCTGAGGCCGTCCAGGCTTTTGAGACCCTCAAGAAGTGCTTTATCTCGGCCCCCGTGCTGGTTCAGCCCAACCAAAGGGAGCTATTTATTGTGGAGGTTGACGCGTCCGAGGTGGGAGTGGGGGCCGTCTTGTCCCAGTGTACCAGCTCCCTCACCCATCTCCGCCCCTGTGCTTACTTCTCTATGAAGTTTTCGCCGACGGAGAGTAACTATGATATTGGCAACCGCGAACTTTTAGCCATTAAATGGGCTTTTGAAGAGTGGCGTCACTTCCTGGAGGGGGCCAGACACCAGGTAACGGTCCTTACTGACCACAAGAATCTGGTTTTCCTAGAATCTGCCCGGAGGCTTAATCCTAGACCAGCTCGATGGGCGCTATTCTTTACCAGATTTAACTTCTTGGTTACCTATAGGGCTGGGTCCAAAAATATTAAGGCTGATGCACTGTCACGTAGTTTCATGGCCAATCCTCCTTCTGAGAAGGATCCTGCTTGTATTTTACCCCCTGGTATAATCGTTTCTGCCACTGATTCTGATTTAGCCTCTGACATTGCGGCTGATCAAGGTTCAGCTCCCGGGAACCTCCCTGGGGACAAGCTGTTTGTCCCCCTGCAATACCGGCTAAGGGTACTCAGGGAAAACCATGACTCCGCACTATCTGGTCATCCTGGCATCTTGGGTACCAAACACCTCATTACCAGAAACTATTGGTGGCCTGGGTTGCCTAAAGACGTTAGGGCTTACGTCGCCGCTTTTGAGGTTTGTGCTAGGTCCAAGACCCGTAGGTCCCGACCTGCGGGCTTACTACGTTCTTTGCCCATTCCCCAGAGACCTTGGACCCATATCTCCATGGATTTTATCACCGATTTGCCTCCATCTCAGGGCAAGTCGGTGGTGTGGGTGGTAGTAGACCGCTTCAGCAAGATGTGCCACTTTGTGCCCCTTAAGAAACTACCTAACGCCAAGACGTTAGCTTCTTTGTTTGTTAAACACATTCTGCGTCTCCATGGGGCCCCAGTCAATATCGTTTCTGACAGAGGGGTACAATTTGTTTCCTTATTTTGGAGAGCTTTTTGTAAAAAGTTGGAGATTGATCTGTCCTTCTCCTCCGCCTTCCATCCCGAAACTAATGGCCAAACGGAAAGGACTAATCAATCCCTGGAACAATATTTAAGGTGTTTAATCTCTGACTGTCAATTTGATTGGGTCTCATTCCTTCCCCTCGCCGAATTTTCCCTGAATAACCGGGTCAGTAACTCGTCAGGGGTCTCCCCGTTTTTCTGTAATTTCGGGTTTAATCCAAGGTTCTCCTCCGTTTCTCCTGGTTGTTCCAATAATCCCGAGGTAGAAGACGTTCATCGGGAACTGTGCACAGTCTGGGCCCAGGTTCAGAAGAACCTAGAGGCGTCCCAGAGCGTACAAAAGATTCAGGCTGATAGAAGACGTTCTGCTAACCCCCGGTTTGTCGTCGGGGATCTGGTGTGGTTGTCGTCTAGGAACTTGCGCCTTAAGGTCCCATCCAGGAAGTTTGCTCCCCGATTTATTGGGCCTTATAAGATCATTGAAGTCCTCAACCCTGTATCCTTCCGTCTGGAGCTGCCCCCATCCTTTCGCATACACGACGTCTTTCATGCCTCCCTCCTTAAACGCTGCTCCCCCTCGAGGAAACCTCCTGTTCCCGTTCTCACCCCTGAGGGAGTGGAATTTGAGGTGGCCAAGATTGTGGACAGTAGGATGATCCAGGGCTCCCTCCAGTACCTGGTCCATTGGAGAGGATACGGGCCGGAGGAGAGGACTTGGGTACCTGCTCGAGATGTTCACGCTGGGGTATTGGTCAGGAGGTTCCACCTTGTCTTCCCCACTAAACCGGGTCCTCTTAGTAAGGGTCCGGTGGCACGTCATAAAAGGGGGAGTACTGTAAAGGATCTACCAGGCACTACGTCTGTGGATACTCCCAGGATTAATCAGTCGACACCTGAGGCCAGACCTCTTAGACTGACACCGGCTCCCACCAATCAGGGTGGCAGGCTCAGGAGTGGGAGAGCCTATCGCGGCCTGGTCAGTCGGAGTTAGCTCCGCCCCCTGTCCATTTATACCTGCCGTTTTCTCTTCCTCATTGCTTGTTATTCTTCTTGGATTCCTGGCCCCACTGCTGCCTTGCTCCAGCCTGCTTCTGCCGTGCTTCTGCCTTGCTTAAGTTCCCGCTTATCCTGCTTCGCTCTGCCCCTGGCTTGCTTCCTGCTCCGTGCTCTGCGTTTGTATACTCCACTACATCCTGATCCTGACTGGCTCGCTCACCACTCCGTTTCCTCACGGTGTTCCGTGGGCTACTGCCGCTTCCCTTGCTTGTTCCCTGTTTGTATCCCCTTGCACTTAGTCAGCGTAGGGACCGCCGCCAAGTTGTACACCGTCGCCTAGGGCGGGTCGTTGCAAGTAGGCAGGGACAGGGCGGTGGGTAGATTAGGGCTCACTTGTTCCCTTCACCTCCTTCCTGCCATAACATTATGCCTCTTGAACGTAGCAGAGTGCCTAATACCACCATGACCTTTGTAAAAACTTGTGGAGTGGACGTGATTCCAAAGGGGAGTTCTGTAAATTGAAAATGCTGAAGGTGGCTATCTCTTAAGTGAGCCGCTCTGAGGAATTTCCTGAAGTCTGGATGGATTGGTACATGAAGATATGCGTCTTTTAAGTCCAACTTAGCAATTCTTTAACCAGGGGGCTTTATGGGCATCATTGATTTGAGAGTCTCCATATGAAACTGAGTTCTCTTAAGTCTACAATGAGATGCCAGCTGTTGTCGGGCTTTGGAAGGGCAAACACTTTTGAGTAGAAAGAAGAGGAACCTTCTCTACTGCACCTTTCCTGTCCGTATTTATGACATATCTTGCCAGGGGAGAAGTCTTGAACTCCAGACGGTAGCCTGACTCGATGATGCTGAGAACCCAGTGATCTGAAGTAGACTGAAGCCAAGTGGGAAAAAAAGACGAACTCTTCCGCCAACATGGAAATCAATGCATCTGGCTGTTGTTGTTGGATGTAGGTTTCCTTTGAGAGGGCGCGTTTTGATAGTGTCCTTTGAACTTCTGATCTCGCTTGTCAGAACAACGAAAGGGTTTTCTGTACCTCTTTGGAGAAAATCTTTTAAAATTTCAGGACGGAATCGGTCTTTGTCTAGATGTAGCAGGAAATGAGTGACTCTTGTCCTTCTTAAGACTTTTTAAAATCTGAGAAAGTTGTTCCCCGAAATGATGACAAGATTCAAATGGAAGGGACACAAAATTATTTTTGGAACCTCTATCTCGAGGCCAAGGTTTCAACCAGATAGGTCTACGGGCCGAGTTTGATAAGGCTATAGCTCTAGCAGACAGATGCATTGTATCTAGAGAAAAATCGCAAACAAAATCAGCTGAATCCTTCAGAGTAGGCAACTTTTGGAGTAGCTCATCCCGGGGAACCCCCGAAGAGATATAATTCGCCAGCTAGCTAAGCCAAATTCTTAGTGCCCGTGCGACTGGAATAGCGGTCATGGATGCTGTACAGAGAGAAGAGGAAGTGGTGAAGGTTCTTTTATTATTTGTCAGCTCATCTATCAATGGGATTCCTAAGCAATTAGGAATCGTCAGATGAAAAAACAGTACTCCTGGATAGCTTGGCTACTGAAAGATCCACTTTAGCAGCTCACTCCAAGGCTTCTGTAACCTTCTCATCTAATCTGTAATTAAACTTGAATTGAGCCCCTGGGTCTGGCCTTTTATCTGGTCTTCTCCATTCTGTTTTTATGATTTTATCAACAGCTGAATGAGAGTGAAAGACCTTTCCCTTGGTCTTGGGAAAATAAGAGACACTGTTTCCCTTCCTTAGGAACTTTGTCACAGTCAACTTCCACAGCTTTCTCAACTGATCTTATCAGGTTAGACGTATTTTCTTTTTTGAAGATATGTTTATCATCTCCTTCATCTTTTTCAGTATCAAAAGAATTTGAAGATTCAGACTGTTCCAAAGTCGAAGACCCTGAAGGACTACGATGCTTATGTCTACTTCTCTTCTGAGATTTGAAAGAATTCTTGAGCTCAGTAAAGGTATCCGCCAGCTGGGATTTTAGCCATCCAACAAATTCATTAGTACTTGCTTTAGGCTCCTCAGTGGAAGGGGCACAGTTGATACAGACCTGATCAGGCAATTCATCAGGAATTGTTTGTAGGCAAGATATGCAGTCTGTGTTTAGACTTCCTCTTTCTTTTCACTGAACAAAACTGTGTAGTTTAATACAAGGGAGTCATCGCTGCCTAGCACGCCGAACCGTGCATGAGGAGTAAACAGTCGGTCTTTAAATAATACTGCATTTCTAGACGTCATGTCTGGCGCCGCCCTCTTCCAGGACTCCGCGCTTGACACCAGACTTAGTGGCGTCACATCCGGCGTCACCTCTCTTCCGACCTCCAAAACGTGGAACGCAGCACTGCGTCAATTTTGGCGCCGCCCTTTTTCCAGAGCTTCAGAGGTCAGACGCAGCAGGGCGTCATTTCTGGTGCCGCCCCCTCCAGCAGCAGACGTGAGGAACCGAGCAATCTGTGGACAGGGTGATAACAACCCAAGCGATCCACAGGCACAACGTATGTATAAAAACACGTAACACATGACACAAATATCATGTAGGCTCTGTATTACTGGCAATGCTGTCACCCACAAGCCGCATTTTCTAAGCAATACAAACCATTCGAGGATGGGGGGGTCCTCATAAACTTGAGCACCTAAGAAAAAAGAAGGCAGGGACAGAAAAAAAAAAAAAATCATAATGAGAGCCTTGAGATGTGGAGTTTTATACTAGTGTCTGTTAATGCATTATATGCTGCTTAACTATATTCTGTCCTTAGACTGGGTAAGAATAAATAACCCTGGGTGCTGCCGTGCTATTACGCTTCAAAAAAAGCCAAGTGAAAATACCCTTTGTCTCTAGCCTCCTAGTGACAATAGCATATACCCACAGTCTGTGTCCCCCAATGCAATGAGCAATAAAAAAAAAAAGAAAAAGAGAACACAGGGAAAAAAAAAAACAGAACACAAAACCCTTTCCCTATTCGACTTCCGGACATGACATCATGCTCTGAAGAACATGACGCTTGAAGCCAATCCCCAGCTATCCGGAAGTCGCGCAAACAATATAGGGAGAAACAGAGGGTGCCCCAGGCAGCCATGGCAGCTTTCACAGCAAGCTGCAGGGAGAACACCTGACTACAAAGGCTCAGCATAGACTTACGCATAAAGGAAAAAAGACCTTCAGGTAAGCAGTCCCAGTCCTTCCCTCTGCCCCAGGGTAGAAAGGGAGGGTGGGGAAATAAATAAAATTAAAAAACTCCAAGCCAGAAGGCAGGAAATCTAAACTGAAGTGTAGAGGTGGTGTCTACATTTTTATTTCAGGTTTCCTGTCCTGGGATAGGATGTCCTCCTCACACGGATACATGGTAGTGTAATTATCTTTGATTTCTATCAATTTATCCTCTCCATTTCTATCATATGTGGGCCTTTCATTTTAAAGTCCCCTTAAAGCACAGTAGGGATGCCACGAGGAATATAGTAGATGTGTAATGGTATTTAAGACTGTAAATTCTTTATTCTTTTTCCAATTTTATTGCAGCGGTACTTCTTCGTCATTGGGACATTTAGGGTTATTTAAGAAATAAAGCCGCAACATAACCTTATCAGTGTGTATTTGAGATGTCTACCCTCTCCATTGACTCCCAACTGCTGAGCATGTCGGGAACGTCCTTCAAGATTGCCTAGCAGCAATTTAAGAGAGCAATTGGGTAATTCACATAAAGGGCATGCCAAATAGTCTAATTCTACTGGTAACTTAATTTTTATTAATTATAAAGTTTTACCAATTTTTTTTTAGAGGTACTCTTTAAGCTAACTATACAAGACAGCAAACTTAACCAGCATTCATGCATTGTTATATACAGTGAAGGAAATAAGTATTTGATCCCTTGCTGATTTTGTACGTTTGCCCACTGTCAAAGACATGAACAGTCTAGAATTTTTAGGCTAGGTTAATTTTACCAGTGAGAGATAGATTATATATATATATATATATAAAAAAAAAAAAAAGAAAATCACATTGTCAAAATTATATATATTTATTTGCATTGTGCACAGAGAAATAAGTATTTGATCCCTTTGGCAAACAAGACTTAATACTTGGTGGCAAAACCCTTGTTGGCAAGCACAGCAGTCAGACGTTTTTTGTAGTTGATGATGAGGTTTGCACACATGTTAGATGTTAGAATTTCGGCCCACTCTTTGCAGATCATCTGTAAATCATTAAGATTTCGAGGCTGTCGCTTGGCAACTTGGATCTTCAGCTCCCTCCATAAGTTTTCGATGGGATTAAGGTCTGGAGACTGGCTAGGCCACTCCATGACCTTAATGTGCTTCTTTTTGAGCCACTCCTTTGTTGCCTTGGCTGTATGTTTCGGGTCATTGTCGTGCTGGAAGACCCAGCCACGAACCATTTTTAATGTCCTGGTGGAGGGAAGGAGGTTGTCACTCAGGATTTGACGGTACATGGCTCCATCCATTCTCCCATTGATGCGGTGAAGTAGTCCTGTGCCCTTAGCAGAGAAACACCCCCAAAACATGTTTCCACCTCCATGCTTGACAGTGGGGACAGTGTTCTTTGGGTCATAGGCAGCATTTATCTTCCTCCAAACACGGCGAGTAGAGTTAATGCCATAGAGCTCAATTTTAGTCTCATCTGACCACAGCACCTTCTCCCAATCACTCTCAGAATCATCCAGATGTTCATTTGCAAACTTCAGATGGGCCTGTACATGTGCCTTCTTGAGCAGGGGGACCTTGTGGGCACTGCAGGATTTTAATCCATTACAGCATAATGTATTACCAATGGTTTTCTTGGTGACTGTGGTCCCAGCTGCCTTGAGATCACTAACAAGTTCCCCCCGTGTAGTTTTTGGCTGAGCTCTCACCTTCCTCATGATCAAGGATACCCCACGAGGTGAGATTTTGCATGGAGCCCCAGATCGCTGTCGATTGACAGTCATTTTGTATGTCTACCATTTTCTTACTATTGCACCAACAGTTGTCTCCTCACCTAGCATCTTACTTATGGTTTTGTAGCCCATTCCAGCCTTGTGCAGGTATATGATCTTGTCCCTGACATCCTTAGAAAGCTCTTTGGTCTTGCCCATGTTGTAGAGGTTAGGCTGGGTTCACACGACCTATTTTCAGGCGTAAACGAGGCGTATTATGCCTCGATTTACGCCTGAAAATAGGGCTACAATACGTCGGCAAACATCTGCCCATTCATTTGAATGGGTTTGCCAACGTACTGTGCAGACGACCTGTAATTTACTGCTGTCAAACGACGACGCGTAAAATGACTGCCTCGGCAAAGAAGTGCAGGGCACTTCTTTGCAACGTAATTTGAGCCGTTCTTCATTGAAGTCAATGAAGAGCAGCTCAAGATTTACGAGCGTCACAGACGCCTCGCATAATGCGAGGAGCTTTTACGTCTGAAAACAGTCTGTCTTTTCAGACATAAAAGGCACTTCTCGTGTGCACATACCCTTAGAGTCAGACTGATTAATTGAGTCTGTGGACAGGAGTCTTTTATACAGGTGACCATTTAACCCCTTAACGACCAAGGACGAAAATGAACGTCATGGTCGGCTGCTAGTTCCCGCACCATGACGTTCATTTTCGTCCGCATTTCAAACTGTCACTCTGTGTAAACACAGAGTGACAGACCCGCGCTGACAGCTGTTCTAGACAGCTGAGACATCAGCCTCGCCGGACAGCGGACCATCGCCGCTGATTTCGGCAGTTAACCCCTTAAGTGCGGCGACGGATTGCCGTCGCGGCATTTAAGTGGTTTGAAGCACATCAGCAGCCCCCACGAAGTGATCGTGGGGGCTACCGATGCTTGTCACGGCAATCGGAGGTCAGATAATGACCTCCGGGTTGCCATGCACGGAAGCCTCGGAGGAACAGCCTCCGGCCGTTCCTCCTCTGCTTCCTGTCAGTGTGACAGTCACGTCACAATGACAGTTAGAGTACATTACACTACGTGTGTAGTGTAATGTACTCTAGCAGCGATCAAAGCTGCAAGACTAAGTGTCCCCTAGTGGGACAAGTTAAAAAAGTAAAAAAAAGTAATAAAAATGTTTTAAAAAAAGTGTAAAAATAAAAGTTATAAGTTCTATAAACACTAAATGCTTTTTTTCCTATAATAAGACTTTTATTATAGAAAAAAAATGAACACGTTAAAAAAGTACACATATTTGGTATCACCGCGTTCGTAACAAACCCAACTATAAAACTATAATGTTATTTTTCCCGCACGATGAACACCCCAAAAAAAATCAATAAAAAACTACGACAGAACCGCAATTTTTTGGGTCACCACCGCTCCCTAAATAAAGAATAAAAAGTGATCAAAAAGTCGCATGTACCCGAAAATAGTACCAATAAAAACTTCTATCCGTCCCGCAAAAAACAAGCCCTTACACAGCTTTTTTGACAAAAAAATTAAAAAATTATGGCTCTCAGAATATGGTGACACAGATTTTTTTTTTTTTTTTTTATAAATAAGTCATTTTATTGCGCAAACGCTAAAAAAAAGGACCAAACCTATATACATATTGTATCGCCGTAATCGTACCAACCCGCAGAATAAAGTAAAAATGTCATTTATAGCGTACGGTGAGCGCCGCAAAAAGAAAACCTAAAAAAACGGTGTCAGAATTCCTGTTTTTTGCTCAGGATTGCAAAAAAATTGAATAAAAAGTGATCAAAAAAAATCGCATGTACCCAAAAATGGTACCAATGAAAACTACAGATTGTCCTGCAACAAATAAGCCCTCACACCACTCTATTGATGGAAAAATAAAAAAGTTATGGCTCTTAGAAAGCGGGGAGTGAAAATCTAAAATATGAAAGCAAAAAATGGATCAGTCCTGAAAGGGTTAATTCATTTCTAATGAAAAAACGTATGACCCCATGTGGGGTATTTCCGTACTCGGGAGAAATTGCTTTATAAAAAAATGGTTGTTTTTTTCCTCCTTTTAACCTTGTGAAAATGAGAAAATGCAACATTTTAGTGGAAAAAATTTTGATATTAATTTTCGCGCCCTAATTCTAATAAACTCTGCAAAAGACCCGTGGGGTCTAAATGCTCACTATACCCCTAGAAAAATTCCTTGAAGGTTTTTCCAAAATGGGGTCACTTTTGGTGGGTTTCCACTGTTTTGGTCCCTCCAGTGCGTTGCAAATGCAACATGGCACCGAAAACCATTCCAGCAAAATCATAAATCCAAATGGCGCTCCTTCCCTTCTGAGGGTCCAAACAGCAGTTTATTACCACATATGGGGTATTGTCGTAATCGGGAGACATTGCTTTACAAATGTTGGGGTGCATTTTCTTCGTTATTCCTTGTAAATAATAAAAATTTCTATGTTGTTTCAGAAAAAAAGTAGATTTTAATCCTTACAGACTAATTTCAATATATTTAGCGAAAAACCTGTGTGGTCAAAATGCTAACTATACCCCTAGATAAATACCTTAAGGGGTCTAGTTTTCGAAATGGGGTCGTTTATGGGGAGTTTCTATCATTCTGGCAGCTCAAAGCTTCTCCAAATGTACATTGGGGCCTAAAACATTTTCAAGCAAAATATGAGTCCTGAAAGCCTCCAGGTGTTCCCTTCCTTTGGGGCCCTGCCGTGTGTCCAAACAACGCATTAGGGCCACAATGTGGGTATTTTTGAAACCAGGAGAAACAGGGTGATAGATTTTGGGGTGTGTTTCTTCATTTTCATGGTCGCTTTACAAAGAAATCGGTCTTCAAACAAATACTTTTATGAAAAAAGTGACATTATTATTTTTTTCACCTGATATGCATTAAATTTAGCAAAGAACTGTGGGGTCAACATAATTACTATACCCCTAAATAAATACCTTATGGGGTCTAGTTTTCTAAATGGGGTCGTTTATGGGGAGTTTCTATCGTTCTGGCAGCTCAAAGCCACTCCAAATGTACAGTGGGGCCTAAAACATTTTCAAGCAAAATATGAGTCCTGAAAGCCTCCGGGTGCTCCCTTCCTTTTGGGTCCTGCCGGGTGTCCAGGCAGCGCATTAGGGCCACAATGTTGGTATTTTTGAAAACAGGAGAAACAGGGTGATAGATTTTGTGGTGTGTTTCTTCATTCTCATGGTCGCTTTACAAAGAAATTGGTCTTCAAAATGATACTTTTATGAAAAAAAGTGATTTTTTTTTTTTTTTTCACCTGCTATGTATTAAATTTAGCAAAAAACTGTGGGGTCAAAATACTTACTATACCCTTAGGTAAATACCTTAAGGGGTCTAGTTTTCTAAATGGGGTCATTTGTGGGGGTTTCCACCATTCTGACACCTATGAGCCTCTGAAAACCTGGCTTGGTGCAGGAAAACAAAATGTACTTCAAAATTTATAAAATTATTTAATTTGTAAGTCCTCTAAATTGCTGAAAATTTATTTTATTTTTTCAAAAGTGCTGCCAAAATGGAGTAAAGAGATGGAAATATATATTTAATTAAAAAAATTGTACAGTATGTGTGTACATCTGTGACATATTGCAGTTAAAAATAGGGGAAAATGGTAATTTTTACAAAATTTCTTCCATTTTTCTATTTTTTTATTCATTTCCGCAAATCGTATCAGTCTACTTTTACCACTAAAATAAAGTACAACATGTGACGAAAAAACAATGTCAGAATTACTTGGATATTCAAAACTTTCACAGAGTTATTCTCTGATAAAGTCAGACATACCAGATTTGACAAATCTGGCTTGGTCATTAAGGTACAAACATGCCCGGTCATTAAGGGGTTAAGACAGCTGTCTTTAATGCAGGCACCAAGTTGATTTGGAGCGTGTAACTGGTCTGGAGGAGGCTGAACTCTGAGGGTATGTTCACATGAGGGCGTCCGTAACGGCTGAAATTACGGGGATGTTTCAGCCGGAAAACATCCCCGTAATTTCAGCCGTAACGGCATGAGCAGGCGCTTGAACGCCGCGTCCATTACAGACGTAATTGGCGCTGCTATTCATTAGAGTCAATGAATAACGGCTCCAATTACGGCCAAAGAAGTGACAGGTCACTTCTTTGACCCGGGCGTCTAAATTACGCGCCGTCATTTGACAGCGGCGCGTAAATTACGCCTCGTGTGAACAGACAAACGTCTGCCCATTGCTTTCAATGGGCAGATGGTTGTCAGCGCTATTGAGGCGCTATTTTCGGACGTAATTTGGGGCAAAAACGCCTGAATTACGTCCGAATTAGTGCGTGTGAACATAACCTCAATGGTTGGTAGGGGATCAAATACTTATTTCTCTGTGCAGCACAATGAAAATAAATATATATATAATTTTGACAATGTGATCTTTCTTTTTTTTTTTTTAATAATCAATCTATCTCTCACTGGTAAAATTAACCTAGCCTAAAAACTCTAGACTGTTCATGTCTTTGACAGTGGGAAAACTTACAAAATCAGCAAGGGATCAAATACTTATTTCCTTCACTGTATACACACTTCACATAAAAATCCTCAAACATTGATATTAGTAACTTGTCAAAATAAAATCATGCCACTGAAGACAAATAAGAGTATGTTCACACGGCTTATTTTCAGACGTTTTCTAAGAGTATGTTCACACGGCTTATTTTCAGACGTTTTTCAGGCCGAATCCATATGGGAGCCTGCATGAACTACAGAACGTTGTTTGCTGACAAATGGGCCGCAACAAACCAGTGGTTTTGCAGACAGCAAAATCACCAGTCGTGTGCATTAGGCCTAAGGCTGGGTTCACACGACCTATTTTCAGGCGTAAACGAGGCGTATTATGCCTCGATTTACGCCTGAAAATAGGGCTACCTACAATACGTCGGCAAAAACATCTGCCCATTCATTTGAATGGGTTTGCCGACGTACTGTGCCGACGACCAGTAATTTACGCGTCGTCGTTTGACAGCTGTCAAACGACTACGCGTAAAATGAATGCCTCGTCAAAGAAGTGCAGGGCACTTCTTTGAAACGTAATTTGAGCCGTTTTTCATTGAAGTCAATGAAGAACAGCTCAAGATTACGGGCATCAAAGACGCCTCGCATAATGCAAGGAGGAGCTTTTACGTCTGAAACGACGCAGCTGTTTTCTCCTGAAAACAGTCTGTCTTTTCAGACGTAAAAGGAAGCTAGCGTGTGCACATACCCTTAGGGTATGTTCACACGCTAAACAAAAACCGGCTGTAAAATATGGAGCTGTTTTCAAGGAAAAACAGCCTACGATTTAGACGTTTTTTAGGGCTGTTTTTTGGAGCGGTTTTTCTATTGACCCAATGAAAAACTGCTCAAGACTTGACATGCACTTCTTAATAATGGGGCGGTTTTTTTTAAGCACCGTTTTTAAAAACGGCCGCGTAAAAAACGCCCCGTGGGAACGGAACGCCGTTTTTCCCATTGAAATCAATGGGCAGATGTTTGGAGGCATTCAGCCCCCATACTTTCAGCCATTTTTCAGGGCGTTTACGCCCCGAAAAACGGCTGCAAATAGGCCGTGTGAAAATACCCTTAGGGTCTATTCATGTTTCAGTCTGATCACGGATTTTGCCATGACGTGTAAATAGTCCTAGTCCACACAGCGTTTTTTGCAGGCAGAAAAATCTGCCTTAGTCGCCCCAACAACCTCTTTCTATGCCACCCATTGATGTTAATGGGAGGTTAGACAAAAAGGCCTGAAAGAGCAAGCATGGTGCTTTTTTTTCCCACTCAGGGAAAAAAACACCTCTGCCTCCCATTGTAATCAATGGGAGGCGATATCGACAGTTTTTTGGCGAGGTTTCTGTGTCAAGAAAGTGTGTGAACTAGGCCTTAAGATATTAGCACAGGCGGCAGATTTGGTGCAGAAATTTCTGCAACTGTCCTACATCTGAATGGAGATTGCAGAAATCCATGCATCTAAGGCCTTATTCACACGAGCGTATTTCATGTCCGTGTTACGCGCGTTAAAACAACGGACATCACACGGACCTATGCAATTCAATAGGGCCATTCAGTGTTTTTCACGCAGCGTTTGTCCACTGTGTGAAACTCACTGCATGTCCTATACTTGTGCAATTTTTGCGCATCACACAACCATTGCACTCCATGGGTGTTTATGAAAATCACAGACAGCACACGGACACACATCCGTCTGCCATGCTTTTTTCATGCAACAGTTGCTTAAGAAATGAGGGGAAAAACACACCTCCTTCAGTTCATTTTGCTGACGTAAAAAACACGTGACATACGAATGACATGCCCACATAAAAGCCGCAGACACGCACCGTACACAAACGTCACACGGAACTGCAACGCAAGAAATACGCTGCTATTTTTTACGTGGGCAAAATGGACACATTCGTGTGAATAAGGCCATATAGAGACAACCTCATTCTGATGTATGGAACACATATTTGGATGCAGAAATTTCTGCAACAAATCTGCTATGTGAGTATACCCTTAACCCCTTAATGACCAGCCTATTTTAAACCTTAACCCGTTGCGTACCTTCTCCGCAATAGTACGGCGCAGGCCACTCATTGCAGCGGACCTTCGCCGTACTATTGCGGAGAAGGAGTAAACGGTCACTATGTGAAATCACATAGTGATATAACAGCGGCGGCAGCTGTCATTGACAGCTAACCGTCTCTGCTACCGGCCTGGGGACCAATTAGCAGTCCCCCATGCCGGCGATTGCTGTGATTGGTCAGTTTCTGAAGACTGACCAATCACAGCTGTCTGTGACGTCGTCTACAGGAGAAAGCTCCTGTCACTTTCTCTGATCTCCTCATTTCTGTGAGATCCGTGAGGAGATCAGAGAAAGCAGTGTAAAAAAAACACTATTTTTATTAACCCCTTCCCGAAAATGGGCGTATAGTAACGCCCGGAGGATGAAGCGGGCACAGGAGCTGTGCTCGCTCCATCTTCATCGGGCGTCGGCTGTAATATACAGCCGACATCCCACTCCAACAGCGATCACGGTTCTCTACGATCCTCTGTAGTTTAACCCCTTAAATGCCGCTGTCAATAGCGACGGCGGCATTTAAGTGATTGATACAGAGGGAGGGGGCTCCCTCTGCACCCCATTGTCCTATTGTACAGGGGATCAGAAGATCTCATCTTCTAGTCTCCTAGTAAGTGCAAAATAAAAAGTGAAAAAAATAAGTTTTAGATAAATAAATAAAAGTTTTATGTAATAAAACCAATAATCGCCCTGTTCCCCTGATCAAGTCTTTTATAATTAGAAAAAAAAAGAAAAAAAAAAACTAGACATAATAGGTATCGCCGCGTTCGTATCGGCCTGACCTAAAAAAAATATCTTATTATTTATCCCGCACGGTGAACACCGTAAAAAAAATTCAATAAAAAACAATGGCAGAATTTCCTTTTTTGGTCACATTGTTTCCAAAAAAATGGAATAAAAAGTGATCAAAAAGTCGCGCATAGCGAAACATGGTACCAATAAAAACGACAGTGTGTCACGCAAAAAACAAGCCCTCACAAAGCTCCGTCGACAAAAAAAAAAAAAAAGTTATGGCTCTCAGGACATGGTGACGCTTAAAACATTTTATTTAGAAAAAAGTGTTTTTATTTTGTAAAAGTAGTAAAACATATAAAAACTATATAAATTTGGTATTGCCATAATCGTATCGAACCGCAGAATAAATTAAACATGCTGTTTACACTGCACAGAGAATGGCGTTAAAAAATTATAAAAAAAACCGTGATAGAATTTCTGTTTTTTGGTCTCCTCACCTCAGAAAAAAATGGAATAAAAACTGATCAAATTATCGCATGTACCCCTGCTTGGGGGGGGGCGCGCGCGTGGCAGAGCTGGGGGGGTGCGCGTGGCAGAGCGGGGGGGGGTGGGTGTGTGGCAGAGCGGGGGGTGGGTGGGTGTGTGGCAGAGCGGGGGGTGGGTGGGTGTGTGGCAGAGCTGGGGGTGGGTGGGTGTGTGGCAGAGCTGGGGGTGGGTGGGTGTGTGGCAGAGCTGGGGGTGGGTGGGTGTGTGGCAGAGCTGGGGGTGGGTGGGTGTGTGGCAGAGCTGGGGGTGGGTGGGTGTGTGGCAGAGCTGGGGGTGGGTGGGTGTGTGGCAGAGCTGGGGGTGGGTGGGTGTGTGGCAGAGCTGGGGGTGGGTGTGTGGCAGAGCTGGGGGTGGGTGTGTGGCAGAGCTGGGGGTGGGTGTGTGGCAGAGCTGGGGGTGGGTGTGTGGCAGAGCTGGGGGTGGGTGTGTGGCAGAGCTGGGGGTGGGTGTGTGGCAGAGCTGGGGGTGGGTGTGTGGCAGAGCTGGGGGTGGGTGTGTGGCAGAGCTGGGGGTGGGTGGGTGGCAGAGCTGGGGGTGGGTGGGTGGCAGAGCTGGGGGTGGGTGGGTGTGTGGCAGAGCTGGGGGTGGGTGGGTGTGTGGCAGAGCTGGGTGCACGCACCTGCAGGCAGAGGAGCGGTGCGCATGCTTGCAGGCAGCAGAGCGGTTCGCATGCCTGTAGGCAGCAGAGCTTTGTGGCAAAGCGGAGTGTCTATGTAGCAGCGTTGTGTGTAGCAATTTGTGTGTAGTGCTGTGTTGTGTGTAGCAGAGCTGTGTGGAAAGGAATTGACTCAACATTTCTATATTTACAAGTTTGTTTTTTACATGTAAAAACAAAAATAAAAGCATGTTCTATGTACTAACAAATAGCGTAATAGTTTTTTGATGCGGTTTTTGGCATGTGAAATGTGCAAAACCGTGTCAAATATACGCCATGTGAATCGGTCAACTGACAAGTCATTCATTTCTTTCATCATTCTAAGAGTATGTTCAGTGTTTTTTTTTTTTGACATTTCAGGCAGTAAACGTCCCGAAAACAAAATCGGAAGCAGAACGCCTACAAACATCTGCCCATTGGTTACAATGGAAACTATGGTGTTCTGTTCCAACAAGGTGTTATATTTTTTTTTTTACACAGCGGTTTTCCAAAAACACGCCCACCAAAAAGTGCATGTCACTTCTTGGGAGATTTTTAGAGCAGTTTTTCATGGACTCTAGAAAAACAGCCATAAAAACCAGGCGTTTGATTAAAAAATGGCTGAAAAGTAGCTGTGTTCCTTCTGTTTAGTAAGCGTGTGAATATACACTTAGCATTTGTGTGTCCTTTAGCTTCTGCCAAGTGCAATTTGTACAATCACTACGAAAATGGCAGCCGGACACTGCTTAGCAATTTGAAGACACCTTTTTCCTGGCCCCACATCTACAGCAGCTGTGAGTCAGGTTGCTTTGCCTCATTCACCTTGCTGTAATTCTGGGAAAACATGTCAGATTTTTTTTATTTAATACTTTCCACCAGATGGAAGAAAAAACTTTACTAGAAATAAGTAACTTACAAAAAAAAAAAAAGTTTAATTCACAACACAATCCCTTTAAGAGCCAACATCCACAGGTCTTACAATTAACAAGGAAAGTTCTTCCTCTACAGACAAGTGCATGTATAGAGTATTTTCTGCTACAGATAAGGCTGCAAATCTACATTTAGATTTTTGCCCTATACATTGCCAAAAAACAGAGACATTGAGGTAAAACCCCAGTATTGAACTCCGCAGCACACCCTGAATTCCTCCCCACTACACGTGGATGGAGTTTTGAAAACTCCATCCACATGCATTGTACTTTGTCAAATACTTTTGGGTGCAAAATTTGCACCAAAAATCCATGTCTGAACTCTCCATTAGGGCTCATTCAGACAAGTGTGCATCTCTTCTGTTTAAACAATGGCCATCAGACTCCAATATTTCAATGGAGCCATTCACACAACCAATGTTTCAACAGAGCGTGTGAAGTCTGAAAACTAGACGACATGACATGTCCTATTCCACTTCAGGTCACGCATCCCTCTATACTCTAGTCCATGGGGAATCTGACAATGCATCCCACACAACCGAACCTCAGACGTGAAAACCGGCAGTTTCACACCCGAGGTTAGCGATACTTGCCTTAAATGTAGCCTAAGGGCTCATATACACAACCGTAGTGGTGTGCACAGCCAGTGATTTGCCTCTCGGACTCCCTGCAAGTCACGGGCTGTGCACATCCATTTCTATGAGCATGAACCGCAAAATGCAGCCGTAATGGCATGTCTTATCCTTTTGCAGTCCAGGATGCTGGGACTGTGGAAACCAGGGTTGTGTGCATGGGCCCATTGAAACGAATTGCAACCACAAAAACACGCTTGGGGCATGTGCACAGAAGGACTGATACACTGCATAAAGAGACTTTATGCTGCAGGGATATCCGAATTGTGGTGATTATTCAGCTGGAATGTCCTCTGCGGAAAGTGAACTTAATGGCTCTGGGTAAGTATAATTTTTGAATAGGACATGGATGAAATTTGTTCAAATCTCATCAACTTTGCTGCTATTGTAATACGCTGCAGATTATCCGCAATAAAAATCCAATGTTTACACTACGTGTGAACCCAGCCTTATTAGATGTGGGCCACTCATTTTCCATCAAGTCCATTTGCTTTGCAGACCGCAGTTTATACCAGTGTGATATTAGACTCAGTTTCTACCTAGCAAACTAAGGAACAGAACACATTAAACTAGTCAGAATTATGAACCCATTAGCTTTACTGTTACAACATTTTTTTCAGAGTACAATATTCTTTTAGTGCTGGTATACTAAAGAGGGTTAAATAAATTTGGTAAATGACAACTAAAACATGCTCACTAGCTGCCATTTCCACTTAGCAGTGCATACTAAGGCACTTTACACTTCATGTGTAAACTTCTAAGACAAATTGTAAGTAAAATTATAAGGTTTTGAAATTTCACCTTAGACATTTTATATACAAGGTCTTTCCTGAAAACAAGTGGTTGTCACAATCAAACAGCAATCCAATAGTACCTTTCCATTAATAGAAAGTACACAGGCAGTGTAAAGTGAGCAACTGCATTAGGGAAGTGCACTATGAGCGATAATCTGAATACAATTTATATCTATGAAGGTACCTCTAAGTTGAACATTATTTCATTAATGATTACTAGAGTGGTTCTTATGCGAGGGCAGTATGTAAAATTATCCAATATTTTGGATCAACAGCACTAACTAAAAGGACAAAATGCTACAGACAATGAACGGTTGTAAGAGCAGAAGATTTGAAAACAGTTATACTAGTAAAAATACATAACCAGATGAGGTCCTTTAATCTGAAGACAAGCTGCTGAAGCACAAACCAGAACATTCTGCATTTAGAGCAAAATACTACAAGATTTGGGAGGGGGAAAAAAAATGTACGGTAGGTAAAACACAAGTTGACAAGTTCAATACGGGGTCTCACACACACTCTTAAAAAAAGAGAAAAAAAAAAAGAAAAAAAATTCTGTAAGATAGACAGTCACATCTTCCATGAAATGACGGTGTCCAGGTGTCAACAGGAAAAGGTATGTCTCCACATTGGAATGTCCACATAGAAGGCTCTGCAAATGCTAGTCTTATTTGGGGGAAAGGGAACAAGTAGCTCCCCCTACCCTCAGAGTCCTTTCAGTTAAGGGAGATGGCTTGTAGACAGAAGAATCAAACCATTTCAGTCATCAAACTTTGTTTTCTTTCCACCTCGAAATCCTCCACCTCCTCTACCTAAAAAAACCCATCAAAATAATATTTTAAATCACTTCCAAATAAGGTACATCAGCAACTGAAGTGTTATATGTAATAATCTTACCTCCAAATCCACCACGGCCGCCACCTCTGCCGCCAAATCCACCACGGCCACCACCTCTGCCGCCAAATCCACCTCGGCCACCACCTCTGCCGCCAAATCCACCTCGGCCACCACCTCTGCCGCCAAATCCACCTCGGCCACCACCTCTGCCGCCTTCTCCTTTGGGCTTTGCAAAGTCTAATGTAACTTTGTTTCCATCAATTTCCCCGAATTCCATGGCCTCCTTGGCAGCTTTAGCATCTTCAGCTGTAGAGAAATCTACAAAGCCAAACCTGCAAGGATACCAGATAAAATGTTACAATTACCAAAAGGGCAACCACTAGATTTATTCACTCTTATTCTAGTTAGAATGTTGCACTAGAGCAATTCAAACCTCACTTGAGATTAAAGCCAAAACGTGCATACTTTATTCTTCTCGTGCGAATCCATCTACAGCCACAGTAAACTGACTGGATAGAGCTCAATGAGAAGATTTGAAGCCCTAACAAACATCAGTTATGTTCAACATTGTCCTGGCAAATCTGATGAATAGTTTATTATAGCACTTACCCCTTTGATGCACCACTGTCTCGGTCTGTTACTATCCTGGCATTAACAGAACCATCAAAAGCTTCTTTTAAAGTCTCCTCAGTTGTGTCTTCAGAGAGACCTCTGACAAACAGAGTTTTTGATTGAGCCGACCCTAAAACGGTTCAGGAAGATTAGTAAATACACAAGTTAACACTAGAACAAACATGCTACAGGAATATTATAGCACCCTTCACCTGCCCATTCATGTGCAGAATAATTGGCAGTGCTTCACAAACCCTGTCTCACTTTACATTTTATCCCATCTACCTGTCAATTACATATAGGTGCAGTTCTATTTGGCACCCGATATGTAAATAAGCCCCTGAACTGCCAATGGGGCGATCGCTTCACTCTGACACTGTCCAATCAGCTACAGACAGTCAGGGCGGCTTGTGCAGTGTTCCCTCCCGTGAGAACTGAGAGCACTCTGCAGAACCACCAGTCTGTGTGCACTGTCACGGGAGGAAACACAGCGCAAGCCGCCCGGATACTGTCTGTAGCAGATTGGACAGTGTCAGAGCGAAGACCTCATGCCCCCTTGCCATTTAGTTAGATAGAAAAACCCCATTGACAGTTATGAGGCTTATTTACATATCAGGCGCCAAATATAATGACACCGATATGTAAATAACAGAGGAACATCGGGGGAAAAAAAAAATGGAAAGTGAGTGTTTGTGAAGCACTGCCCATTACATGTAGCACGTTCATGGTCAGGTGAAAGGTTCTCTTTAATACAATGCCTACAGCTGGATCAGTACTTGACTATCTAGAGAAAAATGTTTTCATCAGAAGTTTCAGACAATTGTATCATCATTTCCAGCACAAATACACAAGGCTAAATTGTCAACATTCACCTCTTCCTCCACCCGGAGCATTACCTCCTCCTCCTTGGCTCATCTCAATTCGTACGGACCTTCCTTCAATCTCGGTGTTGTTAAGAGTTTCTAGGGCCTCCTTTGCTTCTTCCGCAGATGAGAATTCCACAAAAGCAAATCTGTGAATAAAAAGGAAATTTACATCAACTAAAGTCTAGCAATAAGCATATATATTTAAAAAAAAACACAAAAAACAAACTTATAAGTTACTGCAGGAACCATGTATTCCCTTTTGCATCACAACCAAGCATCTATGCAAACACAGAAAACCGTAAGTTATCCTACCACAGATGTTGCACGAAACTTACCCTTTAGGTCTTCCCATGTTGTTTTGTGGTATTCTTATTGAAGTTGCCTTTTCAAAAACTTCCTGCAAACTGTCTTCTGTGGCACTGTACGACAAATTATTCACAACAAGTACCTTGGCATCCGCTAGACAAAAAAAATATATATTTTTTTTATTAAAATGTACTTAACCGTCCTTCACTTAATTTTAAACAGTAACTTCCCTTTAAAAAAAAAACAAAAACATATCAGAAGTTTCAATCAGTGTAGGTCTGAGTGCGGAAATAACCCACCAGTGGCTGAAACGTAGGTGAAGTAGCTAGCGCAGCCAAGTGTTTGCAGTCTGCTGTGATAAGCGCTTCTCATTGGGCTGAAGACTGGCTCAGACATTTTATGTAAGCCTATCTTTAGCCTAGCAAGGAGCGCCGATCACAGCCGAAGCGCTGTTTCAACACCCAGACCCCCCTCCCAACGGATTAAACTTGCAATGCAATTCCCATCCATGAATAAATTTAGTTAAAGAGACTGTCACAACATTATAAGTTGCCTATATTGTACATGTGAGCGGCGCTGTAATGTAGATTACAGCAGTGTTTTTTTATTTAGAAAAACGATCATTTTTTACGGAGTTACGACCTATATTAGCTTTATGCTAATGAGTTTCTTAATGGACAACTGGGCGTGTTTTACTATATGGCCAAGTGGGCGTTGTACAGGAGTGTATGACTGACCAATCAGCATCATACACTTCTCTCCATTCATTTACACAGCACTTAGCGATATAGCTATATCACTATGTGCTGCCACATACACAAACATTACTGCAGTGTCCTGAAAATGAATATACATTACCTCCAGCCAGGACATGATGTGTATTCAGAATCCTGACCACTTCTGTAGCGTCTGATTTACAGAACAGCAGGCATAGTCTCGCGAGATTACGCTGTAAGCGGTCATTCACAGCAAGATCTTCCTGTGCTGTGCATCACAGACGCTGCAGAAGTGGTCAGGATTCTGAATAAACATCACATCCTGGCTGGAGGTGATGTATATTCATTGTCAGGACACTGCAGTAATGTTATAGTGTGTTTATGTGACTGCACATAGCGCTAGTGCTGTGTAAATTAATGGAGAGAAGTGTAGGACACTGATTGGTCAGCGTCATACACTCCTCTGTACAACTCCCACTTGGTAATTTAGTAACACGCCCAGTTGTCCATTGAGAAACTCATTAGCATAAAGCTAATATAGGTCGTAACTCAAGTCAAAAATGATTGTTTTTCTATAAAAAAAAAAACACTGCTGTAATCTACATTACAGCGCCGATCACATCATGTACAATATAGGGAACTTATGCCTCTTTAAAGGCAAAACGTATTTCATGCTTAATGCCATAATGTCTGGTGTTGGAGAATCAAAGTTCAAACTTAGGATATTTTTAGACCAGTTCTCTTAAGTGGAAAATGCATTTATAAGTCAGAACAATGGTTGGCACTTTCTAGCCTCCTCAGTCATGAGCATTAGGAGTTCTGTCCTAATGCTGTAGAGCAGCACTTTTAAACTAACCAGTCAGCTGGAACCCCAACTAGACTACCTAAATAGAAGTATTCAGATCCATTTGTCAATTTTACAGCCAACACTGAAATCAATTGTTTAAACAGAAACCTAGTAGTAATATGATCAAAATCATTATTTCCATGTTCAATACCAACCTCTTCTGCCTCCAGCATTATTCTGACTCTTCTCTCCGGTGAAATCTATGAACATAGAGCGACCATCAATCTCTGTACCTTGCTTTTCTTCAATAGCTTTATCCGCCTCTGCTTCAGTGTTAAATTCCACATATGCAATCCTAAATGAGTACACAGGATTAAGTATGCATGCTTAGAGTTTTAAGAGCTCATCAGGATCATAAACTAAACTTTAATGTTTTATATTGATCTAGTTTTCAATAATATAGTAGGTATTCATCCGCACCTAAGTTTCATAAATGTGTTTATACACCTAGGATTGTTGGACTATAATGCCTAGACTCTGCACACATCACATAATTTGGTCTACATTTAAAATACCTGCAAGGAAAAGCTGGCGACATGCATTAAACGTAGGCCTTTGTAGTGGCATCTATCACCATAGAGCTTGATGGTATACATTAAACAGAAGTCATGAAACTCTTATTGATCTTGCTCATGGAGTACACATTAACCCCTTCAGGATCAGACTAGTTTTCGGCTTTTGTTTTTTTCCTACCCGCCTTCAAACAATCAACTTATTCTTTCAAAGGCCCAATGTTTACAGGACTTTCTAATGGTACCATTTAATATGTGCGATGTACTGGGAAGCTGGAAAAATAAATTCAGAATGGGCACATAGCCTTACTTAGGCCTGTTTCACAGTGAAAATTTTACATGTATTTAAGCCAAAACCAGTAACGGAACCTAAACAGAAGAAATTTGAAGGAAGGCCATTCAGGTCTGCTCTTGTGGGCTTAATTCTGGTTTTGTATTAAAAAAACAAAAACTATTTCAGTATATTTTATTTATATAATATTAGTTTCCTGCATTTCAGTATTCACAATCTTGATTCTAGTTTGGAGCGTTCCAGAAAACAAAAAACTCACCCTTTACTGGATCCATCGTTTGCAACGGGAAGGCGAATGTGTTTGGCATTATCAAATATTTCTTGTAAATCTTCAGCGACTGTGCTGTAAGGTATATTCTTCACAAATAGAGTTCGTGAATCTCGCTCTATTAAAAACATGTGACCAGAATATTTATTAAAGTGCCTCAAATACAAAACCTAAACAGCTAGCATACATGAAGCCACAATTATGTTCTAACAAATTAAATACCTTTCTTGTTTTCAACAGTTTTGTTTTTTTCAGAAGGAGAATTTGCCTTTTCTATTTTAATCTCCATTCCAAGAACCTTCTTTCCAGTCAGTTTAATTGCCTTCTCAGCCTCTTCTACAGAGGAGAAATCCACATAGCCAAATTTCCTAGACAAAAAAAAAAAAAGTGTGTTAAACAGAGATCTGGTGCAGATGTCAGAAATTGCACAAGAGTAGGAAAATAACCCCCAAAAAAAGCACTTACTTTGTAACTCCAATACGGACATCCTGCACAGGCAGACCCTTCTTTGAGAAAAACTCCCTCAGAGAATCCTTTAGCTCATCGAAGTCCTCATCAGAATTCAAGTTGGCAACATAGACTGACTGACCTTGTAAGAAAAAAAAACAAAAAAAAAATGTTAAAGAGGTTCATCCCGACATACCTTTAGAAAAAGTGAGATGTGAAAATTAGGGAGGGACCAAAGGTCACTAGGACAAAGCAGCCCCATAAGGCGGCATTTAGTCTTGACAAAACCGCTTAGCTGCTCACACCCTCCCCCATTACAACCATCTGCCAGAAGGTTCCAAGTTTGAAATGCTAAATGTAATTGTAAATTTTAAGGGAGGAGTTTTAAAAGAAAGTTACTTTATCTGAAAGTTGACATTTCCAGGTTACACAGATGAAAAAAAAGTAGTTGCTTAAAGGAACAGTGTCATCACAATTTTTTTTTTAATATGTTAACCCCTTAGTGACCAGCCCATTTTAGGCCTTAATGACCAAGCTATTTTATTCGTTTTTCTATAGTCGCATTCAAAGAGCTATAACGTTTTTATTTTTTCGTCTACATAGCTGTATGAGGACTTGTTTTTTGCGGGATTAGTTGTGCTTTTTAATAGCACCATTTTTGGGTACATATAATTTTTATATTAACTTTTATTAACCTTTTTGGGGGGAGGGGGATTATAAAAAAAAAAACTGAAATTCCGCCATTGTTCTATGCGGTTTTAAATTGACGCCGTTCACTATGCGACGTAAATAACATGTTACCTTTATTCTATGGGTCGGTACGATTACGGCGATACCACATATGGAGGTTTTTTTATGTTTTACGACTTTTGCACAATAAAAACACTTGAACTAAAATTATTTGTTTTTGCATCGTCGCTTTCCAAGAGCGGTAATTTTTTTACTTTTCCATCAATGTAGTGATTTTTTGGGCTTGTTTTCTGCGGGACAAGACGTAGTTTTGAATGGTACTGTTTTGGGGTGCATGGGACTTGATTCATTTTTATTATGACTTTTTTGGGGGGCAATGGAAAAAAAATGCAATTTCGCCATGGTTTTTTTTTTACGGTGTTCACTTTGCGGCTTAAATTACATATTAACTTTATTAATGGAGTCATTACGGTCGCGGCGATACCACATATGTGTACTTTTTTTTTTTTACACTTACTAAATAAAACCACTTTTTATGGGAAAAAATGGATTTATTTTTTACTGTACTTTATTAATAATCTTTATTTCACTTTGATGACTTATTTTATTAGTCCCACTAGGGGACTTTACTGTGCGATGTTCCGATCGCTGCTATAATGCTCTGGTATACTTCGTATACCAGAGCATTATTGCCTGTCAGTGTAAATCTGACAGGCAATCTGTTAGGACGTGCCTCCGGCGCGTCATAACAGGCATATGTCCAGGGCAGACCTGGGGGCTTTTATTAGTCCCCCGGCTGCCATGACACCCCATCGGAGACCCGCGATTGCATTCGCGGGCCGCCGATGGGTGACAGAGGGAGCGCACTCCCTCTGTAAACAAAGTTAAATGCCGCGGTCGCTATTGACGGCGGCATTTAACGGGTTAAACGGCCGTTATCGAAGTAAACTTCAATCGCGGGCGTTGGAGCAGGAGCTCAGCTGTCATCAGACAGCAGAGCCCCGGCTCCTGCCTGCACGGGAGACCCGTGCAGGACTTAGACTAGGCTGACGTGAAAAGGCGTCAGCCTAGCCTAAAGCCCATTAGTGAATCACGTAAAAAGGCGTATTAGTGGTCACTAAGGGGTTAAAGATGTTAGTGCTTTATTAAAAACGTTTATATTCATTTGTGTGTTTGTGATTTACTTTCTTATTTTGACACTTTTTCTTCTCTATGGGGGCTGCCATTTTTTGTTCCATTTCTGTATGTCGATTAACGACACATACAGACATGGAATACGGCAGCCACAGTCCCATAGGGACTGCGAACGGGTCCCGTCCCATCCACTTCTGTGTACGCCGTCTGTGTGGGAACTGCGCATGCGCCGCTCCCACACAGTCCAATTTGAAATGCACGCCGTCCGGCGCCATTTTCCTGTGGACCGGAAGTCGCGGCCGGACAGTAAGATTACCACTTCCGGTCGCGGCTTCCGGACTTGTGCACTTGGACCAGTGGCAGCAGACGGGCCGGAGGGAGCCGCGGCGGCAGGAGCAGGTAAGAGATTTCTATGTATGTTCGTGCTTGTGTACGTTTACTACTGTATGTAAACCTACTACACTGTGTGTTAGCTCAAAAAATGGTGACACAGTGTAGGAGGTTAGACCGTTCAAACCCCTCGTTTATCCCGGCACTAGCCAGGATAAAGGAGGGGGGGATGCTGAGAGCTCACTAGAGCGAGGGCTTTTTACCCAATTTTGCAATGCTGCAATTTTGGGATTTGCTCCATCTAGTGACCAGCAATGGGAAATATTATAAATTAGAATCAAATTTATAATATTTCCTGACTCGTGAAAAAAATAAAAAAAATTTGAACAATGTTTAATCACCTACACACTAAGGCTATGTTCACACGGGGTATTTTGCAGAGTTTTTTGACGCGGAAACCGCGTCGCAAAACTCGGCAGAAACGGCCCGAGAACGCCTCCCATTGATTTCAATGGGAGGCGTCGGCGTCTTTTTCCCGCGAGCAGTGAAACTGCCTCGCGGGAAAAAGAAGCGACATGCCCTATCTTCGGGCGCTTCCGCCTCCGACCTCCCATTGACTTCAATGAGAGGCAGGAGAAAGCGTATATCTCGCTGTTTTATGCCCGCGGCGCTCAATGGCCGCGGGCGAAAATCGGCGCGATAATTGCCGCGAAAATCGGCGTGCAGGGAGAGGAATATCTGCCTCAAAGTTCCAAACGGAATTTTGAGGCAGATATTCCTCCCCCAAAATACTCCGTGTGAACATAGCCTAAATGCTTAATTTAAAAAAAAAAACAAAAACATGTTTTTCTGGCAACACATTCCCTTTAACATCCTTGGGCTTATAAAATCCAAACAGATTGATACCTTCAGATCCCTTTGTCTTCTGTTTCTTTGTCTCTGGAGCAGTTTTACCTATCGGCATTTTTTTGCGCTTTCCAGACTCCTTTACAGCTTCTAAACAGGAGAAGAAAGTTTAGGTTTTTTTTTTGGTAACAAAAGAAATCTAATATAAAATAATATTGCCATACATACCTTCATCATCCTCTTCATCGTCATCTTCATCATCGTCTTCATCATCATCATCCTCATCCTCCTCTTCAGAGTCTTCTTTTTTAGCAGCAACAGCTTTCTTTCCTTTAGCTTCGGGAAGTTCCATGGACTCTTCTTCATCTGCGTTAACATTTAGACATTTAGTTGCATGCAAAAATTAAAACTATATCCCAGCCTTTGATGACGAGCTGATCAGTGTCGAGGGCTGTTTGAACCACTAGTTTTTTTTAGCCATGTCTAGTGGAATAAATAACATGATCATTTTATAGTGCAGGTTGTTACAGATGCAGCTAAATCAATTATGCACAATAGAGCATTTTGTGGTGAAAGGTTTTTGTTATCTTTTATAGACATTGGGGTTTTCCACTCCTATCCACTGTATGGCAGTGTATTTTGCCTGTCAGTGTGATATGTGGGTGCAGATTAACTCACAGGGGACCTCCTCTAAGTTAATCAATATTGAGGTGAACAATATAGTACCCACTCCCAGCCAAGCAGTCAGTTGAATCGGCTGCACTGCATAGTTACACTGAATCGGCTGATCGCAAATGATACAGCTTCAATGTAAAGAGGAAAAAAAAAGTCGAACCACTTCACACTACACAATTACAGGGGCTAAATAGGTACCCTCAGGCTGGGTTCACACGACCTATTTTCAGGCGTAAACGAGACGTATTATGCCCATTCATTTGAATGGGTTTGCCGACGTATTGTGCAGACAACCTGTAATTTACGCGTCGTCGGACAGCTGTCAAACGACGACGCGTAAATTGACTGCCTCGGCAAAGAAGTGCAGGGCACTTCTTTGCAACGTAATTTGAGCTGTTCTTCATTGAACTCAATGAAGAGCAGCTCAAGATATACGAGCGTCACAGACGCCTCGTATATTACGAGGAGCTGCTTTTATGGCTGAAACGACACAGCTGTTTTCTTCTGAAAACAGGCTGTCAATTCAGCCGTAAATAACAGCTAGCGTGTGAACATACCCTTAGTCTTGACATTATTTCTTTATAAAATTGTGCTAGGGCCAGCAGAATCACAGCAGCAGTCATTGGTGCAGAACAGGAGAAATATACGAGGCACTCACCGCAGTGGCAATAGAAAGGATTTATTTGAACAGATCTCAGTCAATGATGACATTGAACGTAAACGGCCTTCATCTCAGACGGCAGTTTAAATCCATTTAAAGCTGATTTACATACCATCCTACTACATACATAATACATGCAAATGTTAGCTAAAGATTACTCACCTTCCTCATCTTCAGATTCTTTCTTAGAGACCGTTTTTGCTATTGGTTTTTTGGCAATGGGTTTCTTGGTGGCGGGCGTTTCCTCTTCAGACTCTTCTAAATGTTAAAATACATGGTCAGTAATGCTTGACTGCTTGCATATAAAAAAAAAAAAAAAAAGACTGCCCCCTAAATTAACCTAAGGTAATTCACACTGCGGATTTGCCACTTTTTTATTGTGTGGCTGAAAACCCCATGCAATTCTACAGTGATTTGCAAAATCGCTGTAAAAACGCATGTGTTCTGTGATTTCAGACGCACAGCGCAAAACCACACCGCACACTGAGAGAAAAGTGTCTTAATTGAATTTAATTGGCTACAAGCGCTGAATAGCACATCAGTTGAATATTTCATCACAGGTTTTTCAGTATTAAGTCCCATAAATCTTCATCATTTGTGCTTTGGTTAAATGGGGTCTTCACCACTGCCAGTTCTGGACATGAAAGAGTGCATCTTAGAAAAACCAAATGGTTTTCCCCACATGCAAGTAAAAACATGATGTGGCAACACATCAAAAATATGCAACAACCAAGAAACACTTGTAAGCTTAGGTACATTTATGAATTTGGATGAACATACCATCAGCCTCCTCCTCCTCCTCCTCCTCCGAATCTTCCTTTTTAGCTACTGGTTTTTTGGCAGGTGTCTTCTTGGCAACAGGCTTTTCTGCCTCCGGTGCTTCATCTACAAATTTATATATTATTTAAGTTTATATATTTATACCACTTGCAAACAATAACTCTAAGTACTTTATCCAGTTTCTATTTACAACTATAAAGAAATGTAAAATGATAGAATTAGAAAAAAATAAAAATGAATTCAATTTGACAAATAAACATACCGGACTCAACTTCATCTTCACTTTCTTCCTTCTTTGCTTTTTTACCATTCTTGGCTCCTGCAAGAGCAGCACCCTTCTTTCCGGGTGTGACTGTAGCCTTGGCTGGCGTGGCAGCTTTCTTCCCTGGTGTGGCCTTAGATGGAGTGGTTGTCTTCTTAGATGGTGTCTTCACAGAAACGTCCATCTATTGAAAGATAATAGATGTAACAAGCAGCATAACATCCATTTCACTGAGAGCTTAGATGAGCTAGAGAATCAGCAAGCCATGTTGAAATGGTACAAAGTTGCAAAAGGCAAATAGTCTTTTTTTAAAGCAAACCCGCAGAAGAAACCGATTCCTGCCACGGATTAGCGGCATTATAATTTAAAGGTGTAGTCCCCCAAAACACACGTGTACATCCATAAAGTAGGGGGATACACGCGTGATCGCAGGGGGTCAGACTACTGCTAATTATTTTGCATGGATAATAAGGGAAACTTTTCAAAGTACTTTCAGAAAGGTTTCGCTGTTAAAGGAACAGTGTCATCACAAATAATTTTTTAATATGTTAAAGATGTTAGTGCTTTAATAAAAACGTTTATTTTCATTTGTGTGTTTGTGTTTTACTGTTTCTTATTTTTACACTTTTTCTTCCCTATGGGGGCTGCCATTTTTTGTTCCATTTCTGTGTGTGTCGATTAACGACACACACACAGACATGGAATACGGCAGCCACAGTCCCATAGGGACTGCGAACGGCTCCCGTCCCATTGACTGCCGTGTACGGCGTCTGTGTGGGAACTGCGCATGCGCCGCTCCCACACAGTCCTATTCGAAATTGGCGCCGTCCGGCGCCATTTTCCTGTGGACCGGAAGTCGTGGCCGGACAGTAATATTACTACTTCCGGTCGCGGCTTCCGGACTTGTGCACATGGAACAGCGGCAGCAGACGGGCCGGAGGGAGCCGCGGCGGCAGGAGCAGGTAAGTGATTTCAATGTATGTTAGTGTTTGTGTGTGTTTACTACTGTATGTAAACCTACTACACTGTGGGTTACCTCAAAAAATGGCGACACAGTGTAGGAGGTTAAACCTTTCAAACCCCTCGTTTATCCCGGCACTAGCCAGGATAAAGGAGGGGGGGATGCTGAGAGCTCACTAGAGCGAGGGCTTTTAACCCAATGTTGCAATTTTGGGAACTAGCTCCATCTAGTGACCAAAAATGGGTAGTATTATAAATTAGAAAAAATTTATAATATTTCCTGACTCGCGAAAAAAATAAAAAAAATTTGAACAATGTTTAATCACCCACACACTAAATGTTTAATTTTTTAAAAAAAAAACATGTTTTTCTGGCAACACATTCCCTTTAACCTCTGTTGGATCCAATACCATAGTCAATGCAAAAAGTAGAATGTTAACCATGGAGTAATAATGGTGAACATTAAACAGCACATCAGTTGAGCAGATCATAGGATTGTCAAATTTGAAACAAAAAGTGCCATGATTTGTTCCGACATTAAAAACTTTAAAGGGGTTTTCCAGAGGATATGCCATAACAGTCAGATAGATGCGGGTCCCACCTCAAGAACAGGGCCCCCCTGAACCCTGTTCTACCTCTCGTGTGATTCCCAACCACGAAGTCAGCGCAGCTCGCTGAGTTACGCAGTTTTCTTTTTCGTGGTCGGGAGTCACACGTCAGCAGGAACAGAGCGGTAGAACCGGGTCCCGTTCTAGAGGTAGGTGTGGGTCCCACATCTATCTGCCATCTATGTCCATGTTGGTAAAAACCCCATTTAATACAGTTTTCAATGCGTTTCTCTTTTACATTTTATAAGCATCAGGGCATACCCACGTTTGTTTTTTGGTATCCCCCACCCGTTTCATTTCTCAGGACGTTAAGGCAGTAGCTCCCCCTTGAGTATGCCTTTTGGTAACTTCTGCACCTGCTCAGTGCCATGTAATTATGGTCTGTAGTTGGAGGGCACTAACCTCACTACTTATTCACAATGCGTTCAGTTACTCCCAATTGCAGGAGAAATCAGCCGAGTACATAACACCCATGCAAACTGGGAATTCACAGGGGTATTACTGCCCCAATAACCTAAAAAACCAACCATCTGAGGGGGAAAAAGCCTTTAGTTTAATTTTTCTCCTCAAATTGGGTAAGTTTTATTAACAGCTAGAAGCAGCCTGTAGATTCACTTTAAGGACCAGTACACATTGTTTTTTGGCACTGATTATGCTGCAGAAACCGCCCCAAACCTCTCCATTGATTTCAATGAGAAGTAGAGGTGGTTTGTTCCCTCGCAGAAAACGAAGGAGTCATGACTTATCTTGGTGTGGTATTAGCTACTGACCCTCCATCTAAATGAATGGGAATAGAAAACTACTCATTTGGAGATTTAAAAAACAAAAACCCCGCTGTGTGCACATAACCCAAGCGTGTGGAGCTATTCTTTTCCCTATACTGCAGAAAAACTTGCATCCTGAAAGGAAATGGTCTTGTATAAAGCTTATTTTAAAAAAAAACATCCTAACTGTAATGGAGCCTTGGCAGAAGCTAAAACCATGACACTAACTTACCATCTCCTCTTCACTATCATCCATGTCTTCATCTTCACTATCATCCACATCCTTGGGGGGAGGGGCCTTCTTAGGCTTGCCTTGTGCTTTGGCTCCCTGTAACAAAGTAGAGCAAATAAACATAATTGACCCTACTAAACAAATAGAAAATTGATCACGGGAAACGTACAAATCTCAGGTCACTGCGCAGATAACACACCAGCCTGGGATCACGGCTCCGGGAGAGATTCTAGTACGATGGAACCGGATGTAGAAGCAGCCATGTTGAGAGCACGTGTCACTACCGTGCCACTGGACACCGCGCTGACCACACGTGTAGTGTTGTCCTCTGAGACCACGTGGAATACCCCACTTGAGTCTACAACCACGTGCTTCAAGCACAGAGCGCGTGGGGGCGGAAGTGAAAGCCGCGAAATGCACGCGAGAAGTTGATAGCGGGAAAACAAAATGGCGCCGAGAGAACAGCGCACACCTCTACCAAGAATCCCCAGATCCAACCCCCCCTCCTCCACGTCTTTATCGCAGAAACGAATGTATACGTGAATATAGATCGCGAACTCCAACGATTCCGGGACGAAATACAAATCACTGCTCATAGGTCGCATATTAACAGCCGCTGCCATCAGATTACAATTAACCCTTTCCCGAAACACCCTGACGTCACCCATCGTTGATCGCGCGCGGCACACTAGACGCGCATGCGTACTACAAAACTCCCTCCTTTTAAGCTGCGAGCAACCAGGCCACAAAAAGCCGCATCTTCCCCAAGCCGCTACAATAACGGCCTATGATCAGATAAGCATATAATATTTTATATATATATATATATATACATATATACATATATATAGACGGGTTTAAAGAAAAAACACCTAAATATAAGCATTACTAATTGCACATTTATTTAAATAAAACCACCCCTCGCACACGCTTTTACCTTTGCTAGTTTAACCATGTCGGCGGTCGATGTTGGGTTCCCGTAGATGTAGAGATCACGTGTCTGTACTGCTGCTCAAAAGGACACGAACGGTCTGAGACAAGAAACCGACTGGTGGCGAGGAGCTGGAGAAGGCGCTAATAAAGACTATTTGTCACGTGTTACTAGTAGCCAATCCGTGAATGGCGATGGGGACAGTCACCGCCCTTGACGCTCTCTGCCCGTCTGATTCTGTGCGAACGTGTGGCCAATGACAGGCAAGAGCTCTGATTTGGAACGCACACCTCCAACCAATTAGGTGGCGAGACTCGTAAGGACCTATGAGCGGGCCGGCTGCGACGTTTTCCGTAGCCATTTTGGGTATATTTACCATGTGGTTCTCGATGTCGGCAAGATGGCTGCTTAGTAGGGGGGAGCACCCACGTGGGTACAATTTTAGTTTTGTTTTTTTTGGTCCTGCTGGAGCCTGGGAAGTTCCGTGGGTAACCAGTACAGTGATAGGGGGGTGTTTATTTTTCCGCTTCGTGACACTCGTTTTTTTTGTATGTGGCTTATGGTCAAATAATTACTCCTCAGATTACAGTAATAGTGTGGAGGTCATTATATGCTCAAGTCACCTGCCCAGTTGCTTGTGTTCCACTGTGACTAATGAGGCGGCACGTATTACGAAAGCTTCTGTCCGGTATGACACTATGGGTATAAGTGGCTCAGGTGTGGGGATAAATATATTCCACGTATAGAATGCTAGCAATTCTGGCCACTGTTGCCGCCTCATGGTTACCTGCAATGTGGTGGTGCGTTTTCCACAGCAATTCACACGTGGCTTTTTGCGTGGGGCTGGTTGGAAGTCTCTTTCACTGTATAACTTACACTATTGTCTTTTGTGGTAAATTTTATGCGGGATAAAAGTCACATAACTGAAAAGTGCAACGTTTCCCAGAATGGTTTGTTTCCGATTAAAACTTTTTTTGCTGTGGGAAGTGACGGAGGTGAGATGTAACAAAGGAGTGTGCAAATGACTGCAGACTTTAGTAGCCAGTCTGACCACTTCAGGAGCCAATTTGATTTTCTTTTCTAGCCAGACGATAAAAACTGTTGGCAACAGTGGAAATCAACCCAGAACTGTAATTCTGAATGTGCATTATGGACATTTTGTTCCCACAGAAGTCAGTAGCCCCTTTACTACAAAAAGCAGATGTAAATATGTATAAACACAGCTACTTTATGGCGGTTTGAGGTCATATCGTGGCCGGCCACCAGTGAGACCCGCAGCCTTAACATGGTCCGTGATTATGGCTACGGCCGGCTGTGGACAGTCTCCCACGTTTGTGGACCGTGCTCCCATTGATAAAGTTAGGCCTCATGCACACGACCGTAGCCGTGTGCACGGCCGTGATTTTCAGGTCGTCCGGCTGCGGACTGTCAGCCGCGGGCCGCCCGCAAATCGTAAGGACATGCGCATGGCTGCCGTCATTGTTTTCAATGAGCCCGGACCGCAGAAGATGTCCGTAATAGGACATGCCCGTTCTTTCTGCTGTGCGGGTTCCCGGGTCATGCACGGACCGTAAAAACTACGGTCGTGTGCATGGCCCCATAGAAAAGAATGGGGCCGCAATTCTCCCGTGGATTTTCGGGGGAATTGTGGCCGCAAAAACACGTTCGTGTGCATGAGGCCTAAGGGAGCATGGTCTGTGAAATCAAAAATTAGGACATGTCCTATTTTTGTGGATGCTTTCTATGTTCTGGATACCGTCCTGCAAATATACAGGAAGGTGTCTTAGGCAATACAAATGAATGGGTCCGTACTTGGATGCATAATTGTGGCTCAAAATTACGGCTATGTGCATAGCCATAATCACGGACAATATTAAGGCTGCGGGCCTCACTGGTGGCCGGCCACGATACAACCTCAGACAGCCATAACGCAGCTGTATTTATACATATTTACACCTGCTTTTTGTAGTAAAGGGGCTACTGACTTCTGTGGGAACAAATGTCCATAATGCACATTTAGAATTACGGCCTGTGCATGAAAAGACGCACCGGAGCGAACACACCACCACTGCTGCAGGTTTCATGTATTATAATTTCCTCAACTAATACAGAGATGAAATATACCGGTCTGAACAAGTACTTAGGCCTTCTTCACATGAACGTATATTACATCCGTGATACGCGAGTGAAAAGCACTGTTAGTCTATGGGGCCGTTCAGACTGTCAGTGATTGTCACGCAGCGTGTGTCCGCTGCGTAAAACTCCCGACGTCCTATACTTGCCCGTGATACGCGCAGCATGCACCCATTGAAGTCAATGGGTGCGTGCAAATCGCGCACGGAAGCACTTCCGGGTGACGCGTGTGATTCGCGCTACAGTTGTTAAAGAAGTGAAGGGAAACCTAAAAGCACTTCCTTCTTTACTGTTTCGTAACATAAAAACAGTGTCATAATGATGCCGGCTGCGCGAAAATCACGCAGCCACGCACCATATACAGATGCCACACTGAACTTTTGCACAAGCAAAATGCAGCGTGTTTTGCACGCGCAAAACGCACACGCTCGTGTGAATAAGGCCTTACAGAAATGAAACCACACAAAAATAAGCCAGTACGGGTTTCAGAAAAGCTTAGCTGGATGCCAGACACATGAGGACTCGCACACCGTTTTATCTAGCGAAACCACAGAGAGTTGCAGCCTTCAGGCAGAGAAGAACCACGTCTACGGCAGGCTAAAGGTATATTCACACAGTGCAGTTTTTGAAGTCACAATAAGGAAAAAGAATGTAGAATCTTTCCCATAGACTTCCCTTCCTTTACAATCCACACATGGTTGCGGCTTGAAATTTTTAATTAAAAAAATAAAATGCACATATGTGCATACCCTAAAAAAGCAACAACTTGGAATTCTACACAGCAGGAAATGCACGCATTGGGGGAGAGAATTGTTTTGGGTTGATTTCCACTGTTGACTACAGTTTTTATCATCCGGCTACAAAAGAAAATCTAATTGGCTCCTGAAGTGGTCAGACTGGCTACTAAAGTCTGCAGTCATTTGCACACTCCTTTGTTACATCTCACCTCCGTCACTTCCCACAGCAAAAAAAAGTTTTCATCGGAAACAAACCATTCTGGGAAACGTTGCACTTTTCAGTTATGTGACTTTTATCCCACATAAAATTTACCACAAAAGACAATAGTGTAAGTTATACAGTGAAAGAGACTTCCAACCAGCCCCACGCAAAAAGCCACGTGTGAATTGCTGTGGAAAACGCACCACCACATTGCAGGTAACCATGAGGGGGCAACAGTGGCCAGGTGGGTAGAATTGCTAGCATTCTATACGTGGAGTATATTTATCCCCACACCTTCTGAGCCACTTATACCCATAGTTTTGTACCGGATAGCAGCAGTTTTTGCGGACCGCATGTCAATTTGTGAGCGTTTTTTCCGCTCAGTATTTAGACAGCGTGTGGATGAGATTATTTCTCGTTCATCCACTTTGCTGCCACTGTATTATGCTGCAGATTTTCCGCAATGAATTCCATTGTGGAGAATCTGCAGTATTTATGCAACATGTGAACTGAGCCCAATGGAATGTTGCAACAAGTCCGTTTGTGAAATGTATTCCTTTCTAGATATTCAGTCATCAACTGTGAGTGATATTATTGCAAAGTGGAAGCGTTTAGCAATCACAGCTACTCAGCCACAATATGGCAGATCAGGTAAAACCGCAAAGCGGGGTGCCGAGGCGCATAGTGCATAATAGTCGTCAACACTTTGCTAAATCAATGACTGCAGAGTTCAAAACCTCCTCTGGCATTAACATCCGCACCAAAACTGCCCCGTGAGTATCATAACATGGGTTTCCCTGGCCGAATAGCTGCATGTAGGCCTTACGTAACCAAGGACAACGGCATGCGTTGGATGGAGTGGTGTAAAGCCGCCACCGCCGCTGGACTCCGGAGCAGTGGAAACGTGTTCTGTGGAGTGACGAATCACACTGCTCTGTCTGGCAGACCAGTCTGGGTTTGGTGAATGCCAGAAGAACATTACCTGCCTGACTGCATTGTGCCAACTGTAAAGGAGGGACAATGCTATGGGCATGTTCTTTTTAGGGTTTGGCCTAGGCCCCTTGTTTCCAGTGAAGGGAAATCTTAATTCTTCAGCATACCAAGACGTTTTGTAAAATTATTTTTTGGGAACAGTTTGGGGAAGACTCTTTTCTGTTCCAGCATGACTGTGTCCCAGTGCAGTAAGCAAGGTTCATTAAAAAGGATCCATCACCAGTTTATTAATCCCCTATCTCCTAACTAATCTAATAGGCGATATGATGCTCATGACTACAGTGGGATTTGTTTTAAAAAACGTTTATTATTATTCTAAATATGCTAATGTTGCTTTAATAGCCAAATAGGAGGTGACTTTCTTTTCACTGGGCGGGGTAATATTTTCTGTATGACGCTGTCCAATCAGCATACAGCTTCACCCCCTTCCCTGCCCAGCAACACAGCCTGATCATATAGTATACAGCTTCCATTCCCGACTGTGCTCAACTGGTGATATCTCCGGTTGTATCACAGCTAGAACTGTGATCCTGGTAGCATATGAAATATTAGAATCTCCTCTTTCATATGGCACTTCTGTTCTAGGAGGTCCACAGCCCGAGATATGGCTTTTTAAAGTGATTCCCCTTAGAATGTGTCTCATACTGTGTGAAGCAGCTTCAGCGTCAGAGGCTGTGACGTAGCTCCACCCCAGGAAAATCAACTGTTGACGCCCACTTGTCTAGTATAGCCTCATTTGCATATTTAGAAAAAAGTTCATCACTTTTAAAATAATAAATGTTTTGGGCCACAATTTTTACTAGCATTATCAGTGTGACAGCGCCTATTAGATTAACTAGGAGATGGGGCATTACTAAATTAGTGACAGTCTCTTTAAAAGAGAAAGCTGTTTTAACTGCAGAGGTGGGACCTATGAACTTAATGCATATGGATTTAGTATGGGATGTCATAAAAGCTCCTGTAGGTGTAATGTGTAGGTGTTCAATACTTTTGTCCATATAGTGTATATCCCCTACCATCTACAAACACTCATCCCTACCTACTCCATCCTTTTTACCCTTCACACCCACCTAGTTCCTTTAAAGGGAAGGTGTCACGAGAATTTTTTTTTTATGTTATTATTTTTAGTATGTCATTAAAATACATTTTATTTATTTGTGTTTTTGTGTTGTACTTTTTTCTTTCTTTTACTTCTCTATGGGGGCTGCCATTTTTTTTTTCATCTCTGTATGTGTCGATTAACGACACATACAGAGATGGAATACGGCACACGCATCCCCATAGAGAATGCGAACGGGAGCCGTTCCATTCGCTATGGTGTACGCCGTCTGTGTGGGAACGGCGCATGCGCCACTCCCACACAGTCCAAATGGAAGGTCTTCGGCAGAGCGACATCCGGCGCCATTTTCATGTGGACCGGAAGCCGCGGCCGGACAGTAAGATGACTACTTCCGGTCGCGACTTCCGTCCATATGTTCAGAAACATGGACTGGGAGCGGAGGCAGCGACAGCGGTGGCGGCAGGATCAGGTAAGTTATGTTTGTGTATGTGATGTGTGTGTATGTTCGTGTTATACTGTGTGATTACCACTGTATCTAATCCTCCTACACTGTGTATTCGCTCAAAAAATGGCGGCACACAGTGTAGGAGGTTTGAACATTCAACCCCCTCCTTTCTCCTGTTTGAGGACACTAGAGCGAGTGTGTCTTCTCCAATTTTGCAGCAATGAGGTTGCTTTACCACATTCCAATGCTGCAATTTTGGGAATTGATCCCTCTAGTGACCAGCACATGGAAATGTTATAAATTCGAATCTAATTTATAATATTTCCTGACTTGTGAAAAAATTTAAAAAATTAGAACAATGTGTAATCAGTTATATACTAACAGTTTAACTAAAAAAAAATATATATATATTTTTCTAGTGACACATTCCCTTTAATAACATGGCCTCATGCACACTTCCATCACCGTTTTCACGGCCGTTCTTGACGGATCCGTGTGCCCGTTTTTGCGGCCGTGTGATTTCCGTGTGCACTACTGTGTCCACTCGGTGTTTCCGAGCGCCGAGCATGGTACTGTCCAGGGTGCTGAAAGAGCAGGGTTGTTCAGCGCTAGTCACTGTACAGGGTGCTGAAAGAGTTAATGGGCTGCACTGATCGGCGGTAACTTTCAGTACCTTGGACAGTGACTAGCGCTGAAGAATGACCATGCTCGGCGCTCTCAAAATACAATTCTAATGAAATAAAAAAATCAGTTCATACTTACTTTCCTCCTGTCCGGCCTCCTGGGATGACGTTTCATCCATGTCACCGCTGCAGCCAGTAGTGGCGGTCACGCACGTCAGGATGATGTCAGAAGGCCGGCCTCCAGGGATGATGCTTCATCTCACGTGACCGCCTCTGCAGCCAATCACAGGCTGCAGCGGCCACATGGACTGCTGCGTCCTACAGGAAGGTCGGACTGGAGGAAGAAGAGGGACTCGTCACTAAGACAACAACCGGGTACGTATGAACTGCTTTTTATTTTATTTTTTATCAGCAGCCTCTTCTCTCTATCAGTGCTGGATAGAGAGAAGTGGCTGCCGATTAGAGTAATATATCTATAATGTACTTCTGCCCGCCCGGCCGTTGCTAGGCAACGGCTCCGTCACACACGGAAGGTACACGGATGCCTCCCGTGTGCCTTCAGTTTTATTGACGGCCCCATTGACTTGCATGGGCCTCACGGTCACGGGAATCTCGGACCAAAGTAGGACATGCTCTACTTTTGATCGGAACGGAGCAACGGACCGTCAAAAAAACTGAAGTGTGCATGGCCCCATTGAAATGAATGAGTCAGGGTGCTAGCCGTCAAAAAAAACGGCTATCACCCTGAAGAAAAAGGCTGAAGTGGACATGAGGCCTTATTCTGTTAAATATAAACTTCAAAACATTACTACGTTGTTTGTTCTACAATTAATTTAGTGATCGACTACTTTTAGCGATATGTGTCATATTCTCATTTTGTAAGACTGTTGATCAACTGTCTGCTATTTTATTTCTTGGAGGTTTACTTTCAATAGACAAGACTTAAAAGGGAGACGCAAAATGCACAATACACTACAATACATGTATATTCTGCAAGTGATCTAAGGGTATGTTCACACGCTTACTAAAAAACGTCTGAACACAGCTGTTTTCAAGGGAAAACAGCTCTTGATTTTTCAGCCGTTTTTTTAGCAACTCGCGTTTTTCACAGCCGTTTTTGAAGCTGTTTTTCCATAGTCAATGAAAAACGGCTGAAGAAGTGACATGCACTTTTTCGCGAGAGTTTTTTTACATGGCCGTTTTGGAAGACGGCCATGTAAAAAACGCCCCGTCGGAACAGAACACCGTATTTCCAATTGAAATCAATGGGCCAATGTTTGGGGGCGTTCTGCTTCCGATTTTTATGGGCGTTTACGGAAAATAGCCTGTGTGGACATACCCTAACGGCATGTGTATGTCACTTCTTCAGACATTTTTGGAGCCGTTTTTCCATAGACTCTATAGAAAAACAGCTCAAAAAACGCGAGTGACTTAAAAACCGTCTGAAAATCAGGAGCTATTTTCCCTTGAAAACAGCTTCGTATTTTCAGACGTTTTTTGCTAAGCGTGTGAACATAGCCTAACGGTTGCATGTTAAACAAATTGTTGTTTTACAAAAAAGTGGTAAAAAAATAATAATTTGGTATTGTCAAAAAATCATATAGACCTGTAGAATAAAGTTAAAATGTCATTATTACCGCACAGTGAATGCTGTTAAAACAAAACCTAATGGCGGAATGGCTGTTTTTTTGCCCATTCCACCCCACAAAAGTTTCCCAGTACACCATATGGTACATTAAATTGTGGCATTAAAAACTACAACTTCTTCCGCAAAAAAATTTTTTTTATAAAAGCCTTTGGCGAGCAGGACGAATTGAAAATAAAAACTGGCTGCGTTGGGAAGGGGTTATAAAAAGTTTACTTTAAAAGCAAAAATTGTAGGCCTAGGACATCAGTGTAATAGCTGGGTTCACATTGCGCAATTTTGTTGCGTTTTAAAACGCTGCCAAAAAGTGCATCTGGAAAAACCCATGCTTTTTTTAAAATACCCACACGTTTTTACAAAGTGTTTCAGCTGTAAGCCTATGAGCATTAGGCTGGGTTCCGCATGCGCTTTGAGGGTAGGAACACACACAACTTGTTCAGCGCGGATACACTGCGTTAAGCTGCGCAGCGTATCCGCCCTGAACACCGCAGGGAACCCCGTCCGGAAAATGGCGCCACATTGTGATGCGGTTTTCTCGTGGAATTTCCACTGCGAAGGGGTGCCGGAAAAAAAACAACCAAAACAACTTTCATACTTATTCCCTCCCTCTTCTCGGCGTGTAGTCGGGCCTCCTGGGATAACGTTGCAGGCCATGTGACGCTGCAGCCTGTGATTGGCTGCAGCGGTCACATGGCCGTCAATGTCATTCAGGGAGGCCGGACTGGAGAAGAAGCAGGGAAGTCTGGGTAAGTATAAATATATATATTTTATATTTTCTCCTTGCGATTTTTGTGGTGCAATGTGCAATCTCCCGATCGGACATTTTTATAAATATGAATGAATCCTGGACAAATTCTGTTATGGAGAAAAAGAACTCAAGAGTGATGGAGTTTAACCTCACAAATGCTGTGATTCTGCCGCAAATATCACCACACCCCATTGAATTTAATGGGTAAACCTGCAACAGAAGAACTGCGTATCCGCAGAATTAATTGACATGCTGCGGTTGAAGTAACCGCACCTCAGATCAATTTTTGGGCGGATATTTGCCATGGTGTGGGAACGAGATTTGTTGAAAACTCACCCACACTGCTGCTACTGTAATACGCTGCAGATTTTCCTCGATTTATCTGTTGCAGAAAATTTGCAGTGTTTACGCCATGTGTGCTCCTACCCTGAATGAGTTTTTTGTTTAGGTTGATGAAATCCTATTGAGACAAGGGAGTTCATTTACCAAAACCCAAAAAAATGCATGTTAAAAATGCACACTGTAAACCCAGCCTTAAATTCAAAACCAGATTACAGCTGGAACATTTCAAACTTTTCTTTTGGCAGCATTTGAAAATGCAACAAAGATGCACAATGTGAACCTAGTCTTGGACTGGATTCACACATCGAGTGTTTGTTGCAGATTTTGGTGCAGATTTTTGTGCCAAAGCCAGTAGTGGTCTCAAAAGAAATGAGAAATGTAAAGGAAAAACGTATAAGGCTGGGTTCACACGTGGCGGAATTTCACTTGAATTCCGCTGCGGACACTCCGCAGCGTTAATCCGCAGCGGAGCCGTTTCTCCATTGACTTCCACTTAAATTTAGAAGTGTTCGTTTAGACGATGCGTAAAATTCCGCTGCGGAGCATAGGCTGCGGAGCGGAATTTGGTGTCCGCAGCATGCTCTGTCTGTTGCGGAGCAGTGGCGGACTGGTTGCGGACTCATGGCGGAATTTCTCCATTGACTTCAATGGAGATTCTAAATTCCGCAATGAAGTCCGCAGCTGTCATGCACATGTTATGTGTGCTGCGGATGCGTCTTGCTTTTTTAACATGACATTTCTTCATTCTGGCTGGACCTATGTATTTCTAGGTCTACAGCCAGACTGAGGAAGTCAATGGGGCTCCCGGAATTACGGGAGCGTTGCTAGGAGACGTCAGTAAATAGTCACTGTCCAGGGTGCTGAAAGAGTTAAGCGATCGGCAGTAACTGTTTCTGCACCCTGGACAGTGACTACCGATTCCAATATACAGCAACCTGTAAAAAAATAGAAGTTCATACTTACCGAGAACTCCCTGCTTCTGTCTCCAGTCCAGCTTCCCAGGATGACGTTTCAGTCTAAGTGACAGCTGCAGCCAATCACAGGCTGCAGCGGTCACATGGACTGCCGCGTCATCCAGGGAGGTAGGGCTGGATGCCGAAAGAGGGACGCGTCACCAAGACAACGGCCGGTAAGTATGAAATTCGTTTACTTTCACTAGGGAAAGTGCTGTCCCTTCTCTCTATCCTGCACTGATAGGGAGAAGGGAAGCACTTTTCCCGCAGTCCGCAGCAGCTAGTCCGCATCAATTTACTTCACATTTTGGGCAGATCCGCAGCCGTAATCCGCAACCCGGATTAGGTGCGGCATTGATGCGGACAGTTGCGGAGGAAATCCGCCACGTGGGGGCATGCCCTAATTCTTCCTCCTGGATCTACTTCAGGCTTTGGCTCAAAAATCTGCAACAAAATCTGCAACAAATACGCGATGCGTGAATCCGGTGTTAGGCTGGATCCACACGAGCATGTTACGTCCGTAATGGACAGAACGTATTTCGGCCGCAAGTCCCGGACCGAACACACTGCAGGGAGCCGGGCTCCTAGCATCATAGTTATGTACCATGCTAGGAGTCCCTGCCTTGCTGCCGGACAACTGTCCCGTACTGTAATCATGTTTTCAGTACGGGACAGTAGTTCCATGGAGAGGCAGGGACTCCTAGCGTCGTACATAACTATGATGCTAGGAGCCCGGCTCCCTGCAGTGTGTTCGGTCCGGGACTTGCGGTTGAAATACGTCCGTCCATTACGGACGTAATGTGCTCGTGTGAATCCAGCCTAATAGTCCTGGGAAACCCCTTGTAGGATTTGATCCTTAGGTTATTAACAGTAACTGCATGTAAGGGTCCAGCACCATAAGAATAAGACACAATTTTTTAATGGAATACAATGGAAACCACACATAGTGGGACTAAACTACTCTCCAAACTTGGGCCTCATGAACACCGTGCAGATTTAGTCAGTACTTTGCTTCCAACTTTCTCTGTTAGGATATGTTCACACGGCAAAAATGACCGTCGGCACAGAACATCGTAAAGCCCATTCAAATGAATGGGCAGATGTTTGCCGACGCCTTGGAGCCGTATTTTCGGACGTAATTCGGGGCTAAAACGCCCGAATTACGTCCTTAAATAGGGTGTGAACCCAGCCTTATAGTTTTTACATTTGGGCCCATGATCTTATAGACATGCCTCTAATTAGTTGCCAAAATATGATTGCAACTGCAAATCTCTCCTACACGTCTGAATGTGGTTAAGGGCCTGTTCACATCACCGTTCGCTTTCCGTTCCGGGGTTCCGTCTGAGTTTTCCGTCGGGTGAACCCCGCAATAGAAAGTTAAACCACAGCTTCAGTTTCAGTCACCATTGATCTCAATGGTGACGGAAACATCGCTAATGGTTTCCGTTCGTCACCATTCCGGCAGGTTTCCGTTTTAACGACGCAATCAATAGCGGAACCTCCGACGGAACCCCGAAACGGAAAGCGAACAGTGATGTGAACAGGCCCTAATTCTGTATTACACCTCTTAGGGTATGTTCACACGGCCAAATTTCAGACGTATACGAGGCGTATTTTGCCTCGTTTTACGTCTGGAAATACGTCTCAAATACGTCGTCAAACATCTGCCCATTACTTTCTATGGGTATAACGCTGTATTGTCCACACGACGCGTAATTTTACGCGTCGTACGGCAATTACGACGCGTAAAATTACGCCTCGTAAAAAGAAGTGCAGGACACTTCTTTGGACGTTTTTGGAGCTGTTTTCTCATAGACTCCAATGAAAACAGCTCCAAAAACGGTCGTAAAAAACGCCGCGAAAACGGCGTGAAAACTCCGCGAAAAATGCGAGTTGGTAAAAAAACGTCTGAAAAGCAGGGTCTGTTTTCCCTTGAAAACAGCTCTGGATTTTCAGACGTTTTTGTTGACTACGTGTGAACATACCCTTACACTCAACCGAGTTCGGGCCTTTAAAAGTGGTACGTGTGTCGGACGGATTTCCCGGCCCAACCGTGGTACAGGTGAAAGGAACTTCTGCCATCGTAGACATTTATGATGCTAGGAGTCTGCCTCCTCGTGCAACTGCTGTTTCGTACCGGACAAAATGATACAGTATGGAACAGCAGTTCCGTGGGGAGGCAGAGACTCCCAGCATCATAAAATGTCTATGATGGCAGGAGTCTCGTTAACCTGTACCGCGGTCGGCACACAAACTGTTTTTCACGGCCCAATCTCGGTCGTGTGCAAGAGGTGTAAATGTTATCATTAGTCATTTTTGTTTTACTGCAATTTCCGTAATCTTGGCAAAACCGCAACATTTTAGTAAAACAAACTGCAGAAAATAAACGTGAAAAAAAAACTACTCATGTAAACTCTACAGGGTTTAGGATTCACTCCTGGTTTTGTCTTTAAAAAAAAAAAAAAAAAAAAAAAAGCAAAATGCTGACCAAATCTGGTTTGTGTGCATGGTTCTATACTAAGAAAGAAATCATACCGAGGCTCTATTCATATCATCTACTTTCAGCGCAAGGAAATATCGCGGCACATATGCTAAGCGTGCCCCATTTACCCATGAGTGTCCTCTTGGCATCTTACGGCCCTTTTGTGTCAGCATCCATACTTTTTTTTTCAGTTTTTAGGAAAATGTGGTCTGCTGCACTTACATATACAGAGGCATCCCACAAAAAACAATAAGGGTATGTTCACATGAGGGCGTCCGTAACGGCTGAAATTACGGCGATGTTTCAGCCTGAAAACATCCCCGTAATTTCAGCCGTACCGGCATGTGCAGGCGCTTGAACGCCGCGTCAATTACGGCCGTAATTAGCGCTGCTATTCATTGGAGTCAATGAATAACGGCTCCAATTACGGCCAAAGAAGTGACAGGTCACTTCTTTGACGCGGGCGTCTATTTACGCGCCGTCATTTGACAGCGGCGCGTAAATATACGCCTCGTGTGAACAGACAAACGTCTGCCCATTGCTTTCAATGGGCAGATGTTTGTCAGCGCTATTGAGACGCTATTTTCAGACGTAATTCGGGGCAAAAACGCCCGAATTACGTCCGTAAATAGGCCGTGTGAACATACCCTAACAAATAACAGTATAAATTTTACATAGCGTGTGTGCGCGAGCAACACACACACGCACGCACGCGCGCGCGCGCGCGCGACATGCGCTATGGATGTATATAATGTATACCTCCAATGGAAGCCTCAAATGTGATGTGAACAAAGCCTAAGGCTGGGTTCACACGACCATGTTACGTCCGTAATGCACGGAACGTATTTCGGCCGGAAGACCCGGACCGAACACACTGCAGGGAGCCGGGCTCCTAGCATCATAGTTATGTACGATGCTAGGAGTCCCTGCCTCTCCGTAGAACTACTGTCCCGTACTAAAAACATGATTACAGTACGGGACAGTTGTCCTGCAGCGAGGCAGGGACTCCTAGCATCGTACATAACTATGATGCTAAGAGCCCAGCTCTCTGCAGTGTGTTCGGTCCGGGTCTTCCGGCCGAAATATGTTCCGTACATTACGGACGTAACATGGTCGTGTGAACCCAGCCTTAGAGGATTACACATAAACAATTTAACAACTGTGTATTCTGAAGGCCATTTAGATGTATTCTAATCAATCATAGCCATAATTTCCCCATGTAAAAAAAATAGAAAGCAGTCAATGACAAAAAAACAATTATTGCCCCTTTTCAGACTTGCTGACTGGCTGAGCTGGATTATGTAATACACTATGTGACTCCATAGAAACAGGAAGTGCTCTTTTCATCCGCCCATTTGTCACTTTAGGGGTGGATGTCTGTGTAGTCGACACAGTTACACTAACTAGTATAATTCTATTAGGAAATCACACTTCTGCTCTAATTTAATAAAGTAGTTACAAGAGGCTGAAAAGCTATCCTTGAGGAGATTAAAGGGGAACAGTTGGAGAATCCTACAATGAATACTATGAAATAAAAATTTCAGAGATGTACATAATGTGGCTCAGGTCACATCTGCATTAAGTGTTTCCGTTGCTCTGCTCCATCATTGGAGCAGAACAAAAATAAAACTGGGAATGCTGGGTCCGTTACGTGAAGGATATCATCGGCCCCTGAAGTAACCTATGGACTTTAATGGGTTCTGCCATGGTGTCCGTTGTTTTACTGGACTAAATAGTGCAGAAAAACGTGGTGTGAAAGGGGTTAATGAGACAGGCAATATTACTGTTAGGGTATGTTCACACGACCTATTTTCAGGTGTTTTACGCCTCGAATTACGCCTGAAAAGACGGCTCCATTACGCCTGCAAACATCTGCCCATTGCCTGCAATGGGTTTTACGATGTTCTGTTCCCACAAGCCTTTATTTTACGCGGCGCTGTCAAAATACGGCGCGTAAAATTACGGCTCGTCAAAAGAAGTGCAGGACACTTCTTGGGACGTTTTTGGAGCCGTTTTTCCATAGACTTGAAATCCAAAAATGGCAGTGAAAAACGCGAGTTGCTCAAAAAACTTCTGAAAATCAGAAGCAGTTTTCCCTTGAAAACAGCTCCATATTTTCAGACATATTTTGTTAATCGTGTGAACATACCCTTACACTTTCAGTTAATATGAAGCAACATACAGAATCAGGAGACTTTCTTCGTATTACTTATGTCTAGACAAAGCAATCGTGACCAATACACAGAATCGAGCAATAATTACATATACATTTTGGGTATCAGTTCTAGTGCTTTGGAGCTAGAAACCTAAGATGATAACACATATTTATCGGATAATGAGAGTAGTAAAGGGTGCACCTTAATTTAATGTGGTGCAATGTACGGATGTCAAGAGCTTTTCTAAGGCCCCTTCACACGAGCGTGGATCACGTCCGTGTGCTGTGCGTTGAAACAACACACAGCACACGGACCCATTGATTTCAATGGGGCCATTCACACATGCATAATTTTTCACACAGCGAGAGTCCGCTGCGTGAAAGATACTGCATGTCCTATATTGGTGCGTTATCATGCACCTATGTAAGTCAATGGGTGCGTGAAAACCACGCGCCGCACATGCATGCACATGCGTGTTCGGTGCGTGATGTACGCATCAATTCAGTTGAAAATAAAAGAAAAATAAATGTGCTTTGCGAGTGCGTGAATAACGCATGCCACTCGCAAAGCACACTGATGCATAACGTAACACACACACGGACCCGATTCACGCGCGTTTGTCACGCGCGTGAATCGGACACGCCTATGTGAATGAAGCCTTAGGCCACTTTCATTTTGGCCATAAATCCACATTAGGCTATGTTCACACGGAGTATTTTGGGGGAGGAATATCTGCCTCAAAGCTCCAAACGGAATTTTGAGGCAGATATTCCTCCCCCAAAATACTCCGTGTGAACAGCAATTATCGCGCCGTTTTTCGCCCGCGGCCATTGAGCGCCGCGGGCATAAAACACGCTTTCTCCTGCCTCCCATTGAAGTCAATGGGAGGTCGGAGGCGGAAGCGCCCGAAGATAGGGCATGTCGCTTCTTTTTCCCGCGATTTCAATGGGAGGCGTTCTCGGGCCGTTTCTGCCGAGTTTTGCGACGCGGTTTCCGCGTAAAAAAACTCGGCAAAAGACCCCGTGTGAACATAGCCTTAGGCGACAATACCAGGCCAACTTACGGTACTACTGAATTAAACAAAAGGATTCTGTGGCAATCTTAGGGTATGTTCACACGGGCTATTTTCAGCCGTTTTTCGGGCCGTAAACGCCCCGAAAATCGGCTAACAATGTGGGGGCTGAACGCCTCTAAACATCTGCCCATTGATTTCAATGGTAAAAACGGCGTTCCGTTCCTGCGGGGCGTTTTTTACGGCCGCGTAAAATAATCGCCTTGTTAAAAAAAAGTGCATGTCATTTCTTGAGCTGTTTTTTGAGCTGTTTATCATTAACAATAGAAAAACAGCTCTAAAAACGGCCACATTGAACCCGAGTTGCTTAAAAAACGGCTGAAAATCAGGGGCTGTTTTTGTTAAGCGTGTGAACATACCCTAAGTTTGGTTTAATTGATCTATGGGAAATCTGGTTGTTGCAGCCGTAATACGGCTGTGTGAAAGCGTCTTCATTATGGAAACTAAACAATACAATATGAGTTCCCCAGGCAGAGAGAAAACCTAGTAATAAAAACGAGTTACTCATCCAGGCTCAGGAGATAAATTTAGAGTTTATTTTTTTCTACCCCCCCCCCCCCCCCTCAAAAAAGGATAGTAATGATATTGTAATGCTTATATTGCAATTAAAACTGTATATGTCCCAAGAGATCAGCCATTTCCTGTTTATCCTTCTCACAAACCTATGTCTGGCATATGACAACCAACTGCAATAAGAGTCCAGGTAGTCTGAGTCCTGCCCCTTGGGCTAAACACCAATCACCAGTTGTCTGTCAGCCATAAATAGAAAGAATCAGGAGAAAAACACACCTGTGTTATTTGCAAGATCTCTTTCCAGGAGTATGCGGGACATCAAGCAGATAATGTCAAGATTCAGTGCAGAGGAGACCTTTTAAATAGAGTGGTCAGATGTTATATTTAACCCTTTTAAGGACCAGGCCAATTTTGGGTATTTTCATTTTTTCCTCTTTGCCTTCCAAGGGCCATTACTTTTTTTTATTTTTCTGTCGACATAACCGTATGAGGGCTTGTTTTTTTGCGGGGTGAGTTGTAGTTTTAAAAGCACTATTTATTGTACCATATAATGAACTGAACGTTATGAGTTCATTGTATTCATCCTCCGTCTCACTGATGGTCTGCCATGTATCTGGCTGTATAAACGGCAGCCATCAATCACTGATTAGATGGAATGGGGGAAAGCTCCCCTCCTGAATTTAGCGGACTCATAACCAGGGGCGTTGCTAAGGTCTTAAAAGATCAGGGGCACAAGCCCCGAGACATATATTCCCCCCCTGAATTTTTTTTTTCTTTTACATATATATCGGAGATAGCATATCAACAAGACTAAGGCTTCTGTAGCTACACTGCTGGATAGAATTGGATGTATTGTCTCAGCATACAGTATCATACATGATAGGCTAAGATACATGGCCCCAGCAGACAGTATCACACATGATAGACTTAGGGCTCATTCAGATGAACGTGATTCTCAGCCGTGTGCTGTGTGTTGTAATGTGGCTATTCACACATGCATGAGTTTTCACACAGCGAGTGTCCGTTGCGTCAAACTCACTGTATGTCCTATATTGGTGCATTTTCACCACCTAGTCGCCCATTTAAGTCAATGGGTGCGCGAAAACCACGGACAGCACACGGACGACATCCGTCTGCTGTCCGTGTTTCACGCATCAATTACATTGAAAGAAAAAAAAAGTGCTTGCAAGTGTGTGAAAAAACACATGCCACACGCGAAGCACACTGATGCAAAAACGCAACACACACGACCAGATTTCTGCGTGTTTTTTACATGCGTAAATCTGTCACGCTCATGTGAATTTAGCTTTAGATACAGGGCCTCAGCAGTAAGTATTCTTGTACTAAACCTAAGGGGCAAATTTGGCATTTCTGGGGCCCCAAGCAAAGTTATGTCTCGGGGCTCTAATCAAAGACACCTGTACAGAGTTCCCTACACAATGTCCCCTGTATATAGTTTCACAGCCCCATGTATGGTTCCACACACAGTCACCCTGCCATACATCCCCCTTATAGACAGTGCCATGCAGTCCCCTGTAGGTAGTCCTACATACCCACCTTGTCTCAACATGATAGGCTTAGATACATGGCCCCAGCAGACAGTATCACACATGATAGGCTTAGATACATTGTCCAGTAGACAGTATCACACATGACAGGCTTAGATACATGGCCCAGCAGACCGTATCACACATGATAGACTTAGATACAGGGCCCAACTTGCTGACATTGCGGCTCCAGCGCTGGACCAAGGAAAGGTAAGAATAATAATTGTTTTGCTTTTATATGTGTTACAAATTTTTTTGGTGTGTGTGTGTTTTTTTTACAGGTTTGTTGGTCGTTGGACTTCTTCGATGACGGCTTTTTTTATTCTCAATAAAATGGTTATGAGGGTTGTGTGTTTTTTTTTATTTCAATAAAATATTTTTTTAATGTCCTTGTATTTTTTTTAAACGTTATTACTACTGCCTTATTAATAGCCGATGGCTGATTGACAGCATCCATTACTAAGTGCTTAGTGTTAGCCGGTGCAAAGGCTAACACTAACCCCCATTATTAACCAGGTAGCCACCGCCATCAGGGGTGCTTCATACGATCTAGTACCCGACCATCCGTAGTGATGGTTGGGCACTCGGGTGGCCGCAGGCTGGTGTTATCAGGCTGGGAAAGGCCAGAAGCAGTGGCCCTTCCCACTCTGGTAATGCTAGCCTGCTTCTGCTGTGTTGTATCTGGCTGATTATGAAAAATGGGGTTGGGGCCATATCGTTTTTTCCAGTTATTTATTTAATAAATAAATTTAAAAAAATGACGTGGGGGTCCCCCCCAATTTTAATAACCAGCCAGATACAACATAGCAGCAGCAGCCTAGCATTACCAGTGTGGGAAGGGCCACTGTTTTTGACCTTTCTCAACCCAATAATACCAGCTTGCGGCCGCCCCAGTGCTCGATCATCACTACAGAAGTGGAAGACTTAGATACAGTGTCCATGTGTGATACTGTCTTTTAGACCTTGTATCTAAGCCTACAAAGCAGGCTTAGATACAGGACCCCAGCAGACCGTAACGTTACACTTACTTCCTCTTCGGCTCCGGGTGCAGCGGATGTCCCAACACCATCTAGCGTCGTGACACCATCTGCGGCGCACAGCGTCCTGATGTCATGACGCGAGAAGCCGTCTGGACTTCCGTTGCGCTCGGGGAGGAAGATGGGTAAGTATGTGTCATTAGTATAGTAATGGACCCGTGTATTTGATTACATAGGCCACAGTTACTATAGTAACCTTTACAGATTTGGTGCAGATGGCCGCGGCCCGGTTGCAATTGCCGGGAATTAGGGCCAAAGATCTGGGGCTTGGGCCCCGAAGGCCCGGTGATAGCGACACCCCTACTCATAACTTAGGCCCCATGCACACGACCGTGCCAGCAATCACAGCCCGCGTTTGCTTGCACGGCCGGCCGGCCGCTGACTGCCCCCTGCATTTTCGGGCCGTGCCCCCGTACAAAGCATGGGAGCACGGCCTGCAAAAGAACGGACATATTCCATAATTTTCAGAACATTTCTGCAGCACGGACACCCATCCGTAGCACTACGCAAAGGTGTCCGCGTTCAATGGAAGTGAATGGGTCAATTTTTGCGGTCCGCATAAACTGAGGTTTTTAACGGTCGTGTGCATGGGGCCTAAGAGTCTGTATACATTGTTAGCTGCTATTAGCCAAACAGCAAAATGTTTTTTAAGGTTTACATGGCTGCCAACATCGTATCAAGACAACTGCAATAATCATGTCTGCTCTCAGGAAATATATAAGGTTTGGGTGTTTACTCACTTTTCAAGGTGTGAAATTCCTGTATTTTATAGGTTTAATTTTTTAAATTTCCATCTTAAAACCAGATTTTTGATCTCTTCAATTCTGGTGATTTTATGAAGAGATGAGCATGTAGTCCGTGGATTTTATGCTAAAGATAGTTTAGCATGGGGTCAGTGTAAAATTTATCAATTTGATTGATGTTTGAGTGCGCATGTTTCGTGCAAGCTGTTTGACCCTGCAATCCGGATGCTGGTAAACATCCGGGTCGTGGAGTCAATAAACTGCCTAATTAGGCAAAAATGAGTGATTAGATGAGCTACTGCTCATCTTCTCACTCCTTTTCTTAAAAAAAAACACCCCAAAACCCTATAAATGACAATCAGAGAGCAATTATCCCCGGGTAATTATAGATCAGTAAGCTTAACATCAATCGTGGGAAAAATGTTTGAGGGGCTATTGAGGAAATGTATACAGGCGTATGTGACAAAAAATAGTACTATAAGTGACAGCCAGCGCGGTTTTACTAAGGACAGAAGTTGTCAAACCAACCTGATCTGTTTTTATGAAGAGGTGAGCAGAAGCCTAGGCAGAGGGGCCGCTGTGGATATAGTGTTTTTGGACTTTGCAAAGGCATTTGACACTGTCCCTCATAGACGTCTAATGGGTAAATGAAGGACTATAGGTTTAGATAGTATAGTTTGTAATTGGATTGAAAATTAGCTCAAGGACTGTATCTAGAGAGTTGTGGTCAATGATTCCTACTCTGACTGGTCCCTGGTCATAAGTGGGACCAGCTATTATTCAACTTATTTATTAACCCCTTCCCGCCGCAGCCCTTTTTCAGATTTTCATTTTCGTTTTTTCCTCCCCACTTTCCAAAAGCCATAACTTCTTTATTTATTGTGCCTTATAATGTACTAGGAAGCGGAAAAAAAACTATTTGCGGGGTAGAAAATGAAATAAAACAGCGATTCCTCCATGTTTTTTTGCGCGTCGTTTTTACGGAATTCACTGTGCAATTAAAACAACATTAACTTTATTCTGTGGGTGAATACGATTACAGGGATACCAAATATATATAGTTTTTTTCTATATTTTACTACTTTTAGGGCACGTTCAGACGTGGCGGCATTTTTCCGCTGCAAATGTTGGTGCAGATTTGGGGCAATTACGCAATGAATCTGCACCAACATTTGCATATTTGACAGGTAATTCAGACGTTGCAGATATCACAGCGGACTTGCCACAGATTTCCGTTTTTGCATTGCAAAGGCTGAAATACGCAGTGAAATTCCGCTTTTACGCAACAGACAGTGCATGCTGCGGACTGAAAATTCTGCACCGCAGCCTATGGTCCGCAGCAGAGTTTTCCGCAACGTCTGCATGAAGATAACTAAAAAGGTGTGGAAACCAATGGACAAACTGTCTGCTAAGGATTTCCACTGCGGACTGTCCGCAGCGGAATTCCACAGCAATTCCGCCACATCTGAATGTGCACTTACAAGTAAAAACCTAAATGTAAAAAATAAAATTTATTTTGTGTCGCCAAATTCTGAGAGCCATAACTTTTTTATTTTTCCGTGTTTCCTTTTTTTGTGTTTTTTTTTGTGTTTTTTCTTAAGCTGTTGAAGCGAATGCAAAAGACGCAGGAAAGAAAGCTCCAAACGAGCGCCGCAGGTTTTTTCTGCCTCCTATTAATTTCAATTGGAGGTCAGAGGCGGAAACCATTTGAAGACCAACAGCCCCCCACTCACAGTAAAATTACCATGAGCCCCCACTCACAGAAAAATGACCATCAACACACCACTCACAGTAAAATGACCATCAGCCCACCACTCACAGATTTCCCCTGTAGGTAGCGCCACACAGCCACTTGTAGATAGCACCACACAGCCCCTTGTGGGTAGCACCACACAGCCCTTGTGGGTAGCACCACTCAGCCTTTTGTGGGTAGCGCCACACAGCCCCCTTGTGGGTAGCGCCAGACAGCCCCCTTGTAGGTAGCGCCAGACAGCCCCCTTGTAGGTAGCGCCACACAGCCCCTTGTGTGTAGTGCCACACAGCCCTATTGTGGGTAGCACCACACAGCCCCTTGTACGTAGCACCACAGAGCCCCCTTGTAGGTAGCGCCACACAGCCCCTTGTGGGTAGCGCCACAGCCCCCTTGTGGGTAGCGCCACATAGCCCCTTTGTGGGTAGCGCCACACAGCCCCTTGTAGGTAGCACCACACAGCCCCCTTGTGGGTAGCGCCAGACAGCGCCCTTGTGGGTAGCGCCACATAGCCCCCTTGTAGATAGCGCCGCACAGCCCCCTTGCAGATAGCGCCGCACAGCCCCCTTGTAGATAGCGCCGCACAGCCCCCTTGTAGATAGCGCCGCACAGCCCCCTTGTAGATACTGCCGCACAGCCCCCTGTAGGGAGTGCCGCACAGCCACCTGGTAGGAAGTGCCGCAAAGACCCCTGGTAGGGAGTGCCACACAGCCCCCTGGTAGGTAGTGCCACACAGCCCCCTGGTTGGTAGTGCCCCACAGCCCCCTGGCTGGTAGTTTCCCACAGCCCCCTGGTTGGTAGTGCCCCACAGCCCCCTGGTTGGTAGTGCCCCAAAACCCCCGGGTTGGTAGTGCCCCACAGCCCCCTGGTATGGAGTGCCACACAGCCCCCTGGTATGGAGTGCCACACAGCCCCCTGGTTGGTAGTGTCACACTGCCCACAGCCCCCTGGTAGTTAGTGCCACACTGCCCACAGCCCCCTTGCAGGTAGTGCAAGGACTACAAAATGACCCTGATAGCTGGCGGGCAATAGACATTCAAAAAAGGACAACTGTGCAGGAGCACACAAAAAAAACAGCTTTCCCAGCTATCAAATGTGTGGAAATAAACTAAGATATAACTTTTATTTAGTCTAGCTAAAGGATTAATCCTTTTATCTAGATTAAATAAAAGTTATATCTTAGTTTATTTCCACACTTTTTTTTTGATACCCGGGAAAGCTGGGTATTTTGTGTGCTCCTGCACAGTTGTCCGTCTTTGTAGGTAGTGCCACACAGCCCACAGCCCCCCTGTGGATAGCAAACCCTCCCCCTCCAGTATAGATAGCGCCACTGTAGCTCCCTGAAAGAGCGGAATCCCCGTGTGGCTCCCCTGTATGGACAGTGACATCAGGCAAAACTCCTGAAGCGGAGTCCCCGGTTACAGCGTTGCAGACGCTATGACCGTCGATTCCACTCCAGGAGAAGCTCCTGTCGTCTTTGTCCATGACATCATTGGCTTCTCCTCGAGTGGAATCCCCAGTCATAGCGTCTGCAATGCAGTGAACGGGGATTCCGCTTCAGGATCTTCCCCTGATGTCACTGTCCATATATGGACAGAGACATCAAGCAGCGCTCCAGGAGCGGAATCCCCGGCCACACGGGATTCCGCTCCTTCAGGGAGCTACATTGGCGCTAGTAGATAGCAGAGCAGGGAGATACCTCCCTGCTCTGCTATAGTGCCGTCGCTACAGCTATCGCAGCCGAAGCAGCTGCTAGCAGCGCCACTGCCCTCATGCCCGATGTCACCGCTAGCAGCCGCTATGGCTGCTACAGCGGTAGCGACGGCCACTAAGTGAAGAAGCGCCCGGGTGGAAAGGTGACTGCAGTTAGTGTGTGTATCTCCGCTGGTAGTTGCAACGGCGCTGGGATACACACACTCGCTGGCGCCCCTCTTGCAGTGTGGCGGCTGGCGCCCTCTGCGACCGCACTGGTCGAACGTATCTAAGGCCGGCCATGGACGTGGCGATTACAATTATGTGTATTTTTTTTTTTTTACTATGCTCTAGTGGGAAAAGGTTGTTTTTTTTAAACTTTTAATGAAAACATTTTTTTTACATAAAAAAAAACTTTACTTAACTAATTTTTACTTTTTTTTATTAGTCCCCCTAGGGGACTTCAACCAGCGATCGTTGGATTGCTTGCACGATATACTGCAATACTATTGTATTGCAGTATATCGTGATTCTGAGAGGCAGGGCTTAATAGGTGCACAAAGATAGCGGAACTGGGGGCCTTCATTAGGCCCCCAGGCAGCCATAGCAACCATCGGACCCCCGCTATTGCGTTGCGGAGGGCGCAATAAGCTGTTAGAGGGGGGTCACCCCCTCTTTCTAATGATTAATGCTGCAGTCGCTATTGACCGTGTCATTTAACGAGTTAAACGAGCGGGATCGTGCACGAGCAAGATGCCGCTCGTTAATCTGAAGTGTCGGCTGTAACAAACAGCCAACACTGGCATCGTATGGAGCGGGCTCACTCCGTGAGCCCGTTCCATACTTCCCCTACCCGACTTTGGCGTATGGATACATCAAATGTCGGGAAGGGGTTAATGATACAGAGGATGAGATTAATAGTACTATTTCTATTTTTGCAGATGACACCAAGCTATGTAGTATTGTTTATCGCAGATGTTTGTAAATTGCAAGCTTATTTGGACACACTGAGTGTTTGGGCGTCCACTTGGCAAATGGGGATTAATGTAGATAAATGTAAAGTTATGCACCTGGGTACGAACAACCTGCATGCATCATATGTCCTAGGGGGCGCTTTACTTGGGGAGTCACTTGTTGAGAAGGATCATGGACTAAATAACAGCATGCAATGTCAATCAGCTGCTTCTGAGGCCAGCAGGATATTTTCGTGTATTAAAAGAGGCATGGACTCGTGGGACAGGGATATAATATTACCACTTTACAAAGCATTAGTGAGGCCTCATCTAGAATATGGCATTCAGTTCTGGGCTCCAGTTCATAGAAAGGATGCCCTGGAGTTGGAAAAAAAACAAAGAAGAGCAACGAAGCTAATAAGGGGCAAGGAGAATCTAAGTTATGAGGAAAGATTAAAAGAATTAAACCTATTTAACCTTGAAAAGAGACGACTAAGGGGGGACATGATTAACTTATATAAATATATTAATGGCCCATACAAAAAATATGGTGAAAACCTGTTCCATGTAAAACCCCCTCAAAAAATAAGGCTACAAGCGTTCTTTACCGTGAATCTGTGAAATAGTCTACCACAGGAGCTGGTCACAGCAGGGACAGTAGATGGCTTTAAAAAAGGCTTAGATAGTTTCCTAGAACTAAAAAATATTAGCTCCTATGTCAATGTGTAGAAATTTTCATTCATCCCTTCCCTTTTTCCCATCCCTTGGTTGAACTTGATGGACATGTGTCTTTTTTTGACCGCGCTAACTATGTAACTAGAGGTTTGGGAGCACTTGGGAAACAGTGACTATAATATGGTAAGTTTTAATATAATATTCAGCAAAATGGTAAAAAGGGGAGCTATAAAAACCTTGAATTTTAGGAAAGCAAAATTCAATCGACTGAGGGAAACACTTAGGGTATGTTCACACGCTGAGCCAAAAACTTCTGAAAATACGGAGCTGTTTTCAAGGGAAAACAGCACCTGATTTTCAGACGTTTTTTGAGCAACTCACGTTTTTCGCGGCGTTTTCGCGACGTTTTTTCGGCCATTTTTGGAGCTGTTTTCAATAGAGTCTATGAGAAAACGGCTCCAAAAATGTCCCAAGAAGTGTCCTGCACTTCTTTTGACGAGGCTGTAATTTTACGCATCGTCTTTTGACAGCTGTCAAACGACAACACGTAAATTACAGGTCGTAGGCACAGTACGTCGGCAAACCCATTCAAATGAATGGGCAGATGTTTGCCGACGTATTTTGAGCCGTATTTTCAGGCGTAAATCGAGGCATAATACGCCTCGTTTACGCCTGAAAATAGGTCGTGTGAACCCAGCCTCAGTCGTTTTGACTGGGATCATGTAATGGTAAATAGTGATACTGAAGCTGATATATTACTTAAATTATACGTTTATACCTTCTGGTAACAAAATGTCTGGGAATAAAAGGAGACCAATTTGGATGAATAGGAAATTACTGAATATAATAAGACAAAAACAAGAAGCATTTAAAACATTGAAGGCTGAGAGCTCAGCAGAAGCCTTCCAGACTTACAAAGATCTCAATAGAAAATGTAAAAATTAATTCAAGTTAGCAAAGTTATCCACAGAAAAACAAATTGCTAACAACATTTAATGAATCCCAACATTTTTATAAATATACTAATGACAAAACAGAAAAAATCTGATAATATTGGCCCTCTTATGGGACCATGGGAATATAATTGTAGAGGACAAAGTGAGGGCTGAGATATTAAACACATACTTTTCCTCTGTGTTTACTGATGAGCTCCCAGTACCAGATATTCAGGGGGACAGTGATAAAGGGTCCCCACCCAATATTACCTGCTTAACCCCTTCCCGACATTTGCCGTACATGTACGTCATGGAAAGCATTGACTTCCCGCATCTTGCCGTACATGTACGCCGAATGTTTGGGACCAGCTCAGAAGCTGAGCCGGTGCCATCATTACCGGATCTCAGCTGTATCTTACAGCTGACATCCGGCTGTAACGGCGGGGACCGAAATTAGCTTCGATCCCCGCCATTAACCCCTTAAGTGCAGCGCTCAAACGCGATCGCTGCACTTAAGGTGTTTGCAGCTCATCGGAACCCCAGTAATGAAACTGCCGGGGTTCCGGTGGCTGCAATGGCAACCGGAGGCCTAATACTGGCCTCCCGGTCTGCCTAGCACCGAAGCCGGTCAAGATCCGCCCGGCGGCGGAGCCTGATCGGCTTCCGTAGCTGCCGGCAAGATGGCGCCGGGTCAGGAGCTGATCCGGCGTCATCAGCGGTGGAAGTCAGCTGTACTGTACAGCTGACATCCACCTGTAACGGCAGGAACCGGAGCTAGCTCCGATCCCTGCCATTAACCCCTTCGATGCAGCAATCGAAAGCGATTGCTGCATCGTAGCGGTTACTAGCAGATCGCCAGCCCTGACAGGCAATCGGGACTGGCGACTGCTGTTATGGCAACAGGAGACACAATGGTCTCCTGCTCTGCCATTACGGAAGCCGATTTAGGCCCCGCCGGGAGGCGAAGCCTAATCGGCTTGCTGTCAGTGAATGACTGACAGATCTAATACATTGCACTACATAGGTAGTGCAATGTATTAGAAAAAAAAAAATCTGACCGTTGGACCTTCAAGTCCCCTAGTGGGACTTGAAGAAAAGTGTAAAAAAAGTATAAAAAAGTGTAAAAAAAAGTGCAAAAAATAAAAGTTTGAAAACAATAAAAGTTTCAAGTAATCAAATAAAACACAATCCCCCTTTTACACTTATCAAGTCCTTTATTATTGAAAAATAATAATAAACCATATGTATTTGGTATCGCCACGACCGTAACGACCGGAGGTATCAAAATATTATATTATTTATTGCACGCGGTCAACAGCGTAAAAAAAACAACGTAAAAAACGTTACCAGAGTTTCTGTTTTTTGGTCACTTTGCCCTACAAATATTAGAATAAAAAGTGATCAAAAAGTCGCACGTATCCAAAAATGGTACCTATAAAAACTATAGCTCGTCCCGCAAAAAACAAGCCCTCATACAACTCCGTCAACAAAAAAATTAAAAAGTTATGGTTCTCACAACTTGGCGACAGAAAAAATACATTATTTTTACAAAAGTAATTTTATTGTGCAAAAAGTTGTAAAACATGAAAAATTTCTATAAATTAGGTATCGCCAGAATCGTACTGACCCGCAGAATAAAGGTAACATGTAATTTAGAACGCATGGTGAACGCTGTATAAAAAAAACGAAAAAAGCTGTGCCAGAATTGCGTTTTTTTGTTTACCTGGCATCCCAAAAAATAGGATAAAAGGTCACATGTACCCCAAAATGGTACCAATAATAACTACAGCTCGTCCCGCAACAAACCAGCCCTCATACCGCTACGTCTATGAAAAATAAAATTAGTTATGGCTCCAATAAGTCAGGAAATAAAAAAATATGCAGTTGTGCCCGAGGGGAACATTTCTTCTGTTTGAAGAGGCGATTTATCAAGGACCTAAAATTAGGGAACCAGGAAAGGGAGGGCCCAAACATATCTGCTGGAAGCGACGGTGCCCGTATTATACCAGGATAACACTTCCTAGCAAAATTCCCAAAACTACAAAGGCGCGGAGTGTGGATCAAAAGGGGGATAATAAAGGACGCCATATATCAGTGCGACACTGGAGTGTGCAGAAAGGATTGTGTCACAGCGTAACACACATCTATGGATTATTTTATTGTTTTTTTTTACCCCATTATTATACCACCTGACTATGCCCCTTATATACTCCGCCCGGCTTCCATATGCCCTACATTATAAACGGAAACACCAGTAAGACTCCAAACAAAACTACTACCAAGCAAAATCCACGCTCCAAAAGCCAAATGGCATTTCCTCCCATCTGAACCCTACAGCGCCCCCAAACAGCAGTTTCCTTCCACATATATGGCACCGTCATACCCGGGAGAACCCTTTTAGCAATTTTTGGGGTGTGTGTCTCCAGTGGCATAAGCTGGGCACGACATATTTGCCACTGAATGGCATATCTAGGGAAAAATATAAATTTTTAATTTGCACCATCCACAGCGCATTCATTTATGGAAAAGACCTGTGGGGTGAAAATGCTCACTACACCCCTTAATAAATGCCTTGAGGGGTGCAGTTTCCATAATGGGGTCACTTCCCAGGGGTTTATTTTTTATTATTTCACATCTGAGCCTCTGCAGTTGTGAACCAATACTTTGTAAATCGCCAAATTAGGCCTCAATTTTACATGGTACGCTTTCACTCCTGAGCCTGGTCGACTGTCCAGGCAAAAGATTAGGGCCACATGTAGGGTGTTTCTAAAACCAGGAAACCCAGCATAATAATTAGAGGGCTGTCTTGTTATGGTGGCACAAGCTGGGCACCACATATTGGCATATCTATGGAAAAAAATCCCATTTTCACTCTGCAACATCGAGTTCACACTAATTTCTACAAAACACCTGCAGGGTTAACATGCTCACTACACCCGTAGGTAAATGCATTGAGGGGTGTAGTTTCCAAAATTGGTTCACTTCTGGGGGGTTTCCACAGTTTTGGGCCCACAGGCGCCCAGAAACCAATCCAGCAACATCTGCACTCCAAATGGCGGTCCTTCCCTTCTGAGCCCTGCCGTGTGCCCAAACAGCAGTTTATGACCACATATGGGGTATTGCCGTACTCGGTAGAAATTGCTTTACAAATGTTGGGTTCTTTTTTTTCCTTTATTTGTTGCGAAAATGAAAAAATTTGCGCTAAAGCTACGTCTTATTGAAGAAAAAGGATTGTTTTTATTTTCACTGCCCAATTCTAATAAATTCTATGAAACATCTGTGGGGTCAAAATGCTCACTACGCCCCTAGATGAATTCCTCAAGAGGTGTAGTTTCCTAAATGGTGTCACTTTTTGGGCGTTTTCATTGTTTTTTCCCCTCAGGGGCTTTGCAAATGTGATATGGCCGCCGCAAACCATTCCTGCTCAATGTGATCTCCAAAAGCCAAATAGCGCTCTTTCCCTTCTAAGCCAAGCCGTGTCTCCAAACAGCCGTTTATTACCACATGTGGGGCATTGTTTTACTCGGGAGAAATTGCTTTACAAATTTTGTGGTGCTTTTTCTCCTTCAGTCCTTGTGGAAATGAGTAAAAATAAGCTAAACCTACATTTTCTTTGAAAAAATGTTGATTTTTATTTTCAGGGCCTACTTCCAATAATTTCTGCAAAAAACCTGTGGGGTCAAATTGCTCACTATACCCCTAGATAATTTCCTCAATGGGTGTAGTCTCCAAAATGGGGTCACTTGTGGGGGGTTTCCACTGTTTTGTCTCCTCAGGGACTTCGTAAATGTGACATGGCCTCCGCAAACCATTCCTGCTAAACTTGAGCTCCAAAAGCCAAATAGCGCTCTTTCCCTTCTAAGCCCTGCCGTGTGTCCAAACAGCCATTTATTACCACATGTGGGGTATTGTTTTACTCGGGAGAAATTGCTTTACAAATTTTGTGTTGCTTTTTCTCCTTCAGTCCTTGTGGAAATGAGAAAAAATTAGCTAAACCTACATTTTCTTTGAAAAAATTTAGATTTAAATTTTCAGGGCCTATTTCCAATAATTTATGCAAAAAACCTGTTGGGTCAAAACGCTCACTATACCCCTAGATAATTTCCTCAATGGGTGTAGTTTCCAAAATGGGGTCACTTGTGGGGGGTTTCCACTGTTTTGTCCCCTCAGGGACTTCGTAAATGTGACATGGCCTCCGCAAACCATTCCTGCTAAACTTGAGCTCCAAAAGCCAAATGGCGCTCTTTCCCTTCTCAGCCCTGCCGTGTCTCCAAACAACCCTTTATTACCACATGTGGGGCATTGTTTTACTCGGGAGAAATTGCTTTACAAATTTTACGGTGCTTTTTCTCCTTTAGTCCTTGTGGAAATGAGAAAAAAAATCGCTAAACCTACATTTTCTTTGAAGAAATGTTGATTTCAATTTTCACGGCCTACTTCCAATAATTTCTGTAAAAAACCTGTGCGGTCAAAATGCTCACTATACCCCTAGATAATTTCCTTGAAGTGTGTCGTTTCCCAAATGGGGTCATTTTTGGGGAATTTTGACTGTTTTGGCACCGCAAGAGCCCTTCAAACCTGACATGGTATATACAAATACAATACCACCGAAAAAGGGGGCACAGACACAGAGTAATGTTCAATATGAAGCAACGTTGCTGAACAATATGAAATCTGCTGTGTTTGCGTCCCAGATAATGACCAAGATGACCTTGGTGCATCGATCAACAATAGATGAAACCAACAAAGAAAATGATCGACTGAAGCACAACAAATATGATAGCAAAAAATACAAAATTTTATTAACATGAAACCATGACAAAGGTTAAAACTGGAACAGGGAATGAGTCACTCAATAAAAAGACATCGAAAATAATCATGCACTAGATGTAGATGTGACATAAATCTATACAAGCTTGTTTATTTGTTGATACAGCAAGAAAGGATAGTGTACGTGCCTATGCGGACCTGAGGCTAATGAAGCCTTAATGAATGATGGCAAGAAAAAGGTCAACAAGGGAAACAATGCATGTATGTACTGCCTGGGTAGCCTCTATGAGAATATATGTGTGGCAATAATTATGTGCGGATACCTGATTATAGTGATTATCTGTATATGCATGATAGTCTGAAATACGCCATAGTGTGTATTACAGGATCAGTGCTACAGGTAACATACAACAATGTGCATGGACGCACAAAGAGGTACCAGGCCAATACCAGGCAAGAAAAGTCAGTGATAGCTGTATAACATACCAGTGGACATGATGAGGATGTCTGGACCCGACGCGCGTTTCGGCAACTGCCTTCGTCCGGGGACGAAGGCAGTTGCCGAAACGCGCGTCGGGTCCAGACATCCTCATCATGTCCACTGGTATGTTATACAGCTATCACTGACTTTTCTTGCCTGGTATTGGCCTGGTACCTCTTTGTGCGTCCATGCACATTGTTGTATGTTACCTGTAGCACTGATCCTGTAATACACACTATGGCGTATTTCAGACTATCATGCATATACAGATAATCACTATAATCAGGTATCCGCACACAATTATTGCCACACATATATTCTCATAGAGGCTACCCAGGCAGTACATACATGCATTGTTTCCCTTGTTGACCTTTTTCTTGCCATCATTCATTAAGGCTTCATTAGCCTCAGGTCCGCATAGGCACGTACACTATCCTTTCTTGCTGTATCAACAAATAAACAAGCTTGTATAGATTTATGTCACATCTACATCTAGTGCATGATTATTTTCGATGTCTTTTTATTGAGTGACTCATTCCCTGTTCCAGTTTTAACCTTTGTCATGGTTTCATGTTAATAAAATTTTGTATTTTTTGCTATCATATTTGTTGTGCTTCAGTCGATCATTTTCTTTGTTGGTTTCAAACCTGACATGGTGCCTAAAATATATTCTAACAAAAATAAGGCCCCAAAATCCACTAGGTGGATTTCTGCAAAAAAATATGAAATTTGTAAATTTCACCTCTACTTTGCTTTAATTCCTGTGACATGTGTAAAGGGTTAAGACATTTTCTAAATGCTGCTTTGAATACTTTGAGGGGTGAAGTTTTTAAAATGGGGTGACTTTTTGGGGGTTTCTAATATATAAGGCCCTCAAAGGCACTTCACAACTGAACTGGCCCCTGTAAAAATAGCCTTTTGAAATTTTCTTGAAAATGTGAGAAATTGCTGCTAAAGTTCTAAGCCTTGTGAGGTCATAGAAAAATAAAAGGATGTTCAAAAAACTATGCCAATCTAAAGTAGACATATGGGGGATGTTAATTAGCAACAATTTTGTGTGGTATATCTGCCTGTCTTACAAGCAGATACATTTAAATTGAGAAAAATGTTAATTTTTGCAATTTTTCGCTAAATTTTGGTGTTTTTCACAATTAAATACTGAACATATCGAGCAAATTTTGCCAGTAACTTAAAGTCCAATGTGTCACGAGAAAACAATCTCAGAATCGCTTGGATAGGTGAAAGCATTCCGGAGTTATTACCACATAAAGTGACACATGTCAGATTTGAAAAATGAGGCTCGGTCAGGAAGGTCAAAAGTGGCTAAAGAGGGAAGGGGTTAAAGGGAATGTGTCGCTAGAAATTGTTTTATTTTATTTTTTTAGTTAAACAGTTAGTGTATATACATGATTACACATTGTTCTAATTTTTTTAATTTTTTCACAAGTCAGGAAATATTATAAATTAGATTCTAATTTATAACATTTCCATGTGCTGGTCACTAGAGGGAGCAATTCCCAAAATTGCAGCATTGGCATGTGGTAAAGCAACCTCATTGCTTTATGCTGCAAAATTGGAGAAGACACACTCGCTCTAGTGTCCTCAAACAATCCCCCCTCCTTTATCCTGGCTAGAGCCAGGAGAAAGGAGGGGGTTGAATGTTCAAACCTCCTACACTGTGTGCCGCCATTTTTTGAGCGAATGCACAGTGTAGTAGGCTTACATACAGTGGTAATCACACAGTATAACATGAACATACACAAACATAACTTACCTGCCGCCGCCGCTGCTCCGTCCACTCCCTCTGCTCCTAGTCCTTGCTTCTGAACATATGTCCGGAAGCCGCGACCGGAAGTAGTCATCTTACTGTCCGGCCGCGGCTTCCGGTCCACATGAAAATGGCGCCGGATGTCGCTCGGCCGAAGACCTTCCTTTCGGACTGTGTGGGAGCGGCGCATGCGCCGTTCCCACACAGACAGCGTACGCTATAGTAAATGGGACGGCTCCCGTAGTGAAAAATGGCAACCCCCATAGTGAAGTAAAAGTAAGAAAATAGTAAAACACAAAAACACAAATAAATAAAATTTATTTTAATAACACACTAAAAGCAAATTTCTATATAAAAAAAAAATAATTCGCGACACCTGTCCTTTAACACAGGAGGAAGTACAGCTACATCTGAGCAAATTAAATATTAAATCCCCTGACCCAGACGGCATTCATCCACGAGTATTAAGGGAATTAAACTCAGTATTGGACAGACCATTGTATCTCATCTTCTTAGACTCTCTTGTAACAGGATCAGAGGGACAGGATTGGAGGACGGCTGATGTTGTACCAATATTTAAGAAGGTGGAACCGAGTAACCACCGTCCAGTAAATTTGACATCGGTGGTATAATAAAAATATTTGAGAGTATTCTAAGAGATGAACTGCAAAAGTATATAGCGGTGAATAGTCTGATAACCAGCATGGATTCATGAAAAAACAGGTCGTGCCTAACTAACATGCACGGTTTCTATGAGGAGGTAAGTGCAGGTCTGGATGTTTGCCATGCGGTTGATGTGATATATTTTGATTTTGCAAAAGCATTTGATACTGTTCCGCACAACAGTCTTGTTCTGAAGCTCCAGACACAGGGACTAGGGGACCATGTATTCATGTGAGTAAAGAATTGGTTAAGGGAAAGAAAACAAAGAGTCATAAATGGAACTTACTAAAAATGGGCTGAAGTCAGCAGCGGGGTACCACAAGGATTGGTGTTAGGCCCAATTCTTTATAATCTCTTTATTAATGACCTTGTGGATGGGACTGATAGAAAGGTGTCAATTTTTGCTGATGAAACAAAACATTGTATAACTCAGCTTGACTATAAAATATTACATAAGCTGACAGCATCGGCAAAAACATGGCAGATGAAATTTAATGTTGATAAATGTAAAGTAATGCACCTAGGATGCAATAATTGCAATAATAGTATTAATGCATATACATTAACTGGCATAAAACTGGGGATAACGGAACAAGAGAAGGACCTGGGCATTCTGCTAACAAATAAGCTAAGCAGCAGTACACAATGTCAAGCAGCAGCTGCAAAAAGAAAATAAGATATTAGGGTGTATAAAAGAGATAAAAACCTGTAATTCAAATGTAATATTACTCCTTTATAAATCCCTTGTATATGTGTGGTCAATACAAAGAACTAGCGCATAATCTGTTCTCTCCAAAGACTCTACTAAGGACCAGGGGACATTCAATGTGGAACAAAGATGTTTCAAACATCAATGTAGGAAAGGGTTCTTTACAGTTAGAGTAGTCAAACTATGGAATTCTGTACCCCAAGAGGTAGTGATGGCAGATACTATGTCAGCATTTAAAAAAACGAGACAATTATACACTGACGAATAGCATTGAAGGCTATAATTAAGTAATAAATGACGTGTAATTAATTGAGAAGGGTCGAATTTGATGGACATGTGTCTTTTTTTCAACCTATGTAACTATGTATTTTTTTTATTGTAGATGATTATAGAGACAGCCATCTTGCCTGAGCTGCTATTAACAGCATTTAGAGATATGCTTTACAGCAGCCACATTGACCATAGGAAAAACATTGACCTCTCTTTTCTAGGCATGCTCTGTGACTTGTGCAGAGGACATTGTGCAAAAAGGGGGGGGGGGGGCTGTTTCTATAGCCTATTGTCAATGGTGGATCCTGTGTTTTCTGCCTCCAGATGTATAATAGAGGTGTTACCTTCCATTGTAATCTTGCCTGTGATGATAATGACTGCTGAGATGTGATCTTTACAGAACAGGATGTGTCAGTCTATTGTGAGGCTCAGTGTCCAGCCAGTCTGAAAACTGCAAGATTTTAGGAATTTTTTTTTTTAAAGGATGGGTGTCGTGGAAAAAATGTTTTTTATATCAATTTGCTTTTAGTGTTTTATTAAAATAAATTTTATTTATTTGTGTGTTTGTGTTTTACTTTTTTTTTTTCTAACTTTTACTTCACTATGGGGGCTGCCATTTTTTTTTTCATCTCTGAATGTGTCGATTATCGACACATACAGAGATGGAATACGGCACATGCATCCCCATAAAGAATGCGAACGGGAGCCGTTCCATTCCTATGGTGTACGCCGTCTGTGTGAGAACGGCGCATGCGCCGCTCCCACACAGTCCAAATGGAAGGTCTTCGGCCGAGCGACATCCGGCGCCATTTTCTTGTGGACCGGAGGCCGCAGCCGGACAGTAAGATGACTACTTCCGGTCGCGGCTTCCGGACATGTGTTCAGATGCAAGCACTAGGAGCGGAGGGAGCGGACGGACCGGAGGGTGCGGCGGCGGCAGGAGCAGGTAAGTTATTTCTGTGTATGTACGTGTTTTAGTGTGTGATTACCACTGTATCTAAGCCTACTACACTGTGTATTCGCTCAAAAAATGGTGGCACACAGTGTAGGAGGTTTGAACATGCAATACCCTCCTTTCTCCTGGCACTAGCCAGGATAAAGGAGGGGGGATTGTTTGAGGCCGCTAGAGCGAGTGTGTCTTCTCAAATTTTGCAGCATAAAGCAATGAGGTTGCTTTACCACATGCCAATGCTGCAATTTTGGGAATTGCTCCCTCTAGTGACCAGCACAGGGAAATGTTATAAATTAGAATTTAATTTATAACATTTCCTGACCTGTTGAAAAAATTAGAACAATGTCTAATCATGTATTTACCAACTGTTTAACTAAAAAAAAATCAAATACATTTCTAGCGACACATTCCCTTTAAGATAATGATAAAAAAAAAAACACCAAAAATTCTTAGAAATACTTGATTCAAACAATAGGTCATTTTCTTATGACACATTCCCTTTAACTACTTGGCGACACAGGACGAGAATACTCGTCGTGACCGGCGAGTAATTTGCGCCTGTGTGACAGCCGTGTCCGCGCTCGATCAGGATCGGAGCAACGGCTGTAACACACAGCCGCAGCCCCGCTCTAACGGCGGAGAGAAGAGAAACCTCTTCTCTCCGCCATTAACCCGTTGAATGCCGCGATCAAAGCTGATCGTGGCTTTCAAAGTAAATAGGAGGGGGGGACAGCCCTTTGATCGCGTCACAGAAAATAACTGTGACGCGATCAAAGCCCATAACTTGTACGGCCAGACAGCCCATGGTCCATTGAAGGATCCCAGGGCTGTCTGACCATATTCCCTGTTATTAGGACATACTGAGGTATGCCCTAACAACTGCCTGTGTACAATCAGTACACAGGCTAATGTACTTGCATATAGATATATGCCAGTGCATTACAGTTAAAAAAATCGAAATGAAAAATCCCTCTGGGATTAAAAAAAGTAAAATTAATTTAAAAAAAAAATACACAGAGATACACATTTTTTACAATAAATAAACTTTTTAAAATATCCCAAAACTTGAAATTATATAGACATATTTGGTATCGCCACGACCGTAACAACCAGTACAACAAATGTATAACATTTTTATGATGATCAATGTATGGTGTAAAAAAAAGAAAATAATAAAACTGCAGCGGAACTGCTTTTTTTTTGCATTTTCACCAAAATAAAAATGTATAGAAATTAAACGATAATGCATTTGTACCAAAAAATGATACCTACATAAAGTACAACTCGTCCCGCAAAAAACAAAGTCTCATACAACTACGTCGTACAAAAACTAAAAAAGTTATTTGGTTTTCATATGAGTTTATTTTTTTTATGCAGATTTAACTGCACCTCTTCTGTAATGTCTGAATACACCCTACGGACTTATTTACACAAGCGTGTTAAACGTCCGTGAAACGGCCGTTGAAACAGCGGCCATCCGACGGACCTATGTAATTCAATGTGGCCGTTCACACAGCCGTTGTTTCAACGGACCATGTGAAAAATGGGACATGTCCGTTCTTTTTGCGCATCAGGCATCCCTCCATGGACTTTCAACTATGGGGGATGCGTGACATCGCGTCCCGCAGCGCTGAGCACGGATGCACCTCGGACGTGAAAAACGGCAGTTCATGTGAATCAGGCCTTAGAGAGCATTCCTAATTACATTACACCGCAGTTTGGTGCTTATAGAGCATGGATTCATTTACAAGCTTCCACTCACTATCCATAATTGAGGATTGATTTGCTAATGTAATAGAAATTAGCTTTATAATACCTTCTATTTTAAGATGGTGTGCTGTGTTTTGCAATTCTATAATGAAACTGCTTTTTGATTTCTTTATGTCCCATTCAGCCAAACCTTCCAGGCTAGCAAATTTTATTCATGGAGTTCATTTACAAAGCACAATATAAACACAATGCTAATTATTTATGTGTACTGTATGGTGGCATTGGTTACTTTATAATGAGTGCACTGTATGTGATAGTTAAGTGTGTGAGTGCTACTATTTGTATTTGTCCATGTGCTACATATGCAAAACCATACCCCTAAACCCCCTTCTTTCTTTTTTTTAACAAAATCCTGACTACACCCCTGAAGTCTGTCCTTCTTTCCTTGACCCTTTTACTTCTTTCGCAGAAAGGTCTGTCACTCACTGCGTGAGTGTCAGATCAGTTAGTCTCTGCAAGTACATAAAAAAACGTACCAAATCGTGGTAAAGCCGCATGTGGTTTTTGGGTGTGGTTTTTCAATGTGCTTCTAACCGCACCCCAACTGGACCCTTAGGCTGGGTTCACACGACCTATTTTCAGACGTAAACGAGGCGTATTATGCCTCGTTTTACGTCTGAAAATAGGGCTACAATACGTCGGCAAACATCTGCCCATTCATTTGAATGGGTTTGCCGACGTACTGTGCAGACAACCTGTCATTTACACGTCGTCGTTTGACAGCTGTCAATCGACGACGCGTAAAAATACAGCCTCGTCAAAAGAAGTGCAGGACACTTCTATCAGACGTAATTTGAGCCGTACTTCATTGAACTCAATGAAGCACAGCTCAAAATTTACGGCTGTCAGAGAAGCCTCGCAAAATGCGAGGAGGAGCAATTATGGCTGAAACGAGGCAGCTGTTTTCTCCTGAAAACAGTCTGTCATTTCAGCCGTAAAAGCCAGCTAGCGTGTGCACATACCCTTATCGATAGCCTGTGTTTGACCTAACCAAGTTCCTCGACTGCCTATTACCTAGTCCTTTTGATTTGTTTGCCTGGTACCTGTTGTTCTACAATTGAATCCTGACCTCGGCCTTCTCCTGATTTCACTCCTCCTTGCCCTTCGTATACCTCGCCTGGAACTTGTAGTTCTACTCCTGTTTCTAAATACAGGCTCCGAGACCTAGCTTAAACTAGCCACTTTCCGGTCGTGTCCCCTAGTCTATGTCTTGGCGTTGCTGCTGTGTCCGGTTGCCAACTGGTGACTCTTCTGGAGGTTAAAGGGTAACAAACAGGTTTTAAAATGCAGTCTGATTTTCAGGTAGCATGTTATAGAGCAGAAGAATCAGATCAGATTGATATATAGCTTTGTAGAAAAATATTCAGTATAACTTGTATTTGTTATTCTAAACCTCTTTCATTCTTGGCTTAGGAGTCCAGTGGGCGGTCCTAATTGTTGATTGATATCTCTTTATGCACACATACAGAAAAGGCAGTTACTCATTTAATATAACCGACCACTGGACACCTAAACCCAGAATGAGCAGAGGTTTAGGTCAATATTTCACAAGTTAAACTGAATCTTATTTCAAAAGCTATATATTGACCTGCTCAGCTCCTCCTGCTCTATAACCTGCTGCCTGCAGATAGGACTGTTTTTCAATGTGACAATTTCCTTTTAAAGAGTGAATACCAGGGTATCCTTTAGACTCTGCACCCCAGTCTAGGCTGCATCAAACTGGTTGGGGCCTTAACCCCTTCCCACTGCGGCCAGTTTTGACCTTTCTGACAGGGCCTCATTTTTCAAATCTGACGTGTCACGTCATGTGGTAATACCTTTGGAATGCTTTTACCTGTCCAAGCGATTCTGAGATTTTTTTCTTGTGACACACTGAACTTTATGTTAGTGGTAACATTTGGTCGATACATTCAGTATTTAATTGTCAAAAACACCAAAATGTAGGAAAAAATTGCAAGAATTAGAGTTTTTATAAGTTTAAATGTATCTGCTTGTAAGACAAATAGTAATACCACACAAAATAGTTGCTAATTAACAATTCCCGTATGTCTACTTTAGATTGGCATAATTTTTTAACATCCTTTTATTTTACAAGGCTTAGAGCTTTAGCAGAATTTTCTCACACTTTCAAGAAAATTTCAAAAGGCTATTATTTCAGGTACCAGTTCAGTTCTGAAGTGGCTTCGAGGGGCCCATACTTTACAAACCTCTATAAATCACCCCCATTTTAAAAACGGCACCCCTCAAAGTATTCAAAACAGTATTTAGAAAGTTTCTTAACCCTTTAGGCATTTCACAGAAATTAAAGCAATGTGGAGGTGAAATTTACAAATTAAATTTTTTATTTTTTTTGCTGTAATGCATTTTTAATAAATTTTATCTGTAACACAGAAGGTTTTACCAGAGAAATACAACTAAAAATGAGAGTAAAAAATCTAGATTTAATTTGTTAAAACAAAGTTAATCCATTATTTTTATTAATCTAAGGCCTTATTCACACGAACGTGTTTAACGTCCGTGATACGCGCGTGAAAATCACGTGCGTCACACAGACCTGTTAGTGAATGGGGCCGTTCATACAGTCCGTGATTTTCATGCAGCGTATGTCCGCTGCGTAAAACTCACGATATGTCCTATACTTGGCTGTTTTTCCCGCATCGCGCACCCATTGTGTGCGTGAAAATCGCGCACGGCACACAGAAGCACTTCCGTGTGTCGTGCTTGATTCGCGCAACAGTAGATAAAGAAATGAAGGAAAAAATAAAAGCACTTCCTTCATTTCTTTTTCTAAACATCAAAACCGCGTGTCATAAGCATGGCATATGCGTGAAAATCACGCAGCCACGCAGCCAACACTGATGACACACGGAACTGCAACGCACAAAAAACGCAGCGTTTTTTTGCGTGCGCAAAACACACACGTTCGTGTGAATAAGGCCTTAGCTTGTTTATTTCTTCTATGCTTTCATTTCAAAGTACATTTAAGGCCTCATTTACACGAACGTAATATACGCGCGTGCGACGCGCGTGCTTTGCACGCATGTCGTACGCACCTATATTAGTCAATGGGGCAGTTTAGACGATGCGTGAATTGCGCTCAGCGCGTGTGCGCAGAAAAAAACTCACGACATGTTCTATAATCGTGCGTTTTTCGCGCACTCACGCACCCATTGAAGTCAATGGGTGCGTGAAAACCACGCATGCCGCACGGAAGCACTTCCGTGCGAACTGCGTGATTCGCGCAAGAGCTGTCAAACTCCTGAATGTAAACAGAAAAGCACCACGTGCTTTTCTGTTTACAAACATCCAAACGGAGTGTCAAATTCGAGATGAGCGCACCGAACTTCACCGGGTTCGGCCAAACTCGTTTTGACCGAAACCGGTAAAAAATGTTCGGGTACGCGACGTCAGGAGACAGTCACTGTCCACGGTGCTGAAAGCGTTAAACTGGTTCAGCACCATGGACAGTGACTTCCGCTCCGAAAATCCATGAACCTGTAAAAAAAAAAGGCCGTTCTGACTTACCGATAACTCCAGTCCGACCTCCCGGGATGACAGTTCAGTCCAAGTGACAGCTGCAGCCAATCACAGGCCAAGCACAGGCTGCAGCCAATCACAGGCTGCAGCGGTCTCATGGACTGCGGCGTCATCCTGGGAGGTGGGGCCGGATGACAAGAGAGGGACGCGTCACCAAGGCAACGGCCGGGAGCCCGGACTGGGGGAAGCAGGAAGTTCTTGGTAAGTATGAAAGTCTTTTTTTATTCACAGGTTGGTGTATATTGTGTTCGGCATTCACTGTCGAGGGTGCTGAAAGAGTTACTGCCGATCAGTTAGCTCTTTCAGCACCTTGGACAGTGACGGGCGTCGACTAGCCTCATCTCTATGATGGCGGCTGCGCGAAAATCACGCAGCCGCGCATCATACACGGATGACACACGGAGCTGCCAAGTGCCTTTTGCGCGCGCAAAACGCAGCGTTTTTTGCGCGCGCAAAACGCACACGCTCGTGTAAATGAGGCCTAAGACTGTAAACTGTGTATATAGCTATAAAACTGGAAAAATTGAGGTGTACTAAAACTTTTGACTGGTAGTATAAAAAAAAATTGCAGTGAGTTTAAAAAAGAAAATAAAGCACAAAATCATTATAATCACTTTTATTTGCCTAAATACAAATTCACTGGAAATACTACACATTCAATTCCAAATCAAAACAATAACAAAATGTATCCAGTTTGTGTTAATCCTTTACAGAAAGATTAGAAAAATTAACATTAGGCTGTTCAAGAAAATAGCAGTGCCAGCATTTTTCTTTTAAAAAAATAAAAAATGTAATGTATAAACTGAAAAAATGTTTCAGATTTCACTTTTCTGAATTAATATTTAGTGGCATAACCATTGTTTCTGGGAACTGCTTGACATCTATGTTGCATGGAGTCGACCAACTTCTGGCACCTCTGAACAGGTATTCCAGCCCAGGAAGATTGGACGACATTCCACAGTTCTTCTGCATTTTTGTGTTTTGCCTCATAAACCGCATTTTTGATGTCACCCCACAAGTTCTCTATGGGATTGAGGTCAGGGGATTGGGCTGGCCACTCGATTACCTCAATTCTGTTTGTCTGTAACCAAGCTGTTGTTCGCTTACTGGTGTGTTTTGGGTTGTTGTCATGTTAAAACACCCATTTCAAGGGCATTTCTTCTTCGGCATAGGGCAACATGATATTCTGATGTATGCAAACTGATCCATGATCCCCTGTATGCGATAAATAGGTCCAACACCTGTTATGAGAAACCTCCCCATATCAGGATTTTTGCAGCACCATGCTTTACTGTTTACACAGTGTTCTGTGGCTTGAATTCAGTACTCGGGGGTCGTCTGACATACGGTCTGCTGCCACTGTCAGGGATCATTACCATGTATATTGTTTGAAAAATATTATCTTCACACATATGTATATACATTTCAGTTCTTTGTGTAATATACTGATATATATAACAAGTTCTTTGTTCATGTCGGACACACCTATGGAAGACACCGCCCCCTGGAATGCAAGAGTGAGTCTGAGAATTTACAGCTGTAAAACCTGTGGGGGCTTGGGCACTCCCACATCTCTGGGGAGGAGGCATGTGTCTCTTTCTGTGTTTCTTTGTTCTGAATAAAGAGTTTCAGTCTTCCTCCTGGCTGAGGGAGGGAATGTCTACCAACATTACTCTGTGTGGTGTACTTCTTTCCAGGCATGCCTTCAGCTTTCAATTTACAGAGGTGGTTATTTGGTGTGAAATACGGACCTGACACCACTAGACCCAAAAGAACAGTTTTGCTTTCTTCAGTCCACAAAATGTTGCACTACTTCTCTTTTTGGCCAGTCAATGTGTTCCTTGGCAAATTTTAACCTACAGGAGATGTCTTTTTTTCAACAACGGGACTTTGTGGGGAGTTCTTGTTGGTAACTTGGCTTCACTTCATCGTCTTCTGATTGTGGCAGTACTCACTGGTGACTTCATATCTTCTTTGATCTTTCTGGAGGTGATCACTGGCTGAGCCTTTGCCATTTTGGCTATTCTTTGATTCATTTGAACAGTAGTTCCCCGCTTCCTTCCGCGTCTTTCAGGTTTTGTTTGCCACTTCAAGGCATTTGAGATCATTTTAGCTGAGCAGCCTATAATTTGCTGCACTTCTTTATATGTTTTTCCCTCTCCACTCAACTTTTTAATCAAAGTACATTTTTCCATCAGAACAATGTCTGGAATGATCCATTTTCCCCAGTATTTCAGAAGGAAATGCAGTATAAACAACATGTGCAACATTTGCCACCCTCCTACCGTAAATAAGACAAATTGACATGTGTTATTCCACAGAATGAATGACTTCACCAATTTAACTCCTCACTGCTGTTATTTTGAACAAGCCCCTTTCAATTACTCAGAATGAGCAGCATGCGTGTCCTAATTATTGGGTCTCGGTTTTTTCTACTACACTTAGGACGTGGCCAGACGTGGTGGAATTGCTTTGGAATTCCGCTGCGGCCAGTCTGCTGCGGAAATTCCGCAGCGGACATTTTCTCCATAGGTTTCCACACCTTTTTAGTTAGGTTCGTGCACACGTTGCAGAAAACTCCGCTGCGGACCATAGGGTGCGGTGCGGAATTTGGTGTCCGCAGCATACACTGGCTGTTGCGGACGTGTAGCGGACTTGTTGCGGACTCATTGCGGAATTTCTCCATTGACTTCAATGGAGATCCAAAATTCCGCAATGAAATCCGCAGATGTTATGTGTGTTGCGTTGCATATTGGTTTTACGAACATCATATTTCTTCATTCTGGCTGGACCTATGTATTTCTAGGCCTATAGCCAGACTGAGGCCCCATGCACACGAACGTAAAAATGCCCGTAATCACGGGCCGTTATTACGGCACGGGTAGGCCCATAGAAGTCTATGGGGCTCCCGTAATTACGGGTGACTACGTGTGTGCACCCGTAATTACGGGAGCGTTGCTAGGTGACGTCAGGAGATAGTCACTGTCCAGGGTGCTGAAAGAGTTAAACGATCGGCAGTAACTGTTTCAGCACCCTGGACGGTGACTACCGATCACAATATAGATCAACGTGTAAAAAAAATAGAAGTTCATACTTACCCAGAACTCCCTGCTTCTTCCTCCAGTCCGGCCTACCGGGATGACGTTTCAGTCCATGTGACGGCTGCAGCCAATCACAGGCCAATCACAGGCCAATCACAGGCTGCAGCGGTCACATGGACTGCCGCGTCATCCAGGGTGGTCGGGCTGGATGTCGAAAGAGGGACGCGTCACCAAGACAACGGCCGGGTAAGTATGAATTTATTTTACTTTTACTAGGGAAAGGGCTGCCCCTTCTCTCTATCCTGCACTGATAGAGAGAAGGGATGTACTCTTCACCTGGATACGCAACGGCTAATCCGCATCAATTTACTGCACATATTAGGCAAAGCCACAACAGAATCTGCAACGCAGATTATGTGCGGCATTGATGCGGACAGTGTCTGCAGAATTACGCCACGTCTGACCATGCCCTTACAAGTAAATTATTTGGTATGTAGAAATATCACCTCTACCAAAAACATTGATCTATCAGGTTAATGATGTTGGACTGCTATTATTTTTAACACTACTGTATATAATTATGTATATATAATATAAGTATATATATATATATTAAAAAAAAATATATATATATATATATTATTTTCTTTTTATTTGTTTATTTATTTTTATTTTTTTATTACTAATTAAAGCCAGATACTTAAAGGGAATTTGTCGCTAGAATATTTTTTTTTTTTTTTAGTTAAACAGTTAGTGTATACATGATTAGACATTGTTATATATTTTTTTTTTTCACAAATCAGGGAATATTATAAATTAGATTCTAATTTATAACATTTCCCTGTACTGGTCACTAGAGGAAGCAATTCCCAAAATTGCAGTATTGGCATGTGATAAAGCAACCACATTGCTTTATGCTGCAAATTTGGTGTAAACACACACACTCTAGTGAGCTCACAGAATCCCCCCTCCCTTATCCTGGCTAGTGCCAGGAGAAAGGAGGGGATTGAATGTTCAAGCCTCCTACACTGTGTGCCGCCATTTTTTGAGCAAATACACAGTGTAGTAGGCTTACATACAGTGGTTATAATACATAAACATGACTTACCTGCTCCTGCCGCCGCCTCTCCCTCCGGTCCGTCTGCACCCTCCACTTGCTTCTGAACACATGCCCGGAAGCCGCAACCGGAAGTAGTCATCTTACTGTCCGGCCGCGGCTTCCGGTCCACAAGAAAATGGCGCCGGATGTCGCTCGGCCGAAGACCTTCCATTTGGACTGTGTGGGAGCGGCGCATGCGCCGTTCCCACACAGACGGCGTACAGCATAGTGAATGGAACGGCTCCCGTTCGCATTCTCTATGGGGCTGTATGTGCCGTATTCCATGTCTGTATGTGTCGTTAATCGACACATACAGAGATGAAAAAAAAAATGGCAACCCCAATAGAGAAGAAAAAGTTTGAAAAAAAAAGTAAAACACAAACACACAAATAAATAAACTTTTTTTTAGTAAAACACTAAAAGCAAATTTATCTAAAAAATTTTTTTTCGCGACACCCATCCTTTAAAGAGGCTCTGTCACCAGATTTTGCAACCCCTATCTGCTATTGCAGCAGATAGGCGCTGCAATGTAGATTACAGTAACGTTTTTATTTTTAAAAAACGATCATTTTTGGCCAAGTTATGACCATTTTTGTAGTTATGCAAATGAGGCTTGCAAAAGTCCAAGTGGGTGTGTTTAAAAGTAAAAGTCCAAGTGGGCGTGTATTATATGCGTACATCGGGGCGTTTTTACTACTTTTACTAGCTGGGCGTTCTGAAGAGAAGTATCATCCACTTCTCTTCAGAACGCCCAGCTTCTGCCAGATTACGCTGTGACGTCACTCACAGGTCCTGCATCGTGTCAGACGAGCGAGGACACATCGGCACCAGAGGCTACAGTTGATTCTGCAGCAGCATCAGCGTTTGCAGGTAAGTAGCTACATCGACTTACCTGCTAACGCCGATGCTTTTAAAAATAAAAATGTTACTGTAATCTACATTGCAGCGCCTATCTGCTGCAATAGCAGATAGGGGTTGCAAAATCTGGTGACAGAGCCTCTTTAACTCCTTAACGCCGAAGGACGGATATATCCGTCCTCAGCAGCTGCTAGTTCGCGCAGGAGGACGGATATATCCGTCCTGTGATCGCGCGGGTACTGACAGCGTACCCATGGGATCAGCGGCAGGAGCACGGCTGTTATACACAGCCTGGCTCCTGCTGCAACTGCCGGAATCGAAGCACGCTCCGATTCCGGCAGTTTAACCCATTAAATGCCGCTGTCAATAGTGACAGCGGCATCTAATGTGTTTGACAGAGGGAGGGAGCTCCCTCTGTCACCTGATCGGTGCCCCCGCAAACAAATCGGGGGTTGCCGTCGGGTTTCCATGACAGCCGGGGGTCTAACAAAGACCCCCAGGTCTGTCTTCAGCATCTGCCTGTTAGGCGATGCCGGAGGCATGACCTAATAGGTTGCCTGTCAGTTTTACACTGACAGGCAATAATGCTTCGGTATACTAAGTATACCAAAGCATTATATATGCGATCAACAGATCGCATAGTGAAGTGTCCTGATGGGACTTAAAAAAAAAAGAAAACGCAAACAACAACGGCAAAATTCTCTCTTTTCTCCCATTCTCCCCATAAAAAATAAAATAAAAGTTAATCTATAAGTCCTATGTACCCCAAAATAGTACTAATGAAAACTACACATTGTCCCGCAAAAATCAAGCCCACATACGGCCACATAGACGGAAAAATAAAAACGTTACGGCTCTTGGAATGCGGCGATACAAAAACAAGTAGTTTTTTTCTAAAAGGCTTTTTATTGTGCAAACATAGGAAAAACATATAAAACCTTTACATATTTGGTATCCCCGTAATCGTGCCGACCCATAGAATAAAGTTAACATGTTATTTATGCTGCATAGTAAACGGCGTAAATTTATAATGTGAAAATTAATGCTGGAATAGCTGCTTATTTTCAATTCTCTCCTAAAATAAAGTTAATAAAAGTTAATCAATACATTATAAGCATCTAAAAATGGTACAATTACAAAATACAACTCGTCCCGCAAAAAACAAGCCCTCATACGGCTATGTCGACGGAATAAAAAAAAAGTTACGACTCTTGGAATGCGACCGTGAAAAAACAAAAAATAATCCTTGGTCATTAACGTGCAAAATGGCCCGGTCATTAAGGGGTTAAGCATATTCTTTTTCTCTCATTTGTTTTTATTCTCTGTGTATACATATATAAATATATATATATATATATATATATATATATATATATTTTTTTTTTTTTTTTTTTTCTATTATCTGTACATGAGTATGGGCCAGCCATTTTGCCTGAGCTGCTGCACTGAGCTGTAAGTAGCAGTTCAAAGATTTGCTTTACAGCAAGCCACATGGACACAGGAAACTGGAGTCTGGATATGAATTGTTGACTTCTAAGGGCCCATTCACTCGAACTTGAATCTCGTCCCTGGGATGTGCGTTGAAACAACCCACAGCACATGGCCCCATTGATTTCAATGGGGCTATTCACGCATGTGCGAGTTTTCATGTAGCGAGAATCCGTTGCGTGAAACTCACTGCATATCCTATATTGGTGTGTTTTCACGCTCCTACGCGCCCATTAAAGTCAATGGGTGCGTGAAAAGCACGCACAGCACACGGATGCACATCCACGTGCAGTGCGTGATTTGCGCATCAATTCCTTTGAAAAAAAAAAGAAGTGCTTTGCGAGTGCGTGAAAAGTGCAAAATCTGTCACGCTCATGTGAATGTAGCCTGAGGGTATGTTCACACGCCCTATTTACGGACGTAATTCAGGCGTTTTAACCTCGAATTACGTCCGAAAATACGGCACCAAAGCGTCGGCAAACATCTGCCTATTCATTTGAATGGGCTTTACGATGTTCTGTGCCGACGGTCATTTTTTTTACGTGCCGCTGTCAAAAGACGGCACGTAAAAAAGACGCCCGCGTCAAAGTAGTGCCTGTCACTTCTTGAGACGTAATTGGAGCCGTTTTCCATTGACACCATGGAAAAACAGCTCCAATTACATCCGTAATGGACGCAGCGAAAAGCGCCTGTACTTGCCATTACGTCTGAAATTCCGGAGCTGTTTTCTCCTGAAAACAGCTCCGTAATTTGAGCCGTAACAGAGGCTGCCGTGTGAACATACCCATAGACTCCAATGAAAACAGCTCCAAAAACGGCCGTAAAAAAACGCTGCGAGAACGCAGCGAAAAACGTGAGTTGCTCAAAAAACGTCTAAGGGTATGTGCACACGCTAGCTGTCATTTACGGCTGAAATGACAGACTGTTTTCAGAAGAAAACAGCTGCGTGGTTTCAGCCGTAAATGCTCCTCCTCGTAATATACGAGGCGTCTGTGAGGCTCGTATATCTTGAGCTGCTCTTCATTGAGTTCAATGAAGAACAGCTCAAATTACGTTGCAAAGAAGTGTCCTGCACTTCTTTGCCGAGGCAGTCAATTTACGCGTCGTCGTTTGACAGCTGTCAAACGACGACGCGTAAATGACAGGTCGTCTGCACAGTACGTCGGCAAACCCATTCAAATGAATGGGCAGATGTTTGCCGACGTATTGTAGCCCTATTTTCAGGCGTAAAACGAGGCATAATACACCTCGTTTACGCCTGAAAATAGGTCGTGTGAACCCAGCCTGAAAATCAGGGGCTGTTTTCCCTCAGCTCCGTATTTTCAGACGTTTTTTGTTAAGCGTGTGAACATACCCTAACTTGTGCTTCTTGCACAGTACATGTGTAGGAATGCTCTTAGACAGAGAACCTGTGTTTCACTAGTGCTGTGGCCTCTTTCTATCTAGCATGGCCCTATTGTGCAGGGGTCTATGGCCAACCCTGTTGTGAAAAAATTGCTTGCTGCATGAAAGACGTAGCTGCAGCTGCCTCTCTCTCTTGTGCTACATTAATGTTATGCCTAATTAAAAGCACAACTAACCCTTAAAAGTGGTGTTCCTGCGAAATGAAATCAATGGAGAGGAGGCAGAGCATGCAATCGGCTCTTTCCATTGAGGACTACGGGAGTTAAAGGACGAGTGTCGCAAAAAAATTTTTTTTTATATCAATTTGCTTTTAGTGTTTTATTAAAAAAATTGTTATTTATTTGTGTGTTTGTGTTTTACTTTTCTTTATTTTGTAACTTTTTCTTGTCTATGGGGGCTGCCATTTTTTTTTCCATCTCTGTATGTGTCGATTAATGACACATGCAGACATGGAATACGGCACATACAGCCCCATAGTGAATGCGAACTGGGCCCGTTCCATCCACTATGCTGTACGCCGTCTGTGTGGGAACGGCGCATGCGTCGCTCCCACACAGTCCAAATTGAAGGTCTTCGGCCGAGCGACGTCCGGCGCCATTTTCTTGTGGACCGGAAGCCGCGGCCGGACAGTAAGATTACTACTTCCGGTCGCGGCTTCCGGGCATGTTTCAGAAGCAAGTGGAGGGAGCAGACGGACCGGAGGGAGAGGCGGCGGCAGGAGCAGGTAAGTCATGTTTATGTATTATAACCACTGTATGTAAGCCTACTACACTGTGTATTCGCTCAAAAAATGGCGGCACACAGTGTAGGAGGCTTGAACATTCAATCCCCTCCTTTCTCCTGGCACTAGCCAGGATAAGGGAGGGGGGATTCTGTGAGCTCACTAGAGTGTGTGTGTTTACACCAAATTTGCAGCATAAAGCAATGTGGTTGCTTTATCACATGCCAATACTGCAATTTTGGGAATTGCTCCATCAAGTGACCAGCACTGGGAAATGTTATAAATTAGAATCTAATTTATAATATTTCCTGACTCGTGAAAAAATGTAAAAAATTAGAACAATGTTTAATCACATATACACTAACTGCTTAACTAAAAAAAAAAAAAAAGTTTCGTTTTTGCACTTGGAGCGGAGGGAGCAGACGGAGCGGACGGACCGGAGTCAGCAGCGGCGGCAGGAGCAGGTAAGTTAGGTCTGTGTATGTACGTGTTTTAGTGTGTGATTACTACTCTATGTAAACCTACAACACTGTGTCTTCGCTCAAAAAATGGCGACACACAGTGTAGTAGGTTTGACCGTTCAATCCCCTCCTTTCTCCTGGCACTAGCCAGGATACAGGAGGGGGGATTCTGTGAGCTCACTAGAGCGAGTGTGTATTCTCAAATTTTGCAGCATAAAGCAATGTGGTTGCTTTACCACATGCCAATGCTGCAATTTTGGGAATTGCTCCATCTAGTGACCAGCACTGGGAAATGTTATAAATTAGAATCTAATTTATAATATTTCCTGACTCGTGAAAAAATTAAAAAAATTAGAACAATGTTTAATCACATATACACTAACTGCTTAACTAAAAAAAAAAAAAAGTTTAGTTTTTGCATCGCCGCATTTCAAGATCCGTAACTTTTCTATTTTTCCATCGATGTAGCCGTATGAGGGCTTGTTTTTTGCGGGACAAGGTGATGTTTTCATTGGTACAATTTTGGGGTACATTGGACTTATTGATTAACTTTTATTTGATTTTTGGGGGGGAAATGGAAAAAATAAGGAATTTTGCCGTTGTTTTTTTTTGTACGACGTTGACCCGGCAGTTTAATATGTTTACTTAATTGTTCATGCTCCTTGCCAAGGCGAATAAAATGGTGGGGACTTCTAACACCAGCAGTTGCTTGCGCCAAGCGTCTACAAGAAACACGGCCCATAGGCATAATTCTACAGGCAAAATTGAGTTTTCCCAATAAAGATTGCAGGAGCCGCAGGGTGATTTTTGTTTTCACCAGAGCCTCCTGCACCGTCGCCCGCAGATCAACAAGTTTTGCCTCCGGCAACCTACATTCCATTGCCTGGGAATCAATTTCAATTCCCAAAAAACAGAGCGTCGTGGTTGGTCCCTCCGTTTTTTCAAACGCCAACGGAACCCCAAAGTCATCAAAAACATCAATCACAGCCTGCAGCAATATTGCACACGACGGCCGAGCCGCAGGGCCCACACAAAAGAAGTCATCCAAATAATGAATCACTGCTTTAGAGCCTGCTCGTTCACGGACCACCCACTCCAAAAACGTGCTGAAGGCTTCGAAATAGGCACAAGAAATAGAGCACCCCATAGGGAGGCACCTATCAATATAAAAAAGGCCATCAAACGAGCACCCCAGCAAGTGCATGGATTCTGGGTGCACTGGCAAATGGCGAAACGCAGACTCCACATCCAACTTAACCATCAGCGCCCCCTGCCCCGCCGTCCTAACCAAACGAACCGCCTCATCAAATGACGTATATGAAACCAGCGTCAAAGACTCATCAATATCATCATTCACCGAAGAGCCCTTCGGATAAGATAAATGATGTATAAGCCAAAATTTTCCCGCCTCCTTCTTGGGGACAACCCCCAGCGGGGAGACACGCAAATTGGAAATAGGAACATTAGAAAAGGGGCCTAACATTCTACCCAACAAAACTTCCTTCTGCAACTTGTCTCGTACCACTTCTGGATGATCCCACACCGAACGCAGATTATTAGCCATCAAAACTCCCACCCCCGGGTAGAACGGAAACCTAAATCCATCCCCAAAACCGTTCAATAACAGCGCCTTCTCACTGTCGGGTACCTCTTTAGCCAAGGCGTCAAAGCGTCGAGGTTCAATGGACTCACCCCCTTTAGCAGGACCATCCCCAGGCTTTGTCGTGCCTCCTCGTGCCCGCTTAAAACACTTGAAGACGGGGTGGTTACCACCCCCACACTCGGCACATTCGTGTCTATAGACACAATTAGTTCCCCATTTACAGGTGCTCTCGTTGTAGAGCCAGCAGACCCCTTTTTTAAAACTCCCCGACGAACCCGCTGATCTAGACCCGCCGGGTTAGGACTGAAAGGGGTTATGCAAACCCGCGACTTCAACACGACCCCCCTGACCAGCCCCCTTTGGTGTAGTCATAAGGCGCATCCAAAGGCTTATGTCCTTATGATCCCACCGCAGGGATGACTGAACCGCCATACGCTGACGAAACTGGTCGTCATTTTTAAGCCAAGCAGTTCCCCCATACGTTCTATAAGCCTCCCAAATAGAATCCAAGTAACAAAATAAACCGGAACAATATTCTGGACATTTCTCCCCTATAACGCTAGCCATGATGGAAAAAGCTTGCAGCCAATTCCCAAATGTGCGCGGAATCAGCCTATACCGTCTCCTCTCTTCATCTTCCTCCTTACGATGTTCCTTGCCCTTTTCCCACCGTTCCACACTAAATCGCTCCAACGGCAATAAAGTAAAAATATCCAAATTCTCCCTTTTCCAAATCTTTTCACGGAGCTCTGGCTTTAAGTGGGCCCCTAATGGCCCCTCAAAGCAAATGTACATGCTCGCCTTTGCAGTATCTGAAACTGGTAAGGACTTATTAGCCCCATCCACCTTCTCCGTCTGAACCCCGGCATCTAAAGCGTTAAAAGACGAAGAGCCTGTCTCCACACTCTCAGTATTCTCCCTACGAGAACCCCCCTCTAACTGTCCCTGCGCTGACCAAGCTCCAACGGGACCTATTAGCTGTGACCCACGAGAAGTATCAACTGAAGCTAACAACTGACGTAACCCATCTAACAAATTTCCCAAAACTCCACTCATGACTGACAAATCCCCCGTAGAACCGCAACCTACAGGTACTTGCCCCACTAGACTATTCTCATTACTAAAATTACTGCCCGCGTGTATGGTGTGTAAACGCTGTGACTCACCATTAGGCTGCCCGTCGCCAGACACTAACGGGGCCGTTCGTCCTGAATCCACCGAAGCCGTCTCCTGACCGTGCATCCTAGGCACCCCGAGTGCCCGCCGCAAAGCATCGGCCGCTTCTACACCGGACTCCCGTCCCGACGACACCTGGAACGGCAAATAAACAGAAGAAACACCTGCCACCTGGCCAACGTCACCCTCAGGAGGCGCTGGATGCTGCAAATTTTGTACATGCTCAGCAGTCGGTGCAGACCTACCACTACCGCCGCTATAACGAAAATGGCCAGGAGGTGGCGCAGGCCTGCCATTACCGATGTAATAATTTTCCTGAACAGCAGGTGGCGCCAGCCTACCACCGACACTGGGATGTTCAGAACGGCCACAAGATGGCGCCAAATCACCCATGCTAAAGGGTGTACTATGCACACTGGCCCCTGACCCAGCAGATGGCGCTCTAGCAGTGCTGAAGGCACTCACCGTGACAGCCGCAGAGTCTTGGCTTGCCTCCGGCCCCACAGAAGAACTCCTGACAGGCTCCCTGAACGAGCCTGCCACACTGGAAAGGAGGGGGACTGCTCCCCGCCGCTGCACCACCGATGAAGACCGCTTCCCTCGACGTCCATCTCCACGTCGCTCCACCGGCACACGGACTGTGCTGCGCTGACCTCGACTGGACACCCGGCGAACCGCAACTCGGCCTCTCATTCCAGGCGTCTCCACTGCTGCCGCCGCACCCGACGCCGACCTGGATCCAACCCCCGACACCGGAACAACGCCATCGCCGCCAGCCACCGGAACTGCCACAACAGGGACCATCACCGCGGAAAAAGGTAAGGGGGGAGTCACACTCCTCCGTCTGCGCCAGTGGGCTGGGGAAGCAGAGGGGCTCAAGCGTTCAGGTGGCCGGGAACGCCGGGCGCTTGGGGGACGCCCCGCCGGGGAGCCTGCTAAAGCCCCCAGCTGCTCCTGGACCCACTCCAGCCCCTTATCAGCAGCCTGTTCTCTAACCCTAGCAGTTAACTGCTCTAAACCCTCCATAACTCTAGGCCATAAAACTACCAAGGAAACTGCTACCCTGACACTGGCTGCCCACACCTATTCTTAACAAAATTTTTCAAGTCATAAAATGGCTTCCCTGCTTATCCCACTATATATACATCAGACCTACCACTATCGCTGCTATAACGAAAATGGCCAGGAGGTGGCGCAGGCCTGCCACCACCGATGTAATAATTTTCCTGAACAGCAGGTGGCGCCGGCCTACCACCGACACTGCAATGTTCAGAACGGCCACAAGATGGTGCCAAATCACCCATGCTAAAGGGTGTACTATGCACACTGGCCCCTGACCCAGCAGATGGCGCTCTAGCAGCGCTGAAGGCACTCACCGTGACAGCCGCAGAGTCCTGGCTTGCCTCCGGCCCCACAGAAGAACTCCTGACAGGCTCCCTGAACGAGCCTGCCGCACTGGAAAGGAGGGGGACTGCTCCCTGCCGCTGCACCACCGATGAAGACCGCTTCCCTCGACGTCCATCTCCACGTCGCTCCACCGGCACACAGACTGTGCTGCGCTGACCTCGACTTGACACCCGGCCAACCGCACCTCGGCCTCTCACTCCAGGCGTCTCCACTGCTGCCGCCGCACCCGACACCGACCTGGATCCAACCCCCGACACCGGAACAACGCCATCGCCGCCAGCCACCGGAACTGCCACAACAGGGACCATCACCGCGGAAACAGGTAAGGGGGGAGTCACACTCCTCCGTCTGCGCCGGGGGGCCGGGGAAGCAGAGGGGCTCAAGCGTTCAGGTGGCCGGGAACGCCGGGCCCTGGGGGGACGCCCCGCCGGGGAGCCTGCTAAAGCCCCCAGCTGCTCCTGGACCCACTCCAGCCCCTTATCAGCAGCCTGTTCTCTAACCCCAGCAGTTAACTGCTCTAAACCCTCCATAACTCTAGGCCCTAAAACTACCAAGGAAACTGCTACCCTGACACTGGCTGCCCACACCTATTCTTAACAAAAATTTTCAAGTCATAAAATGGCTTCCCTGCTTATCCCACTATATATACATCCACTTAACTCCACCCCCAATGCTCACAATCCCCTAGCACAATTCCTAACTCAAACCCACCCACCAACCTATTACCAAAATACCCCTCTAAATGACCCCTTGCAGGCCCAGACCCGTCATGACCGCCCTCTGCCCAGCTCTGCTTAGCTCTGGGCTCACAGATGTGATGCCTCATGGAATTGTCATTTGCCGAATTGCTGATGGTGCGAATATATCATTGTGTATAATTTGCAACTTTCCAGCCTGCCAAGCGCATTGTATGGAGCATGTTTGCCAAGGCAGGGGTGTAACTAAGAAACACTGGGCCCTATAGCAAACTGTTGACAGCCCCCCTCCCCTGGGTGCCACACATAGCCCCCCTTGTAGATAGTGCCCCCTGTAGATTGTACCATACAGCCACCCCTGTAGATTGTGCCATACAGCCCCCTGTAGACAGTGCTTAACAGCTCCCCTGTAGTGTCACACCCCTTGTAGATAGTGACCCCTCCCCCTTTGTAGACCGAGGCCATACAGCCCTCTGTAGATAGTGCCCCCACCTCCTTCTTGTAGATAGTGCTGTACAGTCACCCCTGTAGATAGTGCCCCCTCCTCCCCTTGTAGATAGCACCCCCACATCCCCATTGTAGACAGCGCTATACAGCCCCCCTGTAGATAGCGCCATAAAGCCCCCCTGTAGAGAATGTCATACAGCCCCCCCCCTGTAGATAGCACCCCCAAACAAATAAAACAAAAAATAATTATACTCACCTAGAAAACCGTTCCCACGATGAACGGAGCTGCTCCAAAGCATCAACGCCAACAGGATCCTTGCGGAGGGCGGCGTGATACAGTGACGTCTGCACGTGGCCTGTAGCCTAGTAAATGGCAGAGCAGGGACATGCCTCTCTGCCATAGTGTTCAATAATATCTATTTAGATACTATTGAGTGTGGCATAGCGGCTGCTAGCCGCGGCTCCGGCAATGCTGCGGGCCACGAAGCAGCCGCTATGGCTGCTACAGCGGTAGTTACGTCACTGTGCCAAGGCATATATGGACTTAGGTTTTTAGGAAGATCTGAGTATTAACTAAAGAAAAAATAAGTATTTCTTAAATTTATTTTCAAAGGCTATTTTTCTACAATTGTGTAGGCTTTAAATGGCAAAGTTTATCACTTATTTGGGAATTAGGTTAGATTCACTCGAGCGTTTCCGTTTTGCGCCTGCAAAAAAGGGACACTTTTTCATGCGTTGCAGTTCAGTGTGTCATCAGTGTTTGTTCCGTGTGGCATCAGTTGTTGATGTCAGTGTTGTGCACATTTCTTTATTTATTTATTTTCTCTGCATTTCAAGGAACTGGTGCGTGAATCACGGAAAGCCCACGGATGTGCGTTTGTGTGCTGTCCGTGATTTTCACGCACCCATTGACTTCAATGGGTGAGTGATAAGCAAAAAACGCACAAGAATAGGACATGCAGTGAGTTTCACGCAACGGAAACACGCTGCATGAAAAACACTGCATGTCTGAATGGCCCCAGTGAATTGCATAGGTCCGTGTGACGGTTGTTGTTCTAACGTTCAACGTTCATGTGAATAATGCCTTAGGCTGCAGGCTAGATAACTGTGAAACTAAGATTTAAAAAAAATAATAATTCATGCCATCCGGATAAAGTACTTGACTACAAAGTGCTAAACCTCACAACATTTTATGTCAAGTGTTTCCTGCCAACGTGTCAAGTGTTTCCTCTCCTGGATCCAATTCTGGTGCAGATTTTATTGCAGAAAGCACCCCATTCAAATTAATGTAAGGCTGGGTTCACACGACCTATTTTCAGACGTAAACGAGGCGTATTATGCCTCGTTTTACGTCTGAAAATAGGGCTACAATACGTCGGCAAACATTTGCCCATTCATTTGAATGGGTTTGCCGACGTACTGTGCAGACGACCTGTCATTTACGCATCGTCGTTTGACAGCTGTCAAACGATGACGCGCAAAAATACAGCCTCGTCAAAAGAAGTGCAGGACACTTCTTTCAGACGTAATTTGAGCCGTACTTCATTGAACTCAATGAAGAGCAGCTCAAAATTTACGGCTGTCAGAGAAGCCTCGCAAAATGCGAGGAGGAGGAATTACGACTGAAACAAGGCAGCTGTTTTCTCCTGAAAACAGTCTGTCATTTCAGCCGTAAAAGCCTCTCATCGTGTGCACATACCCTAACTGATTTTCAGTCGCAGAAATGTCTGCAACAAAATCTGCCATGTGTGCAGGGGGCCCAAAGGGTCGGGCATTGACTTACAGGGTAGCCACCTATAGGTGGCACCAGAGGGACCGTTTTCTTCTAGAGGAGAGCTATTTTGCATTCCATCACACACAGCACTTTAGGTGTCTCTGGCCTTCCTTAATATATTTATTCTGTTAATGTTCCGTTCTTGGTTTTGGCTTAATAATTCTGGCCAAATCTGCACTGTGGGAACATACACTAAGGCCGGGTTTACATGTAGCATAAACGCTGCAGAATTCTGTGTGGAAATTCTGCAGCATTTACAGTAGCAGCAAATAAACATTAATAAATTGACCTGCGCTGCAAAAATCGCAACTGAGGAAAAAAACCAACATACTTAATCAGAACTCTCTCCTTTTTCCTGCAGTCTGGCCTTCTGTGATGATATAGAAGAGGCTGGACGGCAGCACGGAGGGCTTAAGGGGAAGCCTCCATGACTGCCATAGAAGGGAAGAGAACCAATAGGGGAAGAGGTAGTTGGGAGAGGGGAGGGGACGGGGGGAGTTATCTGTTCTTCCCGCTGTTTTCGGCATTGAGCCGGAAGCAGCGGGAGGAACAACAGGTAGCTAGCTGAGCTGAGAGAGAATGTGGTGAGAGAGCTTGCCGTTCACTTACCTCCCACTGCAGTAGTAGTATGTCTTCCCCGGCCGCATTGCTCGAGCAGCTGCAGGCTGCAGCGGTGTTCCATGATCCGGGCTGGCTGGAGGAAACAGTTGCAGCGCTAGCCCGGATCCCTCAGGCAGGCCCGTCGCGCTCTTTGTCGGCAGCCGGCAGAGAGGCGCCCCCTTCCCCCACCCTTTTCACGGACGTTAATGTCACCACAGCAGGGGAGAGATAATCCCCGCGGCCCCTGCTACAATAAAGCAGGTGGCGTCGTCGGGAGCGGTGACTCAGGCCAGGTCACCACGCCGCTCCCGGCGGTCCCGTTCACCAGAGCGTCTGAGCCCAGACATGGCCCCGCGGGCTCGGCGTCGCAGGGGGAGCCCTTCTAAGGACGCTGCAGGCCAGGTTGCTGGGATGGGCGCCTCTTCCCAGGGCCTGCGTCCTGGCAGGAATCCCCAGCCGCGACGGGGCTTGGCGGCTAACAGGGAGTCGCAGGCCAGGCTCCCGATCACACCCCCGCCTTCAACCGCAGTATGCAGTGTGCAATCCACGGCCGCCCCGCATGGTGATGTACCGGCCAGGGGGCAGGCTTCCTCGAGATCGTCGGGGAGGACGACAAGATCAACGCCGACGTCGAGGCAACAAGTTCGGTCGGAGGTTTGGATCCCTTCAGTCGGGCGGCAGGTGGCCGGCCCCTCGGTCAGCATGTCGGGGTCCCCATGTGGTAGATGTCGGTGTGAGAACCAGTCAGCACCAAGAGAAGATTTGGAAGATGGAGAGCTGGATGAGACGCAGCGCGGTCAGGATTTAACTCCAACGTTACCGTATCCAGCAATTTTCATGTCGGGTTGTGAGGGGGGGTTAGCAAGCGCGGAAGTTGCGGCTGTCGATAGTGGTGTAGTCGGGCGCGATGGCTTAGCTGATTTGGTGGGTTGTTTGCGCGAGTTAGTGGGGCGTTTAGATAGGGCAGCGGCCCCTGTAGTTCCTGTGGTGTCCCCGGCGGTGGTATGGGAAGGTCAGCGTGATGTATTGCCGCGGTCCGTGGGTAGTAATGTTGCGGGGGTGTCAAGAGAAGCGGTAGCGGTGTCGGTTCAAACTGAGGCGCAGAAGGATGGGGATAGAATTAGGCTTGATGATCGCGCACGGGGGGAGGTGTATGTCTGTTTTGAAGGTCCGTTAGGTGCTCACTTGAAGCAGGAGGTGAGGGACCGTATTTGGAAAGATGAATATGTGGAGATATTTTCTCTTCTGCCGCTTGCAAAGTTCAATTTGGATAAAAGCAAGCGGGATGAGAGTAAAAAAGAGGAGGAGGAACGCCGGCGGTATAGGCTTATTCCGCAGACGTTCGTGAACTGGTCGCAAGCTTTCGCTATTCTGGCGAGCGTGATCGGAGAAAAGGAGCCGGAAAACTGCTCGGCGTTGTTCTGTTATTTCGATGCCATTGGAGAGGCGTATAGGGCGTATGGTGGGCAGGCGTGGTTGAGGTATGATGAGCAATTTCGGCAGCGAAAAGCGGTTCGGCCGGCGATCCGGTGGGATCAAAAAGATATTGCGCTGTGGTTAAGGGTTACGGCCCCAGTTAAGCAGTTTTTTCCCGGGAGCGTTGGCCAAGTAGGTCAGTCGGGTCAGTCCGGACAGGGTTCCGGTTCAAAGCTGGGTTTCTGCTGGCAGTTCAATGAGGGCCAGTGTAAGTTCGGGGCCTCATGCAAATTTAAACATGTCTGTTCGGAGTGTAACGGGTCCTCTCATGGGGCTGCAAAATGTATGCGGAAAGGGAAACGGTCAGGTCCTCATTCCTCCTCCGCTGGTCAAGGGTCGGTCTCCGGTGAGTGTGGAAAGAATGGCACCGTATCTAGCTGAATATCCGGATAGGGCTGCAGCCAAGTTCATTTTGGAGGGGTTTTCGTTTGGTTTTGTTATTCCCCCTCCTCCGTATGAGGTGCCGGTTACGCGGCATAATCTTAAGTCGGCTTATTTGCACTCGACGGTGGTTTCAGAAAAACTGTTAAAAGAAGTTTCTTTGGGGCGCATGGCTGGTCCTTTTGTCGAGCCTCCGGTTGTGGATTTGGTTGTATCCCCCTTGGGAATCGTGCCGAAGCGGGAGCCCCATAAATTCCATTTGATTCACCATTTGTCGTTTCCCAGGGGAGCGTCGGTTAATGAGTGGATAGATCATGATTTATGCTCGGTGGTTTACATGTCATTTGACAGAGCGGTGGCGTTGGTGCGAGGGGCGGGACAAGGGGCGTTGCTGGCAAAAACAGACATTGAGGCGGCTTTTCGTTTGCTGCCTGTACATCCAGAAAGCCAACGGCTGTTGGGTTGCTTCTGGAACGGGGGGTTTTACGTCGACAGGTGTCTTCCAATGGGGTGTTCTCTTTCATGCGCATACTTTGAAGCGTTTAGTAGTTTCGTAGAATGGGTGACGAAGGGTGTAGCGGGGGTGGACTCGTTGATACACTATCTGGATGACTTTTTGTGTGTTGGCCCTAGCGGTTCTTCGGTTTGTGGTAACCTATTGTATTGCTTGCAGAAGGTTGCGTCGGATTTCGGAATTCCGTTGGCACCGGAAAAAACTGAGGGCCCAGTTTCCACCATCTGTTTTTTAGGGATCGCGATTGATTCAGTCGCTATGGAGTGCAGGCTGCCTGAGGATAAATTACGTCCATTGAGGCAGGAGGTGAGGCGGGCCTGCCGACTAAAAAAGATCACGTTGCGGGAACTCCAGTCGCTGCTGGGGAAGTTGAACTTTGCCTGTAGGATTATGCCAATGGGCGACGGCGGGTATCAGGGCTTCCCATCATTTTGTGAGGCTTGGTGGGGAACACAAGGCAGACCTGCAGGTATGGGATGAGTTCCTTGGGCAGTATAATGGTAGATTGTTGTGGATGTCCCCGGTGCAAGAAATGAGTGACGTGGAGTTGTTTACAGATGCGGCAGGGTCCGGGGGTTTTGACGCATATGCGGGGGGTCAATGGTGTGCGGGGAACTGGCCAGACAGCTGGGTGAGCAGTGGGCTGACGCGAAATCTGGCCCTGCTCGAGCTGTTTCCCATCGTGGTTGCAGCGACCATTTGGGGGGACAGGCTCAGGGATAAAAAGGTTTGTTTTCATTGTGATAACATGGGAGTGGTGTTAGCAATTAACAACTTATCGGCATCATCTCCACCGGTGGTTCAGGTGCTGCGTCATCTAGTGTTGTTGTGCTTGTCGCTAAACGCGTGGGTGGTGGCGGTGCATGTGCCAGGGGTGTCCAACTGTATTGCTGATGCTCTTTCTCGCTCACAGTGGGATCGCTTTCGTCAATTGGCACAGGGAGCGGATGCGTCCGGCTTGGCGTGCCCGGAACATCTCTGGGAGCTGGTTTCGGTCCCTTGGAAGGGTTGATTGAGCGGTCGCTGGCTAAGGCGACTTGGAACGCTTATTCGGCTTGTTGGCAGCAATGGGAGGATTGGGTAAGAGTATTGGGCAACGTCTGTACGGAGCAAGACAGGTTGGTGGCATTGTTGTATTGGTTGGGTGATGCTTGGGAGGCGGGGTTTTCGCTGGCTAAGGTGAATCGTTTCGTGGCAGGTCTGGCGTTCGGTCTCAAATTACGGGGTTTCCATGATGTATCCAAGCATTTTCTAGTGAAGCAGGCGTTGAAAGGATTGCGGAGAGGCAGGGCCGAAGCGGATCAGAGGCGACCGGTGTCTTTTGCCCTCCTTGGTTCACTGGGCGCATCGCTGGGGGCTGTTTGCAAGTCACCTTATGAGGTAGAGTTGTTTAGGTTGGTTTTTTCCCTCGCGTTTTTTGGGGCGCTCCGAATTGGGGAGTTGGTCTCTCCTAGTAAGGCTAAGGCTGGGGGGTTGCTACAGGCGGATGTTGGTCTTTATCGGGATAGACTCGAGTTGTTGGTGCGGCGGTCTAAGACTGATCAGTTGGGTCGCGGTAAGCGGATAGTGTTGTTTGCTCTCCCTGGATCAATGATGTGTCCGGTCGCTTGCATGGGTGCGTTCAGGCCGGTGGGAGTGGTGCCGGAGGCGCCATTGCTCCGTCATGAGAATGGCGTGTTTTTGTCTAAGTATCAATTTGATGCAATATTCAAAAAATGCTTGGCTGTGGTTGGGGTGGGGGACGGGTGCTACTCGTCTCACTCGTTCAGAATTGGCGAGGCTACGGAAGCTGGGCGTTGGGGATTGGATGACGAGGGCGTGCGGCGGATTGGCCGCTGGGAGTCCAATAGGTTTAGGTCTTACGTGCGCCCTCATTTGTTATGATTTGTATGTTGTTTCTGATGATATGTGAGTTTCTTGTCCTTTCTTTCAGATCATCGCCCATGTTTGGTCTGGCTGTTAGGACATTCTTTTGTGCACTCGGGGGCACTGCGTGCGGATGTGCGCCCCGATGGCTGCCAGCTTCGCATTCCGCGTCGGGATGCGGTGTTACATTGGTTGGGATTTCGAGGTATGTTATGGAGCCGGGTATTGGCCGAGTTTCAAACATATGCTCGCCTGGATAGAGTCCCGGAGGTTTTGGTGTTACATGTTGGGGGGAATGATCTAGGGGTACGCCCCTTTCGTGAGCTAGTGCGGGATATAAAGCATGATTTGCTGTGTTTGTGGGCGTCTCATCCGTCCTTGATGATTGTTTGGTCGGACATAGTTCCGAGGAAGGCTTGGTGCCTGGCACGGTCGGTGGAAAGGGTCAACAAGGCCCGCATTAAGGTGAATCGGGCGGTGTCACGATTCGTTGCCAAGAATGGGGGCATTTGTGTTCGTCACAGGGATCTGGAGTCCGGGGTTGGGAACTATTGGCGTAGTGATGGGGTGCATTTGACCGAGGTTGGAATTGATCTGTGGAGCTTGGCCTTAGCAGAAGGAATTGAGAGGGCGGTAGTGGTGTGGAGGAACTCACAGGCTTAAGGTAGTCAAGGCCTGTTTCGCTGTGGCGGGGGGAGTCCTTGAGGTTGGTCAGTACAAAATGGTGGGGGGGTCGCATCGGGGGTATGCGTCCCCCAAAACGGTAGATCATTTGAAGACTTCATAGGGTGTTACCCCTTTGAAGTGGTCTTCTGGTGGAAAGTATATCATTTGAAGACTTCATCGGGTGTTATCCCTTTGAAGTGGTCTTCTGGTCGTTGGAGCCATCTGCAGAGGTGAGCGGTGCTTCCGAGCTGGTTTACGGCTGGAGGTAAAGAGTTGGTGGTGGTTTGCAGATGGCTAATTTAAAGGAAAAAGATTCGGTTTTAAAATGGCTTCAAGGACTTCCCCTGCTCTGTTAAAGTATTAAAATATGTTTATGGTTAATTCTGATTCTGACCCATGTTGGGTCATGTGAATTAGAAGTGGAGTTATCCGAATGTTTCGGATTAAATTGCATTTAAATAATGTAAATAAATAAACGGCTGCTGTGGCCAATTTCATATCCAACCTCGGTTGTCACGTGTCGTTATTGGGAGATGGGCAGGAGAAAGGGGTGAACAGGTTCATTAGGTAAAACATGGCATGACTCTACTTAGGCCAGTCATGCATCTCATGTGACCGGTGCAGCCAATCACAGGCTTCAGCGCCACATGGCCTGCAACATCATCAATGGAGGCCGGACTACGCGCAGATAAGATGGAGGGGGTAAGTATGAACTGCTTTTTTTTTTCCATACTGCTGCCTTCCGCAGCGGAAATTCTGTTAGAAAAACCGCACGACAGTGTGGTGCGGTTTTTCGGACGGAAGGTGCTGCAGGCTCCAGGTCGGATACGCTGCGCAGTTTTTACAGTGTATCCGACCCGTGGGAACCCGTCCTTAGGGTGGATTCACACGAGTTAGATTTTGTTGCAGAAAGTTCTGTGACTGACAATCTGTTCCATTCATCTGAAGGGTAAGTGCAAACAGGGCGGGTACGCTGCACAGTTTCGGATCATCATATGGGCGAACCGCACATAATTAAAAAAAAATCAGCATTGCAGTGCGCTAGCACCGCTAATGGGGAGGAGGGGTGGGCGGGCTGTCAGGGAATAGGGGCGCCGCTAATGGGGGGGAAATAAGGCCGCTGCTAATAGGGCGGGCAGGGCCACACCGTCCAGCCTGCTGCCTCTCTGGGGGGGCGGCGGCGCTACTGAAGCCAGCCACCGCAACCCCCTCCTGCACTAATTGTACCTGCGTCTATAGAACGTATGATTTTCTTTTTTTTCCTTAGCTACAATTGTTGCAAAAGTCACAACAATTGACTTTCTGTTCTGGGTTTTGCATCCCCATTGAATTCAAAGGGGGAAAACCCACAACTCAAAATCAACAAAAATGCAGCATAAATTGACAATACGCAGATTTAAATTCCGCACCGCGAGTTAGTTTATTAACGTTCACGCTGCATTTACTCAAACTCATCCACTTTCCTGCTACTGTAAATACTGCAGAATTTCCACACATAATTCCGTTCAGGAAATTCCGCAGTGTTTATGCTACGTGAAAACTCCTGCCTCAGGCCTTGTTCACACAGTGCAGATTTGCTGCAGATTTTGCATGTATTTTCTACAAAACCTGAAAAGTAACCTAAACAAAATAAATATATAAAGGAAGACCTTACAGGTCTTCTGGTTTTGGCTTAAAAAAGATGCATGCAAAATCTGGATCAAATCTCTGTACTGTGTGAACATAGCCTAAGGGTGCATTTAAATGAAACGTTTCTGGCCATGTGGTAAAAAAGACATAAAAAATTTCAGAAAAAAACGCACGCAGTTTAACAGCAAACTGCCGTGATTTGCGATGCGGATTTGCCTGTGCGGTTATATACATGTGAAACACATTTATTTTACAAGTTATACCTGTAAAAACTGCACAGACAAAAACCACATATAAAAACGGGGCAAATTTCAGTAAACCAAAGTGCTTTGTGCCGCAATCATTTTTTAGCATGCGGCCAGACATGTCTCATCTAAATTCTCCCTTAGGCCAAATTCAGACGACTGTAGTATAAGTCCGTGTGACGGCCGTTAAAATAACGGCCTTCACACGGACGCATGTATTTCAATGGGGCCGGTCACACGACCGTTGTTTCACCGGACCGTGTGAAGGGTCTGTTGAAAAATAGAACATGTCCTAATTTCTTCAGTTTTCACGGATCCCTCTATAGACTCAAGTCTATGGGGATCCGTGAAAACATGACCCGCACGGGTTCAAATTGGACGTGAAAAACTGCAGTTTTTCACGTCCGAGTTTCCCCACATTCATCTGAATTTGGCCTTAGGGTATGTTTACATGGGCGGAGTAGCTACGGATTTTCAGCAACCAATTTTATTGCAGAAAATCCAGTTTTAGGCCTCATTTACACGAGCGTAATATACGCGCGTGCGACGCGCGTGCTTTTCACGCGTGTCGTACGTACCTATATTAGTCTATGGGGCAGTGTAGACGATGCGTGAATTTTGCGCAGCGCGAGTGCGTTGCGTAAAACTCACGACAAGTTCTATAATCGTGCGTTTTTCGCGCATCACGCACCCATTGAAGTCAATGAGTGCGTGAAAACCACGCATGCCGCACGGAAGCACTTCCGTGCGAACTGCGTGATTCGCGAAAGAGCTGTCAAAAGGATGAATGTAAACATAAAAGCACCACGTGCTTTTCTGTTTACAAACATCCAAACGGAGTGTCAAATTAGAGATGAGCGTACCGAACTTCACCGGGTTTGGCCGAACTCGTTTTGACCGAACCCGGCAAAAAATGTTCGGGTACGCGACGGCAGGAGACAGTCACTGTCCACGGTGCTGAAAGAGTTAAAATTGTTCAGCACCATGGACAGTGACTTCCGATCACAATATACATATACGTGTAAAAAAAACAAGAGGTTCTGACTTACCGACAACTCCCGGCTTCTTCCTCCAGTCCGACCTCCCGGGATGACAATTCAGTCCAAGTGACAGCTGCAGCCAATCACAGGCCAAGCACAGGCTGCAGCCAATCACAGGCTGCAGCGGTCTCATGGACTGCCGCGTCATCCTGGGAGGTGGGGCCGGATGACAAGAGAGGGACGCGTCACCAAGGCAACGGCCGGGAGACCGGACTGGAGGAAGCAGGAAGTTCATGGTAAGTATGAACGTCTTTTTTTGATTCACAGGTTGGTGTATATTGTGATCGGAACTCACTGTCGAGGGTGCTGAAAGAGTTACTGCCGATCAGTTAGCTCTTTCAGCACCTTGGCCAGTGACGGGCGTCGACTAACCTCATCTCTATGATGGCGGCTGCGCGAAAATCACACAGCCGCGCATCATACACGGATGACACACGGAGCTGTCAAGTGCTGTCAAGACGCAAAACGCACACGCTCGTGTAAATCAGGCCTTACAGTAGGAGCAGATGTAAAAATCTTATCCACATGCTGCAGCATGTCAATTTATGCCGCAGAATCGCTACCCTTTTGTTGCTGGTTTTTCCCAGGTAAAACCGCAACTAATAGCAAATGTTGCGATTTTTGTGATGGAAAACAGGACAGGTCATCAGTATATGATCGTTGGGAGTCCGACACCTGGACCCCGCACCTATCAGCTGTTCCAGCTGCCTCTGGGCACCATTTGTTATGCAATGGCCGTTGTAGGAAGCAGATGGCTCCGTACACTGTATAGTGGCCGTGCTGCAGTACTGCAGCTCTGCTCCTAATTACTTGAATAGGAGCTGTACTGCAGCACAGCCGCTATACTGTAACTGGAGCCATCTGCTTCCAGCACGGACATCCAACTAAACATGTGATCTCTGGTGCAATGCACTGCAATACTTATGTATTGCAGTGAATTGTACTTCTAACCATCTCATTTAAGGAGTTGACCAGGCTGGGGGCTGTTTTTTTTATACTGAGAATCTATCCACATGATAGAAGCAGAGCTGCAGTAACCCAGCACAGCAGCTATACGGTGGTCGGAGCCTTCTGCTTCCAACACCAACCCTGCATAGCTTCTGGTGCCCGTAGGCAGCCGGAACAGCTGATCGGTGCAGGGTCCGGGTGTCGGACCTCCACCAATCATATACTGATGACCTATCCTGTGAATAGATCATCAGTATGAAAAACCGCTCAGTGCTCGGACAACCCCTTTAAGGCTGTAATCACATATAGTGTTTTGTTGCATTTTTTTAGTAGCGTATTTTTCAATGCGTTTTTTTTGTGTGGTCAGATGTTACATTACAGTCGATAGTAAAATAACTATTGAACTACATATAACTGCGTTTTGGTTTGTGCCGTTTTTGAGGCAATATTGTAGTCAGTGCCATTTTTTCCGAATGCAGAATGCATCGGGTATGGTGTTTTTTTCAGGCGTTTTTCCCATAAAGAATGTACAAAATTACACCAAATGAAAAACACCACAAAAAATGACATTAGCAATGCCCTAAAAAAACGCATGTTACATTTTAATAACGCTATGTTTACATTGACAGAAAAATTCAGTGCGTGAAGGAGGCCTAAAGGCTAGGTGGTTGGACATTTGTAATTTGTACCATAGCAATGTACTGTATTTGTGGTGGTTAGTAATTACTATAGCATTTTAATACTATATGCTACCTAACAAGAGTATAATTTATTTTCCTGAAAAAGATATAAAGAAATTACTGGGTTCTAATTTGGCACTCCTAATCAGCCTTTGTCTGCATTTCTACCAGTGCTTTGCTCCAATGTGACTGACTTGGGAGCTTGCAGCTGCTCATAATCCCGGCTGTGCTTGCCAGTCAGGTGCTATAAATATCGCATGGGTTAGTTGGTACGTTTTTTTATTACCCCAGAGTAGCAGGATAAACATCAATACAAGCTGCCTTTGTGTCATTTTCTAACTGTACCAAAGTGCTAAAATGTGAACTAAGCCCAAGTGCCCACATTTCAGAGTCCGTACGACTACCACAACACATGGGACCCCTGAGATTCTACTGAATCGATCTTAGATCACCAGAGAAGGCCCAGGTCAAAATTCATGCTGATTCTTAGACGTTTTCCGCTTTCTCGCTCCCATTGTGTTCAATGGGAAACTGCATCTCCGAAAAAAAAAAGTGACATGTCACTTCTTGACACGGTTTCTGCAGCGTATTCCGCTGCGAAAACAACGTTGGGCAGCCACACGCAGATTATCCCCATTGAATAGACCTAATTTGCATGCAGAAACATGTCTGTACTGCAAAACCGCCGGTCAGCCTCGGATTTGAACTGTGAAATCTCAGCCACGTCAGAAATCTTTTGTGTGAAGTGTGAACAAGGTACTGTAACCGGAGCCATCGATTTCCAGCACGGACATCCCACTAGTGGGTCATCAACGGATTAGCAAACGCTAATTTTCGTAACTCCCGACCATATAGTCAGGAAGTGGCCGGGAAGCAGCGGGAGCAGAAAAAGGTAGAACGGGGTTTAGCGGGCTCTGTTCTAGAGATAGGTGCAGGTCTCAGAGGTGGGACACGTATATATCTGACATTCATTTATGACATATCCTGTGGATATCCAAAGAAGTAGTAGGACAACAGCACACGTCTTCAAATCATCAAAGTGGTTTTATTGTCAAGACATCCACAAACGACAAGCAACGTTTCGACCCATAGTGAGTGAAGGGTCTTTGTCAAGCCTGACAAAGACCCTTCACTCACTATGGGTCGAAACGTTGCTTGTCGTTTGTGGATGTCTTGACAATAAAACCACTTTGATGATTTGAAGACGTGTGCTGTTGTCCTACTACTTCTTTGGATATACATCGTGCTGGAGTGGGTTTGCCTGGCTTGACAGCGTGCACCGCACCATACTCGGGACTAGTGCTGCTTCAAAAATCTCCTTTTTTCTGATATCCTGTGGATATGTCATAAATGTCCCTGATGGAAAAACCCCTTTAAAGTCAGCAATTTAATATGGAAAAATGAGCACTGAGGGCTAGTCCACACGTGGTGTAAATACTGCGGATTTTCCGCAACGTATTGTGTACGTATTATGTACGTACTCCATACAGTAGTAGTGGAGTGGATGAGATTTCAAGAAATGAAATGTGGATCTAAAGCCCGCAACAAACAGTCAAGTCAGTCGTACCTTATACTTACCTCTGACATTCTGCAGGCTGGCCTCCTGGGATGACATTTCATCCCATGTGACCGCTGTAGACAATCACAGGCTGTAGCGGAGGTCATATGGGATTAAACATCATCCCAGGAGGCCGGACTGCAGGAAGGAGGAGGGCGTTCTGGGTAAGTATGATCTTTTTTTATTTCCGTAGTTGCGATTCTTTTCGTGTTCGTCCCTGATTGTCACAATGAAAAAAATTGCCAGCAAAGGTGAATTAACTAAAGCTGGCCATTCTCCTCTAATCTGATGAGTGTTCCAGTTTGTTTTGATGGGAAAGAAACATATACATAGTTCTCTTGATCTGAATGATTTTCTTAACAGACCCATATATGTTGTTCCTCAGATGGGAGTGATTTGTAGTTCAATCATAGTGTTTCCCACTTATGACCTAGAAATATTTTCCAAAAAGTATTCTGAATAATAGGGCAAATTTCCCTTAAGCCAAACTGATAATTTTTTTACAATAGACGTAAGTATTTTTAACCCCTTCCCGACATTGTGTATATATATATATATATATATATATACCGTGTTTCCCCGATAGTAAGACACCCCCGATTGTAAGACGTATCGGGGGTTTCAGGGGGGTCGGCTAATATAAGCCGTACCCCGAAAGTAAGACATATGTCTTACTTTCGGGGAAACACGGGGGTATTGCCGCCTCCTGCCCACTTCCAGATATATCCGTCCTCAGCAGCTGCTAGTTCGCGCAGGAGGACGGATATATCCGTCCTGTGATGGCGCGGGTACTGAGACTGTACCCACGCGATCAGCGGCAGGAGCACGGCTGTTATACACAGCCTGGCTCCTGCTGCAACTGCCGGAATCGAAGCGCGCGCCGATTCCGGCAGTTTAACCCATTAAATGCCGCTGTCAATAGTGACAGCGGCATTTAATGTGTTTGACAGAGGGGGGAGCTCCCTCTTTCACCCGATCGGCGCCCCCGCAAACAAATCGCGGGTCGCCGTCGGGTTTCCATGACAGCCGGGGGTCTAACAAAGACCCCCAGGTCTGCCTTCAGCATCTGCCTGTTAGGCGATGCCGGAGGCATGACCTAATAGGTTGCCTGTCAGTTTTACACTGACAGGCAATAATGCTTCGGTATACTAAGTATACCAAAGCATTATATATGCGATCGGCACATCGCATAGTGAAGTCCCCTGGTGGGACTAAAAAAAAAAATGTAAAACAGTTAAATAAAGTTTGTGAAAAAAAATAAAAAAATAATTCGACTATTTTTTTCCAATATAAGACATACCCCGAAAGTAAGACATAGTGGGGCTTTTGGGGATAAAAAGAAAGTAAGACACTGTCTTACTTTCGGGGAAACACGGTATATATATATATTAGGGTGGCCATTAGCTGTAGGTAATTTTCCGAAAGTTAATATTTTGCTGCTCCCACCCTCTAATCCTGTTCTGATAAACAAAAAAACTGGCTGTGCAAAACTTCAGCTCAATCGGACAACTGCTAGGCGACCCTCAAACGCCTTGAAGATGGAACATAGTATATGCAACGATTACTTCCGTTCAAAAGCAGTTTACTCTTCCCTATCTCGACCATTTTGTTTTTTCTTCTTAGAGAAATTTATGTTGACACATTCAGCAATTGTTTAAAAACATTCTGAATCAACTGTTGCGGCTGCTGCTGCGGTTGTTGCTGATATTTGCTGAATGATGACGGAGGAATATACTGCAATCATATTATTTATTTTGCTACCATATACGCTTTAGATCACTGTTTGCGCATGCGCAGACCTCATCTGGTCACTAGCTGTCTCGAGGGACGCTAGACCGGGCTGGTCATGTGGTTTGTTATCACGTGATCAGCAAGTGGCCATGCGCAATGGGCTTTCTTAGATGCCACAACAGTGATGCTCGTATGGCGTGTTCCTTCAGTGATTTGGGTGAGCGCCATGGTCAAATGTTTTTTCTACGATCTTCATGCTTCTTTGATCGCAGGTGCTGCCTAATGTGAATACTTGATCTGTCATTATACTATGTTTGCACTGCGCTGTATTAGTAATTTTATTAATTTTGTAATGTCGCCACTATTGTCCACATATGATGATTTTGATCACTTGATTAAATACTCACAATATTGGAATTTTTATACTATGTTAATCTTGATGTTAAACTCCTCCCACAATGGGGGTGTATAAATACACTGAGATGTCTGTTTTCACATTGCTTGACAAAGGCTGCATTGAGCAGCTGAAACGTTGCATTCTATTGCACAGATGGGTGAATAAAAATCCCTTTTTTTGACATTTGGAGTGCTGCCTCTATTTCTAATTTGTCAGAGGAATTTTCACTGTCGTTACCACCATCACTGCTTTGGCTGCTTGATGTTGAATCATCAGTTTTTGATGTAGGAAGCTGATGAGTAGCAAAATGTTGTTCCATTTCTTCATAAGTCCTTTTTTTCCTGACAGTTTCCATTGCAGTGCGCTTCAGTGCTCTTTCTTCCTTGTGTTTTAGTTTTTGATCTACACCAACCATGGAGCCCAGTCGCGCTTTTTGGCGCTGAAGCATTAAGAAATTCTTATACTTATCCTCTTCATTATTCATCTGTCCCAAAGCATCTGGATGAGCTATGTCAAAGAGATCGTCCATCATTTCCACAAAAAGATCTTTTTTCTTTTTCCTTGCCTGCAGTTAGAGTTTGAGTAACTTTTCAACGCAGTGGTCAGTTCTTCTAGTAGGAATACGTGTTTTTTACCAAAGAATGGAAACTTCTTGAATCACCAATGCTGCACTTTCCGCCGTTGTAAGATTTACAACTCTGAGGGTATGTTCATACAACCTATTTTCGGCCGTTTTTCGGGCACCTGAAAAACGGCCGAAAAATCAGAAGCAGAATGCCTCGAAACATCTGCCCATTGATGTCAATTGGAAAAACAGCGTTCTGTTCCGACAGGCTGTTTTTTTACACGGCCGTTTTGGAAAACGGCCACGAAAAAGAAGTGCCGTTCACCTCTTGGGATATTTTTGGAGGCGTTTTTCATTGATTCCATAGAAAACAGCTCCAAAAACGGCCGTGAAAAATGCAGCGAAAATTGCGAGTGGCTTAAAAAACTTCTGAAAATCAGGAGCTGTTTTCCCTTGAAAACAGCTCCGTATTTTCAGCCATTTTTGAGTTTGCGTGTGAACATACCCTTACATTGTAGAAAAAAACACTTAAAGAGGCTCTGTCACCAGATTTTCAAACCCCTATCTCGTATTGCAGCAGATCGGCGCTGCAATGTAGATGGCAGTAACATTTTTTTTCTTTCAAAAACGAGCATTTTTGGCCAAGTTATGAGCATTTTTATATTTATGCAAATGAGCCTTTCAGGAACAGTGTCATCGCAAATAATTTTTTTATATGTTAAAGATGTTAGTGCTTTAATAAAAACGTTTTTATTCATTTGTGTGTTTGTGTTTTACTTTTTCTTATTTTTACACTTTTTCTTCCCTATGGGGGCTGCCATTTTTTGTTCCATTTCTGTGTGTGTCGATTAACGACACACACAGACATGGAATACGGCAGCCACAGTCCCATAGGGACTGCGAACGGCTCCCGTCCCATTGACTGCCGTGTACGGCGTCTGTGTGGGAACTGCGCATGCGCCGCTCCCACACAGTCCTATTCGAAATTGGCGCCGTCCGGCGCCATTTTCCTGTGGACCGGAAGTCGCGGCCGGACAGTAATATTACTACTTCCGGTCGCGGCTTCCGGACTTGTGCACATGGAACAGCGGCAGCAAACGGAGCGGACGGGCCGGAGGGAGCCGCGGCGGCAGGAGCAGGTAAGAGATTTCAATGTATGTTAGTGTTTGTGTGTGTTTACTACTGTATGTAAACCTACTACACTGTGGGTTACCTCAAAAAATGGCGACACACAGTGTAGGAGGTTAAACCTTTCAAACCCCTCGTTTATCCCGGCACTAGCCAGGATAAAGGAGGGGGGGATGCTGAGAGCTCACTAGAGCGAGGGCTTTTAACCCAATGTTGCAATGCTGCAATTTTGGGAACAGCCCCATCTAGTGACCAAAAATGGGTAGTATTATAAATTAGAAATAATTTATAATATTTCCTGGCTCGTGCCAAAAAAAAAAAAAAAATTTGAACAATGTTTAATCACCCACACACTAAATGTTTAATTTTTAAAAAAAACAACATGTTTTTCTGGCAACACATTCCCTTTAAGTACAACTGGGCGTGTTTAAAGATAAGTACAAGTGGGCGTGTATTGTGTGTGTACATCTGGGCGTTTTTATTTGTTTTACTAGCTGGGCGATGTGAATAGAAGTGTATGATGCTGACGAATCAGCATCATCCACTTCTCTTCGTCAACACCCAGCTTCTGGCAGTGCACAGACACAGCGTGTTCTCGAGAGATCACGCTGTGACGTCACTTCCTGCCCCAGATCCTGCATCGTGTCGGACTAGCGAGCACACATCGGCACCAGGCGACAGAGGCTACAGTTGATTCTGCAGCAGCATCGGCGTTTGCAGGTAAGTCGATGTAGCCTCTGTCGCCTGGTGCCGATGTGTCCTCGCTCGTCCGACACGATACAGGACCTGGGGCAGGAAGTGACGTCACAGCGTGATCTCTCGAGAACACGCTGTGTGTCTGTGCACTGCCAGAAGCTGGTCGTTAACGAAGAGAAGTGTATGATGCTGATTCGTCAGCATCATACACTTCTATTCACAACGCCCAGCTAGTAAAACAAGTAAAAACGCCCAGATGTACACACACAATACACGCCCAGTTGTACTTAACTTTAAACACGCCCAGTTGTACTTAAGAAAGGCTCATTTGCATAAATATAAAAATGCTCATAACGTGGCCAAAAATGCTAGTTGTTGAAAAAAAAAAACACGTTACTGTAATCTACATTGCAGCGCCGATCTGCTGCAATACGAGATAGGGGTTTGAAAATCTGGTGACAGAGCCTCTTTAAAACTTGCAGGTTCGAAGGTAGTTCGGCTCCGACTATTTGATTGGAAATGTAGCCAACAAGAGAGACATAAAAATATTTTCTTAACTTCTGTGACGAACTACCTGAAGAAGTTGATGCCATTTTACAAGTCTAGGAAGAACACGTCACAAAAGTCACTTTACACCAGCAGCACAAACACTTCTTAAACAATAATTAAAAAATTATTCATCAAAGACAACATCATATTTGGTTACAAAATAAGTAAATGAAGCACATAACATTATAAAAATGGAGAGGTTATAAAATAAGTTTATCTAATAATAATAATGATAATAGTATAAATAATAATAATAATAATAATAATAATAATAATAATAGTATAAGTCTAATAATAATAGTATAAGTTTATCTAATAATATTAATGAAAAATCGCATAACATAATTCACACTGAAAACATTTGGTGATTTTTCATATTAACTTAGCAATAGCAAATCACATGCTATCAGGGAAAAAATTGCATGCTAATTAAATTAATGAAAACTCACATTAATTTCCATTACTAGTACTTATAAGTGATTACAAATAAAATAACTAAAAAAAAAGTTTTATCTGAAAAAATGACTTTCCGGGCGAAAATGTCAAAACTTCGATGAGGGTCGCCTCGCAGTTGTCCGATTGAGCTAAAAATTTGCACTGATTGTTTTTTTTTGTTGATTGGAAAAAGATAGGCCGATGTAGCGGTGTACAGACTAAATAGAAGTTTATGAGCCCGTACACCGCTAGATCGGCTTTCCGAGAAAAGAAGATCAGAAACTATGCGGCTCAGCGCTTCTGCCGTTTCTTTCTAGCGATCAGTGGGGGTCTCAGTGCAGATCAAAACTGATCACAACTTCTGACATGTCACTATTAGGGTATGTTCACACGGCCTATTTACGGACGTAAATCGGGCGTTTTTGCCCCGAATTACGCCCGAAAATAGCGCCTCAATAGCGCTGACAAACATCTGCCCATTGAAAGCAATGGGCAGACGTTTGTCTGTTCACACGAGGCGTATATTTACGCGCCGCTGTCAAATGACGGCGCGTAAATAGACGCCCGCGTAGAAGAAGTGACCTGTCACTTCTTTGGCCGTAATTGGAGCCGCTATTCATTGACTCCAATGAATAGCAGCGCTAATTACGGCCGTAATTGATGCGGCGTTCAAGCGCCTGCACATGCCGGTACGGCTGAAATTACGGGGATGTTTTCAGGCTGAAACATCCCCGTAATTTCAGCCGTTACGGACCCCCGCCGTGTGAACATACCCTTATATGTCAGAAGTTTGTTGAAGGTTCAGGCTGGGTTCACACGACCTATTTTCAGACGTAAACGAGGCGTATTATGCCTTGTTTTACGTCTGAAAATAGGGCTACAATACGTCGGCAAACATCTGCCCATTGATTTGAATGGGTTTGCCGACGTACTGTGCAGACAACCTGTCATTTACGCGTCGTCGTTTGACAGCTGTCAAACGACGACGCGTAAAATGACTGCCTCGTCAAAGAAGTGCAGGACACTTCTTTCAGACGTAATTTGAGCCGTTCTTCATTGAACTCAATGAAGCACAGCTCAAAATTTACGGCTGTCAGAGAAGCCTCGCAGAATGTGAGGAGGAGCATTTACGTCTGAAACGAGGCAGCTGTTTTCTCCTGAAAACAGTCTGTCTTTTCAGACGAAAATCCTGCTACCGTGTGCACATACCCTTAGTTACCTTTAAAAAGCTGAGCCAAAAATTGCAACAAAACTGTGTGTGCGATCCTGGCCTATACTGCAATACATTAGTATTGCAGTATATCATGCAAGTGATCCAACGATTGCTGTTTCAAGCCCCTAGGCAGACTAGTAAAAAAAAGTTATTAACCCCTTCAGGACCCAGCCTGTTTTGGCCTTCAGGACCCAGCCGATTTTTTCCAAATCTGACGTGTTACTTTATGTGGTAATAACGTTGGAATGCTTTTACCTATCCAAGCGATTCTGAGATTGTTTTCTCGTGACATGTTGTACTTTATGTTAGTGAAAAAATGTTGTCGATTATTTTGGTATTTATTTCTGAAAAACACCACAATTTAGAAAAAATTAGCAAAAATGTTAATTTTTCTAAATGTAAACGTATCTGCTTGTAAAACAGATAGTAATACCACACAAAATAGTTACTAGTTAACATTTCCCATATGTCTACTTTATGTTTGCATCGTTTTTTGAACGTCCTTTTATTTTTCTAGGACGTTACAAGGCTTAGAAGTTTAGCAGCAATTTCTCATATTTTAAAGAAAATTTCAAAAGGCTATTTTTTCAGGGACCAGTTCAGTCTGAGGTGGCTTTGAGGGCCTTATATATTAGAAAATCCCCAGAAGTCACCCCATTTTGAAAACTGCACCCCTCAAAGTATTCAAAACAGCACTGACAAAGTGTTTTAACCCTTTAGGCGTTTCACAGGAATTAAAACAAAGTAGAGGTGAAATTTACAAATTTTATTTTTTTTGCAGAAATTAATTTCTAATACATTTTTTTTTTTGTAACACAGAAGGTTTTACCAGAGAAATGCAGCTCAATATTTATTGCACAGATTCTGCAGTTTTTAGAAATATCCCACATGTGGCCCTAGTGTGATAATGGACTGAAGCACCGGCCTCAGAAGCAAAGGAGCACCCAGTGGATTTTGGGCCTCCTTTTTTTTTTGAATATATTTTAGGCACCTTGTCAGGTTTGAAGAGGTCTTGTGGTGCCAAAACAGTGGAAATACCCCAAAAGTTACCCCATTTTGGAAACTACACCCCTCAAGGAATTTATCTAGGTGTATAGTTAGCATTTTGACCACACAGGTTTTTCGCTAAATTTATTAGAATTAGTCTGTAAAAATGAAAATCTACTTTTTTCTGAAAAAACATAGAAATTTCTAATATTTACAAGAAATAATAAAGAAAATGCACCCCAACATATGTAAAGCAATGTCTCCCGATTACGGTAATATCCCATATGTGGTAATAAACTGCTGATTGGACCCACAGCACACAGGCTCAGAAGGGAAGGAGCGCCATTTGGATTTTGGAGCACGGATTTTGGTGGATTGGTTTTTGGTTCCATGTGGCGTTTGCAACCCCCTGGAGGGACCAAAACAGGGGAAACCCTCCAAAAGTGACCCAATTTTGGAAACTACACCTATCAAGGAATTTTTCTAGGGGTATAGTTAGCATTTTGACTACACAGGTTTTTCACTAAATATATTGAAATTAGTCTGTAAAAATTAAAATCTACTTTTTTTCTGAAAAAACATAGACATTTTTAATATTTACGAAGAATAATGAAGAAAATCACCCCAACATTTGTAAAGCAATGTCTCCTGATTACAGCAATATCCCATATGTGGTAATAAACTGCTGATTGGACCCACAGCAGGGCTCAGAAGGGAAGGAGTGCCATTTGGATTTTGGGGCACGGATTTTGCTGGATTGGTTTTCGGTGCCATGTCGCGTTTGCAACGCCCTGGAGAGACCAAAACAGGGGAAACCCCCCAAAAGTTACACCATTTTGGAAACGACACCTCAAGGAATTTATCTAGGGGTATAGTTAGCATTTTGACCACACAGGTTTTTTTGCAGAATTTAGAGGAATTAGGTAGTGAAAATGAAAATCAACTTTTTTTCTGAAAAAGCATAGAAATTTTACATTTTTACAAGGAATAAAGGAAAAAAAGAACCACAACATTTGTAAAGCATTTTCTCCTGATTACGGCAATACACCATATGTGGTAATAAACTGCTGATTGGACCCATGGCAGTGCTCAGAAGGGAAGTAGCGCCATTTGGATTTTGGAGCACGAATTTTGATGGATTGTTTTTCGGTGCCATGCCGCCTTTGCAACGCCCTGGAGAGACCAAAACAGTGGAAGCCCCCCAAGTTACCCCATTTTGGAAACACCCCTCAAGGAATTTTTCTAGGGGTATAGTGAGAATATAGACTCCACGGGTCTTTTGCAGAATTTATTAGAATTAGGCGGAGAAAATTAATATCACAATTTTTTTTCCACTAAAATGTTGAATTTTCTCATTTTCACAAGGGATAAAGGAGAAATAAACAACCAATTTTTATAAAGCAATTTCTCCCGAGTACGGAAATACCCCACATGGGGTCATGCATTTTTTTTTCATTAGAAATTAATTAACCCTTTCAGGACTGTTCAATTTTTTGCTTTCTTTTTTCGTTTTTCACTACCCGCCTTCCAAGAGCCATAACTTTTTTCTTTTTTCGTCAGTAGAGTGATGTGAGAGCTTATTTCTTGCGGGAGGGATTGTAGTTTCTATTGATACCATTTAAAGTGCCATAAAAAGTACTGGGAAACTGAAAAAAAATAGGAAAATATAGGAATATAGGAAAAAAATCTGATTCCATTTTTTGGGGTTTTCGTTTTTACAGCTTTCGCCGTGCGTTAAAAACGAAAACGGCAGCGATTTTGGCGGTTTCAATTATTTACGTTTTTTACGGTGTTCACCGTGCGAGTTAAATAATGGTATATTGTAATAGTTCGGCCTTTTACGGACGTAGCGATATCAATTCTGTTTATTTTTTTACATGACTTTTGAAGAAAAATGGGAAAAGGTTGTTTTTTTAAACTTTTTTTTTCTTTCTCACTACTAATAACTTGAATTCTTCTACACATTTTATTAGTCCCCTTAGGGGACTTGTACCAGCGATCATTGGATCGCGGGTACAATATGCTGCGATACTAATGTAGTGCAGTATATTGTTATTTTTACAGGCTTCTGTAACCGCACGATCGCTGTTCCTGTCCGTTAGTCCTGGGTGTCAGCTCTAATACACAGCCGATGCCCGCAGCCTATGGAGCGGGCTCAGCACGTGAGCCCGCTCCATACATCACCCCCGCACCATGTCATGCTATTAAGTCCTAGTGCTCAAAGGGGTTAATGCACAGCGGATGGTGTGAATATTACAATTTTGCACTGATGTGCTATTTTAGTGCATAATATGTTGTGCCCAGTTTGTGCCACTGAAGACAAATACCTCATAAAACGTTAAGCGGGTTCTCCCGGGTATGGCGATGCCATATATGTGGGCGCAAACTGCTGTTTGGGGACGCTGCAAGGCTCAGAAGGGAGGGAGCGCCATTTTGCCTTTGGAGCGGAGATTTTGCTTGGTAGTTTTTCTGTTTTGGGTTTCGCTGGTATTTCAGTTTATAATGTGGGGGCATATGTAATCTGTGCGGAGAACATCAGGGCATAATAAGAGGGTATAAAAATGCGGTAAATAAATAATAATTCATAGATGTGTGGCCGGTGTCGCACAGATAAATGGTGTCGGATGTTACCCGCTTTTAGAACGCTCTGCACATTTTGCATCGCCATATTCCTGGGAGCCAGAACTTCTTTATATTTTCACCACCGGAGCTGCGTGAGGGCTTATTTGTTGTGGGACAATCTGTACTTTTCATTGGTACCATTTTGGGGTACATGCGATTTTTTTGATCACTTTTTATTACATTTTTTTTCAAGCCGGGTGACCAAAAACAAGCAATTCTGACAATGTTTTTTAGTTTATTTTTTGCGGCGTTCACCGTGCACTATAAATGACCATTATATTTTATTCTGCGGGTCGGTACGATTACGGCGATACCATATGTATATAGGTTTTTTTTATGTTTTGCAGCGTTTGCGCAATAAAATCACTTTTTTATAAAATAATTTATTTTCTGTGTCACAATATTCTGAGAGCCGTAACTTTTTTATTTTTCAGTCAAAAAAGTGGTGTAAGGGCTTGTGTTTTGCGGGACGGGTTGTAGTTTTTATCGGTATTATTTTCGGGTACATGCGACTTTTTGATCACTTTTTATTCTCTATTTTGGGAGGGGTGATGACCAAAAAATAGCGATTCTGGTGTAGTTTTTTATTGATTTTTTTTGGGGTGTTCATCGTGCGGGAAAAATAACATTATAGTTTTATAGTTGGGGTCGTTACGAACGCGGTGATACCAGATATGTGTACTTTTTTTAAAGTGTTCATTTTTTTCCTATAATGAAAGACTTATTATAGGAAAAAAATGCAGTGTTTGTTTATATAACTTATAACTTTTATTTTTACACTTTTTTAAAAACATTTTTATGATCTTTTTTTTACTTTTTTCACTTGTTCCACTAGGGGACACTTAGACTTGCAGCTCTGATCGCTGCTGGAATGCATTACACTACACACGTAGTGTAATGCACTCCAACTGTCATTGTGACGTGACAGTCACACTGACAGGAAGCCTCGGAGGACCGGCAGGAGGCTGCTCCTCCGAGGCTTCCGTACATGGCAACCCGGAGGTCATTGTCTGACCTCCGATTGCCGTGACAAGCATCGGTAGCCCCTACGATCACTTCGTGGGGGCTGCCGATGTGCTTCAAACCACTTAAATGCGGCGACGGCAATCCGTCGCCGCATTTATGGGGTTAATTGCCGAAATTAGCGGCGATGGTCCGCTGACCGGCAAGGCTGGAGTGTCAGCTGTCAGGGACAGCTAACCTCCCGGTTCCCGGACACTGTCCGTTAGGACAGTGTGCGCCGGGAACTACTCCGCAATAGTACGTCTGGATGCGGGAACTAACCCCTCTGCAGGACGTACTATTGCGGAGCAGCGCGGGAAGAGGTTAAATACAGTTAAATAAAGTTTTTTTAACATATATAAAAAAATACAAATATTAAATGTTAAAAACAAAACTTTTCCCATTTTCCCCCAAGCACAAAGTAAAAAAAATAAAAATGAACATAACTGATATTGCTGCATCTGTAAAAGTCTGTGCTATTACAATATAAACATTTTTAACCCTCAAGGGGGAACGCCACAACAACAAAAATATCGAAACGCCAGAAACGCTGTTTTTAGTCACTTCAGCTACCACAAAAACATGGCATAAAAAGTGATCAAAAAGTAAATTGTACCGCAAAAAGGTACTAATAGAAAATACAGCTCACCCTACAAAAAATAAGCCCCCATACCGCTCAATCGACGGACTGAAATTTTATATTTAACTATCAGTTTTTCGGCATCATAGATTTCATGTAATGTGAGTTTGGATAAGGGGCCATGTTGGCCTAATTCATTATATACTTTGTATTATTGTACTTCATTTTTTGTGACTTTGTGAGTCTGTATTTTTGTTACTTTCTCAAAAAAACAAACATTTTAGAAAACCTGTTCAATAAAAATCTTTTGAAATAACTATCAGTCTTTCATTGTAAAAGTAGGAAAACATAAAAAAAAACTATATAAATTTGGTATTGCCGTAATCGTATTGACCTGCAAAATAAAGTTAGCATGTAGTTTTTGCTGCACGGTGAACACCATAAAAACAACCCCCCCCCAACAAAAAATGGAAGAATCGCTGGTTTTTTTCCCATTCCACTACACAAAGACATTTTTTTCCAGTTTCCCACTACATTACATAGTACAATATATGGTGCAGTGAAAATCTAAAACTTGCTCCGCAAACAACAAGCCCTCATACAGCTCTATCGACAGAAAAATAAAAAAGTTATGGCTTTTGGAAAGTGGGGAGGAAAAAAACGAAAGTAAAAATCGGAAAAATGGCTGCGCTGGAAAGGGGTTAATGATTGCAAAATCAATTTAGATTGTTAAGAATATTCTTTACATCTTGGGTCAGCTTCAGTCATGTAAAGAATGTAAAAAAGGCCAGGCGCTTCCATCTTTGGGTATGTTCACACGCTAGCTTCCTTTTACGTCTGAAAAGACAGACTGTTTTCAGGAGAAAACAGCTGCGTCGTTTCAGACGTAAAAGCTCCTCCTCGCATTTTGCGAGGCGTCTTTGACGGCCGATCATTTGAGCTGCTCTTCATTGACTTCAATGAAGAATGCTCAAATTACGTTTCAAAGAAGTGCCCTGCACTTCTTTGACGAGGCAGTCATTTTACGCGTCGTCGTTTGACAGCTGTCAAACGACGACGCGTAAATTACTGGTCGTCGGCACAGTACGTCGGCAAACCCATTCAAATGAATGGGCACATGTTTGCCGACGTATCGTAGCCATATTTTCAGGCGTAAATTGAGGCATAATACGCCTCGTTTACGCCTGAAAATAGGTCGTGTGAACCCAGCCTTTTCAGAATTGTAACATTCTCATACGCACCCACCACTGTATTCCACTAGAAGGCAGCATTGTTCTTTTCAGAAGGGTTACTTATGACAACATATTATAACGTGCCTACAATTGCTTTTCTTTTATAACTATATTGAATTTTCTCTTACTTGAAAGTTAGTGCAGAAGATATGTTATGAAGTTATGATGCAGGATTACTATGGCGACAACCCAATCATCAGTAGGGTAAAATACACAAATAGTATTTTAGCACAATATGTATACTCAGAATTACAAGCAGTTATAGTCACAGTTCCAGTAATGAGGTAAAATTGCACTATTACCTGTGGGTGTTAATATTCTGTGTGGCTGATGTAGAATGCAGGAATCATCTCTGGTGCAGACCATCCGTGTCAAAAGAATATATGGTTGGACCCTTGGTAACTGGCAGGCCAGATACAACAATGAGAGAACAGATGCCAGAGGCAAAATAGCCCTGTTTCCCAGCTACCATAGAAATTTTTAAATTATAAAAAGTAAACTTTATTATGCTAATTCAGCAAACAAATAAACAGACAGACAAACCAACATAAATATTTAAAATTCTCTATGCAAGGATCGGGTCAGCAAACATTAGTAGTAATGTCAGTAAGCACGTGTATTTGCCGTCTATATCCTATAGACCGGCAGGGTCTGGAGAGCGTGGTTAGCACCAATGGACTCCTGAACAGTTAAATTGTTAGATTATTAAGCCCTAAGATCCAGCATGTATTAAAATTGAAAGGAGAGCCCCCCCGACATGTTTCGCTACGAATGCAGCGTCCTCAGGGGTTCACGTGGCTACTGACGGCGCGCCAAGAAATTCTCACTGTTATGGGAATCCTCAGTGACGCACTAGGGGGTGTGTGTGCGAGTAGAGCCAATCGTAATAGGGGTGACGGATGAGTGACGGATGAGGCTACCAGTGAGACAGTAGAAAGCCTGGGCAGCTGAGCAGAAAAGCTCACGCATGCGCTCTAGGGCTTAGTCAACACTTATACTCACACCCCCTAGTGCGTCACTGAGGATTCCCATAACAGTGAGAATTTCTTGGCGCGCCGTCAGTAGCCACGTGAACCCCTGAGGACGCTGCATTCGTAGCGAAACATGTCGGGGGGGCTCTCCTTTCAATTTTAATACATGCTGGATCTTAGGGCTTAATAATCTAACAATTTAACTGTTCAGGAGTCCATTGGTGCTAACCACGCTCTCCAGACCCTGCCGGTCTATAGGATATAGACGGCAAATACACGTGCTTACTGACATTACTACTAATGTTTGCTGACCCGATCCTTGCATAGAGAATTTTAAATATTTATGTTGGTTTGTCTGTCTGTTTATTTGTTTGCTGAATTAGCATAATAAAGTTTACTTTTTATAATTTAACAATTTCTATGGTAGCTGGGAAACAGGGCTATTTTGCCTCTGGCATCTGTTCTCTCATTGACCATCCTTGTCACTCACCTAAGTGTAAACGATTGTCTATGCTCTGTGTACTCTGTCTGTGCTCTATAAGGCCAGGATCACACACACCGTTTTGATGCAGTTTTTGGCTTAGTTTTTTTTAAGCCAAACACAGACTTTTCTTTATATCTTTCCTTCTAGTGGATCCACCCCTTGCTTAAAGGGTAACTAAACCTTCAACAACTTCTGACATGTCATAGTGACATGTCATAAGTTTTGATCAGTGGGGGTCTTAATGCTGAGAATCCCACCGATCGCTAGAACGAAGCGGCATATGTGCTCGGGTGAGCACTGAGCTGCTTTGTTTCTGATCGGCTTTTCTCGGAAAGTCGATGAAGCGGTGCACAGACTCAATAGAAAGTTTATGAGCCCGTACACCGCTACATTGGCTTTTAGAGAAAAGCAGATCTGAAACTATGCGGCTCAGCTCTTCTGCCATTTCATTCTAGCGATCGGTGGGGGTCTCAGTGCAGAGACCCCCACTGATCAAAACTTCTGACATGTCACTATGATATGTCAGAAGTTTGTTGAAGGTTTAGTTACTGAGCCAAAAAACTGCATCAAAACTGTGTGTGTGATCCTAAGCCATACAGAATTTTTCTGGCAATTTAAACTGCATCAAAAAACACTTCTAAAAACACTAGTGTTAGGCCAGGATCACACACACACTGTTTTGAAAGCATTTTTTGGATAAGTTTTTTTTGCGCCAAATGCAAAAATGGATCCAAAAGGAAGGAAAGGTATAAAGAAAAGACTGATGCATCTAATTTCTTTTGTGTCCAGTCTTGCGTTTTGTTAAAAATAAAACTGAGCTAAAAACTACAACCAAAACTGTGTGTGTGTGATCCTGGCCATATTAAAATGTAAAATGCGTTTTTGGTGGCGTTTTTAATTTAGTGTAATTTTATGCAACGTGTAAAGTCCTCGAGAGAAGCCTATGGGAAAAACGCCTGAAAAATAGCCATATTGAGTGTGAATCCAGCCAAAGTATACGTTTGCATTATCTGGTTTGAAACAAATCTAGTAGTTGTCATGCAGTATTCAGAGTATTTCACAAGGCCCCAGGCACAAGGCCGTGCCCGTAATCACGGGCCGCGATTGCGGGCACGACCACAGACAGCCGCCCACATTCTCGGCCCGTGCTCCCATACAAAGTATGGGAGCATGGCCCATAAAACGCAAAAGATAGGACATGTTCTATCTTTTGTGGTTCACTTCTAAGGCCCGGACACCTTTAAGTAAACGGGAAGGTGTCCGTGGACAATAGCAGTGAATGGGTACGTAATTGCGGACCGCAATTACGGACAATTTTTACAGTCGTGTGCATGGGGCCTAAAGGTAAAAGATTTGTTTGAACGGAGGAAATAACTGTCAGCAGTGCACCCTTGTCATTTAAAATTGAGCAAATTCTAGCAGGGGAATCTGCTAATACATACTCCGCTTGTAACAGGCCAAAATACCTCTTTACGAAAGTGTAATTTATTTTGCATAGTTATACAGTTTGCATGTATTTTACATATATTCTTTTAGAAAAACTACACATCATTCACCTTCTTATGAATCCCTAAAGTATCTCTATCCAATCCTGTACACCATCTTTTCTTTGCACAGTTATCGTTCACATTTTAATAATTATAATGGTTCTTAACAACCTGACATATTGTCCAACATTTGAAGAAAAATTATTGTTTATATATGAGTTCTCCCTTCGGAATGGTGCAAGAGGCAATGGTGGAATTTATTAACTTTTCTACACCAGTTTTTTTTAGCATAGAAAGGTCGCAGACTGCACAAAAGTCAAAATTTGCAGTAAATAGATGCTAGAAGTCCCTGCCTCGCTGCAAGACAACTGTCTCGTACTGTAAACATGATTATACTACGGGACAGTTGTCCTGCAGCAAGGCAGGGACTCCTAGCGTCGTACATAAGTATGATGCTAGGAGCCCGGCTCCTTGCACTGTGTTCGGTCCGGGACTTGCGGCCGAAATACGTCCGTCAATTACGGACGTAATTAGTGTGTGTGCACATACCCTAATGGACTGAAACACTGGCCTCAGAAGCAAAGGAGCACCTTGTGGATTTTCAGGCCTCCTTTTTTTTTAGAATATATTTTAGGCACCATGTCAGGTTTGCAGAGGTCTTGTGGTGCCAAAACAGTGGAAACCACCCAAAAGTGACCCCATTTTGAAAACTACACTCCTCAAGGAATTTTTCTAGAGGTATAGTTAGCATTTTGACCCCACAGGTTTCATGATGTTATTTAACCGTTCAAATGACCAGTATTCAAAATATCTCTTCAGAAAGAAAACCTACAGTGACTACAGAAGGGGCTGGACGCAGCCTGCAGGGCTTAAGGGGAAGCCTCCATGACCTCCCTGGTAGGGAAAGGGTTAACAGGTGAGGGAGAGTTGGAGGGAGTCGGAGGGGGGGGGGTCAAGGAGGAGTCAGGGGGCCGTTGCTGCGCTTCCCGCTGTTTTCGGCATTGAGCCGGAAGCAGCGGGAGGAGTAGCACAGTGAAGACAAGCTCCCCGTTGCCCGCGCTCGTAAAGTATGTCGGAGGCAGTTTTATTAGAGCAGCTGCGTGCAGCTGCTGTGCACCACGGTCCCGGATGGCTGGAGGAGACCGTGGCTGCATTAGCGAGGATCCCGGACGCCGTGTTGCCACGTCAGGCCCGGCGTTCGGGGTCTGTTGCAGGAGACAGGCTCCCCTCCACCGGCCCCCTTCCTAGCATGGCGGCGGGGGGGGAGTCGGCAATAACTGCTCCTGTTCGGAGCAGGCAGAGAGCGTTGCCGGGGGTGACGGCGACGCAGGCCGGGTCGACCCGTCCCTCCCGGCGGTCTCGACCTCCAGAGCGCCTCAGTCCTGAGGCAGTCCCGCGGACACGGCGTCGCAGAGGGAGCCCGATCACGGACGCTGCAGGCCAGGCAGCTGGGAGGACCGCCCCTTCCCAGGCCCTGCGTCCTGGCAGGAATCCCAAGCCGCGACGGGGTCCGGCGGTAAGCAGGGAGTCGCAGGCCGGGCTCCCTGTCACCCCTCCCCCATCGGATGGAAGATTTGGAGGACAAGGTACGGCCGCCCCGCCTGGTGATGTTCCGGCCAGGGGGCAGGCTTCTTCAGGATCATCGAGACGGACGCCTAGATCTGCAGCGACGTTGAGGCAACAGGTCCGGTCGGAAGTCTGGGTTCCATCGGTCGGGCGGCAGGTTGCCGGCCCATCGGTCAGCGCTTCATCATCTCCGATCCGAAGATGTCGGTGGGATGGCCAGTCGTCTGGGAGAGAAGAGCTGGAGGAAGGTGAACTGGACGCGTATCGTCGAGGTCAGGATGGTCCGGCTGACGGGAACACAGCGCCTGTGCGGCCCGGTGAGTGTGTAACTCCATCATTGTCATATCCAGCGATTTTTATGTCGGGTGTCGGCGGGGGGGCTGCTAGCGTCGCATCGGTGGCCGGTAGTGGCGCGGGCGGGCGCGATGGCGGGGGTCTGGCAGATTTAGTGGATTGCTTGAGGGAGCTGGTCGGGCGCCTAGATAGGGCGGCGGCGCCGGTAGTCACGGAAGTGTCCCCGGCGGTAGTGTGGGAGGGCCCCAGGGACGTGGGATTGTTACAGGCGCGGCCCGTGCTGGCGGTTAGGGAGGCGGTCGCGGTGTCGGTACAGACCGAGGCACAAAAGGATGGCGATCGGGTGCGTATTGATGACCGTGCTCGTGGGGAGGTGTACGTTTGTTTCGAAGGTCCGTTGGGGGCGCATTTAAAGCAGGAGGTGCGCGAGCGGATCTGGAAGGACGAATATGTTGAGATTTTTTCTCTCTTGCCGCTCACTAAATTTAATTTGGATAAGAGCAAGCGGGACGAGAGTAAAAAGGACGAGGAGGAACGGCGGCGGTATAGGCTTATCCCGCAGACGTTCGTTAATTGGTCGCAGGCGTTCGCCATATTGGCTAGTGTGATAGGTGAAAAGGCGCCGGAAAACTGTTCGGCGTTGTTTTGTTATTTTGATGCCATTGGGGAGGCTCATAGGGCGTATGGGGGTCAGGCGTGGCTGCGATACGATGAGCAATTCCGTCAGCGGAAAGCGGTTCGGCCGGCGATTCGGTGGGACCAGAAGGATATTGCTCTCTGGTTACGGGTTACGGCTCCGGTTAGGCAGTCCTTTCCCGGGAGCGCCGGCCAAGGAGGCCAGTCTAGTCAGGTTGGACAAGGCGGCGGGGGAAAGGCGGGTTTTTGCTGGCAATTTAATGAAGGCCAGTGTAAGTTCGGGGCCACGTGCAAGTTCAAGCACGTGTGTTCCGAGTGTAATGGTGCATCACACGGGGCGGCAAAATGTCTGCGAAAAAAGAGGTCAGGGAACCAGTCCTCCACGGCTGGTCAAGGGGGTGTCACCGGTGAGGGTGGAAAAGATGGCCCCTTATCTAAATGAGTATCCGGATAGGGCGGCGGCTAAGTTGCTTTACGAAGGGTTTCGTGTTGGTTTTGTTATTCCTCCGCCTCCTTATGAGGTTCCGGTTACGCGGAGGAATTTAAAATCGGCTTACTTGCATGCCAAAGTCGTGTCGGAAAAATTGTTAAAAGAAGTTTCGTTGGGTCGCATGTCGGGGCCTTTTGTTGAATCGCCTGTAAAAGATTTAGTTGTGTCCCCGTTGGGTATTGTTCCTAAGCGCGAGCCCGGAAAATTTTGTTTGATTCAACACTTATCGTATCCCAAGGGTTCGTCGGTAAATGACGGGATTGATCACGAGTTGTGCTCCGTAGTCTATACCTCATTCGATAAGGCGGTGGGTTTAGTGCGGGCTGCAGGTCCAGGTGCGCTGCTAGCAAAAACCGACATCGAGGCGGCGTTCAGGTTGTTGCCAGTTCATCCAGAAAGCCAACGGCTGTTGGGTTGTTTTTGGAATGGGGCTTTTTACGTGGATCGGTGCCTTCCGATGGGGTGTTCCCTTTCTTGTGCATACTTCGAGGCGTTTAGTAGCTTCGTGGAGTGGGTAACGAGGGGAGTATCCGGGGTCGACTCGTTGATCCATTACTTAGATGATTTTTTGTGCGTTGGCCCGGGGGGTTCGCCGGTTTGCGGTAATTTGCTTTATGCACCACAGAAGGTGGCGAGGGATTTTGGGATCCCTTTGGCGCCAGAAAAAACGGAGGGCCCGGTAGCGACGATTTGTTTTTTGTGAATTGAAATAGACTCGGTGGCAATGGAGTGTCGTCTCCCTGCGGATAAGTTGGGTGCTTTGAGGCTGGAGGTACGGCGGGCTTGTAGACTGAAGAAAATGACGCTGCGGGAGCTTCAGTCGCTGCTGGGGAAGTTGAATTTCGCCTGCCGGATTATGCCAATGGGGAGGGTGTTTGGTAGAAGGTTGGCGGCGGCAACGGCGGGAGTGCGTGCGCCGCATCATTTTGTGCGGCTCAAGGAGGAGCACCGAGCTGATCTTCAGGTTTGGGATTACTTCTTGGGCCAGTACAATGGTTGCTCGCTATGGATGGCCCCAGCGCAGGATACGAGTGATTTGAATATTTTTACGGATGCGGCTGGGGCGGGAGGTTTTGGAGCTTACGGGGGAGGTCCGTGGTGTGCAGGTCAATGGCCGGCTAGTTGGGTGTCCAGTGGACTCACGCGGAATCTGGCCCTGCTCGAGCTGTTTCCCATCGTGGTGGCGGCTACCATTTGGGGGGACAGGCTCAGGGATAAGAAGGTTCGTTTTTACTGCGACAACATGGGGGTGGTGCTGGCCATTAATAACATCACGGCGTCCTCTCCTCCGGTAGTTCAATTGTTGCGACATTTAGTGTTGGTGTGTTTGTCGTTGAACGCGTGGGTGGTGGCGGTGCATGTGCCGGGAGTACGGAATTGTATCGCTGATGCTCTTTCTCGCTCGCAGTGGGACCGGTTTCGGCAATTGGCACCGGGAGCGGAACGTCTCGGTTTGGCTTGTCCGGAACATCTTTGGGATCTGGTCTCGGTCCCGTAGAACAACTGTTACAAAGGTCTTTGGCGCGCACGACGTGGAGTGCTTATGCTGCTTGTTGGAGGCAGTGGGAGGAGTGGGTAAGAGAGTTGGGTGACGTCAATACGGATAGAGACAGGTTGGTGGCACTTTTGTACTGGTTAGGGGACGCCTGGGAGGCTGGGTTTTCAGTGGCAAAGGTGAACCGGTTCATATCTGCGGTGGCGTTTGGTTTTAAGTTTCGAGGCTTTCAGGATGTATCGAAGGAATTTCTGGTGTTGCAGGCTTTGAAGGGGTTGCGCCGAGGTAGGGTGGAGGCGGATAGTAGAAGGCCTGTGTCGTTTGCTTTGCTTAGCGCGTTGGGCGGTTCATTAGCATCGGTCTGTCGTTCTTCAGACGAAATGGATTTGTTTCGGTTAGCTTTTTCGTTAGCGTTCTTTGGGGCATTTAGGATAGGTGAGTTGGTGTCGCCAAGTACCAAGCAGGCAGGGGGGCTGAGATCTGGGGAGGTGAGCCTATTCGCAGATCGCCTGGAGGTATGGTTGCGTCGGTCGAAAACTGACCAATTGGGGAAGGGTAAGCTGATAGTTTTGTTCGCCCTCCCGGGGTCGGTTATGTGCCCAGTAGAGTGCATGCAGGGTTTTAAGCCAAAAGGGGAGTCTCCAGATTTGCCTTTGTTACGTCATGTGGACGGGTCGTTTTTGTCCAGGTTTCAGTTTGGAGCTGTATTTAAAAAATGTTTGACGGCGGTTGGTGTCGCGGCAGGCTCATATTCATCTCATTCCTTCAGGATTGGCGCAGCAACAGAAGCGGGGCGCTGGGGGTTGGATGATGAAGGGGTGCGGCGTATTGGTCGTTGGGAGTCCAACAGATTTAAGTCCTATGTCCGCCCCCATATGTTATGAGGTTTGTTGTTAACGCTTAAGAAATGTTATATGGTGGTGCCTAATTGTTTTTTCCGTTTCAGATTCGCCTCCGTGTTTGGTGTGGTTGCTGGGTCATTCTTACGTGCACTGGGGGGCTTTGAGGGCAGACGTCCGCCCGGACGGTCGCCAGTTGCGCATTCCGCGACAGGATGCGGTTGTGCATTGGCTGGGATTTAGAGGTATGTCTTGGAGCAGGGTGTTGGCGGAATTCCAGACATATGCCCGGCTTGATAGGGTTCCGGAGGTCTTAGTGTTGCACGTGGGTGGGAATGACTTGGGAGTCCGCCCCTTTCGTGAGTTGGTGCGGGATATCAAACACGATATGTTGTGTTTGTGGGTTTCTTATCCCAAGTTGGTGATAGTGTGGTCGGACATAGTCCCAAGGAAACATTGGCGGTTGGCTAGATCTGTGGAGAGAGTCAATAAGGCTCGCATTAAAGTTAATCGGGCGGTGTCCCGTTTTGTGGCAAAAAACGGGGGCATTTGCGTGAGGCACAGGGATTTGGAGTCAGGAGTGGGGAATTTCTGGAGGAGTGACGGGGTTCATCTGACCGAGGTTGGCATTGATCTTTGGAGCTTGGCGATAGCAGAAGGCATAGAAAGGGCGGTGGTGGTGTGGAGGAACTCACAGGCTTAAGGTGGTCAAGGCCTGTTTCGCTGTGGCGGGGGGAGTCCTTGAGGCCAGTCAGTACAAAATGGTGGGGGGGTCGCATCGGGGGTATGCGTCCCCCAAAAAAGGTACATGGTTGAAGACTTCATCGGGTGTTATCCCTTTGAAGTGGTCTTCTGGTGGAAGGTATATCACTTGAAGGCTTCATCGGGTGTTATCCCTTTGAAGTGGACTTCTAGTGGTCGGTATATCACTTGAGGGCTTCATCGGGTGTTATCCCCTTGAAGTGGACTTCTAGTGGTTGGAGCCATCTGCAGAGGTGAACGGTGCTTCCGAGCTGGTTTACGGCTGGAGGTAATTGGTGGTTTGCAGATGGCTAACTCGGTGTGTTCTTAAAAAAGGAATATCTGAAAGGGCTTCAAGGACTTCCTCTGCTCGGGTTAATGTTAACGTTAAATTGTTATTTACGATTCTGACCCATGTTGGGTCATGTGAATTATTAGAAGGAATTCTCTGGTGGATTCCTAACTAGTTATCCGAAGGTTTCGGATTTAAATTGTTTTTATAAAACTGTAAAATTAATAAATGGCTGCTGTGGCCATTTCACATCCAACCTCGGTGTCACGTGTCTTTCCTAAAGGTGGGGGTGGGGGGATAGGATGGGGTAAGGGAAGGTTCATTAACACATGACTCTACTTAGGCAGGTCAAGAAGGGGCTGGACGCAGCCTGCAGGGCTTAAGGGGAAGCCTCCATGACCTCCCTGGTAGGGAAAGGGTTAACAGGTGAGGGAGAGTTGGAGGGAGTCGGAGGGGGGGGGGTCAAGGAGGAGTCAGGGGGCCGTTGCTGCGCTTCCCGCTGTTTTCGGCATTGAGCCGGAAGCAGCGGGAGGAGTAGCACAGTGAAGACAAGCTCCCACCCTCCCGCCCTTGGTTTGTTACTTTGTGGGTCTTTACGTACGTCCGTCTATGAGTGTTGTGTTTTATTTGTGTGCTTATTTAACATGATTTTCCTTTTTTCCGGAGTACGTTCTGTTGTCATGGCAGCTGGCGGGGGGAGTCCTTGAGGCCAGTCAGTACAAAATGGTGGGGGGGTCGCATCGGGGGTATGCGTCCCCCAAAAAAAGGTACATGGTTGAAGACTTCATCGGGTGTTATCCCTTTGAAGTGGTCTTCTGGTGGAAGGTATATCACTTGAAGGCTTCATCGGGTGTTATCCCTTTGAAGTGGACTTCTAGTGGTCGGTATATCACTTGAGGGCTTCATCGGGTGTTATCCCCTTGAAGTGGACTTCTAGTGGTTGGAGCCATCTGCAGAGGTGAACGGTGCTTCCGAGCTGGTTTACGGCTGGAGGTAATTGGTGGTTTGCAGATGGCTAACTCGGTGTGTTCTTAAAAAAGGAATATCTGAAAGGACTTCAAGGACTTCCTCTGCTCGGGTTAATGTTAACGTTAAATTGTTATTTACGATTCTGACCCATGTTGGGTCATGTGAATTATTAGAAGGAATTCTCTGGTGGATTCCTAACTAGTTATCCGAAGGTTTCGGATTTAAATTGTTTTTATAAAACTGTAAAATTAATAAACGGCTGCTGTGGCCATTTCACATCCAACCTCGGTGTCACGTGTCTTTCCTAAAGGTGGGGGTGGGGGGATAGGATGGGGTAAGGGAAGGTTCATTAACACACGACTCTACTTAGGCAGGTCAAGTGTAATTCAATATCCGACCGTTTATAGAGCCTAGAAACATGTGTCAGTTTAATGGCCAAAATAGAGACACCCATCTGTATACAACAGTATTTCGAAGTATATGTTCCTCATCAGTACAGTGTATGGAGATCCCCCTGGTAGTACGTTTTAAGGGCAATGCTCCCTGGAAAAAGTAAGCTCTTCACCAGACTAAAGAAAACCATCTCTTTAGTGTCACCTATAGATGACTACCCTGTAAGTCAATGCCCAGCCCGTTATAGAGCCTTGAAATGTGACTCAGGTTAATAGCAAAACAAGAGATCTTTAGCCGCAGACAGCATTGTTTCGGACATTGGCTTACAGGGTAGTCACCTATAGGTGGCACCAGAGAGAAAGTTTCTTCCTTCTGGAGGAGAGCTATTTTGCATACTCTTCTCAGGGAACATTGGCCTTTAGACTTCCTACCAGCTGGATCCCCTTACACTGACTGATACTATTAGGGGATGTTCACACGTCTTAAGAAATTACGTCTGAAATTACGGAGCTGTTTTCAGGCGAAAACAGCTCAAAAACGGCCATAAAAAACACCGTGAAATTCGCGAGTGGCTCCAAAAACTTCAGAAAATCAGGCGCTGTTTCCCCTTGAAAACAGCTCCATATTTTGAGACTTTTTTTACTCAGCGTCTGAACATACCCTTAGAGATGATTAAACGGTGTCAGACTGTGTGGGGATATACTTCTTTTACAAAGGGAATGATAACACCCAGTTATCAATTTTATTCATACAAGGACATACAGTTTAACCAGAATTAGAAGGGTGGCCCTGACTGTAGACACTGCGTGGCAGGGTGGCGTTGGGGAAGAGAACAGCTTGTGGTCTATGGTCTACTTAATCCGCCACTGAGACACCTACACCTAAAGTTATTGCTATAGGATAAACCACGTATAAAAATGCACAAAGAAATAAGAACTGATGTGAGCGATCACTTACTTACGTGTTGGTCAGTACTAGATGTACGTTCTACACCATAGTGATGAGACCTGACGTTGGCATAGAAATAAGTGTTAAGAATACTCTCTGACATCTGTTCATGCTGATCAGTTTAATTTGTTGTTTTTTTTCATTTTTTTTAATTTCTATTCCTGAACAGAACAGAATCCCTATAAAATAAAATGTATTGTGTTTAACCATTTTGATGCCATAAAAAAAATTATTGAGATGTCTTACAGTCTCAGTTGCAATAAATCTCTTCAAGATATCTTGTTATTTCTGTTACTTTGCTATATCTCCATAGAAATCTTTGCTTCACTATGTCCTATTAATGCATGGCCAGAGGGGCCCAGCTGGGGTTCATATCTAAACACAACAAAAAAATCATCGTTCTCTATAACCGCTATAAGCAGGGAGGTCTAATAACTGCTATAAATATAGATCCTAATAGTTGTAAAGACATATAGCCTTGATATTAGCATTGTGTACTTTTTTTAAAATGAATAAAAACAATATTTCCTTTTTTTCTGAGTTTGCTTTTTTCTAAAGCTGTAAACTAAGACCCTTGTGATCAGTATCCTATTGAGTGATGTGCCAGCGGGTATATTGTACATCCATATTAAAGAGTATCATTGTGTTCTACCACAGCTTCCTCTCAGGAGAATTACGTCAACATTCTACTGTACCAATTAATAATCTATTACATTATTAACAACATGTGGCACCCATTTTTTTTTCTGGGAATGATGAAATGGCACCAGAGAATATTACTACTACGGTTATCCTGGTTACTAAAATTGATAGCCTTTTCTTAGGATAGGCCCTCAATATTAGATCAGTGGGGGTCCGACTGTCGACACCTACGCCAATCACTTTTATAATACACTGCAATTATACTTTTGTATTGCAATGTATTACTTGCCTGTCCATGTAAAACGGACAGGCATCTGCTAGGCCATGCCTCTGGCATAACTAGTGGCAGACCTGGGGGACACTGGCACTCTGCAATCACAGGCTGGAGGAGTGAGAGAGGGAGCTCCATCCCGCTCTCCTAAACCACTCAGATGCGGCGCTCGCTATTGAGCGCCGCATCTGAGGGGTTAAACTGGTGAGATCGATACTGATATCGATCTCGCCTGTTAGAGCAGGGCTGATTTAACGGCTCCCGGCTCTATTTATTTATTCCATCAACAGGAGGGCTTGTTCAAGTTTCAGGATGAGTTGTATTCTTCAATGGCACCATTTTGGGGTGCATATAGCTTATTGGTTAACTTTTATTAGGGGGGAATGGAATAAAAACATAAATTCCACCATTGATTTTAAGAACGGTCGCGTAAAAAACGCCCCGTGGGAACGGAATGCTATTTTTCACATTGAAATCAACGGTTAGCTGTTTGGAGGCATTCAGCCTCTGCATTTTTAGCCGTTTATTCTATGGATAGGCAGTACCAAATATGTATAGTTTTTTTAAAATTTTTCTACTTTTGCACACTAATAGCACATTTCACGGAAAGAAAATAGTTTTTATGTTGCCACATTCCAAAAGCCATAACTTTTTTATTTTTCCATGAATGTAGCCGTATGTGAAGTTTTTTTTATGGGACAAGTCTTTATTAGAACCATTTTGGGGCACATATTAATTATTGATTATCTTTTAGAATTTGTTTGGGGAGATAGAAAAATAAGAAATCTGCAATTGTGATTTGAGCTTTTATTTTAAGCCATTTACCGTGGAGTTTAACTAATGTGTTAAATTATTATATGGGCCGTTATAATTGTGGCGATATCATACAGTGGATATAAAAAGTCTACACACCCCTGTTAACATGACAGTTTTTGTCATGTTACGAAGTCAGTATAAGATGAATAATTTCAGAACTTTTTCCACCTTTAATGTGACCCATGATCTGTACAATTCCATTGAAAAACAAACTGAAATAATTTAGGCTTCGTTCACATTTGTGCTAGGGCTCCATTCTGACGTTCTGTCTGAGCTTTCCGTCGGCACAGAGCCCTGACAGACACAAACGGAAACCCATTTGTAATGACGGGGTAGGGAGACAGACAGGTGAGCCCTAATCTACCCGCCACTCAGTCCCTGCCTACTTGCACGGCCCGTCCTAGGCGACGGCGTACAACTGGGCTCAATATGTGCACGACAGACAAACAGACAAGGGTACACAGAAGCTAAGGGAAATGGGGCAGTTGCCCACGGCAACACAGTGAGCAACAAGTGTAGTGAACAAGCCGAGTCAAACCAGGAGTGTGCGAGGTACCAAACGCAGAGCAGGAGAGTAGTCAGTAAAGCCAGGGTCAATATGAAGCAGAGGTCAATAGTACAAGCAGCAGCAGCAGAGCCAGGAAACAGGCAGAATCACAGGCAAAGGAGGAGCAGGAAATGAAGGTATAAATAGACAGAGGGCTGGAGCTAGCTCCGTCTGGCCAGGCTGTGATAGGCTCTCCCACTCCTCAGCCTCCCAGCCTGAGTGGTGGATGATCGAGTCACTCTATCAGACTTAGGAGCAGGTGCCGACTGACTAACCACGGGCGTCGACACAGAAGCTGTGTCTGGCAGATCCTTTACAGTACCCCCCCCTTTTATGAGGGGCCACTGGACCCTTTCTAGGTGGACCTGGCTTATTGGGGAACCGAAGATGGAACCTCCTGAGCAATACCCCAGCGTGAACATCCCGGGCGGTTACCCAAGTCCTCTCCTCAGGCCCGTATCCTCTCCAATGGACCAGGTACTGGAGGGAGCCTTGGACCATCCTGCTGTCCACAATCTTGGCCACCTCGAATTCTACCCCTTCAGGGGTGAGAACAGGGACCGGAAGTTTCCTCGAGGTAGCCAAGGACGGGGAGTAGCGTCTCAGGAGGGAGGCATGAAACATGTTGTGTATTCGAAAAGATGGGGGTAACTCCAGTCGGAAGGAGACAGGGTTAAGGACTTCAATGACCTTGTACGGCCCTATATACCGGGGAGCAAATTTTTTGGACGGGACTTTAAGGCACAAATTTTTTGAAGACAGCCACACCAGATCCCCGACCATAAACAAGGGGTTAGCAGAACGTCTTCTATCTGCCTGAGTCTTTTGTATGCTCTGGGACGCCTCTAGGTTCTTCTGAACCTGGGCCCAGACTGTGCACAGTTCCCGATAAACGACATCTACCTCGGGATTGTTGGAACCACCAGGTGAAACGGAGGAGAACCGTGGATTAAACCCAAAATTACAGAAAAAGGGGGAGACCCCTGTCGAGTTACTGACCCGGTTATTAAGGGAAAATTCGGCAAGGGAAATGAAGGAGACCCAATCATATTGACAGTCAGAGATAAAACACCTTAAATATTGTTCTAGAGACTGATTAGTCCTCTCAGTTTGGCCATTAGTTTCAGGATGGAAGGCCGAGGAGAAGGACAGATCAATCTCCAACTTTTTACAGAAAGCTCTCCAAAACAATGAAACAAATTGTACTCCTCTGTCAGAAATTATATTGACAGGAACCCCATGGAGACGCAGGATGTGTTTGTCAAACAAGGTAGCTAACGTCTTAGCATTGTGTAGTTTCTTGAGGGGCACAAAGTGGCACATCTTACTGAAGCGGTCTACTACAACCCACACCACCGACTTGCCTTGAGATGGAGGCAGATCGGTGATAAAATCCATGGAGATATGGGTCCAAGGTCTCTGGGGAATGGGCAAAGAACATAGTAAGCCCGCTGGTCAGGACCTGGGAGTCTTGGACCTAGCAGAAATTTCACAGCGGCGACGTAGGCCTTAACGTCTTTAGGCAACCAAGCCCCCCAATAGTTTCTGGCTATGAGGTGCTTAGTACCCATGATGCCTGGATGACCAGATAGTGCAGAGTCATGATTTTCACTGAGTACCCTTAGCCGGAATTGTACGGGAACAAACAGCTTGTTCTCAGGAAGGTTCCCGGGAGCTGAACCTTGATCAGCCGCAATTTCGGAGACTAAGTCAGAATCAACAGAGGAAATGATTATACCTGGGGGCAAAACACAAGCAGGATCTTCCTCCGAAGGTGGGCTGGCCATGAAACTACGCGACAGTGCATCAGCTTTAATATTTTTAGACCCAGCCCTATAGGTGACCAAAAAGTTGAATCTAGTAAAAAACAACGCCCATAGAGCTTGTCTCGGGTTTAGCCTCCGGGCAGATTCTAGGAAAGCCAGATTCTTGTGGTCGGTAAGGACCGTTACCTGGTGCCTAGCCACCTCCAAGAAGTGGCGCCACTCTTCAAATGCCCATTTAATGGCTAAGCGTTCACGGTTGCCAATGTCATCGTTACTCTCAGTGGGCAAGAACTTCCTGGAGAAGTAGGCACAGGGATGAAGATGGGTGAGGGACCTGGTACCCTGGGACAAGACAGCACCCACTCCCACCTCGGAGGCGTCAACCTCCACGATGAATGGCTCCATTTGGTTAGGCTGAATCAGCACTGGGGCTGACATAAAGCACTTCTTAAGGACCTCAAAAGCCTGGACCGCCTCTGGAGGCCAGTGGAGGAGATCAGCACCTTTGCGAGTAAGATCCGTAAGAGGCTTAGCGATGACCGAGAAGTTAGCAATAAATCTCCTGTAATAATTAGCAAACCCCAGGAAGCACTGTAACGCCTTCAGGGAGGCACGTTGAACCCATTCAGCCACAGCCTGAACCTTGGCAGGGTCCATGCGGAATTCATGAGGAGTGAGGATTTGACCCAAAAATGGTATCTCCTGCACCCCAAACACACATTTTTCGGTTTTAGCAAACAGTTTGTTTTCCCGAAGGGCCTGGAGCACCTTCCTGACATGCTCAATGTGGGAGGACCAGTCCTTGGAAAACACAAGTATGTCATCAAGGTACACTACAAGAAATACCCTCAGGTAGTCTCTTAAAATCTCATTTATGAAATTCTGGAAGACCACGGGAGCATTGCACAACCCAAAGGGCATGGTATTCGAAATGACTTTCGGGTGTGTTAAACGCAGTCTTCCACTCATCCCCCTCTCTGATGCGGATAAGGTTATAAGCCCCCCGTAGATCAAACTTAGAGAACCATTGGGCCCCCTGAACCTGATTGAAGAGATCAGGAATCAAAGGAAGGGGATACTGGTTCCTTACAGTGACCTTATTCAAGTTTCGGTAATCGATGCACGGCCTAAGACCACCATCCTTCTTTCCTACGAAGAAGAAGCCAGCACCTACCGGAGAAGTAGAGGGGCGAATGTAACCCTTGGCCAGGCATTCCTGGATATACTCTCTCATGGCTTCACGCTCGGGAATATCCTACCCTTAGGGAGCTTAGCTCCTGGTACCAAATCGATTGCGCAATCGTATTCTCTATGAGGAGGTAACACTTCGGAGGCCTTTTTAGAAAAAACATCAGCGAAGTCCTGAATAAACTCAGGTAGAGTGTTCACCTCCTCAGGGAGAGAAATAAAATTAACAGAAAAACATGACGTCATGCATTCATTACCCCATTTGGTAAGATCCCCAGTATTCCAGTTAAACGTGGGATTATGCATCTGCAACCAGGGAAGGCCTAAAATCAAATCGGACGATAATCCCTGCATCACCAGTACAGAGTACTGCTCCAAATGCATGGAGCCAACAAGGAGTTTAAAAAATAGGGGTATGCTGCGTCGTTTTGACGGAATCAATAACGTAGTCGACTAAGCTATTAATTCCATCAAAACGATGGAACCCTTGCACAACGGAGACAAACGGAAACCATTGGCACCAGATCCGTCACCATAGAAATCAACGGTCATTAAGAAGTGGATTACATTTGACACAACAGTGACATTACCAAGAATTGGACGTCCCTCAAAACTTGATGAAAAGACAAGACGAAAATTGGTCTGAGAGTCTACCAAGAGGCCTACAGCAACATTAAAGGAGCTGCAGGACTTTTTGGCAGGTACTGGTTGTGTAGTGCATGTGACAACAATCTCCCGTTTTCTTCATAAGTCTGGGCTGTGGGGTAGGGTGGCAAAGAAGCCTTTTCAAACAAAGAAAAACATCCAAGCCTGGCTATGTTTTGCAAAGACCTACATCAAGTCTGCCAAAAGCATGTGGGAAAACGTGTTATGGTCTGATGAGACCAAGGTTGAATGTTTTGGCCATAATTCCAAAAGGTATGTTTGTCGCAAAGCCAACACTGCACATCATCAAAAGAACACCATACCCACAGTGAGCATGGTGGAGGCAGCATTATGCTTTGGGGCTGTTTTTCTGCAGCTGGAACAGGGGCTTTAGTCAAGGTGGAGGGAATTATGAACAGTTCCAAATATCAGTCAATATTGGCACAAAACCTGCAGGCCTCTGCTAAAAAAACTGAAGATGAATTTCACCTTTCAGCACGACAACGACCCAAAGCATACCTACAAATCAACAAAAGAATGGCTTCACCAGAAGAAGATCAAAGTTTTGGAATGGCCCAGCCAGAGCCCAGACCTGAATCCCATTGAAAATCTGTGCGCTGACCTGAAGAGGGCTGTACACAGGAGATGCCCTCGCAATCTGACAGATTTGGAGCACTTTTGCAAGGAAGAGTGGGCAACAATTGCCAAGTCAAGATGATGTCATGCTGATAGACTTCTACCCAAAAAGACTGAATGGTGTCATAAAGTCAAAGGGTAATTCAACAAAGTATAAGTTTAAGGGTGTGCATATTTATGCAACCACATTATTTTTTGTTTTTTATTTTTCCCCCTTAAAAGATTTCAATTTGTTTTTCAATGGAATTGTACAGATTATAGGTGACATTAAAGGTGGAAAAAGTTCTGAAATTATTCATCTTGTACTGACTTTGTAACATGACAAAAACCTGGGAGGTGTGTAGACTTTTTATATCCACTGTATATGTGTATTTTATTTTTGTTACACTTTTACTAAATAAAACCACTCTTTATGGAAAAAAAAATGTTTTTTTTTTTTTTTACTGTGAACAGATAGAACTTTGGTTCATTTGTTCTCTCACGTGTTTGGGAACCCGTGTTTGGGAACCCGTGTTTGGCTTCCCACTAATCATTATACAATCGTATATATCCAAGTGAAAAAATATAAAAACTGTCCACCTTATCTTGCAAAAAACTAAGGATGGGGGGAGGAAACCTCCAGCTCACTAGTTCAACGCCTGACACCTTGGAAACTAAGGAGTTTCATTTAGGTGAATGTCAGTTTGTCAGTTGTTGGTCATGGCAGCTTTGTAACGTGTGCAGGACGCTTGAAGTACCATATCAACACAGAGTAACAAACAAATGTTTTGTGAAAGGCTCAGAAGAATGGTGACGCCAGCAGCAGAAGGATGTTATTGCATTTGGAATGGCAGGTGGACATATGAGAGCAAGCACATGATTTCCTTGTATGTCGTAATGGACTGTACAATGGGTCTATAAATAGCGCCAAGTTCCATATAGACAGGAAAATGTAGACAAAGCCATTACATAGTCTATTAACCCTTTCCTGAGACTGATCCACTGGCAGAGAGCTGTTCACTTAGGTCTAGCTGCTGGACTCCCTGGGAATTAGTTGTTCTAGCCAGGGGAAGCTGTGCACATTTCCTGTAGGGGATATGTGGCATTATACGGCACCCATTTAAATTAATAAGCCATAATGTAATACATAGTTGAGCCAATTCCTCCAGAGCAAGAGCTGTTTTTTTTTTGCGGCAGTTCTCCGCTCTGGCTAATAGAGGGTAGGCTTCCCCGTTCTAAGGTTTTCTGTAGGGCCATGTGATTATTTGTTATGACCTGACCTTTAACCCCTTAAGGACACGGCCAATTTTAGCCTTGAGGACAGAGCAATTTTTTTTACATTTCCCTCTTTGCATCCCGACGCTCATAACGCTTTTATTTTTTGTACGACGTAGTTGTATGAGACTTTGTTTTTTGCGGGACGAGTTGTACTTTATGTAGGTACCATTTTTTGGTACAAATACATTATCGTTTAATTTCTATAAATTTTTAATTAGATTAAAATGCAGAAAAAAAGCAGTTATGCAGCAGTTTTAATATTTATTTTTTTACACCATACACCGATCATCATAAATAAGGTCATACATTTGTTGTACAGGTTGTTACGGTCGTGGCGATACCAAATATGTCTATTTTATTTCATGTTTTGGGACTTATATTTTAAAAAGTTGATTTATTATAAAAAATTTGTATTTCTGTGTATTTTATTTACTTTTTATTTATTTATTTACCATTATTTTTTTTTTACATTCATTTAACTTTTTTTTTAAATCCCATAAAGGGATTTATCATTTTGATTTTTATTTTGTAACTGTAATGTACTGGCATAGATCTATATGCTAGTACATTAGCCTGTTACTGATCGTACACAGGCAGTTGTTAGGGCATACCTCAGTATGCCCTAACAACAGGAAATATGTTCAGACAGCCCTGGGGTCCTTCACTGGACCCTGGGCTGTCTGGCCATACGAGTTATGGGCTTTGATCGCGTCACAGTTATTTTCTGTGACGCGATCAATGTGCAGTCCCCTCTCCTTGAACGCCGCGATCAGCTGTCATCGCGGCGTTCAAAGAGTTAACAGCGGAGAGAAGATGTTTCTCTTCTCTCCGCTGTCAGAGCGGGGCCGTGGCTGTGTATTACAGCCGTTGCCCCGCTCACGATCGCGCGCACAGTCGCGCGCAGGGACGCTGTCACACAGGACGAGTATGCTCGTCCTAATGCGCGAAGTGCTCGCCGCTCAGGACGAGCATACTCGTCCTGTGTCGGCAACCAGTTAAATAGTCACTAACTAATCAACAAACATTGCATAAATGAATATTGCAAGCAATAAAAAACTTTTAAATATATCTTATTAATTAAAAATGCATCTTTTCTCCACTTACCAGGCTCCTTTCCTTCCCCCTTACTGTTTACTCACTCTGAATTTATTGCTTTTTTTATCTCCTCTAGACAAGACGAACTATTAGCTCACTGAGGGATCAGGTTACAGCTGCCCATAGAAGTCTATGAAAGGGGGAGGAGGGAGCAGGAGCAGAGTGAGAGAGACACAGAGACTCTGCTGCAGCTTCCTAGTAAGTTTTATATGGGATGCTAGTGCTGGATACACAGCTACACTGCTTATTACTGCTGTATGATGTCTTCCATGTTGCTGCTACTTCTATGTACACTATCTGGACAAAGGTATTGGGATACATCTTTTAGTCAATTAATTCAGGTCTTTCAGTCCACATGTGTATAAAATAAAGCAACTGGCCATGCAGTCTACTTTTACTAACATTTGTGAAAAAATGCGTCATTTTATAGAGCTCACTGAATTCGAAAGCTAAAGTGGAAGCGTATAGGAACCACAACAACTCAGTCATGAAGTAGCAGACCACATAAAGTTACAGAGCAGGGTTTGTAGAGTGCTGCAGCGCATAGTGCATATAAGTCTCCAACTTTCTGCTGACTTAATAAATGCAGAGCTCCAAACATACTCTGGCAATAACATGAGCACAAAAACTGTGCGCCGGGAGCTTCATGGCATGGGTTTTCATGGCCGAGCACCTGCATTCAAGCCTTACATCATGAAGCACAATGCCAAATCCTGCCGCCACTGGACTCTGTAGCAGTGGAGACGTGTTCTGTGGCGTGACAAATCACGCTTCTCTATCTGGCAGTCTGGTAGATGAGTCTGGCTTTGGCAAATATGAGGTGAACTTTAACTGCCTGACAGCAGTCATTTTATATTACTTAAATGTATAATATCATCTAGTTGATACTCATACTTATGTAAACACTTATTTGCATAGTCGTGTGACATAATATTGTATAATGTTTGTTGTGATATTCATTGGTATAACCAGTGTTTTAGTAACATGGAAAAAAGAGGGGAAAGAGCGCCATTTGGCTTTTGGATTGCAGATTTTGCTGGATTGGTTTCTGGTCACTATGTCACATTTGCAAAGCCCCTGTGGGACCAAAATAGTGAAAAGCCCCCAGAAGTGTCCCCATTTTGGAAACTACACTCCTCAAGGTATTCACCTAGGGGTGTAGTTAGAATGTTAACCCTGCATGTGTTTTACAGAAATGAGTGTAGTTGCAGTGAAAATGGCAATTTTTCCATAGATATGCCAATATGTGGTGCCCAGTTTGTGCCACCATGAAAAGACAGCTATCTAGTTATTATGCTGTGTTTCCCGGTTTTAGAAACACCCTACATGTGGCACTAATCTTTTGGCTGGATGATTTACTATGCTCAGGAGTGAAAGAGTACCATGCGAAGTTGAGGCCTAATTTGGCGACATACAAAGTATTGGTTCGCAATTATAGAGGCTCTGAGGCAGGGCCGCCATCAGGAATTTCAGGGCCCCCTACAGTTACATTTTCTGGGCCCCCCTACCGTGGCACCACCTGTTAACGGTACTCCGTCCAGCACTATATCATGGTACCCAGGGCCGCCATCAGGGGGGGTATTAGGGGTACTGATGTGAGAGGCCCGGCCAAACCTAATTGAAAGGGGGGCCCGGCAAACTGCCGCGACTTGCCTTTGGTAGAAAAAAAACAGGCCCCTGCAATGGGGCCTGTTTTTTTCACCAAAAGAATGTCATGAGCTGCGTGCCCCCCTTTCAATTAGGTTTGGCCGGGCCTCTCACATCAGTACCTCCGTTCCGTTGAGGCCTGCAAAATACTTTGTGTGAACAGGGCCATACAGAAAGAGCACTTTGACACACTTTACTCACCGTGTCAGAAGAGCTGCTGCTCCCACTCCAGTCCTCTTCAGGCGATGTCTTCCAGGCGAGGTCTTCGGTCCAGACGTCCAGTCCTTCACCTCCAGCCAGGCTCCAGGTAAGTTGGGTCCATGTGTGTCCGCGGTTGCGCGCGCGCTTCGTTCGCGGGTGCGCGCGCTCTTCGTTCGCGGGTGCGTGCGTGCTGTCGAGGCTGCGAGCGTGCGTGCTGTTGCTTCTGCGAGCGCCCGTGCTGTCGCGGTTGCGCGCTTTTGCCGGGTGCGCAAGCGGGCGGTCGCGAGTTTGCGGGTGCGCGTGATTGGTCGGCGGTGTTTGACGGCCCCAATGAGAGGGGGGCCCGCAGCTCACAACATTCATTTGGTGAAAAAAACAGGCCCCTTTGCAGGGGCCCGTTTTTTTCTACCAAAGGCAAGTCGCAGCAGTGGCCGGGCCCCCCTTTCAATTAGGTTTGGCCGGGCCCCTCACACCAGTACCCCTAATATCCCCCTGATGGCGGCCCTGCTCTGAGGTGAAATAAGAAAAGAAACCCTTGAGAAGTGACCCCATTTTGGAAACTACTCCCCTCAAGGCGTGTAGTGAGCATTTTCACCCCACAGGTCTTTTCCATAAATGATTGCACTGCGAATGGTGCAAAGTAAAAAAATATTTTTTCCCTAGATATGCCATTTCAATAGCAAATATGTCATGCCCAGCTTGTGCCACTGGAGACACATACCCCAAAAATTGTTAAAAGGGTTCTCCCTGGTTTGGCGATGCCATATATGTTGAAGTAAACTGTTGTTTGGGCATGCTGTAGGGCTCAGAAGGAAGGGAGCGTCATTTGGCTTTTGTAGCGTGGATTTTGCTTGGTAGTAGTTTTGTTTGTTTTACTGGTATTTTAGTTTATAATATGGGGGTACATGTGCGCTGGGCAGAGTACATCAGGGGCATAGTCCAGTATATAGCCCCCCTGTAGATAGACACCCCCCGTAGATAAAGTCCCCCTTGTAGATGAAGTCCCCCCCGTAGACAAAGTCGTCCCCCCTGTAGATACAGCCGCACACTTTTATTACAATTTAAAAAAAAAAATAAAAAAAAAATTCAAACTCACCTTAATCGCACTCCCACGCCGTCTGGCAGCCATGGAGACCTGCTCTCTTCTGCGCAGGTCTCCAGGGGGTTTAACGCAGCGTCTATGAAAGGCTCTGATTGGCTGGGCAGGATGACTTTCCCTGTCAGTCAGCGCCTTTCATCGACGGAAGCGTCACTGGTACAAAAGGTACCAGTCGCTTCATTCGTGGAAAGGCGCTGAATGGCCGGGCACGGAACGTGCCCGGACATTCATTGCTTCTAATTATACCTGTGTCCTTGCGACACAGGTACAATTATAGTGCAGGAGGAGGGGGCGCTGGCGCCCCCCTCTAAGCTGCGCCCGGGGCACATGCCCCGCCTGCCCTCCCCTAGCTACGCCCCTGATAAATGCATAAAGGACATGATAAAAAACATGATACAATATATCACGTTATAAAGGGTAAAAAGATTACAAAATAAACGTAATACATGTGCAAAACATAAATGTACAGCTCCCAGATGATATCCAGGTATAGCTTAAAGGGGTTGTCCGAGATAACATAATATTTTAAATAACACCATTAAATCATTTAAGTTAAAAAATAAATACATATGTAATATACTTAAGTTTTCCAAAGTGACCCCGTTTCCAGATCCTGCCGTCGGGAACTTGATTGTTGACGTCTCTCTCTGCTCCGGCTCTGCCGCTTTGTTGATCTTGAATTCTTGCCGGGTACACGACACGTCACTTGTGACATGGTGTATATCGGCTTGTTCTGTTGTAACGCGCATGCGCGGCCCCTGCTGTTATCTCGAGAACAGCAGGGACCGTGAGAACAGCAGTGACAGCGCATGCGCGTTACTGCATGTGAAGCAGAAGAAGCCGATCTACACCACGTGACAAGTGACGTGTCGTATACCATCCGAGGTCTCTCTGGTGCGAGACCATGTGATCGGGATACAACACGACTGTGGAGGCGGCAGAAAAGGTGACGTCAGCGCTCAAGTGACCAGAAGGAAGAAGCAGCCAGAGCGGAGAACAGAAGCAAGATTGCACAGGTAAGTATATTATGCAATTTTTAATATGTGTAATGTATTTCTAACTGTACTTAAAAAAAAAATGTCGGACAACCCCTTTAAGTGTTTAATTTTACCCAGGTGCAGATGAAAAATAATTAAAATTAACAGTAACATGTATCGTTACATACATTGTGGCATGTGGACTTCCAATCCCTCCATCACGGCGTCTCCATCTCTCTACTACGCATGTCTATCAGCAAAATTCCACATGCCACCACTAGATGGCGCTGGAAGGTAGAGAAGTGCTTGTGTGTAAAGGCAACAGACTGAACGTCTCTGTCCTGTCTATGTGAGTCAGAATGACATCACTCACGCAAGCTATTCTCAAATCATCCAGAGAAATTTTAAATAGACACACTAAATTGTCGTCCACACGGGAGAGGGGTAAAGCCGATGAGTTCAGAGGGTGAAGTCCACATCACAATTTTATAATATGGGCACCCTCGTTTCCAGCAGATATGTTTAAGTCCTCCCCTTCCTGTTTCCCTAATTTTAGGGCCTTGATAAATTGCCGCTTGATTCAGAAGAAATGTTCCCCTCGGGCCTGCACAACTGCATATTTTTCTTTCCTGAATGGGAGCCTTTACTTATTTAATTTTTTCATAGATGTAGTGATATGAGGGCTGTTTTTTTACGGGATGAGCTGTTATCTTTTTGGGGTACATGCGACTTTTTGATCACTTTTTATCCTTTTTTTAGGGAGGCAAGGTGACCAAAAAACAGCAATTCTGGCATAGTTTCTTTTAATATAGCGTTCACCTCGCATTATAAATTACATGTTAACTTTATTCTGCGGGTCGGTATGATTCCGACGATACCGCATTTATAGCACTATTGTATGTTTTACAACTTTTTGCACAATAAAATTACTTTTGTAAAAAGAATTTATTTTTTCTGTCGCCATCTTGTGAGAACCATAACTAAAAAAAATTCATTGACAGAGCTGTTTGAGGGCTTGTTTGTTGCGAGACGAGCTATAGTTTTTATAGGTACCATTTTTGGATGCATGCGACTTTTTGATCACTTTTTATTCCAATTTTTGGAAGGCGTTATTTGGTATTTGCAGAATAAAGGGGTAATGCACAAGTATCGTAATCCCAGTATTGACTGATTGAAATAACAATGCATAAATGTGTTTACTGAGCCATTGATGACATTTATTTAGCCATTATATGATTTCATCCTGTAGTCCTATCCTTACCCATCCCACCACCCACTAACCTGCACTCTTCCATTTCCACCAGTTGCCACCACTTTCACCAAAAAGTTACAGAGACCCTTTATTATATGATGTGTTGTATTCTCAGTGAAGAGAGCCATGATGCCAGGAATACAAGATGTCACCACTGAGGCCTCTCATTGGCTACATTTGTCACATGTTGCCCGCACGTAAACCAACAATGAGAGGACTGATGGAGCATCAGCGTTGGAACAAAGAGGTGAGTACAGATTCTTTTTTTTCTTTTAGGACATTAGCTGTGCAAATTTAGGGCATAACATTATATTATTTTCTAACTTCAAACGTTAACCATGCATTTCAATGGTTCAATATATTAAACCATATTTAGTGTTTTCAGTGCTTCTAGGGGGGTGGCACTTATATGGCACAGAACAGTACTTACTGCTATACGGTACACAATACTATAAACTGCATTGCGGACCAAAACACACGCGCTCACATATGTGTACGGAACGCGTATGGAGTCACATGGAGTCCCTGTGGCTCTGTACTATATACATGGAGTGGTGCCTCCGTACAGCCCCGTATTACAGCATCCAACGGAGCATGCAACGATTTTATATGGTATCCAAAATAAAAAGTCTCTATGTCTTCATTTTTATATGGTGAAGTATTACGGTTCTGTACAACTCAGAGGCTGTGCACATGAAGCCTAGCAGTTCTTTATAGTGAAGCCAGTGGGGAGCTAATATGATTTTAGCAGTAGTTTATCAACATTTCAAATGTGTTTCACTGAATCTACCTCGAACAAATTCATACTATTCTGGTGAAATGAGAGAGGATTTATTTGCTGAGAATCTTGTTTTGAAGTCACGTAATAAAACCTCATGAGACAGAATAAAACACCCCTTATATTAAGCCTGTCTGCTTTGTGAAGTTTAGCTAGAGTGTATTGCGATGCTGATCTAGTATGCCATAGGGCTAATGGGAGTATCACTTTATGTTAATGGTTATTGCTATTGTAATGGAATAAACAGAGACCCGTCAACAAGGGTTCTGGGCTCCGAGGACACCAGAGGCTTTTTTCAGCAGGGCATTAACGAAAATACACAGAGGCTGTCAGAGCTTGAAAAAGATTTATAATATGTGTTTAGGGGATTCTAAATGCTCGTGAGCTTTAATGTTCAGAATGCAGGAGAACAAAGACACATCAGAAAAGAAATGAAATTACAAACATGTATGGCTTATAGAGAGAGCGAGCAGCAGCACTGTGTTAGAGAGCAATAGAGTACAGGCTGGACCTGGCAGAATGCCCTAGGGGGAGGCCACCATGATCCGGGATGTAGGCAGGGAAGGAGTAAAGGACTTAGGAGGGGTGATTAGGGGGCGGAGGTTAGTGGGGCAAGGCTAGGATACTTAAAGAGGCTCTGTCACCAGATTTTGCAACCCCTATCTGCTAGTGCAGCAGATAGGCGCTGCAATGTAGATTACAGTAACGTTTTTATTTAAAAAAAACGAGCATTTTTGGCCAAGTTATGACCATTTTTGTAGTTATGCAAATGAGGCTTGCAAAAGTCCAAGTGGGTGTGTTTAAAAGTAAAAGTCCAAGTGGGCGTGTATTATGTGCGTACATCGGGGCGTTTTTAATACTTTCACTAGCTGGGCGCTCTGATGAGAAGTAACATCCTCTTCTCTTCAGAACGCCCAGTTTGTGACAGTGCAGATCTGTGACGTCACTCACAGGTCCTGCATCGTGACGGCCACATCGGCAGCAGAGGCTACAGTTGATTCTGCAGCAGCATCAGCGTTTGCAGGTAAGTCGATCTTACCTGCAAACGCTGATGCTGCTGCAGAATCAACTGTAGCCTCTGCTGCCAATGTGGCCGTCACGATGCAGGACCTGTGAGTGACGTCACAGATCTGCACTGTCACAAGCTGGGCGTTCTGAAGAGAAGAGGATGTTACTTCTCTTCACAGCGCCCAGCTAGTAAAAGTATTAAAAACGCCCCGATGTACGCACCTAATACACGCCCACTTGGACTTTTACTTTTAAACACACCCACTTGGACTTTTGCAAGCCTCATTTGCATAATTACAAAAATGGTCATAACTTGGCCAAAAATGCTCGTTTTTTAAAAATAAAAACGTTACTGTAATCTACATTGCAGCGCCGATCTGCTGCAATAGCAGATAGGGGTTGCAAAATCTGGTGACAGAGCCTCTTTAAGGGTGGCAGAGAGGAAGGACGCCGCCATTACGCCTAGCAGCACAGGAAAGCTTGTCCTATACTGTTTTAAAGCATGGATGCACTACTCACTCAGCTCGGGGCGGCAGTGGCAGAACGAGGCATGGCTTGGCTGGCGGAGGTGCTGGGGCTTTCCGGCCAGCTGTCGGCGGCTTCGAGCTCGGCGGTGAGCGGACGAGGCGAGGAGCGAGTGGAGCCCTCTGGTCCAGGGGCAGGAGCGGAGGAAGTGTCGGTGCTTGGATCTGGGGCGCATGCGGTGCCGTCATCTGCTCGCCGGCGGCGGTCCTGTCGCACGAGGCCTCCGGAGAGGTTGAGCCCAGAAGTAATACCGCGAGCCAGGCGCAGGGTAAGGAGCCTCATGAGGGACCCTCCAGGCCGGGCCCTCGCTCGGCTGCCGGTAGCAGGATGGCCCGGTCTGAGAGGAATCCTGGAAGCCGGCTTGGCTCAGCGGAGGTGGGGGGGCACGCGCCCTTGCAGCTGGGACCGCCCTCTGCCTCCAGACGACGGGATCCAGGACTTGCGGTGGGCCGTGCTGGCGATGATCCAGTCGGGCGGCCCGCCTGTCCCCAGGATGATGTCACGGGTTCCAGGCATGTGCCACGGTCGGTGGTGACACGGCGGGCAGGTGTGCGGCTACCTGCGGGCCGCAGGGTGGACGAGGCCCCTGACAGATGGGCGGAGAGGCCCAGTTCATCTGCGCTAGTCCGGAGCGCTCCCTTGGAGGGTCGTGGATGTCAGGCGTGCGGCGCTTGTCCTGGGCCGGCTGGTCAGGATGAAGTTGACGACTGGGAGTTCGGTGACCAAGAGGGACGTCTGGATGGATCCTTCGCCCCGGCTGGTGGGGACACAGCACCTGCGCAGCCCGGTGAGTTGATGTCTCCTACTTTTTCGTTGCCTGCTATATTTCGGTCCCCGGGGGTGGGGGATGGGGGTTCACTTGCACCTATGGGGTTGCCGGGGTGTAGTGGGGGGAGTCCAGGGAGTGCGGTTGGCGAAGGGGGGGGGATTTGGGAATTGTTGCGTTGTGTGCGTGAGCTTTTGGCGCGATTTGGAAAGAGGGGGCTTTGGGTTCCCCGTCCCCGGTTTCAGCGTGGGTGGGGCCGTCGGTGGGACCTGCAGTGGTGGATAGCACGCCATGTGGAGTTGGGGGGGTGTCTAGGGAATCGGGTGTGGCTGTGTCGGTGCAGACAGAAAAGGCTGGGGCGGTGGATGAGGTGCGGTTGGATGATAAGGCGAAGGGCGAGTTCTATGTTTATTTTGAGGGCCCATTGGGGGCGCATCTGAAGCCTGAAGTAAGGGAGAAAGTATGGAGGGACGAATATGTTGAAATTTTTTCGTTGTTGCCGTTCGAGAAGTTTAATTTAGATAAAGGGAAATGGTTGGAAAGCAAAAAGGAGAAGGAAGAAAAACATCGGTATCGGTTGATTCCTCAAACTTTTGTCAATTGGTTGCAGGCGTTTGCGATTTTGGCGAGCGTAATTGGACAGAAGGCGCCTGAACATTGTTCCAGCCTCTTCTGCTACATGGATGCTATTGGGGAGGCTCATCGAGTTTACGGCGGGCAGACGTGGCTGCGCTATGATGAGCAGTTCCGACAGCGGAAGGCAGTGCGGCCGGACATTAGATGGGATAACAAAGATATTGGGTTATGGTTGCGGGTCATGGCTCCGGTGCGCTTTGGCCAGTCCTTTCCTGGGGGTGGGGCCAGGTCAGCCAGCCCCTCCTTGCCTTCTGGTGGGGGTTCAGGTGGGGCAGGAGGAAAATCCGGGTTCTTCTGGCAGTTTAATGAGGGCCAGTGTAAGTTCGGACCGGGTTGCAAGTTTAAACATAGCTGCTCCTCCTGCGGGGGGATCTCTCACGGAGCGGTTAAATGTTTTCGTAAAGGCAAAGGACGGGGGCCGGGGGCACTAGTCAAGGGCCGGACGCCGGTGAGATGGGAAGAAATGGAGCCCTTTCTAAATAGATTCCCTGATAGGTCCAGGGCAAGTTTGTTATTGGATGGTTTTCGGGTTGGTTTCCGTATCCCTGCCCCTGCACACAAGGTGCCGTTTACCTTGCGTAATTTGCGTTCAGCGTTGCAGTATCCGGGAGTAGTTGGGGATAAGTTGCGAAAGGAGGTGGAGTTTGGGCGTATGGCGGGTCCGTTTGAGTGTTGCCCATTACCGGATCTAGTGGTGTCACCGCTGGGGGTGCTGCCCAAGAAGGAGCCGAATAAGTTTAGGCTCATACATAATTTATCTTACTCGCGGGGGTGATCGGTTAATGATGGGATTTCTCCGGAACTTTGCTCAGTGGTTTACACATCGTTTGATGCGGCGGTTGCGTGGGTGCGCCGTTATGGGTTGGGGGCTTTAATGATGAAAACGGATATTGAGTCGGCTTTTCGCCTCCTCCCTGTGCATCCTGATAGCATACGGCTGTTAGGGTGTTATTGGGACGGGGCTTATTTTGTGGATCGCTGCCTCCCTATGGGGTGTTCGATTTCCTGTGCCTATTTTAAGGCTTTTAGTTCCTTCCTGGAGTGGGTGGTTTGCGATGTGGCGGGGGCCTCGTCAGTGATACATTACTTGGACGATTTCCTGTGTGTTGGTCCGGTCGGTTCTTCGGTTTGTTCTACTTTGTTGAGCACGATGGGGTGGGTGGCAAAGAGGTTCGGGGTGCCTTTGGCCCAGGACAAAACAGAGGGGCCTAGCTCCTCCCTGGTCTTTTTGGGAATCACCATTGATTCTGTGAGGATGTAGTGTCGGCTCCTGGAGGATAAATTGGTGGCTTCGCGGGCGGAGGTGGATCGGGCTAGGCATTTGCGTAAGATCTCTTTGCGTGCATTGCAGTCCTTGTTGGGAAAGCTGAATTTTGCTTGTAGGATCATGCACATGGGCCAGATTTTTAGCAGGCGGCTGTCGGGAGCGACGGCTGGGGTGTCGGCCCCGCATCATTTTATTCGTCTGACTAAAGAGCTGAGGGCGGATTTGGCAGTTTGGTTTGAGTTTTTGCATTGTTATAATGGGAAGTCCTTGATCATGTCCCCGGTGGTTGACAGCGTGGATTGGGAGTTGTTTACAGATGCTGCGGGGGGCATGGGATTTGGGGCTTACTGCAAGGGACAGTGGTGCGCGGCTCGGTGGCCGGAGAAGTGGGTGGAGTTGTGTTTGGTGAAGAACCTTGCCTTCCTTGAGCTTTTTCCCATAGTAGTGGCGGTGGAAATTTGGAGTGAGAGGTTTCGGGACAGTAAGGTCCAGTTCCATTGTGACAACTTGGGGGTGGTGGGGGCTATTAATAATGTTTCGGCTTCATCCCCCCCGGTCGTTCGGCTGTTGAGACACTTGGTTTTACGTTGCTTGTCGTTGAACGCTTGGGTTGTGGCGGTTCATGTGCCGGGAATCAAGAATGACATCGCAGATTCTCTTTCTCGCTTGCAGTGGGACCGTTTCCGGATGGTGGCTCCGGACACGGAGGCGGACGGGATCTCTTGCCTGGAGTGGCTGTGAGGACTGGGTTACGAGCTGCAGGAGGATTGATTCGGGCCTCGCTTGCTCCGGGTACTTGGGCTGCTTATGATTCTGCATGGTGGGAGTGGGAAAGTTGGCTGGCAGTTCTGGATGGGGTAAGGAAGGATGACGATCTGGTTGTGGCGTTGTTGGTTTTTCTGGGACAGGTCTCTATTGCGGGCTGGTCGGTGTCCAAGGTTAATAGTTTTGTGGTAGCCCTCTCTTTTGGTTTTAAGCTCAGGGGGTACAGGGATGTTACAAAATGTTTTTTGGTCGGCCAGACCCCTGAGGGGGCATAGGAAGGGGAGGATGTTGCCGGACCGTCGGCGCCCAGTGTCTTTTAAGTTGTTGGAACAGTTATGGGGGGTGTAGGGTGACATTTTTTTTTCTAGTTTCGTGGTGACTCTGTATAGATTGACGTTCTCGTGGGCGTTTTTTGGGGTCCTGAGGGTCGGGGACAAGCACAAGGAGGCCTGGGGGGTTGAGGATGGAAGATGTGGTGTTGACAGATCGGAGTGTGGAATTCTGGATCCGGCGTTCTAAGATGGATCAGGGGGGTCGGGGTAAGAGAGTGGTGTTGGGGGCGGCCAGGGGGGCCAGGATGTGCCCGATCGCATGCTTTGTGGGGTACAGAGAGGTTTCGCCGGTACTGAGGGGACAGTTGTTGTGTCACGAGGACGGGTCCTTTCTGTCCCGGTACCAGTTTACGTGGGTTTTTCGTAGGTGTCTGCGACAGTTGGGATTGGAGGAGTCTTTGTTTTCCCCCCATTCATTTTGTATTGGGGCGACGACGGAGGCGGTGTCATGGAGTTTGGGGGAGGAGGTGGTAAAGCGGATAGGTCGATGGGATTCCCGCCGTTTTCAGCTGTATGTGCGCCCTCGGTTTCTGTGATAATTCAGTCTTAATCCCTCCTCTCTTCTCTCTCCCTCCCTCTCGTTTTTCCCTCCTCCTCAATGTTTCGCTTGCATCCGTACATAGTTTTGCTTTAATCAGTTGGTTTTTATTTTCCAGGTCCCTCGGGCCGATTGGTGTGGATCGTCGGGCATTCGTACGTTCCTTGGGGGGCCGAGCAGGCTGATGTTCGTCCAGACGGGCGGCAGTTGGGTTTTCGGCGGGAGGAGGTAGTTGTGCGGTGGCTGGGGAGTAGAGGGATGATGTGAAGTCGGGTGTTGCCTGATGTGCATAGATTTGCGCGGATGGACAGGGCCCCGGATGTCTTGGTGTTGCACGTCGGGGGTAATGATTTGGGTAGTCGTCTTTTCCGGGAATTGATTAGGGATATTAAATATGATCAACTCAGGTTGTGGTCCAGTTTCCCGGGAGTTAAGGTGGTTTGGTCGGAGATTGTCCCGCGTAAGGTTTGGCGGCATGCCAGGTCGGTGTCGCGTTTAAATAAAGCCGGGCTCAAGGTTAATCGGGCGGTTTCGTGTTTCGTGGTGAGAAACATGGGGGTCTTCGTGCGTCATTACGACTTCGAGGATGGCCTGGGGAATTATTGGCTAGGTGATGGTGTGCACCTGACGGCCGTGGGGATTGACCTGTGGACTCTGCTCTTGCAGGAAGGAATCGAAAGGGCCCTCTTGTTGGGTGGGGGCTCGCATACTTAAAGGTGTCTAAGTATGTTCGTGTGGCGGATTGGGGGTCCTTGGAGTTGGTGGTAAATTACTGTGGGGGGGGGGGGGGGGATTCATCGGGGGTATGGTCCCTCCCCAATTTATTATGGTTGGTAGTCTGGTCAATTTGGACTCCTGCTGGGTGGTGTCCCGGGGAGTGGTTGCGGTTTAGGTCAGCCAATTGCAGGTATAACGGTGCCCCTGAGCCAGTAGGGTGACGGCTGGGAGTAAAATACGATGCAGGTGGGCTGTTTGGTGACAGACTTTTGTAGCTCCAAGGACTCCCCTTCCATTGTTATTATTATTTGTAAATTGTTGTTCATTATGTTTGTTTGTAAATAAAATGGCTGCTGTGGCCAAATTTATCCAACCCAAGTGTCCGAGTTTTATTATAGGGACGGGTGTTTGGTAAAGGGTATGGCCAATAATGGGGAAGGGAAGTGGGTGAAGTCACATGCCCCCGGTAGGAGTGTACGCACTCTACAGTCCCCTGATCAAGTACAGGCTGGACCCGGCAGAATGCTCTAGGGGGAGGCCACCATGATCAGGGATGTAGGCAGGGAAGGAGTTAAGGACTTTGGAGGGGTGGTTAGGGGGCGGAGGTTAGTGGGCGAGGCTAGGATACTTAAGGGTGGCAGAGAGGAAGGACGCCGCCATTACACCTAGCAGCACAGGAAAGCTTGTCCCGCCCTCGCTCCCTAAATGTTTTTGTTCGTCTGTGTTGGCAATTTTGGTATTTCGCTTTGTTGCTCATTGTTTTTGTTTTTTCCGCAGGTGCTGGAGGATGCTGTGGAACAGTTTTGCAATGTCGCAGCAGTTGTATGGCGGATTGGGGGTCCTTGGAGTTGTTGGTAAATTACTGTGAGGGGGGGGGGAATTAATCGGGGGTATGGTCCCTCCCCAATTTATTATGATTGGTAGTCTGGTCAATTTGGACTCCTGCTGGGTGGTGTCCCGGGGAGTCGTTGCGGTTTAGGTCAGCCAACTGCAGGTATAACGGTGCCCCAGAGCCAGTAGGGTGATGGCTGGGAGTAAAATACGATGCAGGTGGGCTGTTTGGTGACAGACTTTTGTAGCCCCAAGGACTCCCCTTCCATTGTTATTATTATTTGTAAATTGTTGTTCATTATGTTTGTTTGTAAATAAAATGTCTGCTGTGGCCAAATTTATCCAACCCAAGTGTCCGAGTTTTATTATAGGGACGGGGGTTTGGTAAAGGGTATGGGCAATAATGGGGAAGGGGAGTGGGTGAAGTCACATGCCCCCGATAGGAGTGTACGCACTCTACAGTCCCCTGATCATGACTGATTTCCCTAATAGTTCACTGTTATGAAGGCTTCTCTAGCCATCAAAGCGACATTATATTCTTCATGCTGTGTGCAGTTTACTTTCATTATTTTAATTTAACAAAAAGCTAAAACTGCATTACATTTTGACTACCATTTTTTCTCTACCTAGAAGCTATTGTGTCCACAGTGAGGTCTACGTCGAGTAGTTTTCTTCATTTGCTCGCGCCAAGCGTGCAATCAATCTTAGCCTAAGAATTACACTTTGCACTATAATTAAAGTGGCGTTTTTCTGGTTTTAAGTGTGTAGAAATCAAGCAGAATTATGTGAGTATGTTTTGTCATAATCAAGCCCCCCTCTCCATTAGATTTGTCTTTGTGAGTTAATGCAATCTGGTGGACAGAATTGCGATACATGCTAAACATTAATAGCACTTTCTTCTATCAATAAATGAACTTAAAGAGGTTGTCCAGGATTAGGAAAATTGTTCTGCAACTTTAGGTCCATGGGCTGTGTCTGGTATTGCAGTGTAATGTATTGTGGACGAATCCCCAAGTATAATCGGAATAGTGTTATGGCCTACTTATACCCTAGTAACCACCAAGGTCTATAATTAATGTTATTTAACCCCTTAAGGACACAGCCTGCTTTGGCCTCGTGCACACAGACGATTTTTTAAAATCTGCCGTTTTGATTTATGCAGCAATAACTTTGGAATGATTTTATTTATCCAAGAGATTCTGAGACTGTTTTCTCATGATACATTGTACTTTATGTTAGTGGTAAAATTTGGTCGATACATTCAGAGTTTATTTGTGAAAAACATAAATATTTTGAGAAAATTTGCAAAAATTTGCATTTTTCTGAATATAAATGTATCTACTTGTAAGACAAATAGTAATACCACGAAAAATAGTTACTAATTACTACTTCATGTTTGCATCATGTTGTGAACGTCCTAAAAAGAAAAAGAACCCTAACATTTGCAAAACTATTTCTCCCGAGTACAAAAATACCCCATATGTGGTCATAAACTGCTGTTTGGACACACGATAGGGTTCATAAAGGCAGGAACACTATTTGGCATGCAGATTTTGCTGGATTTGTTTTTGGGCACCATGTCGCATTTGCAGGTACCAGTACAGGAAAACCCCCTTAAAAGTAACTTCTTTTTGAAAACTATACCCCTCAGGTCATTAATTTGGGGGTAGAGTGAGCATTTTGAACCCACAGGTGTTTCATAGAATTTATTAGAATTAGGCAGTGAAAATGAAAAATTTAATGTTTCCACAAATATGTAATTTTAGCTACAAATTTTTATTTTCACAAGACGTATTAGGAGAAAAAACACAAAACTTGTTACTCCATTTCTTCAGAGTACGGCAATACCCCATATGTGGAAGTAAACGGCTGTTTGGGCACATGGCAGGGGCTCAGAAGGGAAGGAGCCCCATTTGTCTTTTTGAGTGTAGACTTTGCTGGAATGGTTTTTGGGCGTCATGTTGCATTTGCAAAACTCTTGAAGTGCCAGAGTACAGTGGAAAGCCCCAAGAAGTGACCCAATTTTGGAAACAACACACATCTAGACATTTATCATTTGCCTGGACATATGACAGGGCTCAAAAGTGAAGAGCACCATGTGCATTTGAGGCCTATTTTGGTGATTTTCGCAGCACTGGCCCACAATTGCAGGGCTCTGTGGTTAAATACTAAAACAAACCTTAAATTAGTGAATCCTATTTTGGAAACAAAACCCCTCAAGGCATTTATCAAGGGGTATAGTGAGTATTTTAACCCCACAGGTGTGTTTTCATTATAAATTAATGCACAGTGGATGGTGCAAAGTGAAAATTGCAATTTTCCACTGATATGACATTTTATTGCACAATATGTTATACCCAATTTGTGCCACTGAAGACAAATACATCATAAACTATTAAGAAAGTTCTCCCAGGTATGAGAAAGCCATATATGTAGACTTAAATTACTGTTTGGGCACACTGTAGGGCTCAGAAGGGAAGGAGTGCCATTTGGATTTTGGAGTGCCAATTCTGCTTGGTAGCAGCAGTATCTCATCGTTTGGGCAGAATCAGCCGGAGGAGAAGATTGGCTCAGAAGATGCTTGAATCAGCCAGAGCCACAGGCAATGCCTACACAGAAAGGAAGCCAGTGCCGGCAATGACGAGTTCCGCTGGCGACGACGACATTCGGGAGGCGGCGCAGCATACAATACATGCCGCAAAGGTGGGACTATTGGACCTGCCTTCAAAGAGACCAAGGAGGATCGGGGCAAAGCAGCGGGCGGCGAAGTGAATCCACTTACTCCAGGAGCAACACAGCGCTTCTAGCCAGGAGCCGGCGATCGGCTGATCATGAAGCAGCAGTTGCTTCTTCAAGCCAGCGGCGCCATTTGAGCCTTCAAGATGATGCGATTTTGGGACCTTCGTCGGCAGGGCTAGCTACTGGGCAGCAGCATTCTTTTTAGGATATTTCCAGTGGCAACATGCATCTTCTTTGACAGGGCCCTAGCTCATCGGAGGAACTTCATCCGCAGCGCACATTACAGAATATTGAGCTGGTGCCAGGTTTATCTCAAGGAAGCCATTCATCGTCTGGATCGTCTCATGAGGCATCTTCAAGGAGTGGTGAGATTTTAAATGTACCACAGTCAGTTAATAATGATTTAATGTCTAGTTTTCTTCAGTTGTTTAATTAATTTTTATCTAAGTCTTCAGTATCTCCTTCCTTTTCAAGGGTTTGGGTTAAACCGCCAGTTGTTCCTAGTTCTGTTAATAGTTCTAGTGTTAGTCAGAATGTTAATTTGGTTCCTGTGCTATGTTATTAGAAAACGGTTCTGGTGTTGTTGAAACATAAAGGGACAATTTCTTGTGAAATTTCACCTCTTGGTTTTAATTTGCCTAAAAAACGTATATGGGAAAAATTAATTTATTGACCTTATCATTGCTCCCATCAGCAAAAGAACATGTGTTGTGCAATGATAAGAAGGATGACAAAGTTAAGGATGATAGAAAGCGTGTTCTACCTAGATCTTTTAACAATTGGTTACAGGCTTTCTGCATTTATGCTGCTGTGCTCGGGGAACGTCATCCTGATTTTTGTTCTGGCTTTATCCAGCACGTCAATATTATATTGTAAGCTTATCTCAATTTTGGTGGTTTAGCTTGGTGTGATTACAATGAATTGTTTCTTCAAAAATTAGCTGTACACCCCAAAATTAAATGGTGTGTTAAAGATGTGGGATTATGAATCATTTTGATGTTGCCTCAAAGATCAGTTGCTGTTAAGCAGGCTAACCCTCTTCAAGGTTCTTTGCGTAAAGGGGTTTGTGTTGATCACAATGAGGCAACTTGCAAATGGTTACATAATTGTCATTATAAACATGAGTGTTCATTTTTTGGGGGCACTCATCCCATGTCAAGGTGTTTTAAAAGGAACAGTCAAATAAACCAGCAACTGCTTAATGTCAAAGAGCAATTATCAAAAAGCACTGACTCCAGTGAAAGTTCAAAGGATGCTATCGTGGTTAGAACGTTACCATGACAAGGAGAGACCTGAATTGATTTTCAGTGGATTTACGGAAGTTTTTGAAGTACCTGAGTTTTAAGGTCAGGGCTGTTCAATTCATATGTACAAGGATTTTGTTAGAGTTAAATTGCAAAAGCAATTGGATTTAGGAAGAATTGCTGGCCCCTTTTACATCACCGCCTTTTGTCAATTTCAGGCTATCCTCCTAAGGTACAGTTCCTAAAAAGGAACCTGGAGAGTTTAGATTAATTCATCATTTATCTTATCCTAATAAAAGTTCTCTTATTAATGAAGTTAGTAAAACTCTTTTTTTTTTTTAGCAGTTTATGCCTCTTTTGATCAGGCAGTTAGCATTCTTTGTAGTTGTGAGCATAGAGCTTTTTTTTTTTTAAAGCAAAAGCAGACATAAAATCTGCTTTTAGGTTATTACCGATGCACCCATTTTAATTGTTTGGATTTTCAATTTGATAATGAGTTTTACTTACTTTGACAAGTGTCTTCCTATGGGATTTTCTATGTCTTGTAGGTAGTTTGAAGCTTTATCTAGTTTTATGCATTGGGTTATTGAATCGGAGGTGTCAAGTGGTAAAGTTTTACATTATCGTGATGATTTCTTATTTGTTGGACCTTCAGATTCTGTTATTTGTTTGGAGTTATTATAAAAGGGTTTATTTTGCAGTTTCTGAGTTATTTGGTGTTCCAGTAGCTGATGATAAAACTGTTTTTCCCTGTTTATGTTTAGAGTTTTTAGGAATAGTCATTGATTCAGAAAGAATGAAGTTTAGATTGCCTGAGGCTAAACTAGATAAAATTAGATCTCTATTCATATGCATGTTGTAAAAAAAAGAAGACTACTTTAAAAGAAATGCAGTCATTAAGCGTAGTCTTCCTCGCTTTTCAGTACTTTTCTAAAACGTATACCGCACGTATACATTTTAATTTGTATTGAAGTCAATGGTGAGGTATGGAAGAAGTATGCAATCTTAAACCCTATAATTGCATACATAAACCGTCTACATTTTATATTATATATGAGAAATTACCCAGATTATGAGATAAAACATTGCCTCCCCCTGCCAAGCCTCTTAGTACTGGCGCCAACTGCAGCCACTTCCTACTTCTTCCTTTATATTTTCACTTTACAAATCTTGACTTTGCAAAGTTTGATTTAGCTCAAGAACAAAAAAACTTATACTTTTTAGAAGTAAGAACAGACACAAATGTATAAAAATCTTATACGACGTACACTACAATAAACCGTAAGCGTTACAAATGCATACGTTTTTGTACCTTTAAAAAAAAGTATACGTCGTCGTATACCAAAATTTTGTGCTTCAGCTGGGACCACCATCTATCAGACATTTATGGCTTATCCTGCGGACCCTTTCAGTTAATATATTTATAAAGAAGGTTTGGTTGTCATGATGGTTCCTAACTGTCTGTAAATTCATTGACAGTACATAAAAATAAGGGACTTATAATTTTTAAAAAAGGACGGTCCCTGATTTTTTTGTAGCTGGAGAAGCTTATGTAGGTTACTGTGAAGTAATTATCATTTAACATTTCAAAGAAATGCTGCTAATGTGTTCAGATTAGTATTCTAAGCTATAGACATATATTACACATAATCTTTATCATTCACTTTTGATTTTTGACTGTAAAAATACTGTCTGTCCATGATTTTTTACTAAGTTGTCCTGAAAAAAAAACCAAATAAAGAGGTTGACAACATTGGTTTTATGTTGAGAACATAATCAGGAGAAGAAATCGACCTAGAACACATAGGCCGGGTTCCCACAGGATAGATACGCTGTGTAAAAACCACACAGCGTATCCGACCTGGAACACCACATTGTGGTGCGATTTTTAGGTCGGAAATTCTGCTGTGTAATTAAGCACACATACTTACCCCCTCCCTCCTCTGATGTGTGCTCCGGCCTCCCTGGATGACGTTTCAGGCCGTGTGACACTGCAGTCTGATTGGCTGCAGCGGTCACATGGGATACAACGTCATCCCTAGAGGCTGGACTGCATGAAGAAGGAGGGCATTCTGGGTAAGTCTTTTATTTTTTTTTCCTGCGTTGCGATTATTGCAGTGTAAACGCTGCCAATACGCCGCAAAAGTCGCAACACATGGCTTTCTGTTGCGTGTTTTGCATCCCCATTGAATTCAATGGGGAAAACCTGCAGCAGAAAATCAATGAAAACGCAGCACAAATTAAATTCCGCACCGCAGGTCAATTTATTAACGTTAAGGGTATGTTTACACGCAGTGAGCAAAAATGTCTGAAAATACAGAACTGTTTTCAGGCGAAAACAGCTCCTGATTTTCAGACTTTTATTTAACAACTCGTGTTATTCGCGGCGTTTTTTACGGCCGTTTTTGGAGTTGTTTTTCAATGAAGTCAATGAAAAACGCCTCCAAAAACGTCCCAGGGAGTGTCATGCACTTCTTTTGACAAGCCTTCATTTTACGCGCCGTATTTTGACAGCGACGCGTAAAATAAAGGCTCGTGGGAACAGAACATTGTAATTCCCATTGAAAGCAATGGGCAGATGTTTGTAGGCGTATTAGGGGTGTGTTTTCAGGTGAAATTCGAGGCGTAAAACGCCCGAATTACGTCTGAAACCACTGCGTGTGAACATACCATTACGCTGCGTTATTTTTTTCCGCAGCGTGGGCATGATATTGAATAAATCTCATTCACTTTGCTGCTACTGTAAACGCTACGGAATTTCCGCACACAATTCCGTTGCAGCTATAGACTTTTGTCATGTGAAGGCTGCCATAGTAACCATCGCGCAACTTGCATGTGACTTCAATGCAACTTTTTTCACCCAGTGTCTGTCTTTCTTATTAATATAGCTGTCGCAAGGACTTTAATTTGATATAAAGATTTTTCATTTCATGCAACATAAATCGTTTTACTAATCTTTTTGCTAAATGACTTTCAGTTATGGCATGTTTGTCTTCATTAAAACATCTTTCAATTAAAGAATTACCTGCCTGGAAAGATGTAATGCAAATTGGCTCTGTCCTGCAAATTGGAATTATTTTCGAAATATGAAGAGTTTACTGCTGTGCAAAAAGGAAGTATCCCCCCCCCCCCATAATAGATAGTAGTCTAAGGCTGGATTCACACGAGTACATTACGTCCGTAATGGACGGACGTATTTCGGCCGCAAGTCCCGGACCGAACACACTGCAGGGAGCCGGGCTCCTAGCATCATCGTTATGTACGACACTAGGAGTCCCTGCCTCGCTGCAGGACAACTGTCCCGTACTGTAATCATGTTTTCAGTACGGGACAGTAGTTCCATGGAGAGGCAGGGACTCCTAGCGTCGTACATAACTATGATGCTAGGAGCCCAGCTCCCTGCAGTGTGTTCGGTCCGGGACTTGCGGCCGAAATACGTTCCGTCCATTACGGACATAACACGCTCGTGTGAACCCAGCCTAACTAATACCAGTGGTGAATGTCCTTATACTGTATTATTATAATGTGTGTTAGTATTTCACCAGTTTAATATTCCCTATTCATGTGGGTGTAAATTGCAGCTGACAATGATATCTGCTTATCATAGTAATCTTATTATAACAAAGTGTAGCCCTTATGCTGATGCTCAATGTTATAAGTACCCCACCTTAGATGCCCTCTGTCACCAGTTTATTAATTCCCTAACCCCTAAGTAAGCTAATAGGCGCTATGATGCTGATAACTACAGTATAATTTAAAAAAAAAAGTTTATTATTTGCAAATTATGTGCATTTTTCTAAATATGCAAATATTGCTCTAATAACCAAATATGAGGTGACTCTTTCTTGTCACTCTGGGCGGTGTAATGTTTTCTGTATGACGCTGTCCAATCAGCTTACAGCTTCTCCCCCTTCCCTGCCCAGCAACACAGCCTGATCATATAGCGTACAGCTTCCATTCCCAACTGTGTTTTCAACTGGTAAAATATACGGTTGTTTCACAGCTAGAACTGTGTCAAATGAAAGATTAGAATCTCATCTTTCATATGACACCAGAACCGCTGTTTCTAGGTGGTCGACAGCCTGAGATATGGCTGTTCATACTGTGTGAAGCAGCTTGTTAGGAAACGTCCGTCTCTTTAACCCCTTCCTGCCGCAGCCCTTTTTCAGATTTTTATTCTAGTTTTTTCCTCCCCACCTTCCAAAAGCCATAACTTCTTTCGTTTTCCATCAATATTGTCCTATGAGGGCCATTTATTGTGCCATATAATGTACTAGGAAACAGGAAAAAAATTATTTGTGGGGTAGAAAATGAAAAAAATAGCAATTCCTCCATTGTTTTTTGCACGTAGTTTTTACAGAATTCACTGTGCAATTAAAACAACATGTTGACCTTATTCTGCGGGTCAATATGATTACGGCGATACCAAATATATATAGATTTTTCTATATTTAACTACTTTTACAAGTAAAAACCGAAGTGTAAAAAATACAATTTATTTTCTGTCGCTAAATTCCGAGAGCCATAACTTTTTTATTTTTCTATCGATTAAATGGTATGAGGGCTTATTTTTTGCGGGATAAGCTGTAGTTTTAATAATACCATTTTGGGGTACATGCGACGTTTTGATCACTTTTTATTTCATTTTTTGTGGGAGATTAGGTGACCAAAAAATAGATATTCTGGCGTTTACAATTTCTTTTTTTTTACGGCATCCACCGTGCGGGTTAAATAATGATATATTGTAATAGTTCAGACTTTTACGTACACAGCGATACCAATTACACAAAGATGGCGGACCTGGGGGCCTTCATTAGGACCCCAGGCAGCCATAGCAACAATCGCGTTGCGAGGGGCGCGATGAGCTGTTAGAGGGGGTTGCCCCCCTCTTTGTAACAATTTAAATGCTGCGGTCGCTATTGACCACAGCATTTAACGAGTTAAATGAGCGGGATCGCGCTCGAGCTTCATACTTCTCCTACCCGACTTTGGCGTATGGATACGTGAAATGTCGGAAAGGGGTTCTGGGTGGTTCTGGTTTGACTTGCAGAGCCAATCTAATTTCTCTGTCTTCTTCCTATCAGATTCTAGGGTGGAGTATTTAAGTCTGGTGAGTTCTTTCTTTGTTGCTTGTGAATTTCTTTGTGTATGCAAGTATCTCATCAAGCTCCTGGCTACACCCTGTATCACCTGACTATTTGGATTCTTGGAACTGGACCTCGGCTTGTCTTTCGATCAACCCTTTGCTCTCTGATTTGGACATTCTGCTCTCAGCTGGTTTTGACCTCTGCAACTCCTGGAATTCCTCTGCTTTCTGATTTGGACTTACAGCCTCTCCTGGTTTGTAATTCTGTTTGCTGTTTACCCTCTGTCTGTCTGGTTTCCATTCTGGTATTGCCTGCATTGCACCTCCTGTCCAACACTGTATTCTGTTAGTGCAACCCGGGTTTTATTCAGCCAAATCCAACCTGCCTTGCAGTGGGCTCTGGTGAAGACCATCGAGTAGCCTTAGACTCTGCTGATCAGAGTAGTGACAGACTTGAGGTAGCGGATTACCTACACGCTTTATCCAGACAGTCACCAGCTGTCTTTGGGGAATCGCTTACAGAGCAATTTCATAACTTGCACTCTGGGGTATTGCTCATATAGTGATTCCATTACACAGGTTCATGCTGATAGGACAGCATCAGAGGTTTTGAGGTAGCTCCACCTCAGCAGAATCGCTGGTGTTGACACCCACTTGTCTAATATAGCCTCATTTGCATATTTAGAAAAAGCTCATAACTTTTAAACTAATAAACATTTTGGACTATACCAAAGAAACCAAGCATAAAGCCATGTGTATATAAGAATATAGAAAATTTATTTAACAAATAAGACAAACAATATTACAAAAACAGAAAAAGACAAGACTCTAGTAAAAATACGTGGTATATTGAAGCGAGACCAAAAAATGCTGGATGATATGTACACATTAAAAGGCTATTATGAGTTCACACAGAGTATAAGATTGATCACAAATGGGTCTAAATACTAATGAATTCTAATCCCTCATAGGTAATTCTACATAATAATATAAAAGGGGGGCTGTGTGGCAGAATATACAAGGGGGGCTGTGTGGCAGTATATACAAGTGGGAAGCTGTGTGTCACTATATACGAGGGGGGGGGGCGCTGTGTGGCACTATATACATGGGGGCTGTTTGGTACTATATATATTGGGGGTTGTGTGGCAGTATATACATGGGGAGCTGTGTGGCAGTATATACAAGGGGGGCTGTGTGGCAGTATCTACAGGGGGTGTGTGATGCTGTCTACAGGGGGTGTGTGGTGCTATCTACAGGGGATGTGTGTGGCACTATCTAGTCGACTACACTATTGCTTCCAGCAGAACGACGGGTCCGGTGCACAACAGAGACAAACGGAAACCAAGGGCACCGAATCCGTCACCATTTAAACCTCTGGTTTCCGTTTGTGTCTGTTCAGGGTCCCTTTTCTGACGGAAAGCTCAGACGGAACGTCAGAACCAAACCCCAACGCAGATGTGAACGAGGCCTTAGAGGTAACATTGGTTGCAACCTATAGTACCAGTACATGTATGTATATATGCATAAATGTTATGTGCTAAAATATACTTAATTTTAGAGATAACACTTAGAAAATTATTGCTAGGGTTCAATAGCACTTATATTATAATGAGCATATGGAAAGTACTTATAATTTATTTTAGAGACACTGATTAACAAGCCATTTTGTTTAAGATTTAATCAGTCAATCATAGTTATTCTCTGTCTAATATTTACATACTATGTAACTGTGAGAATTGTAGGCACTGAACCAAATAGGGGCTGCAAGGGAATGGAGGAAAAAGGGTTAAAATAAGTTATAATATGCCATGGACAAGGATTGATCACAGGGTTTTAGGAGGGGAGTGGTTTAATAAATAAAAGGAACAGTTCATGGACAGGTCACCAGGTTCCCCTGCTGTTCCGTAACACAGGGTGCCGGGGTGTGCTGGATAGATGGCGCCCAGCCAAAAGATTGCTCTGGCACCTACCACTGCGGAGCGGACAGTGAGGAGTACAAGCGCACCTCAGTTCACTGTGCCTGGCAGCGAGGGCGGTGTTGAGGTCGCTGATATGGCAGTGATGGTCGCTTACCATTCGGCCTGTCCGCAGGAGCTGAGTATGGCCGGGACATCATGGTTGACTCCTCCCACGTCAAAAACCAGCGCTGCTGCAGCCGTACGCGAGACGGGATGGGCTGTGGGTGAGAGGAGACACCGACGTCAGTCCTGTCGGTCTAAGCGTGGCAGTGACGCACGGGATACAGGTGAGCAGGCTGTTAGGCCTGTGGTGTCGCTGGAGAAAAGAGCTGTTCGAGCGGGGACTCGCCAATGGTCCCGCAGAGCTCAGCAGTTACAGGATCTGACCCCATGCTCCCTCCCCCGGGGTTTAAGCTTGGACAGGGCTGGATCACATGTTGTTGGCCCCAGGGAGGATGATTCTGCTGGTGGCATCACCTCTGCCCTGTCCCTTTTTTCTTCCACAGGTCCAGCTGAAACGTCATTCAAGGAAACATCGCCGTCATGGTCATCGTAGATGGCAGGTCATGCACATGGCAGATCCCTGTGCACGAAGCTCAAACGTTAGCGCACCCATTCTTTTAGGCCACTTTGTACGGAGCCGTGCGGGTTCCGTTGGTTTGCATATGTACGGAGATATATTATACGGGGCACGATCAGAGCATGCTACAATTGTTTTTCTGACGAATTCCACATGAAAACAGAGGCATACAAAAGTACAGGCTCCTGCACTCCTATGGCAGCCCTATTACTGCTCTGTACAAAACAACGTAATACAGCCTAGTGCATAAACCCTAAGGGTAGGAACTACAGATCTAAAATATAGTTCTGTTTCTGCAATATGTATGAACGATTAACATTTCATTAACGGATTGCCTTTCACTGGACAAAGTAATTTCACCCCAAGTTCAAAATTTGTCGTTTATTAAAATCACAATCTAAGAATTAGGATTTTAAAGTTTTTAATTGAATCATCAGTCATTGAGAAATGCTGTGCAGATGGTTAGTTATTGTGTCAGTGCAAGTTCATTATTGTTTGCAATTTGTTTCAATGACAGTGGTCGCATTTTCTGCACTAAATCATACTGCATTAAATCTGTGACATTTTTCACATTTGCAAATGTAGCACAAAGCTTAATTAATGTGTACATTGTGATGTATTGTAATGCATTTTATCTGTGAACAACTATCAAGTACATCTGCATGTTCTATAACTCCTGTATTACATGTGTATATATAGATTTGCTTATATTATCTTTTGTCAATAGGCTATGTTAATACAACATTCGTTGTGTACATTCAGCATATTTGCCGTGAAGTATTCCCAGCTAATACGCGTGTCCATAGGTTATAATGGGAAAGACCAAATACCAAAATTTTGTTTCAATTTGGAAAAAAGTAACAACCTATAAAAATACAGGGATTACACACCTTAAAATGTGAGTGCACTCCCAATTCCTCTATATTTCCTGAAAGCAGACAACCTTACAATTGCAGCTGTCTTGACATACAGTTTGCAGCCATGACCACCTTTATGTAACTTAGCGACAAACAGGGATTTTTTAAAAAAATGTAATAAAACTCACATACAAGCAGATGTTTAGACAAACAAAAATAACAGACCAAGGTGGAAAAAGTTCATACAAACCACAAGTATCGATATCGACAAGAGCTTGTGCTCTCAAATAAAGCTAAAAACAAAGGCCATGCAACATTTGTCAGTCATCCACAAAGGTGTTAAATATATATACTGCACACCGCTACAATGCTACTCAAATCTAATTTTTTTGGGAGCGCACAGCATACCGTGTATAAGAATACATCTTAATAATTTAAACACACAGGCATATATATGCAACTTTACATTAAACAGCGATTTATTAGCAGAAAGCTCAGGCTAGATCGTCACAAGAGCCATGATCCTGGACTTGATTTAAAGATCCTTTTTCTAAAACAGAATATTCAGATCAGCATTTTTCATGGGCAAGTCACTTTTTTTCTCCTAGAAAGATGACTTTTGCCATTACCATGGAATCAAATGGAAATATGTTACTTAAAGATTTCACATCAGACAGCTTTTTAGTTTGTGACCTAGTTGTAACTGCAGAAACTGAATTGTCTTTCTTAAGCATACTGCAGAAACCAGATATGTCTTGGCGATAAACCACAGGACAATGATTGCCATACATTTGGATCTGTCCAAAGAGACTTGAGAAAAAGGATCACTCTTTGCTGAAGGCGCTCCTGCACAAGCGTTGAGAGTTGATCATGTCCCCAATAATGGAAGGGCCTCCCAGTGAATGAAGATAAAAGAGCTTTATTGCTTTAAAAAAGAGACCTGTGTATTGAACAGAAAATGTCTCTGTGTGTAGAACTGGAAGCTAACGAGTTTCGACCTGGTACTTTGGTCTTTATCAAGCCTGATGAAGACCTAAGTACCAGGTCGAACGCGTTAGTAGTTGCATTTCTATTGAGAAACACAAAAACCTGCATTCACCTGTGCATACATTTACCAACCAGGGCATATCAAACACCACTGTAATAGACCCATGTTTTTCGTCAATAGCCAATTCCAGGTAGTTCCTCTGGGTGTAGGGATGTGAATTTGACATATATATGAGGGCTATTTCCCCTGATTATAACTAGCTATGTGGGCCACTCCAAATATCAATTATGATGGGGTTTGCCTTGAGGCATCATATTTTCTTTAAGCGTAGGCCGTTGTCACATGTTTCACCTGGTCCACATGGCAGGCACACAACAGGTATCCATTTGCATAGCTTTTGATGTTTGGTCATGATGTGTGGGTAATTACCTCCAACCCTGGGTGAGAATGTTATCTGATCAACACATCTAGCACCTTGATGAGGAAAGGGCCAATTACACATTTGCCTGAGTTGGACGTCCTTTGATGGCCAAAGATATGCATTTCTTTGGTAAAACAGATGTATCTTCTGTGTCAGAAGGAGTTATGAACTGACCACTTAATAACCTACTTGTGATGATATTACCTATAACACCACAATATGCCTTTTGCGTTATATTTCTGTAATATTTACTTGGTACATATATGGTCCGCACTGGATTGTATTGCTACATATTAGGAAATTGTCTATGTGCCTTAGGTTATTAGATGTACTTTTCTAATTGGATTTATGTACACTAATCCCTCACCTTGATGGTCATATTTTTACCCAGGTGGGTTTATGACATTTTTTTTTGCGTTGCAGGATCACACAATTTGGTTTTGGATACATTTTATATTTATTGCTAATAGAAAATTTTTATATTTTCACAACCCCTGAGCTAAGTGCCTATCTTTTCCCAGAATTTCCCTTATCCCCTTTTATATATATATATATATATATATATATATATATATATATATATATATATATATATATATACTATGATCAGCAATGTATGTGGACGAGCGAACATTACTACGATCGCTTGTCCCCATGCATTTCCACTATGTTGGCAGCACATATCCATGTTTACACAGGGAGATGTGCTGCCGACAACAATAAGATTTTCTGCTGCATAAGGTCGGATTTACACGAGCGTCTGCGTTTTTGCGCACGCAAAAAACGCAGCGTTTTGCGTGCGCAAAAGGCACTTAACAGCTCCGTGTGTCATCAGATAGGATGTGCGGCTGTGTGATTTTCGCGCAGCCGCCATCATTATGACACTCCGTTTGGATGTTTGTAAATAGAAAAGCACGTGGTGCTTTTCTGTTTCCAAACATACTTTTGACTGCTGTTGCGCGAATCACGCACGTCCCACGGAAGTGCTTCCGTGTGGTGCGCGTGATTTTCACGCACCCATTAACTTCAATGGGTGCGTGATGCGCGAAAAACTCAGAAATATAGGACCTGTCGTGAGTTTTACGCAGCGGACTCACGCTGCGCAAAAATCACTGACAGTCTGCACTGCCCCATAGACTAATATAGGTCCATACGAGGTGCGTGAAAATCATGCGCGTTGCACGGACGTATATTCCGTTAGTCTGAATAAGGCCTAAAGGATACGATTAGCCGATGAACGAGCATTTGCGTGTTCATCGGCTAATCGTAGCCATGTTTACACAGGGCAATGATCGGGAATGAGCGTTTATATGAATACTCGTTTGCCTGATCATTGGCCCTTGTAAAAGGGCCTTAACCCCTTCCCTCCTTGGCCACTTTTGACCTTCCTGACAGCCTAATTTTTCAAATCTGACATGCATCATTTTATGTGGTAATAACTTCAGAATTTAGGACGAGGGACGACTAGGCCCGAGGAAGCATAAGGTGGGCCAGGGCGTCCCTGATGAGGGTGGTTATAGGAAGCAAGGGATATAAAATGGTGCTGGCCACATGGCCAATGGCACCAGCATGGCTGGAGGGGGAGGGTGAACTCATTGTTCACTGTGAGATAAGTGGAGAAAGGGGAGTGATAGTGGAAAGAACTATAGGAGCGCATAAGTAATGAGGATAGGGGAGGGGGAGCAGGATAAGGGTTTATAAGTACAGAAAGCAGAGAGGTAAGACATTACTTACCAGGAGAAGAAAAGACCCACCCAACCCTCCCTTGTTAGAAATAGAACCGTCCCAAAAGAAGTCGTTTGGCGAGGTTGTCGCTGGAATGGAGCTGGTGGCTACTGCTGGAGCAAGTCCAAGGCGGAAGACCGTGGTCTCCAAGCGTCTTCGGGATTCCATTAGGCCGGGTAAGTCGGTCCCATACCGTAAGCATTCTTCTCTGGCCCCCTGCCCCACGCCAGTCCCAAGTGCCCCATTATTCTTCCTCCCACCCCATCTCAGCCCAATTTTTCCCAAACAACCCCCCCTCACAACATGTAACCATGTCACCCCCACTCACATAGGTTCCCTGCCACCCCCCAGCAGGGTTTTATTCTTTTAATGGGCCGCAGGTACACAGGGAGGGTAATTTTCAAGGTGGCCCTATGGGCATGCTAAACCCCCACCAATTTAATAGTGTCCCCAGTAGTTTCTGGGAAGCCAGCAGACCCGGTAAGCCAGAGGTACAACGGCAATTAGGATCAGGTCCAGCAAGCTATATTCAGCCTAGCCGGGGGGGGGGGGGGGGGGGGTGGTGGGGAGGACATGGATATTTCTTCCCTTAAGCCGGGGGGTTTAGCAATGGGCCATGGGGAATTTCAGCGATGGAACAGTAAGGAAGCATTATCACAGAGCCAAGGGGAAAGGTCACATAGGAACACATAGGAACACAATATCTTTTGTTGCAGGGAGCGAAGCAGCGATAGAGCACAACAAGCACAAGAGGGATTGCAGCAAGCCAGCCCAGCGACCCGCAACCTAGGACAGAGTCATTAAGAGCCTGGAAGCCGAAGTATGCAACAACTGGGTGAGTCTGATTCCAATGCATCGGATGGGCATTATTTGTGTTCAGATGAGGAATAATGCAGTAATTAAGGAAAAATGCTCAACATGTAAAAATAAATTAATAAAAACATTTAAAGGTAGTGAAGGGAAGAGCAAATAAGTAAAGAAGCTGTTTCTGTAGGGGGTGTAAGAATTTTTCTCTTCCACCCTCTTTACTGGGTTAGACTTTAAAGGAATAGTGTCATCACAAATAATTTTTTTATATGTTAAAGATGTTAGTGCTTTAATAAAGACGTTTATATTCATTTGTGTGTTTGTGTTTTACTGTTTCTTATTTTTACACTTTTTCTCCCCTATGGGGGCTGCCATTTTTTGTTCCATTTCTGTGTGTGTCGATTAACGACACACACAGACATGGAATACGGCAGCCACAGTCCCATAGGGACTGTGAACGGCTCCCGTCCCATTGACTGCCGTGTACGGCGTCTGTGTGGGAACTGCGCATGCGCCGCTCCCACACAGTCCTATTCGAAATTGGCGCCGTCCGGCGCCATTTTCCTGTGGACCGGAAGTCGCGGCCGGACAGTAATATTACTACTTCCGGTCGCGGCTTCCGGACTTGTGCACATGGAACAGCGGCAGCAAACGGAGCGGACGGGCCGGAGGGAGCCGCGGCGGCAGGAGCAGGTAAGAGATTTCAATGTATGTTAGTGATTGTGTGTGTTTACTACTGTATGTAAACCTACTACACTGTGGGTTACCTCAAAAAATGGCGACACACAGTGTAGGAGGTTAAACCTTTCAAACCCCTCGTTTATCCCGGCACTAGCCAGGATAAAGGAGGGGGGGATGCTGAGAGCTCACTAGAGCGAGGGCTTTTAACCCAATGTTGCAATGCTGCAATTTTGGGAACTAGCTCCATCTAGTGACCAAAAATGGGTAGTATTATAAATTAGAAAAAATTTATAATATTTCCTGACTCGCGAAAAAAATAAAAAAAATTTGAACAATGTTTAATCACCCACACACTAAATGTTTAATTTTTAAAAAAAAAACATGTTTTTCGGGCAACACCATGCCTTTAAGGGTAAGTGCAATAAATGAAATAAGAGTGATGTATAAAAATGTATTGTTTAAAGAGTAAAATTACTGTTGCAGTTGTTCTGGGATTTATATTGAGATATGTACACAGGGACAGTCATGAGCAATAAACTTTACAGAGACACTTTTTGTTTATCATCAACAATAGTTCTATTGTCCACACTACTGGTTATCATATGTAGGAGATACCTGTGAATGTCTGGGCCCTTTGTTGGGAGAATCAGATTAAATAATAGGTGTCTTGCATACTGATGAGACACATTTCATTGAAACATGCGACCCTCCATCTTTGATTCATTCAAATAAAATACACTATATGATATATTATAATATATAACATTATATAGGCCTTCAAATTCAAAATCTTCATTTGTACAGGCGTGGGGGGTTCAGAACATTGATCTAGTAGAAAAAGGGCTAGCGGCTGGGGAAGCAGGATACCTATGCCTGTTCAGTGTTGCCCACATATGCAGATTTGCCACAGAAGTTTTTTTTATTTATTTATTTTTTTGGGAAGGGTTAGAGAGGAAACTTATTTGGTTGTTTTGTTTTGTCTAAGGAAGTGGAGGTACCTAAGGAGAAGGGGCTTAGCAAGGCAGATAGATAACAGGAGAAAACTATTGTGGAAGGAATTAAGTTTTTTTTTTCTGGTGTATGCCAGAGTGTGGGTGGATGGTAAGCCAAGCAATATGTGGATTTGTAAAATACATGGATCTAGTGGTGAACGCACATGCTACTTATAGTGGAATAGGGTGGTATGATAGGGCCTTCAAAAAAAAAAGAAAAAAAAGATGGGGAGGGCAAATGTTTTGCTTGGTGAGAAGGATTTGGATCTGTAGTCAAGATTTAAAATGATGCAATAGGGAAGGAAGTGAGCGATGTACATTATCAGTCATTTGAGTCAGCGGTAGAAAGTGTAAGAGGATGGGGAAAGGGGGCATTGATGTCCAAGGTAGATATTGAATCTGCTTTTAGATTGTTACCATTGCATCCAGAGAGTTTTAAATAAACAGGGTGTCGTTTGAAGGGAAATTTTTATTTATTTATTTATTTATTTATTTATTTTGAAGATAAATGCTTACCTATGGGTTGTGCCATTTCATGCGCGTATTTTGAAGCATTCAGTTCATTTTGCATTAGGGTTGGCAAAGAGTTTGTGGGAGGGAGTCAATTGCCCACTACCTGGGGGATTTTTTGTTAGTAGGGCCAGCAGGGTCAGAAATTTGCCAAGTAAAGTTTATAGCGCTACTTCAAGATTTGAGGGTACCCATAGCACAAGAAAAGGCAGTGGAGCCAGTAACAAAGTTGTCATATTTAGGCATCGAAATAGACTTATTAGAAGGCCAATGTAGATTACCTGTCGAGAAGGGAAGGCATTGTTGTAGGAGGTAAGGGAGGTGAAAGCCAGCGAGAATGTGACATAAAGAAAGATGCAGTCGCTCTTGGGTTCCCTTAATTTTGCGTGTAGGGTGATTCCAATGGGCAAAGTATTTTCCAGGCGTTTACAGCTGAGTATGGCAGGAGTCAAGGCAGGATAACATAAAATTAGAATAATGAGGGCATTAAGAAAGGATCTGCAGTTTTGGGAAAGTTGCCTGGTGAACTTAATGGAGTGCGGATTTGGCTACGGGAACCATGCTCCAATCAGAAGTTGAGATTGTTCTCAGACGCTTCAGGGTCAGTTGGCTTTGGATCCTTTTTTGACGGAAAGTGGTGAGCAGGGGTATGGCGAGACGTTGGACAGAAAGGGGTGGTTGAGGAACATGACATTGATTGAACTATTCCCAATAGTGGTAGCAGTGGAATTCTGGAAGGAATAGCTGAGGAACAGGTTGGTAATTGTTTGGCCAGAAAATATGAGTGTGGGGTCAGCGGTGGACAATCTATCCAGTTTCTCCCCCCCCCCAGTGTTGGCACTATTAAGATATTTGGTAGGGAAGTGCATGGAGTGGAATATCAACTTCAGAGCTGAACATGTCCCAGGAGTCAATAACTTGATTGCAGATGCTTTGTTAAGGGGGAAGTGGGAGGTATTTTTTCAATTGGTACCAAATGCGGAGCGAACAGGATATGTGTGCCCTAACAATATTTGGCAGGTACTGACCCGATTCTAGAAAAACTGGTGAAAAAATCGTTGGCGCCAAACACATGGATGACATACATGAAAGAATGGAAGAAGTGGGAGGTTTTCAGGAGGAACAAAGGCGGGAGTACGGTGCAGTGTTTATGGAAGCTGCTGGGTAACATGTGGAGGGATGGCGCAGCAAAAGGTAGGGCCACCACCTTGGTGGCGGCAGTATCATTTATTACGAAGGTAAGAGGGGAGGAGGACCCTACAAAGGTTTTTTGCAATTAGACGGGTGATGAACGGTTGGTCAAGGTCACAGCCACGAGGAGTAGACAAGAGGGAGCCATTAGACTCAGGCAGAGTAAAGAGGCTGGTGGCAGCATTGGGGGCCACATGTAGGGACAGGCACGAAGTGCTGCTTTTAAGGCTGCATTCACATTGGCTTTTGCGGGTGCTTTCAGGTTAGGGAAATTGGTGTCCACTTCAAAGAAGGGTAAAGATGGGTTACAGCTCGTAGACATAAAATGGGATGGCACAACCGTTAAGTGCCTTATCAGAAGGTCCAAGACTGATCAAAATGAGAAAGGGACATGGGTGACTATGGTAAGGAAAGGGGGGGCAATTTGTCCAGTGGGGGCAGTGAGGGCTTATTTGGGCTCACGATGAGCAGAAGTAGGAGCTTTCCTTATGCACAGGGATGGTAGCGCCCTGTCCAGGTTCCAGTTTTGTCAGATGCTTAAGAGGGCAGCAGTGGCAACGGGGCTAGAAAAGGACAGAATTGGTTCACATTCTTTCAGAATTGGGGCGGCATCAGAAGCAGCAGCGGCGGGATCAGATGTGGGGAGCATTAAGCGTTTAGGGAGATGGAAATCCATTGCCATGTTACTGATTGTATGTTGTCTCTCCCACAGAAGGAAAAAGCGTATGGGTGATTGGACATTCCTTCATGTACTGGGCCGCGGAGAGGGCAAGGATGAGACCGTATGGATTACAACTGGGACTGTCGGGCGACGGGGTCAAGGTGAAGTGGTTCGGGAGACGTGGTCTTCGATGGTTCCAGATGAGAAAGCTGGTGGAGGAAGCGGCAGAATGGGGGCGCCCGCAAGTGATCGTGATACATACCGGGGGGAACGACTTGACGAGTACCAAAGCTTGGGTACTAGTTAACAGGATGAAGGTGGATGTTGCTGCATGGAAAGAAAGGTGGTAAAGTTTTTGTGGTCAGAAATTATTCAAAGGCGGAGTTGGATGGGGGCAACATCAACAGCGGCCATTGAAAAGGTTAGAAAGAAGGTCAACAAGGCCATGAAGGACGTTATGGTGGAGATGGAAGGAGTTTTTATTCAGCACAAGGACATCGACTTTGGGTGCCAAGGAATGTACAGGAATGATGGCGTACACTTATCTGATGTAGGACTGGACATATTTAACATCAATCTGCAGGAAGGGCTGGAGGACTGGTGGTAAGGAGTTTTTATGGGGTAAAAAAGGTAAGATCGGCAGAGGAGCCTACCTTTTTTGGTGGCGGATCGTGGCACTGCACTCCTCCTAAGAGCGGTTTCGGTGGTGGACCACGGCGAGTTACCACTAGTTATACGGCGGGGTGAACTCGCACGTGGGGGGACACTAGTTATACGGCAGGTCCCCAGGATGTTTTGGGCCTGGGCAGTCACGAAAGCCGGACGACGGTCCGACGGCTGCCTGGGGGGACAGCCGTGGCAGGGGGCACGGCTGTCCTTGTTTACAGGATGCGAGCTGGGGGCAGGCGGGCCCCAGCTCAGGGAGTGCCGTGTCGCGATTGAAGTCAGGCTCCTCTTGCGCTGTATTGCCTATGGTTAATGTGTTTTTTAATAAATCGTGGCGCATGCCACAATTTACTTGCCAATTTAAGAATGATGTGTTTTTAATGTTTAAAGTTGTTACTAAGGGTTTAGCACGTGCACACCTTATTTAGGACGAGGGATGACTAGGCCCGAGGAAGCATAAGGTGGGCCAGGGCGTCCCTGATGAGGGTGGTTATAGGAAGCAAGGGATATAAAATGGTGCTGGCCACATGGCCAATGGCACCAGCATGGCTGGAGGGGGAGGGTGAACTCATTGTTCACTGTGAGATAAGTGGAGAAAGGGGAGTGATAGTGGAAAGAACTATAGGAGCGCATAAGTAATGAGGATAGGGGAGGGGGAGCAGGATAAGGGTTTATAAGTACAGAAAGCAGAGAGGTAAGACATTACTTACCAGGAGAAGAAAAGACCCACCCAACCCTCCCTTGTTAGAAATAATGTTATGTTATGTTAGGTTATGCTACGTTACCGTAGGCTAGGGCATGTTATGCTATGTTATGCTATGTAATGCGATGTGATGTAAAGCCAGGGCGGATCGTGGCACTGCACTCCTCCTAAGAGCGGTTTCGGTGGTGGACCACGGCGAGTTACCACTAGTTATACGGCGGGGTGAACTCGCACGTGGGGGGACACTAGTTATACGGCAGGTCCCCAGGATGTTTTGGGCCTGGGCAGTCACGAAAGCCGGACGACGGTCCGACGGCTGCCTGGGGGGACAGCCGTGGCAGGGGGCACGGCTGTCCTTGTTTACAGGATGCGAGCTGGGGGCAGGCGGGCCCCAGCTCAGGGAGTGCCGTGTCGCGATTGAAGTCAGGCTCCTCTTGCGCTGTATTGCCTATGGTTAATGTGTTTTTTAATAAATCGTGGCGCATGCCACAATTTACTTGCCAATTTAAGAATGATGTGTTTTTAATGTTTAAAGTTGTTACTAAGGGTTTAGCACGTGCACACCTTATGCTTTTACCTATCCAAGCGATTCTGAGATTGTTTTCTCGTGATGCATTTGACTTTATGTTACTGGCGAAATTTGCTCAATACATTCAGTATTTATAGAAAAAAATAGAGACGATCCAGCGATTGTGATATCCAAAATAGGAAAAACTAAGTTTCCACTTTATTAAGTGCAAGCTATCCAAGCTTGAAATAGAACACCAGGAGGAAAAGACAGGGTGGTGATATGCGGCAATAAATTAGCCTATGCGTTTCAGGCACTAGGCTGTGCCCTTAATCATGGCTATGTCGAGTGAGCTGCTGCAAGCCAAGAGTGAATAAGTACTATAAGAAAAGAAGGTTGAACCCGGAACATGACGACATTCTCAGGTGTAATACTTGATTGTCAGGAAGTGAGTCTGCCGTAGCAGATAAGTTAAACTAAATATAGTAACTCAATTTATGTAGCAATGTCGTCAGTATACTGATAATAGGATTCAAAGAAATAAACATAAAGCTGGAATGATTTATGTATAAAGCTGTGTGTATAGTACGAGATCTCTGAGAGTGATTTTGGAATCGCGTCACTGAGGCTTGTAGAGCAACACCCGACACATATCGATACATAGAAAACATGTGAGAAGAGAAAACCATTGGAGAAACAAATAAGTAAGTGCATAATATATGAGGAAAAACAAACAACTATATAAAAACAATATGCATGTATAAACACATTGGAAGAGAACATACAAATATAAATATATAATGAGATGATAATACTGATGAAACTAGTAAATAAATAATAATAATAATTCCGGAAAAAACTTTATGCTAAATATGAAAATAAATAACTCATACATAATACATCTTTGTAATAAGAGGTGTATGAAAACAATTTTTTAAAATAATAATAATGGAAAAGAGGCAAGTAAATAATGCTGTAATCGTATGAATGAAATAATAAAAAACGGAACACACATTTTGTTTTGGGTGGGGGGGGGCTGAATGAAATAATGAAAACATTTTTTGGGGTAGTTACGATCAGTAATTGAAGTAAATGAAAAAGTGTATGTAAGCTCCAATAATTTATATAAACAAATTTTATTTGGAATAAAAAGAGGGAACCAAATCCCAATGTGAAAAAGCTTGCATAAAAAATAGAAAACATAAAAACATAGAACCTTGGTGAAGAATTGTCAGAATGAAGATGTCATTAGTAAACAGATAGGTAAGTCACTTGAGACTAGATAAAACAGAACTGAATGAGCTTGAACCATAATATATCATATTATTAGGTACCCATATATAAATATATCAACATATATGGTAAAACACTGATATAGTGAATGAATTCATAGGAACCAACAGCGATGATACAGTGAGTTGGGACCTGGCAAAGATATAATAAAATATGCTTGGGAACAAACAGAAATAAGACAAATGTTTTGGTATATACGTAGGAAAAATATCCCAAATGTCGCATTGATAAGATATCATTATGTGTTAAGATTATTTAAATACAAATGCGAATATCGATATATGTCGATAATATTGAACCTACAAATGTCTGTTATTACGTATGTTTAATATATTTGATGGAATAGATGTAACAGACATATTGGATCCAGAAAAATGTGTTGGATTGTTCAGTGGAAGCTGGCAAAGATGTGACAGAAAATATGGGAACAAACAGAAAATGTAAAAGTAGTATTTATGTAACATTGGAGTTGACATAAGGGAGAATAATCCACATAAAGCCAGGAAATCACTATATTATGTCCCAGTATTCTTATGGATGTTAAACCTGTACTGTAAAACCGATATTCCAATATGCGATATTACCAATTTTCCCATTAAGACCCATATTAATTGCAATAGTGATCACGTGGTCTACATAATGGAATGTTCACAATGTAGGTTAAAATATGTGGGGTGTACCACAAGGAAATTAAAGATCAGAATCCTTGAACATATGAGCTATATTAGAAACCCAGCAATTATTAATATCTCAAATGCCAGCAAACACTTCATTACCTGCCACAATAGAAATATCAACTCTCTTAAAATCTATGGCATAGAAAAAATGATTAAAACTGTCAGGGGAGGCGATCTTAAACATAGATTATTGACACGGGAAGCCTTTTGGATCTACCATTTGAACACTAGATTCCCAAGCGGACTTAATCTCCGCAAAGAATTAATGTTCCATTATTAACACCTATACATTGGTTCCCCTTGTGTCTAATCAGTCTCATCTATCCATTCATTTTACAGTATCCAACTAGGATATTTGGGCCCCTATAACAGTGCAATCTTTGCTCTCTTTGCATATATTTGATTCATTAGCTGATATTTATCATTGGTAGATGTTCAATATCGCATATTGGAATATCGGTTTTACAGTACAGGTTTAACATCCATAAGAATACTGGGACATAATATAGTGATTTCCTGGCTTTATGTGGATTATTCTCCCTTATGTCAACTCCAATGTTACATAAATACTACTTTTACATTTTCTGTTTGTTCCCATATTTTCTGTCACATCTTTGCCAGCTTCCACTGAACAATCCAACACATTTTTCTGGATCCAATATGTCTGTTACATCTATTCCATCAAATATATTAAACATACGTAATAACAGACATTTGTAGGTTCAATATTATCGACATATATCGATATTCGCATTTGTATTTAAATAATCTTAACACATAATGATATCTTATCAATGCGACATTTGGGATATTTTTCCTACGTATATACCAAAACAATTGTCTTATTTCTGTTTGTTCCCAAGCATATTTTATTATATCTTTGCCAGGTCCCAACTCACTGTATCATCGCTGTTGGTTCCTATGAATTCATTCACTATATCAGTGTTTTACCATATATGTTGATATATTTATATATGGGTACCTAATAATATGATATATTATGGTTCAAGCTCATTCAGTTCTGTTTTATCTAGTCTCAAGTGACTTACCTATCTGTTTACTAATGACATCTTCATTCTGACAATTCTTCACCAAGATTCTATGTTTTTATGTTTTCTATTTTTTATGCAAGGTTTTTCACATTGGGATTTGGTTCCCTCTTTTTATTCCAAATAAAATTAGTTTATATAAATTATTGGAGCTTACATACACTTTTTCATTAACTTCAATTACTGATCGCAACTTACAAAAAAATTTTTTTCATTATTTCATTCAGCCCCCCCCCCCCCAAACAAAATGTGTGTTCCGGTTTTTATTATTTCATTCATACGATTACAGCATTATTTACTTGCCTCTTTTCCATTATTATTATTTTTAAAAAAAAAAATTCATACACCTCTTATTACAAAGATGTATTATGTATGAGTTATTTATTTTCATATTTAGCATAAAGTTTTTTCCGGAATTATTATTATTATTTATTTACTAGTTTCATCAGTATTATCATCTCATTATATATTTATATTTGTATGTTCTCTTCCAATGTGTTTATACATGCATATTGTTTTTATATAGTTGTTTGTTTTTCCTCATATATTATGCACTTACTTATTTGTTTCTCCAATGGTTTTCTCTTCTCACATGTTTTCTATGTATCGATATGTGTCGGGTGTTGCTCTACAAGCATCAGTGACGCGATTCCAAAATCACTCTCAGAGATCTCGTACTATACACACAGCTTTATACATAAATCATTCCAGCTTTATGTTTATTTCTTTGAATCCTATTATCAGTATACTGACGACATTGCTACATAAATTGAAGTTACTATATTTAGTTTAACTTATCTGCTACGGCAGACTCACTTCCTGACAATCAAGTATTACACCTGAGAATGTCGTCATGTTCCGGGTTCAACCTTCTTTTCTTATAGTACTTATTCACTCTTGACTTGCAGCAGCTCACTCGACATAGCCATGATTAAGGGCACAGCCTAGTCCTAGTGCCTGAAACGCGTAGGCTAATTTATTGCCGCATATCACCACCCTGTCTTTTCCTCCTGGTGTTCTATTTCAAGCTTGGATAGCTTGCACTTAATAAAGTGGAAACTTAGTTTTTCCTATTTTGGATATCACAATCGCTGGATCGTCTCTATTTTTTTCTATAAATACTGAATGTATTGAGCAAATTTCGCCAGTAACATAAAGTCAAATGCATCACGAGAAAACAATCTCAGAATCGCTTGGATAGGTAAAAGCATTCTGAAGTTATTACCACATAAAATGATGAAATATTTTTTTTTACAATTGCTGCCGTGTGCCGTCGCGGCTGACCCGGGCGATTACGAACACAGGAGTGTCAGATTGGTGAGCTGGAGGTTTCCTCCCATTTCCCTCTTCCCTTTATATTATTATTCAGTATTTAATTGTGAAAAACACCAAAATTTAGGGAAAAATTGCAGAAATTTGCATTTTTCTAAATTTAAATGTATCTGCTTGTAAGACAGGCAATTATACCACACAAAATTGTTGCTAATTAACATTTCTCATATGTCTAGTTTAAATTGGCATAGTTTTTTGAACATCCTTTTATTTTTCTAGGACGTTACAAGGCTTAGAACTTTAGCAGCAATTTCTCACATTTAGAAAGTTTCTTAACCCTTTAGACATTTCACAGGAATTAAAGCAAAGTAGAGGTGAAATTTACAAATTTCATTTGTTTTTTTGCAGAAATTAATTTTCATCCATTTTTTTTGTAACACAGATGGATTTACAAGAGAAACGCAACTCAATATGTATTGCCCAGATTCTGCAGTCTTTAGAAATATCCCACATGTGGCTCTAGTGTGCTTATGGACTGAAGCACAGGCCTCAGAAGCAAAGGAGCACCAAGTTATTAGGGGTATAGTGAGCATTTTGACCCCACAGGTTTTTGCAGAAAATATTGGAAGTAGGCCGTGAAAATAAAAATCTACATCTTTTCCATCTTTTTTTCATTTGCACAAGGACTAAATGAGAAAAGGCACCACAACATTTGTAAAGCAATTTCTCCCGAGTAAAACAATACCCCACATGTGGTCATAAACGACTGTTTGGGCACACACGACAGGGCTCAGAACGGAAAGAGCGCCATTTGTCTTTTGGAGCTCAAATTTAGCAGGAATGGTTTGCAAAGACCATGTTGCAAATGCAAAGCCCCTGAGGGGAAAAAACAGTGAAAATCCCCTCACAAGTGACTCCATTTTGGAAACTATACCCCTTGAGGAAATTATCTAGGGGTACAGTGAGCATTTTGATCCCATGGGTATTTTGCAGAAATTATTGGAAGTAGGCCGTGAAAATGAAAATCTACATTTTTTTCAGAGGTTTAGCTAATTTTGTTAATTTTCACAAGGACTAAAGGAGAAAAAGCACAGCAACATTTCTAAAGCTATTTCTCCCGAGTAAAACAATACCCCATATGTGGTCATAAACGGCTGTTTGGACACATGGCAGGGCTCAGAAGGGAAAGAGCGCCATTTTGCTTTTGGAGCTTAAATTTAGCAGGAATGGTTTTCGGCGGCCAAGTCGCATTTGCAAAGCCCCCTGAAGGACCAAAACCGTGAAAACGCCCAAAAAGTGACTCTATTTAGGGAACTACACCCCTTGAGGAATTAATCTAGGGGTGTAGTGAGCATTTTATAGATTTTATTAAGATTGGGCAGAGAAAATAAAAAAAAATCATTTTTCTTCAATAAATGTATCTTTAGCTAAAGATTTTAAATTTTCTCAACAAATAAAGGAAAAAAAGAACCACAACATTTGTAAAGCAACTTCTCTAGAGTACGGAAATACCCCATATGTGGTCATAAACTGCTGTTTGGGCACACGGCAAGAATCAGAAGAGTAGAGCACCATTTGGCTTTTGGAGTACAGATTTTGCTGGATTGATTTCTTGGCACCATGTCGCTTTTGCAAAGCCCCTAAGGTACCAGTACAGTGGAAACGACCCAAAGTGACTCCATTAATGAAACTACACCACGAAGAAATAAACTAGGAGTGTAGTGAGCATTTTGTTTCATAGACTTTATTAGAATTGGGCAGTGAAAAGAAAAAAAATCCCCTTTCTTCAATAAGATGTAACTTTAGCTAAAAATTTTTAATTTTCTCAACAAATAAAGGAAAAAAGAACCCCAACATTTGTAAAGCAATTTCTCCCGATTACGGCAATACCCCATATTTGGTCATAAACGGCTGTTTTGGCACACGGCAGGGATCAGAAGGGAAGGAGCGCCATTTGGCTTTTGGAATGCAGATTTTGCTGGATTGGTTTCTGAGCGCTATCTGGCATTTGCAAAGCACCTATGGGACCAAAACAGTGGGAAACCTCTAGAAGTGACCCCATTTTGGAAACTACACCCCTCAAGGTATTCACCTAGGGGTGTAGTGAACATGTTAACCCCGCAGGTGTTTTGCAGAAATTAGTGTGCACTCGATGTTGCAGAGTGAAAATGGGATTTTTTTCCATAGATATGCCAATATGTGGTGCCTAGCTTGTGCCACCATAACAAGAAAGCTCTCTAATTATTATGCTGTCTTTCCCAGTTTTAGAAACACCCTAATGTGAAATAATAAGAGAAACCCCTGAGAAATTAACCCATTTTGGAAACTACAACCCTCAAGACATTTATTAAGGGGTGTAGTGAGCATTTTCACCCCACAGGTCTTTTGCATAAATGATAGTGCTGCGGATGGTGCAGAGTAAAAATGTCAAATTTTTTCCCTAGATATGCAATTTCAGTGGCACATATTCAGTGCCCAGCTTGTGCTACTGGAGACACACACCCCAAAAATTGTTAAAAGGGTTCTCCCGGGTATGGCGATGCCATATATGTGGCAAACCATTTGGGCACACTGTAGGGCTCAGAAGGGAGGTAGCGCCATTTGGCTTTTGGAGCGTGGATTTGCTTGGTAGTAGTTTTGTTTGGAGTTTACTGGTATTTTAGTTAATAATGTGGGGGCATATGTAAGAAGGCAGAGTACATCAGGGGCATAGTCAGGTGCTATAATAATGGGGTATAATAATCCATAGATGTGTGTTACGCTGTGAAGCCAGCCTTTATGCACAGGACAGTGTCGCACTGATAAATGATGTTGCCGGAAACTGCTGGAAAGTGGGGGCCAGCCTCGGGAGTATTCTCGTCCGACGAATCTCCAGGGATCGATCCCGGAGCCTCATATCAATCCGGGTGGCAAGCAAAATGAGGGCGTCCAGGGTGGATGGCAGATCACGAGCAGCCAGTTCATCCTAGATCTTGGGCTACAGTCCCTGCCATAATGTAGCCACTAGGGAATCATCGTTCCAGGACAACTCTCCTGCCAGGGTGCGGAACTAAATGGTGTAATCGCCCACGGAGGTGTCTCCCTGGCGCAGGTTCAATAAGAAGGCCGCTGCCGACGACACTAGTCCAGGTTCCTCAAACATGGTATGAAATGTCCGGAGAAATCCCTGGAAGTCACGGGTCTCTGGTCCCTGTTGCTCCCAGATCGGGTTTGCCCACGCTAGGGCCCTGCCAGTGAGGAGGGAAACAATAAAGGCAATCTTGGCGCCATCAGACGGAAACGCTCTGGCATGTAGAGAGAAGTGGATCTGACACTGATTGAGAAATCTTCTGCAGGTACTCGCGTCTCCGTTATAACGAGGTGGTAGTGGTAGCGAGCATCGGGGATCAACACTGGTGCTGACAGTCGGATCAGTCGGAACAGGAGCAGAGGCGGCTGCATCTTGTGCATCTAGCTGCTGTGCAATGGAATTCACTACCAGGAGGTGTTTGTCTTGTCGTGAACGCAGATCTTGTAGGTCTTCCTGCATTGCTTGAGACAGCAACATAGTTTTAGGCGGACCAGCGGGGTCCATGGCTGAGCTTACTGTCACGTAGGGTACGTGGACCCACTGGACTGTAGCGCCTTGACGGTATGGCAGCTGGCCAACAGGACACAGTTGAAAGTCTATAGTTCAATAGGTGTACCTGTGGTAACTCTCAGACAGTAGCAGACAGGCTCAGACAAGACTTTGGCAGCAGGCAGGCACCAGGCTTGGCGTAGTGGAGCAGGCGTAGACTCAGCGCAGCACAACTACAATACTTCAGGACACTTAGAACAGGATAACACGGGATACAGGTTACAGGTAGCAGAAACGGGGAACACTGGGAACTGGAAGACACTTAGGAAACCATTTTCATAGACGAACATAGGTTAACGACAACAAAGCTCAGGCAATGCAGGGAGTGGCAGAGCCCTTCTTATAGTCCAGGTTTATCTGGGAGCAATCAGCTCAATCTTACACATGTGTGCGCTCTGGCTCCTTAAGGCTGGACTGAGCTCACGAGCACACTCTAGTGGTGGCTGCAGAACAGGACGGCCGCATGTGCAGACATCTCTGGAGAGAAGGGCGTCGACAGGATGGGAGGAGTTCGTGGTCAGCGACCACGGACGTTTCAGATGTCCTTTCTTATCCCCCTTTTGGTCCACACTCCGTACTTTGTAGGTTGGGGAATTTTGCTGGGAAAGTGTTGTCCTGGTATAATACGGGCACCCTCGCTTCCAGCAGATATGTTTGGGTCCTACCATTCCTGGTTCCCTAATTTTAGGACCATGATAAATCGCCTCTTGAAACAGAAGAAATGTTCCCCTCGGGCCCGCACAACTGCATATTTTTCTTTCCTGACTTATTGGAGCCTTAACTAATTTATTTTTTCATAGACGTAGTGGCTTGAGGGCTGTTTTTTTGCTGGACGCGCTGTAGTTATTATTGGTATCATTTTGGGGTACATTTTAATCACTTTTTGATGACTTTTTATCCTATTTTTTTGGGAGGCAAGGTGACCAAAAACCAGCAATTCTGGCATGGTTTTTGACATTTTTTTTTTACGCCTTTCACCATGCATTATAAATTACATGTTAACTTTATTCTGCGGGTCAGTACGATTCCGGCGTTACCAAATTTATAGTACTTTTTTATGTTTTACAACTTTTTGCACAATAAAATTACTTGTGTAAAAATATTTTTTTCTGTTGCCATGTTCTAAGAACCATAACGTTTACATTTTTTTGTCGACCGAGCAGTATGAGGGCTTGTTTTTTGTGAGACGAGCTATAGTTTTTATAGGTACCATTTTTGGATAGATGCGACTTTTTGATCACTTTTTAATCCAATTTAATTTCTGGCAATGTTTTTTAAGTTTTTTTTACACCGTTCATCACGTGGAATAAATAACATAATATTTTTATAGTTCAGGCTGTTACGGACGCAGAGATACTAAGTATATATGGCTTATTAATTTTTTTCAATAATAATTGACTTGATAATGGAAAAAGGGCGATAGTGTTTTATTTTATCACTTGAAACTTTTATTATATTTTTTAAAACTTTTGTTTTCACTTTTTTTTACACTTTTCTTTAGTCCCGCTAGGGGACTTGAAGGTCCAACCGTCATATTCTTTGCAATGTATTAGATCTGTCAGTTATTCACTGACAGCAAGCTGATTCCGGGCTCCATAATGGCAGATCGGCTTCCGTAATGGCAGAGCAGGAGGCCGTTGTTAGGCCTCCTGTTGCCACAGCAGCAGTCGGCAGCCCTTCTATAGCATACAGGGCTGCCGATCTGCTACCAACCTCTAAGATGCAGCGATCGCTTTCAGTTCCTGCCATTACAGGTGTATGTCAGCTGTAACATAAAGCTGACATCCACCGCTGATGACGCCGACTCAGCTCCTGAGCTGGCGCCATCTTGCCGGCGGCTACGGCAAAGTCTTCTGCACTAGGCATACCGGGAGGCTAGTGTTAGGCCTCCGGTTGTCTTTGCAGCCACCGGCCACCCGGTAATTTAATTGCTGGGGTGCCGATGAGTTGCAAACACCTTAAATGCAGCGATCTCTTTTGACCGCTGCATTTAAGGGGTTAATGGCGGGGATCGGAGCAAACTTTGGTCCCCGCCATTATCCCAGGGTGTCAGCTATAACATGCAGCCGACACCTGGGGATGGTGGCAACGACTCAGCTTCTGATCCGGTGTCCACCATTTGTCGTATCGATACTGCAAAATGCGGGAAGCACTTGCTTTCTAAGACGTATCCATACGACAAATGTCCGGAAGAGGTTAGGATGATTGTAACAGGGGTTACTGATAAAGCAAACACATATGTATAACATAAGCACATACCACCTAGAAAAATAAAAAAATGCACATGTAAAACATGCAAAAGTACATATATATCAAAGAGGACCTTTCATGCCCACAAAAATGTTAATCATGCATTGCTCACCTCTCCTGATTCCAGCACCATTTAGCTTCTTAATGACCGCCCACCGTCTTTTGACGGGAGGCGGTGCATGTCCCCAGTCCACAGCGACGCCTTTTGGCGTAGCTGTAGATAAGGCTGATGAGCCCTCGTGTGAGCGTTGATCCAAAAACATTTGGATCCCAGCTGTTTAACCCTTTGATTGCCGCGGTCCGTGACCACGGCATGATCAAAGGGAATTCCCCCCTTTGATCGCATCACCGGAATTCCGGTGATGCGATCAAACACCGGGGAATCCCTCTGCAGTCAGCCCTGGGGACCTAGAAAGGACCCCAGTGCTGTCTGTTCCGTTTGCCTGCTGTTCGGGCACACTATGTGCTGCCCTAACAGCAGCCTTCGTCATAGTGACACTGTGTAATGTATTAGCATACAGGAGTATGCTAATACATTACAAGTAAAAAATAAAGTTATCCCTTAATGGGATTTTAAAAAAAGTAACAAAAAAAAAATAAAATAAAATAAAAAAAGTCCCAAAAAAAGGAATTATTTTGCATAAAATATATTTTATTGCCCCAACACTAAATAAAAACAAAAAACCTACACATATTAATTATCTATACGACCGTCATAACCTGAAGAATTAATTGAATGAGCTATTTAGCGTGAACGGGATAAAAAATAAATAAGAAAAACAATGCCAATAATCGCTTTTTCCTTTATTCACGCCGTAAAAAAATATTTTTTTACCCTCAAACTGTGGGGGAAAACCAATATTATTTCTCTTGCATAAAACAAGGCCTCATACGACCACGTCAATGAAAAGATAAAAAAGTTATGGCTGCTGAAACGCAGAGAGGCAAAAACAGAAAAATTTGGTTGGTCTTAAGGACTTTTCAGGCCCGGTCATTAAGGGGTTAATTCATGTTTGTAATTGAAGACCGCTCATTTGTCAATTTATTCATAAATGAGCATATCAGGGCTGAATGCAGAGGGAAGGGGGGCTGATTGCAAGAAACTGAGGCATCTACAAACATGATATAAATGGTGCTGGAATCGGAGGGGAGGGAGCAATGCAGGTATGGCAGCAGATAAATATTTCTGGGGACAAGGCAGGTCCTCCTCAAAGCAAAATCCAAAATCACCTGACCTAGAAATGTCAAAGTGAGGTACAAAACAACATTAACCCTTTAGTGACCAGCCTATTTTAGGCCCTAATGACCAATTATTTTTTTTTCGTTTTTCTATAGTTGCATTCAAAGAGCTATAACTTTTTTATTTTTGTGTCGACATAGCTGCATGAGGACTTGTTTTTGTGGGATTAGTTGTACTTTTTAACAGCACCGTTTTGAGGTGAATATCATTTTTCGATTAACTCTTAACTTTTTTTGGGGGGGAATAGAAAAAACCCCTAAAATTCCGCCATTGTTCTATGTGTTTTAAATTCACGCCGTTCACTGTGCGGCGTAAATAACATGTTACCTTTATTCTTTGGGTCGGTACGATTACGACGATACCACATGTGTATAAGGTTTTTTATGTTTTACTACTTTTGCACAATAAAAACTCCTTTGAACTAAACTTATTTATTTTTGCATCGTCGCTTTCCAAGAGCCGTAATTTTTTTTATTTTTACAACAATGTAGTGATATGATGGCTTGTTTTTTGCGGGACGAGACGTGGTTTTGATTCGTACTGTTTTGTGGTACGTGGGACTTATTGATTAACTTTTATTAGGACTTTTTTGGTGGACAATGGAAAAAAAGAACAATTTCGCCATGGTTTTTTTGCTTTTTTTTTTTACGGTGTTCATCTTGTGGTTTAAATGACATATTAATTTTTATTATTTGGGTCATTGCGGTCACGGCAATACCATATATGTGTAGTTTTACTTATTTTTTACACTTTTACTAAATAAAACCACTTTTTATGGAAAAAAATGTTTTGTTTTTTTACTGTAATATTTATTCATAATTTTTATTTCACATTTATTACTTATTTTATTACTCCTACTAGGGGACTTTATTATGCGATCTTTAGATCGCTGTTATAATAATGTGGTATGCTTAGTGTAAAGGGAAGTGTCCCCTTTTAATGGAGATGTAGGGGGGTATGTGTAGTGTGTGTGTGTATATATATACACTACTGTTCAAAAGTTTAGGGTCACTTAGAAATTTCCTTATTTTTGAAAGAAAAGCACAGTTTTTTTTCAATGAAGATAACATTAAATTAATCAAAAATACACTCTATACATTGTTAATGTGCTAAATGACTATTCTAGCTGCAAACGGCTGGTTTTTAATGCAATATCTACATAGGTGTATAGAGGCCCATTTCCAGCGACTATCACTCCAGTGTTCTAATGGTACATTGTGTTTGCTAACTGTGTTAGAAGGCTAATGGATGATTAGAAAACACTTGAAAACCCTTGTGCAATTATGTTAGCACCGCTGTAAACAGTTTTGCTGTTGAGCTAGTTGAGAATCTGGAGCATTACATTTGTGGGTTCGATTAAACTCTCAAAATGGCTAGAAAAAGAGAGATTTCATGTGAAACTCAACAGTCTATTCTTGTTCTTAGAAATGAAGGCTATTCCATGCGAGAAATTGCAAAGAAACTGAAGATTTCCTACAACGGTGTGTAGTACTCCCTTCAGAGGACAGCACAAACAGGCTCTAACCAGAGTAGAAAGAGAAGTGGGAGGCCCCGCTGCACAACTGAGCAACAAGACAAGTACATTAGAGTCTCTAGTTTGAGAAATAGACGCCTCACAGGTCCTCAACTGGCAGCTTCATTAAATAGTACCTGCAAAACACCAGTGTCAACGTCTATATGTGAAGAAGCGACTCCGGGATGCTGGCCTTCAGGGCAGAGTGGCAAAGAAAAAGCCATATCTGAGACTGGCTAATAAAAGGAAAAGATTAATATGGGCAAAAGCACATAGACATTGGACAGACGAAGATTGGAAAAAAGTGTTATGGACAGACTAATCGAAGTTTGAGGTGTTTGGATCATACAGAAGAACATTTGTGAGACGCAGAACAACTGAAAAGATGCTGGAAGTATGCCTGACGCCATCTGTCAAGCATGGTAGAGGTAATGTGATGGTCTGGGGTTGCTTTCGTGCTGGTAAAGGGGGAGATTTGTACAAGGTAAAAGGGATTTTGAATAAGGAAGGCTATCACTCCATTTTTCAACGCCATGCCATACCCTGTGGACAGCGCTTGATTGGAGCCAATTTCATCCTACAACAGGACAATGACCCAAAGCACACCTCCAAATTATGCAAGAACTATTTAGGGAAGAAGCACGCAGCTGGTATTCTATCTGTAATGGAGTGGCCAGCGCAGTCACCAGATCTCAACCCCATAGAGCTGTTGTAGGAGCAGCTTGACCGTATGGTATGCAAGAAGTGCCCATCAAGCCAATCCAACTTGTGGGAGGGGGTTCTGGAAGCATGGGGTGAAATTTCTCCCGATTGCCTCAGCAAATTAACAGCTAGAATGCCAAAGGTCTGCAATGCTGTAATTGCTGCAAATGGAGCATTTTTTGACAAAAGCAAAGTTTGAAGGAGAAAATTATTATTTCAAATAAAAATCATTATTTCTAACCTTGTCAATGTCTTGACTATATTTTCTAGTCATTTTGCAACTCATTTGATAAATATAAGTGTGAGTTTTCATGGAAAACACAAAATTGTCTGGGTGACCCCAAACTTTTGACGGTAGTGTATATATATATATATATATATATATATATATACATATATATACTAGCTGCGGCTGTGACCTCGTACACGCAGACCACTGAGAAACGTACCGATGCCATTTTTTATAAGTATACTCCTAGCCTTGGACCATACTCAAAACAAAGTGAAAATATAACAAAGACAATAAACAAACTTCAATTAACCCCTTCCCAACATATGACGTATCCATACGCCAAAGTCGGGTAGGGGAAGTATGGAGCGGGCTCACGGAGTGAACCCGCTCCATACGATGCCGGTGTCGGCTGTTTGTTACAGCCGACACTTCAGAGTAACAAGCTGCCGACCGCAGCATTTAAATCGTTAGAAAGAAGGGGGCGACCCCCTCTAACAGCTCATCGCGTCCCCCGCAATGCAATCGCGGGGGGGGGGCAATGGTTGCTATGGCTGCCTGGGGGCTTAATGAAGGCCCCCAGGTCCGCCATCTCTGTACACCTATTAAGTCTTGCCTCTTTTCCCCATTTTCCCCCTTGAGCATAGTAAAAAAATAAACATAATTGGTATCGCCTGTCCGTAAAAGTCTGAAATATTACAATATATCATTATTTAACCCGCACGGTGAACGCCGTAAAAAAAAAAAAATTGTAAACGCCGGAATCTCTATTTTTTTGGTCACCTAATCTCCCACAAAAAATAAAATAAAAAGTGATCAAACTGTCGCATGTACACCAAAATTGTATTATTAAAAACTACAGCATGTCCCGCAAAAAATAAGCCCTCATACCACTTAATCAACGGAAAAATAAAAAGTTATGGCCCCCGGAATTTGGCGACACAAAATAAATTTTATTTTTTACACTTTTTACTTGTAAAAGTAGTAAAATATAGAAAAAACTATATATATTTGGTATCGCCGTAATTGTATTGACCCACAGAATAAAGTTAACATGTTGTTTTAATTGAAAAGTGAATTCCCAAAAACCATGGAAGACTCGCTGTTTTTTTAATTTTCTACCCCACAAATAATGTTTTTCCCGTTTCCTAGTACATTATATGGCAAAATAAATGGTGCTACGAAAAACGACAACTCGTCTCGCAAAAATCAAGCCCTCATAGTACTATATCGACGGAAAAAGCGCAGCACCGCTCCCGCAGAGGGAGCAACCCAGTGGTCCAAAATCACCCATGCTAACAGACAGTGCCAAGCCACCTAGGCTCTGGGCCATGTCCCCCCACAAGTGCAGCACTACAGCAACAGACACCACCATACAGCACCACAATATGTGAACAGATGGAATGAGCTCACCTTGCCATGCGCCCCCAGTGGCCAACTGAGAGCACAAGCAAGAGCAGGAACACTTATGAGGTCACTCCTGAATTAAAATCAGCTGGGTATTTTTTCAAATGCGTGGAGTGTCCACCAGTTTTGACCGTTTGTATAAACGGAGACCCCTATTAGACCATTTCAGTGCCCGGTTTTCTCAAGCATACCACTGAGAAGTGTACTTCTATTGATGAGTCCTTGGTACATTTTAAAGGGAGGCTTCAATTCCGCCAGTACTTGCCGTGTAAGATAGCAAGGTATGGCGTGAAGATGTATAAGCTGTGCGAGAGTGCATCAGGGTATACGTACAAATTTAGGATATATGAAGGGATGGATACCAGTATTCAGCCCCTAGAATGTGCCCTCTTACTGGAAATTAATGCAAAAATTGTGTGGGATTTGGTGCACCCACTGCTGGACCAGGGTTGCCACCTCTACCTGGATAAGTTTTATACCAGCTTCCCACTCTTCAAGTGCCTCGCTTCCAGAAGTACTGCGGCATGCGGCACTGCTAGAAGAAATCTGAGAGGCCTCCCTAAGACTCTGCTTGGGCAAACACTCAGAAGGGGTGAGAGCAGGGCACATTCTAGCAGCAACATATTGTGTGTCAAGTACAAGAACAAGAGAGATGTCCTTGTATTGACAACAATATATGGCCACACCAGTACCCATGTACCTGTACGAGGTACCAGTACTGAGACCCCCAAACAAGACTGCATCCTGGACTACAATAAGTACATGGGAGGGGTGGACTTGACAGATCAAGTCCTGAAGCCCTACAGCGCCATGCGATGTGGTATTAGAAGCTGGTCGTGCACATCATACAGATGGCATTGTACAATGCGTATGTGCTACGTTGATGTACAGGCCGGAGGGGAACTTTCCTGGAATTTCAAGAGGTGGTTATCAAGAACCTAATCTTTAGGGACCAAGAAGGGGGCGGCACCCAGTACTTCTGGAAGCGAGGCCACACGCATCATACCAGGGCAACACTTTCCAGGAGAAGTTCCCCAAACTGGCAAGAAGAGAAAAAGTCAAAAGAGTTGCAAAGTCTGCTATAAGAGGGGGATAAGGAAGGACACAATATATCAATGTGACACTTGTCCCGAAATAAACCAGGGCTCTGTATGAAAGAGTGTTTTAAAATTGATCATACATCCCTTGATTTTTAATCTACCCCAGTTTTACTTACCCTGATGCACTCCGCAAAGCTTATCCCCCTCATCTTTCCCTTCTGAGCCATGCTATGTGCCCAGGCAGCTGTTAACAGCCACATGTAGGGTATTGTCATACCCGGGAGAACACACATTACAATTTATGGGGTGTATTTCTCCAGTCAAAATGCTCACTACACCTTTAGATGAATGCCTTAAGGGGTGTAGTTTTTAAAACAGGGTCACTTCTCGGGGGTTTCAACTGTACTGGTACCTAAGGGGCTTCTGCATACATGACTTTGCACCAGAAAATCTCCAGTTGGCAAAATGGTGGTCCTTTCCTTCTGAGCCCTCCCACGGGCCCAAACTGCAATTTATCACCACAAATGAGGTATTGCCGCACTCAGGACAAATTGAGCAACAAAATGGGGTATTTTATGTCTTGTGAAAATAAGAAATTTTGAGCCAAAACTACATCTTATTCGAAAAAATGTCATTTTTATAAATTCACAGCCCAATTCAAATAAATTTTATGAAAAAACTGTGGGGTCTAAATGGTCAGAACACCCATAAATAAATTCCTTGAGGGGTGTAGTTTCCAAAATGGGGTCACTTCTGGTGGGTTTCCATTGCTTTGATACCTATGGGGCTCTGCAAATGCGACATGGCACCCGAAAACCAATCCAGCAAAATCTGGACTCCAAAGAACAAATAGCGCTCCTTTCCTTCTGAGCCCTCCCATGGGCCCTCCCATGAGGCCAAACTTCAGTTTAGCCCCACAAGTGGGGTATTTGGACAACAAAATTTGATCAAAACTACATATTATTGGAAAAAAGAATTTTTCTTTAATTCACAGCCCAATTCAAATAAGTTCTGTGAAAAATGATGGGGTCTAAATGGTCACAACACCCATAAATGAATTCCTTGGGGGGTGTAGTTTACAAAATGGGATCATTTCTGGTGGCTTTGATACCTATGGGGCTCTGCAAATGCGACATGGCACCCGAAAACCAATCCAGCAAAATCCACACTCCAAAGAACACACAGTGCTCCTTCCCTTCTGAGGTCTCCCATGGGCCCAAACGGCAGTTTACCGCCACAAATGGGGTATTGCTGCACTCAGGAGAAATTGGGCAACAAAATGCGGTATTATGTTCCCTGTGAAAATATGAAATTTGGGGCTTGTGTTTTAGTCCAGTAGCACACTAGAGCCACATGTGGGACATTTCTAAAAACTGCAGAATCTGGGCAATACATATTTGGTAGTGTTTCTCTAGTAAATCCTTCTGTGTTACAGAAAAAAATGGAATACAATTTAAATTCAGCAAGAAAAATGACATTTGCAAATTTCACCTCCACTTTCCTTTAATTCCTGTGAAATGCCTAAAGGGTTAAAAAAACTTTCTAAATGCTGTTTTGAATACTTTGAGGGGTCTAGTTTTTAAAATGGGGTGTTTTGTGGGGGTTTCTAATACATAGGCCCCTCAAAGCCACTTCAGAACTGAACAGGTAGCTTAAAAAAAAGGCTTTGGAAATTTTCTTAAAAATATGAGAAATTGCTGTTTATGTTCTAAGCCTTGTAACGTCCAAGAAAAATAAAAGAATGCTCAAAAAATGATGACAATCTAACGTAGACATATGGGAAATGGGAACTACTAACTATTTTGGGTGGTATAATCATCTGTTTTACAAGCAGATACATTTAAATTCAGAAAAATGCAATTTTTTCTAACTTTTAACAAATAAACACTGAATATATCGACCAAATTTTACCACTAACATAAAGCCCAATGTCTCACGAGAAAACAAACTCAGAACCGCTTGGATAGGTTTAAGTATTCAGAAGTTATTACCACATAAAGTAAAATATGTCAGATTTGAAAAATGGGCTTTGAGCCTTAAAGGGAATGTGTCGCTAGAAATATATATATATTTTTTTCAGTTAAACAATTAGTATTTAAGGGATTACACATTGTTTTAATTTTTTAATTTTTTCACAAGTCATGAAATATTATAAATTAGATTCTAATTTATAACATTTCCATGTGCTGGCCACATGAGGGAGCAGTTCCCAAAATTGTAGCATGGTCACTGTGGTAAAGCAACCTCATTGATGTATGCTGTAAATTTGGGGTGGACACACTCTCCTCTAGTATCCTCACACAATCCACCCTCTCTTCTTCTGGCTAGTGCCAGGAGAAGGAAGGGTTTGAATGTCTTCAAACCTCCCACACTGTGTGCCGCCATTTTCTGAGCGACTGCACAGTGCTAGGAGGATTAGATACAGGGCTCAGCAGACAGTATCACACGAGCATACAGGAACATAATACACACGAACATAATACACACTAACATACACAAACATAAATTTCCTGCTCCTGCCGCCACATCCGCTGGTCTACACTCCTCTTCCTTGCGCCTTCGCTTAGTTGAACACATGGCCGGAAGCCGTCCTCTTACTGTCTGGCAGCGGCTTCCGGTCTACATGAAAATGGCGCAGGATTTCGCTTTACGAACGAGATTAGTTTTGGTCTGTGTTCCCACACAGACGGCGCACGCAACTGAGAATGGAACGTCTCCCGTTCGCATTCTCTACGGGGTTGTATGTGCCATATTTCACCTCTGTATGTGTCGTTAATCGACACATACAGAGATGAAAAAAAATGGCAGCCCCCATAGAGAAGTAAAAGTCAGAAAACATTAAAAAGTAAAACATGAGAACACAATTAAATAATTTTTTTGTAAATATTATATTAAAAGCAATATCCTAAAAAATTTTTTTAATGACGTCCTTAAGGGTTTAAGATATGCATAAGTCCAGGTTTTGCAGTTTCATGTTATTTGTAGCAAAAAATGAGAAGTAGATAAAATTCAAGAATAAAGGAAAGACTAAAACATTTTGTCTCTCTTTGGATCTATTTCTGGTTATGGTAAAAAATCTGGCCTAAATATTCTGTGTTTATTTTATTCTATTCTTAGTTTAAGAACACTTAGAAAGGACTTATACAATAAGTTCACAATGAATGTAAATGCATCTTTGCGACCAATGTTTCCAAGGAAACCACACACTTCATAGAGTTTTGCAGTCTTAATCTAATTTATGATTCAAAGGCAATCTTCTCAAACAACTTTATTCTTTGAATTTATTGTATTATATGGCTCCTCAGGGTATCATTTTGGCTTTGACTGAACTCTCACTTTTAATGCATCAAATAGTCAAAAAGGGACAAAGTGGTAACATAAAACCAAATAACAGTGATCGCTTGTGCATGCTATTTACAAAAAATAATAATTATAGTTCCACATCTAGAAAATAATGACATAAACCCAGGATTTCAACATGCTGGATTCATTACTCCCATTGGATATCAGAGGTTTCTTACACATATCACTATAGCAATAAACATGCATGCTGATCTAAGCATGTATGTTTATGGGAGATTCGAGGGTAATAGCTGTCTGACAAATGTGTTTTCAGCTGACAGTTATGTGTACGGCTAACCTATCAAGTCAATATTACTACTTTATATATCTGCATATTTGTTCACATGGGAGTATATGTTCCAAAATAAAACTTATTAATAAACATAACTAATAAACGATACAATATGAAATAATAGATCACATTATTTATGTACTAAATATAATCTCCAATAGAATTTTTAGAACATTATCTGAAATGAGCCACTTATCATTTACTTGACTTAGGCTTCGTTCACATCTGTGTCAGGGCTCTGTTCCGAAGTTCCGTCGGAACGGTGCTCTGACTGACACAAACTGAAACCATAGGTTTCAGTTTCCATCACCATTGATTTCAATGGTGACGGATCTGGTGCCAATGGTTTCAGTTTGTCTCTGTTGTGCAAGTGTTCCATCATTTTGACGGGATGAATACCGCAGTCGACTGCGCTATTCGTTGCGTCAAGAACAACGGATCCCTGTCACAACGGTGACAAATGGAAACCTTTAGCAATGTTTCCGTCACCATGGAGATAAATGGTGAGGGAAACGGAAGCTGAGGTTTTAGTTTGCCGTTCCGTTGAGGGGTTACCTTACAGAAACCTCAGACAGAACCCCTCAAAGGAAGGGCAACGCTGATGTGAATACAGCCTAACACATATGGTAGGCTTAAATACAGGGCGCAAGTGCATGTGTGATACAGTTTGTTGGACCCTGTATTTAATCCTAAAGTAGCCTTAGCTATAAGGTCCAGCAGACAGTAATCTTAAACTGTATAAGATTACTGTCTGCTGGGGCCCTGTATCTAAGCCTACCACATGGTAGGCGTAAAAGGGGTTGTCCAGTCCCTAAACATTGATGGCCATCAATTGCTGATGGGTCGGGGTCTGACTCCCGGCACCCCCACCAATCAACTGTTTTGAAGGGCGTGCAGCACTCGTAGAAACGCTGCTTCCCCTTCATTTCCTTTAGGCCCCATGCACACACCCGTGCCTGTATTCATGGCCCGCGATTGCGGGCACGGCTGGCCGCTGGAGACCGCGGGATGCATTTTCGTGCTGAGCTCCCATACTTGCTCACACTGTGAATCGCTGACACGAGCGTGTTGGTAATACAATGTGTAAAAAAACCGACCCATCAGCTCCAGCAGACTGTGGTATTAAACTTACCCTCCTCTTCGGCCGCAGCGGAGGTCCTGACTATATCCAGGGTTGGGATGTTGTGCGCAGCGCATAGCGTTGTGCCGTCATGCGCTGCGCACAGTGCTTTGACGTCAGGATCTTCACTGCGCTCTGGAAAGAGAGGGTAAGTACTGTCAGTTACTTTAGTACTGGGGGCCATGTAGTTTATTATATAGGCCTTTTCATTGATGTGGTGCAGGGGGCTGCGGGCACCCATGGCTTCGGGGCAAATGCGACCGCTGCGACCCCTATAGTTACGCCACTGCTCAAAAGATTGGTCACAGAGCTTGGTTATGGTGGAAGATCCCAAACAGGGAAGGGATTTAACCGTCTATGCTTCGATTTTTGGACCACCATTACAAACGACTTGACCAGAGGGTCTTTCACCCAGGAGCGCCTTGTAAGAAAAGCTGAAATTACTGAGTTCTGTACTCTGATGGTACTTGGCTAATGCCTTTTATCTTGCTTGTCCTGGAGGAACGGCAAGACGTCCTGTAGTGTCAGATCTACAGAGGTCACGTCCTTAGCTTGCACCATCTTTTGAAGATGGCTATGACCCTATGATAGCTCTGAATTATAGAAGGCCCTCTAGACCTCATCAGGGAAGAGATCAGAAAGTCAGGAATTACCCTGGCTCTTAATAGGGCACTGTCAATTTTCACAGGTTTTAACTAGATATTACGATATTTAGGACCCACTCGTCTTGAATATATAAACACCACTGGTGGTAGAAATTAATAAGCCTGCCCCTGACTGGAAGGAGAAAAGCGTCAGAAATATGGACGTTTGACAGAGGATGATGCAAAATGTCTGCCCCTACCATTAGACCTACAGTGTGGTCCTTTCTTGCCCAGAAGGGGCCCTGGGCGTCTCTATCTTTTGTGGGGGGACATTTGTGAGAACCTCTCCATGTTGATTTGGCAGGCACTGGGAGAGACTTGTTTTTTTTTTTTGTCAGACAAGTTTGCCATCAGCTCATCAAGCTGGGTACTCCATACATATCAATTTTAGATTACACTATTTACTGGCCATGGCTTAAGACAAAATCCCTGCGACCTGCAGTAGTGAGGCCCAAAAATCTTACTGCTAGATTAGTCATGTGCTCAGCAGCATCACACAAAAAAAATTAGAGGTCAGTGATATCCTTCTGAAGGCCTCCAACAAGTTATCCCTGTATATCTTCCTGCAACTGAAGGAGACAGTTTCTAAGGCCCCATGCCCACTTCAGTTTTTTTCTTCAGGGTGCTAGCCATTTTTCTAACGGCTAGCACACTGACCAATTCATTTCAATGGGGCCATGCACACTTCAGTTTTTTTGACGGTCCCGTTGCTCCGTTCCGATCCAAAGTAGAGCATGTCCCAGTTTAGTCCGAGATTCTGTGACCGTAAGGCCCATGCAAGTCAATGGGGCCGTTAAAAAAACTGAAGGCACACGGAAGGCATCTGTTTGCCGACCGTGTATGACGGAGCCGTTGCCTAGCAACGGCCGGGCAGGCAGAAATACATTACAGAAATATTACACTAATTGGCAGCCACTTGTCTCTATCAATCACTGATAGAGAAAAGAGGCTACTGATTAAAAATAAAATAAAAAGCAGTTCATACGTACCCGGTCGTTGTCTTTGTGACGAGTCCCTCTTCTTCCTCCAGTCCGACCTTCCTTTCTGATGCGGCAGCCTGTGATTGGCTGCAGAGGCGGTCACGTGGGATGAAGTGTCATCCCTGGAGGCTGGCCTTCTGACGTCATCCTGACGTGCGTGACCGCTACTACAGCCTGTGATTGGCTGCAGCGGCGACATGGATGAAACGTCTTCGCTGGAGGCTGGACAGGAGGAATGTAAGTATGAACTTATTTTATATATTTTTTTATTACATTAAAATTGGATTTTCCGAGCGCCGAGCATGGTACTGTCCAGGGTGCTGAAAGAGTTACCGCCGATCAGTGCAGCCCATTAACTCTTTCAGCACCCTGGACAGTACCATGCTCGGAAACGGCCGTGAAAACTGTGTCGGAAGTGTGCACGAGGCCTAAGTGCCTGAGATATAACAGAAGAACCTCAGATATAACAGAAGAATATATTTCCACCCTGGCTCGGGCTGGCCATGACATATAGCTGCACTTTAAAGCCAAGTTCGCTTTCCAGTCTGTGGGGTTTTTTAAGGACCGCACCATCCTTGGATGGGACGACCGTATGCCTGTAAAGTTGGCTATTTCCCCATTCACTCTGGGTGGTGTTTACCACTCCTCCAGCTGCTACTCTTGAAAAGGGTAAAGAAGCTTAAATCCCCAGTTAATAAAAGTTTGCTTCTCAGGGGTTTTCCACTCCAGCACCATGAGCTCCTTTAGCATAAAGTCTCTAGGTCTGGAGGATTGTCCCTCTCTAGGTCTGCTAGGTCTGGAGGATTGTCCCTCATATGTCACTGGGGAAATGCGATCCTCAGATCTGACTGCAACAGTTTGCCTATTTTATCTATGGGAAACAGGGCAGGCTTGGAATCACCTCCTTCAAATGAGGATAGTCCAGCTTCATCAATTGTCCTAAGGACTTCCCCCGATGGCACGGAAACCACAGAATTTTCCCCCACAGCAACCTTCCGGAGGATAAGAAGTCTTACTTCCTCTTAGAAGATCTGATTTAGTCGTGACTCACGTCACCACCTCCTGAGACACCAACTCTGGAGATCGTCTCTATAGAGCCTTTCCTTATAGCCATCTGTCAAGGGAACGTCACAGGCATGCCACTCCACCCCTTGAATAAGGCATATGGCACACCAAGTCTAAATAGATAAAAAAAAACGGGCATGCAAATTTCCTGAAACTACTCAATAGCCACATTAGTCACATCTAAAATGTCGCCACAAGGCAACTTGAAGTTCGCTTTCCCCTGTCTCCGCCTACCCTTGTCATCAGACCAGGTACGGCTCCCGGCCTGGAGGTGGCGCATGCGCCTACCTACCTAACATGCTGACAGACAGCATTGCTGATTTGCTCCAGCATCCCAGAATGCAGTCACTGCAAGTTCAGGTGGAAACACTGCTTCAGAGTAAAACCCAACAAAGGAAAAATCGAATGCCTGTACCAGGACAGTGGTGAGGATGTGGAGGAGAAGGAGTGGGGGCAAAAAAAAAAAAGGGGGGAGAACAACAAGCGAACGTCAGCAAGTCAGACCAAATAAAAAGTGAATTGGAAATGAAAATTCCCAACATCACAGGGAGAAAAAAAGAAATCCCTCCAATAAGGGACACACAAAGGGACCTTGACACAAGCCTAACCAGCAGATAGGAAGAAAAAAATACTACAGGAGGACAAGATTGGACTCATAGGCTGTGTTCATGTGTTTCGGCCAGAGGCAGAAAATACCGTTGGTGTAACCTGTGCAGCTCCACAGGGGCCTTGTAGTTAAGTGGAACCACTGTCACTTTAAAGCAGGCTTCTTCTGTCTATTAGGTTGCATGTAAATGCCTAAGCTAATGAATTTTATGGCTGACAAAAACTCATAGATTGTAAGAGACAAAAGGGGGTGATTTATGATGAGATATTAAAGAGCTGGGGCCCCTATATTGTTCCTGCACGGGGACCCTCAACTGTCTGTGTCCGCTCCTGGGTTTTTTCCACTATTTAAAAAAAATCGCTGCAAAAAACGCAAATTGATTACGGCATATAAACACAGTCTTATAGAGTCTGATTAGTTTTAATCGGAGCATTGTTCCTTACTAGAGACGAGCGAATCGAATGTCCTGTAATCAAATTTGTTACGAATTTCCCCAAAATTTCGGATTTTAGCAAATCTGAAAGTTTTGGGATTCGTTATGCACAAATTGCTCAGAATGGCGGCCGTAATTTTACAGATCAGAAGAAGACAGAGAAGAAGAATCACATGACCTTGGGCGGTGTCCCTGCGAGCCCTCCCTCTAGCACAGTCAATAATGAGGGGTATAGGGTGTGAGCAGGGCCGGCCCTAGGATAGATGGTGCACTGTGCAAAATGATCTTTCGTCGCCCCACCCCATTATTAAAAAAAAAGCTCCATAAAAATATTATAATGCCCCTTTAGTGCCCCCATACAGTATAATAATAATATTTAATAATATATTACAACCCCTTCAAGGACACGTTATATTGTCCTCTAATTGTGCCCACAGTATTATGCCACCTGTAGTACCCCTACACAGTATAATGTCCGCTTAGTGGCCCCCACACAGTATAGTGCCCCCCTGTAGATTTTGCCATATAGCCTCCCTGTAGACAGTGCCATAATCCCCCACCTCCTTTTTGTAGATCGTGCAATACAGTGCCATACAGTCCCCCACCTCCCCCTTGTAGACAGTGCCATACAGTCTCCCACCTCCTCCTTGTAGACAGTGCCCCCAAAAAAGAAAAAAAATTGTACTCACCTAGGCCCCGTTCCCATGACGAACTGATCTGCTCCATGACGGGATCCTGTAGCCTAGTACAGAGTTTCCCAACCTTTTCAGACTCGAGGCAGCACCGGAAAAATAAAATTTGCTCAGTGCCCCCCTACCAAAAATAGTTTCGAGAAAGACAGAAAACGGCTTAGAACAAGCACTACTCTCGTAGGGTATGTTCACATACGTTTTTTGTAAGGCAAAAAACATCTGCCTCAAAACTCCTTCAGGAACTGACAGCGTTGTGTGACTTTTTTTGTGTTTTCTCTTAAGCTATTGAAGCGAATGTAAACGAGCGCCGCAGGAATTATCTGCCTCTTATTCATTTCAATTGGAGGTCAGAGGCGTAAACCACTTGAAGACCATCAGCCCCCCACTCACAGTAAAATGGCCATCAGCCCGCCACTCACAGTAAAATGACCATTAGCCCACCACTCACAGTAAAATGACCATCAGCCCACCACCCACAGATTCCCCCTGGAGGTAGCGCCACACAGCCCCTTGTGGGTAGCGCCACACAGCCCCCTTGTGGGTAGCACCACACAGGCCCTTGTAGGTAGCACCACACAGGCCCTTGTAGGTAGCACCAGACAGCCCCCTTGTAGGTAGCGCCAGACAGCCCCCTTGTAGGTAGCGCCAGACAGCCCCCTTGTAGGTAGCGCCAGACAGCCCCCTTGTAGGTAGTGCCACACAGCCCCCTTGTAGATAGCGCCACACAGCCCCCTTGTAGATAGCGCCACACAGCCCCCGGTAAAGAGCTCCACACAGCACCCTGTAGAACGCCGCACAGCCCCTTGTAGGGAGTGCCACACATCCTCCTGTAGGGAGTGCCACACAGCCCCCTGTAGGGAGTGCCACACAGCCCCCTGGTAGGAAGTGCCGCACAGCCCCCTGCTATGGAGTGCCGCAGAGCCCCCTGCTATGGAGTGCCGCACAGACCCCTGGTAGGGAGTGCCGAAAGACCACTGGTAGGGAGTGCCAAACAGCCCCCTGGTAGGGTGTGCCATACAGCCCACTGGTTGGTAGTGTCCCACAGCCCCCTGGTTGGTAGTGCCCCACAGCCCACAGCCCCCTGTAGGGAGTGCCACACAGCTCCCTGGTAGGAAGTGCCGCACAGCCCCCTGCTATGGAGTGCCGCAGAGCCCCCTGCTATGGAGTGCCGCAATAGACATTCAAAAAAGGACAACTGTGCAGGAGCACACAAAATACCCAGCTTTCCCAGCTATCAAATAAATGTGTGGAAATAAACTAAGATATAACTTTTATTTAGTCTTGCTAAAAGAAGGATTAATCCTTTTAGCTAGATTAAATAAAAGTTATATCTTAGTTTATTTCCACACATTTATTTGATAGCTAGGATAGCTGGGTATTTTGTGTGCTCCTGCACAGTTGTCCTTTTTTGTAGGTAGTGCCACACAGCCCACAGCCCCCTTGTAGATAGAACCCCCCCAACCCCTTCCAGTATAGATAGCGCTACTGTAGCTCCCTGAAGGAGCAGAATTCCCATGTGGCCGGGGATTCCGCTCCTGGAGCGCTGCTTGATGTCTCTGTCCATATATGGACAGTGACATCAGGGGAAACTCCAGAAGCGGAATCCCCGGTCACAGCGTTGCAGACGCTATGACCGCCGATTCCACTCCAGGAGAAGCTCCTGTCATCTGTGTCCATGACGTCATTGGCTTCTCCTGGAGTGGAATCCCCGGTCATAGCATCTGCAACGCTGTGACCGGGGATTCCGCTTCAGTAGTTTCCCCTGATGTCACTGTCCATATATGGACAGAGACATCAAGCAGCGCTCCAGGAGCGAACTCCCCGGCCACATGGGGATTCCGCTCCTTCAGGGAGCTACAGTGGCGCTAGTAGATAGAAGAGCAGGGAGATACCTCCCTGCTCTGCTATAGTGCCGTCGCTACCGCTATAGCAGCCACAGCGGCTGCTAGCGGCGCCACCGCCCTCATGCCCGTTGTCACCGCTAGCAGCCGCTATGGCTGCTACAGCGTTAGCGACGGCCACTAAGTTAAGAAACGCCCGGGTGGAAAGCAACTGCAGTTAGTGTGTGTATCCCCGCTGGTAGTTGCAGTGGCGCGGGGATACACACACACGCTGGCGCCCCTCTTGCAGTGTGGCGGCTTGCGCCCTGTGCGACCGCACTGGTCAAACGTATCCAAGGCCGGCCATGGGTGTGAGCAGGGCCGCCATCAGGAATTTCAGGGCCCCCTACAGCTAAATTTTCTGGGCCCCCCTACCGTGGCACCGCCTGTTAACGGTACTCCGTCCAGCACTATACCATGCTACCCAGGGCCGCCATCAGGGGGGGTATTAGGGGTACTGATGTGAGAGGCCCGGCCAAACCTAATTGAAAGGGGGGCCCGGCAAACTGCCGCGACTTGCCTTTGGTAGAAAAAAAATCAATTAGGTTTGGCGGGGCCTCTCACATCAGTATCCCTAATACCCCCCCTGATGGCGGCCCTGGGTAGCATGGGGGTCGTCATGGTGGCCGTCAAACACCGCCGCCCGTGCGACCGGTCGCGCGCACCCGCAAACTCCCGCGCATGCGCACCGGCGCCCGCCTGGAACCGCGCACCGAATTTTGAGGCAGATTTTGACCTGCCCACACTATCTTGCCGCATTTTTTGCCCGCGGCGATTGAGGACAGCAGACAAAAAACGCAGCGAAAAATGCATTTTCTGCCTCCCATTGATTTCGATGGGAGGTCAGAGGCAGAACCGCGGCAAGAAAGGACGTGCTGCTTTTTCTTTTTTCCGCGACTGGCTCCCATTGATTTCAGATTAAATCAATGGGAGGCGGTTTTGGAAGTTGTTTGGTGCTGATTCTGACGCAGTGTCCGAGTCAATATCAAGGCCCAAAAACTCTGTGAACTGGGCCTTATTGTTAGGGCTTATTCAGACGAACGTGTAATACATCCGTGCAACGTGAGTGATTTTCACGCGCCTCGCACGGACCTATGTTACTCTATGGGGCCGTGCAGACTGTCAGTGATTTTTACGCAGCGTGTGTCCGCTGTGTAAAACTCACGACATGTCCGATATTTGTGCATTGTTCACGCACCACGCACCCATTGAAGTCAATGGGTGCGTGAAAATTCCGCCCAGCACTTCCGCAGCAGTATAAACTGTGAATGAAAACAAAAGCACCACGTGCTACAAACAGAGTGTCATAATGATGGCAGCTGCGCGAAAATCACGCAGCCGCGCATCATACGCTGCTGACACACGGAGCTGTTATGGACCTTTTGCATGCGCAAAACGCCACGTTTTTGCGCGCGCAAAAAGCACACGCTTGTGTAAATCCGGGCTTAGGCCTCATTCACACGGCAGGGTTTCCCGGCCGGGTGCCGGCCGTTCATAAATCGGCCGGCACCCGGCTGCATTAGGAATAATAGACCCCTAATGGGGCTATTCACACGACCGATTTTTTGACGGCCGGGAAAACCGCCCGTCAAAAAATAGGACATGCTCTATTTTCGCCCGGGTACCCGGCCGCCCGGCTCCCATAGAAGTCTATGGGGCCGGGTAATACCCGGCCATCACCGGGATGTGTCCCGAGTGACGGCCGGGTTTTCCGGCTCTTGCGCTCTATCTCCTCCTCCTCACAGCGCAGAGTGCATGTGAGGAGGAGGAGTTGATGCCATTCTGACGAATGGCATCGCTGTACACGGTGTGGCAGGGCCGGGGTGTACAGCAGGTGGAAGGGAGCGCTGCGCTGGCTCCCTTCTCCTGCTTGTTTTAAAAGCGCCCTGGCCCGGCGACACCTTTGATGGCGCCGCTAGTAGCAGCAGCAGCTGCGGCTGCTACTACTGCAGCGACGCCACTATAGCAGAGCAGGGAGGTATCTCCCCGCTCTGCTATGTGCTAGCCGCACTTTAGCTCCTTGAAGGAGCGGAATCCCCGTGTGTTCGGGGATTCCGCTCCTGGACAGAGCGCTTGATGTCTCTGTCCATATCTGGGCAGTGACATCAGGGGAAACTCCTGAAGCGGAATCCCCGAACACATGGGGATTCCCCTTCAGGAGTTGCCGCTGATGTCACTGTCCGGATCTGCCCGGCCCGACACGGATGCATAACTTTATGCAAACCGGCCGGGCAGAATGGCCGATTTTACCGGCCGGCACTCGGGCTCGGACCCGACCCGGTCGTGTGAATCCCGCCTTAGGGTAGGAACACACTAGGCATGAACACTGCGGATTTTATGCAACACATTTTATTGTGGAAAATCCGCAGCGTATCACAGTCGCAGCCGAGTGGATGAGATTGAAACAAATCTCACCCACACGCTCCAAAAAAAATTTACCTGCAGTGTGGCTTTTTAAGCCGCAGCATGTCAATGTATTCTGTGGAATCGCTGCTCCTCTGTTGCGGAAATGCTGCGGTTCTGCCGCAAAAATCACAAATGAGAAAAAAAAAAAAGGCACTTTTTTAAATTTAGAAAAAAGTTTAGACTTGCCCCGGCCGTAGTCCTGGTGACGCTATCCTCTATTCTTAGCGCAGCTCGGCCTCCTGTCATGACGTTTCATCCCATGTGACCGCTGCAGCGGTCACATGATCTACAGCGTCATCCCAGGAGGTGGGGCTACGTTCAGAAGAGAGAGATGCGTCACCTAAACTACGGCCAGGGCAAGTCTAAACTTTTTTTTCCCTGCAGGATTCTCGCAGCGAAACCTGCGCCACTATTTAGTGCGGTTTTGCTGGCAGAATTCCCTGTGGCTACCGGGGCGGATAAGCTGTGGAGTTTTACTCAGCATATCCGCCTAGTGTGTTCCTTATGATGTCGCTCCTGGAGCTGCTGCCGCTCTCTAAAAAATAGGCAGTTGGTTCAGTAGAATTTGGAATTATTTTTTTTTGTGAACCAGCTTAAAAAAATACAAAACTTTTGTGTTAGGGCCTGTTCACATCACCGTTCGCTTCCGTTCCGGGGTTCCGTCTGAGGTTTCCGTCGGGTGAACCCCGCAATGGAAAGTGAAAGTGACAGCACAGCTTCCGTTTCCGTCACCATTAGCGCAGTCGACTGCGCTATTGATTCCGTCCGAAAACCAGCCGGAATTGTGACGAACGGAAACCATTAGCGATGTTTCCGTCACCATTGAGATCAATGGTGACTGAAACGGAAGCTGTGCTGTCACTTTCACTTTCCGTTGCGGGGTTCACCCGACGGAAACCTCAGACGGAACCCCGGAACGGAAGCGAACGGTGATGTGAAGAGGCCCTAACACAAAAGTTTTGTATTTTTTTAAGCTGGTTCACAAAAAAAATAATTCCAAATTCTACCGGACCAACTGCCTATTTAGAGACCGGCAGCAGCTCCAGGAGCGACATCATGAGGCTTTATTCAGACGAACGTAAAATACGCGCGTGTAACGCGCGGGATTTTCACGCGCGTTGCCCGGACCTATATTAGTCTATGGGGCCGTGCAGACATGTGCGTGGTTTTTGCGCAGCGTTGCTCCGTTGCCAAAAAGGCACGACATGTCCGTTGATTCAGCGTTTTCAACGCATCACGCACCCATTGAAGTCAAAACAACGTGCAGGGCACACGGAAGCACCTCCGTACGCACAGCGTTTTTCACGCAACACTTGTTAAGTCTATGTAAATGAGTTGAGCAGACTAGACAAAACAACTACAAACCAGGAAGTGGCTTTTCACTTTCTGAGCACATGCGCACAGTTTAAACTGACATCTGCAGCAATAGTAGTTTTTTAACCTGTAAAACCACCCAAAAACAACAAACACGGGCCAAAGTGTGAGGTAACGTGAAATCTTGATGCGAACATGTGCTCACAGCAAGCAGGTGTTGGAGAAGGTGTCTTTTTGTAGGCTGCCCTCTCCATTACTCCACCCTCCGTTGTTTTGACGCGCGTAAAAAACGCATGCCATACGCGGGTTAAAAACGCTATCACGCTGCACAAATGGATGCCACACGCAACTCCAACGCAACCGAAACGGCGCGTTTTTTACGCGCGCAAAAACGCAACGTTCGTGTGAATCCAGCCTAAGGAACACACTAGGCGGATATGCTGAGTAAAACTCCACAGCTTATCCGCCCCGGTAGCCGCAGGGAATTCCGACAGCAAAACTGCACCAAATAGTGGCGCAGGTTTCGTGAGGCGTGTCCGCTGCGGGAATCCTGCAGGGAAAAAAAAAGTTTAGACTTGCCCTGGCCGTAGTCCTGGTGACACATCTCTCTCTTCTGAACGTAGCCCCACCTCCTGGGATGACGCTGTAGATCATGTGACCGCTGCAGCAGTCACATGGGATGAAACGTCATGACAGGAGGCGGGGCTGCGCTAAGAATAGAGGATCGCGTCACCAGGACTACGGCCGGGGCAAGTCTAAACATTTTCAATTTAAAAAAGTACCTTTTTTTTCACATGTGATTTTTGCGGCAGAACCGCAGAATTTCCGCAAGAGAGGAGCAGCGATTCCACAGAATACATTGACATGCTGCGGCTTAAAAAGCCACACTGCAGGTCCATTTTTTTTGCAGCGTGTGGATGAGATTTGTTCAAATCTCATCCACTCTGCTGCGACTGTGATACGCTGCGGATTTTCCACACTAAAATGTGTTGCATAAAATCCGCAGTGTTCATGCCTAGTGTGTTCCTACCCTAAGGCCGGATTTACACAAGCGTGTGCTTTTTTCGCGCGCAAAAACGTTGCGTTTTGCGCATGCAAAAGGTCCATAACAGCTCCGTGTGTCAGCAGCGTATGATGCGCGGCTGCGTGATTTTCGCGCAGCCGCCATCATTATGACACTCTGTTTGTAGCACGTGGTGCTTTTGTTTTCATTCACAGTTTATACTGCTGCGGAAGTGCTGGGCGGGATTTTCACGCACCCATTGACTTCAATGGGTGCGTGAACAATGCACAAATATCGGACATGTCATGAGTTTTACACAGCGGACACACGCTGCGTGTAAATCACTGACAGTCTGCACGGCCCCATAGAGTAACATAGGTCCGTGCGAGGCGCGTGAAAATCACGCACGTTGCACGGATGTATTACACGTTCGTCTGAATAAGCCCTAACAATAAGGCCCAGTTCACAGAGTTTTTGGGCCTTGATATTGATCCGGACACTGCGTCAGAATCAGCACCAAAAAACTCCAAAAACCGCCTCCCATTTATTTCGGCTGAAATCAATGGGAGCCAGTCGCGGAAAAAAGAAAAAGCAGCACGTCCTTTCTTGCCTCTGACCTCCCATCAAAATCAATGGGAGGCAGAAAATGCATTTTTCGCTGCGTTTTTTGTCTGCTGTCCTCAATCGCAGCGGGCAAAAAACGCAGCATAAAAACGCAGCAAGATAGTGTGGGCAGGTCAAAATCTGCCTCAAAATTCTTTAGGGAATTTTGAGGCAGATTTTTTCGGCCTGCAAAATACTCTGTGTGAACAGGGCCATACTTAAACAGCACTTTGAGACATTTTACTCACTGTGTCTGAAGAGCTGCTGGCTCCCACTCCAGTCCTCTTCAGGCGATGTCTTCGGTCCAAACGTCCAGTCCTTCACCTCCAGCCAGGCTCCAGGTAAGTTCTGTCCATGTGTGTGTCCTCGGCTGCGGGTGCACACGCTGGGGATCACGGGTGCGCGCGCGAGCGGTCTCGAGTGCGGGCTTTCGTGGGTGCGTGCTCGCGGACGCTCGCGAGTGCGCACGTGCGGGAGTTTCCTTGTGCGTGCGATAGGTTGCGCGCGCGCGGGCGGGTGGTTCGACGGCCCCCATGACGAGAGGGGGCCCGCAGCTCACGACATTCGGTGGTGAAAAAAACGGGCCCCATTGCAGGGGCCCGTTTTTTTCTACCAATGGCAAGTCGTGGCAGTTGCCGGGCCCCCCTTTCAATTTGGTTTGGCCGGGCCCCTCACACCAGTACCCCTAATACCCCCCTGATGGCGGCCCTGGGTGTGAGTGACTGATAACTCAGTGGATGACAGTCATATGAGTCAGGGCCACTATAAACAGCCCAACCAGGAAATGCTCATGCTTCGTGCCGTGGTACAGGGAGGAGAGAGAGGGCGTCAGACAGAAAATGAGAGATCGTAAAACACAGAATACAGATAGATAGTGGATTAGTGTCAGTGAGTATGTTTTTGTTGAGGAGAACAGATTAATGAATAGATAGTTAGATTTACAATAATTTGATAGAGAGATACATTTAAGAGAGAGATAGAAGTCAGTCAGTGTCAGTGTGTTAGTTATGCAGGCACAGACAGTCATTGCTCTGAGTGCTTCTGCAGCTATACATTTCATTTATTACATAAATTTGTAAATCACACCATTCACAAATCTTCTTCAATAATATTAATCCTGGTGCTGATATCGTGCCGCTGCCTTCTGAAATAGACCTCACGGACATGACGTTGCTCTTTGTTTTGCAAATATCTAGTTACTAATAATGCCATCAAAAATTGTACTTTTAAAAAAAGGAAGGAGAAAAAGAAAGAGAGAGAGAGAGGGAGTAAGAAGGGTAAGAAAGGAAAATATACAATAAATATTGCTGGAGTAATGCAATTACTTACTTCTGAATACTGAATGGTTTTCTAAAAAAACACTTAAAGAATTACTCCCGCTACTCTCTTTTTTTTCCGCCCCCGTTTGAAAATATAATTGAATGCAATGTAGTGATATATATTGGCTTACTGGGTGCTCTGTTCCTGGCTGCTGTTGGGTCACATGGGGTCTCCTTTCTGGCTATCCAAATCCTACAGTGTCTACTGTAGGAACCGGAGGTCAATCTCATTATGCAAGTGTATGATCGGGATCCGGTAAATAACGCTTTAAACCAGCTGGGCAGTGTAGAGTACAATAGGGAGCGACTTTAGTACTTCAAAAGGGAATGTGTCTCTAGAATTTATTTTTTTCAGTTAAACAATTAGTATTTGAGTGATTACACATTGTTTTAATTTCTTAAATTTTTTTCACAAGTCAGGAAATGTTATAAATTAGATTCTAATTTATAACATTTCCATGTGCTGGTCACTAGAGGGAGCAGTTTCCAAAATTGCAGCATGGTCCCTGTGGTAAAGTAACCTCATTGATTTATGCTGCAAATTTGGGGTGGATACACTCTCCTCTAGTGTCCTCACACAATCCCCCCTCCCTTCGACTGCACAGTGTAGGAGGATTAGATACAGGGCTCAGCAGACAGTATCACACGAACACACACGAACATACACGGACATAATACACACATCACATACACGAACATAAATTACCTGCTCCTGCCACCTCCGCTGGTCTACGCTCCTTGCGCCTTCGCTTTGTTGAACATATAGCCAGAAGCCGCGGTCGGAAGTCGTCATCTTACTGTCCGGCAGCGGTTTCAGGTCCACATGAAAATGGCGCCGGATTTCGCTCTACGAACGAGCTTCGTTTTGGTCTGTGTGGGAGTGGCGCATGCATCTGTGAATGGAACAGCTCCCGTTTGCATTCTCTATGGGGTTGTATGTGCCAAATTCCATCTCTGTATGTGTCATTAATCGACGCATAGAAAGATGAAAAAAAAATGGCAGCCCCCATAGAGAAGTAAAAGTAGGAACACAGTAAAAAGTTTAAAGTCACAACACTAATAAATACAATTTTTGTTTATATTTTATTTAAAACAATATAATAAAAAAAATAAAAATAATTCATGACACCTTCCCTTTAATATACACCAAAAGAGAGTATAGAGAGAGGATCTTTTTTCCCCCCCAGCAACATGGGTACTAAAGTCGTTCAATAAACCCAGCAAAACAGAAGGGAATGGATAAAAGACCTTGTAACTAAGGTTGTGCACTAGGCCTAAAAGACAAGTAGCATGAGTCTTAGCGTACGTACGCCATACTTTCAATGCAGCTGTAGTTAAAGGATTATATGGCCCAGAATTTTTTAAAGTCTCTTTATTATGGAAGACCATTGTTCGAAGAGGGATCAAAGAGATAGTCTCCTCTATGGATATCGATAATTTGTGGGGAGGGGCACGTATTCAATCAAGTATTCTAGCTAAATGTATTGCCTGATAATATCTCTCTGGATGAGGAAGACCTATCCCACCACTAGGCTTCCGTCGGGACAGAATGTCCTTAGATATTCTAGCTTTCTTTCCATTCCATATAAAACTAGAAAATAATCTATTTATAGCAGTAAAAAAAACAACTTAGGAATTGGTATAGGTAATGTTTGGATAATGTAGGTCAGTTTGCGAAGAATATAGGACATAACCAAATGTTTCCTCCCAAACCACGAAAGATAAGGCAAATTTAAGCGTTGCAGTAAATCTGGGAGAGAGGCCAAGAAAGGAGCATAGTTAAGGGAAAATAAATGGTTAAGGTCGCTACTGATCTTAATGCCTAAAATTTTAATATGTGGCGATGACCAAGTATAGATTGAGTGAAAAGACAATAAAGGTTTCCGAGCGTGAGGCAAGGAAAAACCTAAAGCTTGGGACTTACTAGCATTAATTTTGAAGTTTGAGAAAGAACCAAAGGCGTCAAAGATCTGCTGTAACCTAGGGAATGCAGTTTCCTGATTAGTAACTATCATCAACAGATCATCCGCATAGGCCGCAACGTTATGTTCCCTACCGCCTAGTCTTATCCCTGTAATATCAGTGTCGTTCCTAAGAGCCTGCAGAAGAGTCTCCATGACCGTCAGGAACAACCACGGAGATACAGGACAGCCCTGGCGAGTACCATTACCAATCATAAAGGGTTGTGACAATATCCCATTGACCACTACAGCAGCAGAGGGGGAGGTATAAATAGAGAATACTGCATTGATAAAAGTTGTCGGAAGGTGAAAGGCCTGTAAGACCTGTCTCATGTACGTCCAACTAATTCTATCAAACGCCTTCTCAGCATCTGTGCTGAGAAGGACTAAGGGGATTTTTTGTTTACGGGCGTGATATAAAATATGTAGAAGTCTAATTGAGTTATCCTTTCCCTCTCTAACCCTCACAAAACCAACTTGGTCTGGTGAAATAATGTCAGGTAGAAAATTTTTTAGGCTATTGGCCAGCATTTTTGCAATCAGTTTCAGGTCAGTATTTAGGAGAGAAACAGGCCTATAGTTGGAGCAGGTGATGGAGTCTTTTCCCTCTTTTGGGATAACAGAGATATGAGAATGCGTCATATCAGATGAAAGTAGATGTTGAATTAGGGAACGATTCGGTATGAGCAGTAAGCAGGGGAGCAGAACTTCTTTAAATTTTGTATAATAAAGCATTGGGAGTCCATCTGGACCAGGGCATTTTCCAGAAGAGGATTGGATTAGGGCTGTTTCCAATTCCGTTAGTGAAAAAGGACGAGCCAAATCTATACTCTGAGTCTCAGAGATTACTGGCAAGGAAAGGGAGTTTAAAAAGTCGGCAATTATGGAGGCGTTACCATCCGCAGGGGAGGGACCATCAATATCTTTTAGATTGTACAACTGTTGGTAAAAGGAGCGAAATTGCTTAGCTATGTTGTCAGACGAATAGACTAAATTACCAATGTGGTCCTTTAGCATGTGCACATGATTGAGCGACTGTCTTTGCTTTAACCTTTTAGCCATAAACTTTGACGCTTTTTTCCATGAGCGCAGAATTTGTGTTGGGGGTAAGTGTAATATTTCGCTGAAGATTTATTAAGAATGTTTTTAAGCTCTTGAGTATGAAGCAACGCTAGTGAAGCTTTATGTATTTTCTCCATCTTTTGTATTTTAAATAAAAGAGCGTCAACCTCTCTATTCCTTTCCTTCTGCAGATGAGAACAGTAACTAATGAAATGGCCTCTTATAAATGCTTTATGAGCGTCCCATATCACATTAGGTGAAACATCGGGAGTTTCATTAATCTGAAAGTAATCTTCCAATATTAATTGGAAGTCTTGCGTGGCTTTAAGAGTGCTTAGAATTGAATCATTGAACCGCCACTTCCCCATACATTTATTCATGTCTGGGAAATAGAGAGACAGGAAAACAGGTGCATGATCCGAATGGATTTGAGAGCCAACCGTTATTGCAAGACAGATGGCTTGGGTAGAAAAAAATAATCCAATCTTTGGTATCTGGAATGCACCGAGGAGAAAAAAGTATAATCCACTTGAGTGGAATTAAGACATCTCCAGACAACAACCAGGCCATAATCCGCAAGAACAGATTTAAATCGTCTCATCGCCCTGTAAAACAGAGCTGATTTTTTTGAGGTGGAGTCCGCAAGCGGATCCATGACCAGGTTGAGGTCCCCTCCAACAACCAACAGACCTTCTGTAAAAGAGTCAAGCAATGTTAGGGTTTTCAGAAACCCATCTATTTGACCCGTATTGGGGGCGTACATCTTAGCAAAAGTAAAGGGCTGTGAGCCAATTTTACCCTTTAAAAATAAGTATCTACTGCCTGAATCTTGAATGTGAGAGGAATAAACAAATGGAACATTTAGTTGAAAGCCTATGCTCACCCCTCTGGAAGCTGAGCTATCAGAGCAACAATGATGCCATGTAGGGTAGTTAGAGAAGGATAAATTAGGAAAATGGTTACATTTAAAATGAGTTTCCTGCAACATCAATACATCGCAGGAGACCTTTTTGAGAAACGAGAAAATTTGACATCTTTTAGAAGAAGAGTTGAAGCCTTTAACATTATGTGAAAGTGAAACCACAGCTTCCGTTTCACTCACCATTGATATCAATGGTGACGGAAACATGGCTAATGGTTTCCGTTCGTCACCATTCCGGCAGGTTTCTGGTTTTCCGACGGAATCAATAGCATAGTCGACTCCGCTATTGATTTAGTTGTTAAAACGGAAACCTGCCGGAACGGATGACCATTCATAAAAAACAAAAGTCCAAATGGGAAGGTCCATCTATAGACTACATGACAAATTCTCAGGATATTAGTTAAAGGTTTGAGCTTTCTTTGTTTTTAAAGGGTTACAGCAGTAATATCTTGAAATAGCAATACCACGGATTCCTCAAACAAAATGGGCGTAGTATCTTTAGATTTGAACAAGATCATATCTTTTATCTTGAAATTGAGGTATCTACAGATAATATCGCGTGGAGGTTCGTTAACCTTAGGCTTCGGACGTAAGGCCCTGTGGGATCGTTCAATGAAAATTTCGTAGCGAAATTCAGGACCTAATATGGAGCGGGAGATTGTTAAAACAGTGTCCAGTATCTTTTCAGGAGGAACAGATTCAGGAATACCGCGGAATCTCAGGTTATTTCTCCGGCTTCTATTCTCTTGATCCTCTATAGCTCTGTAAATGGCATTAAAATTGGCCTGACAGGAGGAGAAGCTTTGAGTGGTTGCGGAATTAAACTCCAAAATGGTGGCCTGTGAGCTTTCCAGAGCCTCTATCCTGTGGACTATTTGATGGATCTCCTGCTTTATGTGTGCTAAATCTTTAATAGCTGGTTCCAAGGTCTTTGCAAGTCCCTGTTTAAAGAACTCTCGTGTCAGCGACAGATCCCCCAAGGCTGTAGCTCCCTCATTTTGGCTCTCCATGTTCGAGGCTTCAGAGATCTCCTTTTCTCGTCGGCAGCGAGAGGATGACGGTGCCATCTTGGGGCTGCGTGCTGGGAGAGAGGAGGAATTCTTGTTAAAGAATTTCTCCATGTCTTTCTGAGAGGAGACCGTAGCCATGGAGTCAGTCGCATCCCTTGCCTTGCTGCCTCCAATCTTGACCATTTTGAGCTGATGTTAGCTACTATAGGGCTGTTGGATGTAACGGAGCTCAGCGAGACACGTCCATTCAGTCTCGATGTTAGCTCCGCTCCCCGGGATGTATGATAATGTCTAAAAGAATCTTTCATACAGAGCCCTGGTTTTTCGGCACACGTGTCGCTTTGGCATATTATCCCCCTCTTTGAGCAGACTCTGCACATCTTTTGACTTTTTTCCCTTCTTGCAAGTTTGGGGAATTTCTTGTTAGGGATCTGCCAGGTACTTCATCTAGGTATACTCCTGGGATTAATCAATCCACACCTGAGGCCAGACCTGTTAGACTGACACCATCTCCCACCAACCAGAGTGGCAGGCTCAGGAGTGGGAGAGCCTATCGCGGCCTGGTCTGTCGGAGTTAGCTCCGCCCCCTGTCCTTTATTACCTGCCCTGTTCTCTCCCTCAGTGCTTGTAATTCTTTTGGATTCCTGGCCCCACTGCTGCTTGCTCCAGCCTGCTTCTGCCGTGCTTCTGCCTTGCTGCAGTTCTGCTTGACCTGCTTTGCTTTGCCCCTGGCTTGCTTCTGTCTCCGGGCCCGCTCGGGTGTACTCACTTCGTCCTGGTCCTGACTGTTCGTTCGCCGCTCCGTTTCCTCGTGGCGTTCCGTGGCTACTGCCCCTTCCCTTGCGTGTTCCCTGTTTGTTTTCCTGTGCACTTAGACAGCGTAGGGACCGCCGCCCAGTTGTACCTCGTCGCCTAGGGCGGGTCGTTGCAAGTAGGCAGGGACAGGGCGGTGGGTAGATTAGGGCTCACTTTCCCTTCACCTCCTTCCTGCCATTACATAATTACAAGCCCTTACCTAGTCTACCATTTCTCCTACGCTGACGCTATCATGGACCCCCTTGAGACCCTGACCCAGCAGATGCAGGGCCTCTCCCTACAGGTCCAGGCCCTGGCCCAAAGGGTCAATCAGGGTGACGCTGCTTTAGTAGTACCCCTCACCTCACCTCTAGAACCCGACCTCAAGTTACCTGACCGGTTCTCAGGGGATCGTAAGACGTTTCTCTCCTTCCGGGAGAGTTGCAGACTGTATTTCCGCCTAAAGCCCCACTCCTCAGGTTCCGAGAACCAGCGGGTGGGTATCATCATATCCCGACTCCAGGAAGGGCCCCAAGAGTGGGCCTTCTCCTTGGCTCCTGACGCCCCTGAACTTTCCTCTGTTGATCGTTTTTTCTCTGCCCTCGGACTCATTTACGACGAGACTGACAGGACTGCTTTAGCCGAGAGTCAGCTGGTGACCTTACGTCAGGGTAGGAGACCGGTTGAGGAATACTGTTCTGATTTTAGGAAGTGGTGCGTAGCTTCTCAGTGGAACGATCCGGCCCTAAGGTGCCAGTTTAGGTTAGGATTATCTGACGCCCTGAAGGATCTGCTGGTTAGCTACCCCTCGTCTGACTCCCTTGACCAGGTTATGGCCCTAGCAGTACGACTTGACCGACGTCTCAGGGAACGTCAGCTAGAACGCTTCAGTGTGCTCCACTCTGACTTTTCTGCGATCCCCCGTCTCCTCGCCCCTCCACGGAGGACTCGGAGGTACCTATGCAACTCGGGGCCTCCATGTCCCCTCGACAACGTAGGGAGTTTCGCAGAATGAATGGTCTCTGCTTCTACTGTGGGGACGACAAGCATCTACTGAACACCTGTCCCAGGCGCAAGAATAAGAAGCCGGAAAACTTCCGCGCCTAAGTGATCATCGGGGAGGTCACTTGGGCGCACAGGTATTTCCCGTTAATGTGAAACGCAATAAAATTTTGCTTCCCTTTCAGGTCTCGTTTGCTGGCCGGTCTGCCACGGGCAGTGCTTTCGTGGATTCTGGCTCATCTGCTAATATCATGTCTGTGGAATTTGCTATGTCTCTAAAGATGCCTTGTATTGATTTACCTTATCCTATCCCTGTAGTAGGAATTGACTCAACTCCCCTTGCTAATGGTTATTTTACTCAGCATACTCCTGTTTTTGAACTCCTGGTTGGCTCCATGCATGTGGAGCAATGCTCTGTACTGGTGATGCAGGGATTATCGTCTGATCTGGTTTTAGGCCTTCCCTGGTTGCAGTTGCATAATCCCACGTTTGATTGGAATACTGGGGATCTCACCAAATGGGGTAATGAATGTCTTATGTCATGTCTTTCTGTTAACTCTATTTCTCCCCGGGAGGAGGTAAACACGCTTCCTGAGTTTGTTCAGGACTTCGCCGATGTGTTTTCTAAGGAGGCCTCCGAGGTGTTGCCCCCCCATAGAGATTACGATTGCGCTATCGATTTGGTGCCTGGTGCCAAGCTTCCTAAGGGTAGGATATTTAATCTTTCATGTCCTGAACGTGAAGCTATGAGGGTGTATATCCAAGAATGCCTGGCCAAGGGTTTCATTCGCCCCTCGACTTCTCCTGTAGGTGCTGGCTTCTTCTTCGTGGGGAAGAAGGATGGTGGTCTTAGGCCGTGCATTGATTATCGTAACCTGAATAAGGTCACCGTAAGGAACCAGTACCCACTTCCTTTGATTCCGGATCTTTTTAATCAGGTTCAGGGAGCCCAATGGTTTTCTAAGTTCGATCTACGGGGGGCATATAACCTTATCCGCATCAAAGAGGGGGATGAGTGGAAAACTGCGTTCAACACACCCGAGGGTCATTTCGAATACCTGGTCATGCCCTTTGGGTTGTGTAATGCCCCTGCTGTCTTCCAGAATTTTATTAATGAAATCCTGAGAGAGTACCTGGGTAATTTTCTTGTTGTGTACCTTGATGACATACTGGTGTTTTCCAAGGACTGGTCCTCCCACGTGGAGCATGTCAGGAAGGTGCTCCAGGTCCTTCGGGAGAATAATCTGTTTGCTAAGACTGAAAAATGTGTCTTTGGGGTACAGGAGATACCATTTTTAGGGCAAATCCTCACTCCTCATGAATTCCGCATGGACCCTGCCAAGGTTCAGGCTGTGGCGGAATGGGTCCAACCGGCCTCCCTTAAGGCGTTACAGTGTTTTTTAGGGTTCGCCAACTATTACAGGAGATTTATTGCCAACTTCTCGGTCGTCGCTAAGCCTCTTACGGACCTTACCCGCAAGGGTGCTGATGTCCTCCATTGGCCCCCTGAGGCCGTCCAGGCCTTTGAGACTCTCAAGAAGTGCTTTATCTCGGCCCCCGTGCTGATTCAGCCCAACCAAGAGGAGCCATTTATTGTGGAGGTTGACGCTTCCGAGGTGGGAGTGGGGGCCGTCTTGTCCCAGGGTACCAGCTCCCTCACCCATCTCCGCCCCTGTGCTTACTTCTCTAGGAAGTTTTCGCCCACGGAGAGTAACTATGATATTGGCAACCGCGAACTTCTAGCCATTAAATGGGCTTTTGAGGAGTGGCGGCACTTCCTGGAGGGGGCCAGACACCAGGTAACGGTCCTTACGGATCACAAGAATCTGGTTTTCCTAGAATCGGCCCGGAGGCTTAATCCTAGACAAGCTCGGTGGGCACTATTCTTTACCAGATTTAATTTCTTGGTTACCTATAGGGCTGGGTCCAAGAATATTAAGGCTGATGCTCTGTCACGTAGTTTCATGGCCAATCCTCCTTCCGAGAAGGATCCTGCTTGTATTTTACCCCCTGGTATAATCGTCTCTGCCACGGATTCTGATTTAGCTTCTGATATCGCGGCTGATCAGGGTGCAGCCCCCGGGAACGTCCCTGGGGACAAACTGTTTGTTCCCCTGCAATACCGGCTGAGGGTACTCAGGGAAAACCATGACTCCGCTCTATCTGGTCATCCTGGCATCTTGGGCACCAAACACCTCATTACCAGAAACTATTGGTGGCCTGGGTTGCCTAAAGACGTTAGGGCTTACGTCGCCGCTTGTGAGGTTTGCGCTAGGTCCAAAACCCCTAGGTCCCGACCTGCGGGCCTACTACGTTCCTTGCCCATTCCCCAGAGACCTTGGACCCATATCTCCATGGATTTTATCACCGATTTGCCTCCATCTCAGGGCAAGTCGGTGGTGTGGGTGGTAGTCGACCGCTTCAGCAAGATGTGCCACTTTGTGCCCCTTAAGAAGCTACCTAACGCCAAGACGTTGGCTTCATTGTTTGTGAAACACATCCTGCGTCTCCATGGGGCCCCAGTCAATATCGTTTCTGACAGAGGGGTACAATTTGTTTCCTTATTTTGGAGAGCTTTTTGTAAAAAGTTGGAGATTGATCTGTCCTTCTCCTCCGCCTTCCATCCCGAAACTAATGGCCAAACGGAAAGGACCAACCAATCCCTGGAACAATATTTAAGGTGTTTCATCTCTGACTGTCAATTCGATTGGGTCTCATTCCTTCCCCTTGCTGAATTTTCCCTGAATAACCGGGTCAGTAACTCGTCAGGGGTCTCCCCGTTTTTCTGTAATTTCGGGTTTAACCCAAGGTTCTCCTCCGTCTCCCCTGGTTGTTCCAATAATCCTGAGGTAGAGGATGTTCATCGGGAACTGTGCACTGTCTGGGCCCAGGTTCAGAAGAACCTAGAGGCGTCCCAGAGCGCACAAAAGATTCAGGCGGATAGTAGACGTTCTGCTAACCCCCGGTTTGTCGTCGGGGATTTGGTCTGGTTGTCGTCCAGGAACTTGCGCCTTAAGGTCCCGTCCAGGAAGTTTGCTCCCCGATTTATTGGACCTTATAAGATCATTGAAGTCCTCAACCCTGTATCCTTCCGTCTGGAGCTCCCCCCATCCTTTCGCATACATGACGTCTTCCATGCCTCCCTCCTTAAACGCTGCTCCCCGTCCTGGTCCCCCTCGAGGATACCTCCTGTTCCCGTTCTCACCCCTGAGGGGGTGGAATTCGAGGTGGCCAAGATTATGGACAGTAGGATGGTCCAGGGCTCCCTCCAGTACCTGGTCCATTGGAGAGGATACGGGCCGGAGGAGAGGACTTGGGTACCTGCCCGTGATGTTCACGCTGGGGTATTGATCAGGAGGTTCCACCTTCTCTTCCCCACTAAACCGGGTCCCCTTAGTAAGGGTCCGGTGGCCCCTCATAAAAGGGGGAGTACTGTTAGGGATCTGCCAGGTACTTCATCTAGGTATACTCCTGGGATTAATCAATCCACACCTGAGGCCAGACCTGTTAGACTGACACCATCTCCCACCAACCAGGGTGGCAGGCTCAGGAGTGGGAGAGCCTATCGCGGCCTGGTCTGTCGGAGTTAGCTCCGCCCCCTGTCCTTTATTACCTGCCCTGTTCTCTCCCTCAGTGCTTGTAATTCTTTTGGATTCCTGGCCCCACTGCTGCTTGCTCCAGCCTGCTTCTGCCGTGCTTCTGCCTTGCTGCAGTTCTGCTTGACCTGCTTTGCTTTGCCCCTGGCTTGCTTCTGTCTCCGGGCCCGCTCGGGTGTACTCACTTCGTCCTGGTCCTGACTGTTCGTTCGCCGCTCCGTTTCCTCGTGGCGTTCCGTGGCTACTGCCCCTTCCCTTGCGTGTTCCCTGTTTGTTTTCCTGTGCACTTAGACAGCGTAGGGACCGCCGCCCAGTTGTACCTCGTCGCCTAGGGCGGGTCGTTGCAAGTAGGCAGGGACAGGGCGGTGGGTAGATTAGGGCTCACTTTCCCTTCACCTCCTTCCTGCCATTACATTTCTCCTGAAAAATGTTGCCCTGGTCCTATGCGTGTGGCTGCGCTACTGGGTGCCCCCCCTCCTGGTCCCTAAAGATTAGATTTTTGATAACCACCTCTTGAAATTCCAGTAAAGTTTCCCTCTGGCCTGTACATCGATGTAGCACGTACGCATTGTACAATGCCATCTGTATGATGTGCACGGCCAGCTTCTTATACCACACCCTCGATTTCCGCATGGCGCTGTAGGGCTTCAGGACTTGATCTGACAAGTCCATCCCTCCCATGTACCTATTGTAGTCCAGGATGCAGTCTGGTTTGGGGGTCTCTGTACTGGTACATCATACAGGTACTTGGGTACTGGTGTGGCCATGTATTGTTGTCAATACAAGGACATCTCTCTTGTCCTTGTACTTGACATACAATATATTGCTGCTAGAATGTGCCCTTCTCTCACCCCTTCTGAGTGTTTGCCCAAGCAGTATCTTAGGGAGTCCTCTCAGATTTTTTTTTCTAGTAGTGCCGCATGCAACAGTACTCAGTTTATACAAACGGTCAAAACTGGGGTCATCGGGATGGGCACTGCTCATTGTCAGTATAATGCAAGAAGCGAAGTATTGCCTCATAACGCATCCTGGACATGGCCATACAGTACATCGGGGTGTGGTATAACATGTCTGTACTCCAGTAGGTCCTAATGGATGGCTTTTTTAGAAGCCCCATGTTCAAGAGCAGTCCCCAGAACTTGCCCAACTCTGCTGCGTCTACAGGAGTCCACCTGTGGGATTTGGCATAAAATGATGTGGGTTTCTTTGTTATATACTGTTGGGCATATAAATTTGTCTGGGACACCATAAGCATTATAAATTCATCCGTGAAAAAGAACTTTAAAAAGTCCATCTCACTGAGCCCTGCCATATTAAATTTTACCCCTGGGCTGCCCATGTACTCAGGGATCTGGGTCTCGTAAATGTCTGCTGTGGTGGTCCAAATGGGGTCATTTCTCTCAGGGGCTTCAACTGTGGTGGAGGTCCTGGGGCCTCTCCTAGGGTGTCTCTCCTCTTCATCAATGGATGAGGAGGTTGATAAATAAAAGAGAGTCTCGCCATCTGACGAGTCTGTGTCAGAGGCAAAAAAGGCATAGGCCTCTTCGGCAGAAAATTACCTTTGGGACATATCTTATTATTTATGTGTCACACGTGTAAATTGTGTGCTTAGACACGTGTATTGTGTATACAGCAAAATGTGTTCTCTTGCACAGGCAGAGCATGTGTGCTTGACAAGAACAAAATAAAAGTATACTTTTATTAGTACTTTTATTAGTACTACTAGAAGCAATAGACTGCTACCTAAAACCTTTATTTTTTTTTATTTTTTTATAGAACGATTCCCTGACACTAACAAACCCTAACACTAGCTGAGATGCTGCAGATAACTAAACCTTTTATTTTTATGTATATTTATATATATATATATATATATATATATATATATATATATATATATATATATATATATATATATATATATATATATATATATACTATTTTTTTTTATAGAACGAGTGGACTTCCCTGAGACTAAACCTAACTAAGGTGAGGATTCCTAACACTAAACCTATCTAGATTTTATGTGAACTTCCCAGTCACTAAACCTAACTACGGTGACGATTCCCTGACACTAAACCTAACTAGATTATTCTGAGCTTTCCTGATGCTAAACCTAACTACGGTGACGGATTCCTGACACTAAATTCCCTGATGCTAACAACTGATTTTATGTGAACTTCCCTGATGCTAAACCTAACTACAGTGATGGATCCTTAATGCTAAACCTAACTATGGTGACGGATTCCTGACGCTAAACCTAACTAACTGTGACTGATTCCTGACGCTAAATTCCCTGACACTATAACTAACTACGCTTTTTGCCGGTTCCCTGACACTAACTAACCCTAATACTAAACTATCTGCTGACTTTCGTTTTTATTATATATTATAAAGAAAATTAAAAAAAAATAATAAAAACGTGGCCCTGAAGACTCAAAAGTGGTCAGTGATAGAGATCACTGACCAAAAACGTGGGTGGCAAGGGGAACACAAGGGGAACACAAGAACAGGAGTGGGAAGTGGAAATGGAAGTGGATAGAAGGTGAGAAAAGTTTTGTAAACTACACTGCAAGTTTTTTTCGAAATTAAACTGTACTGCCTCACGCCACAACCTCTCTCAACGACTCTCAAATGCCAACAGAGAGTGGGTGCGGCAGGATCTGAGGTCAGAGCAGGAAATTATATATGGGATCGCTGCTATTGGTCGGTCGTCACTAACTAACCAACAGCAGCGATCACAGAGGCGGGACCACTATGATTGGTCCCTGCACACTGAGCTGTGATAGCCTGCTGTCGGAAACAGCAGGCATCACAGCTCGATGAAACGCCAGGGGAAAATGGCGATGCATTTTCCCCAGGATGCACTATTCCAGCGCTGAGAGCGAAGGAGTTAAATGATCTACTAGAATGAGACCTACTATCCTCAGTCCTATGGCAAAATTAGTTTTTGCTTTAGTCCTAATAGGTTTATGCTCAACTACCTCTGGAAGGGGTTCCACATAATTACCTATCTTAAAAGGTTATTTCCTCCTGGTCATAATCAAGGGTGGACACAGGCGTTAGAGAGCCCCCGTGTAGGGGAGTTGTGGGCCCCCATGCTCTCCAATAGTTTACCGTGGCATGCTACGTTGTGTCTCTCTAATGGTGCACCAGTAACTGTGAGCCACTGTCTCAGTCCTTTACATGCAATGTACTGGGCTCCTGTGCAGCTGCATGGTTTGCACATGTGGTGTGTCCGCCCCTAATCATAACATCTGTCAAGAGAATAGGGAAGATTTAAACCTTGTCATAAGTGGATCCATACATAAAATTCCTCCATGACATGGTCTTGCTAAGGCTATTGCCAAACTTCACTACAATGCTCCCTCATTTGTAACCTGAAATCAGGTCAACTCCCTTCCAGTGCTCGGGCACATGTCTTCCTAACTACAAGACTCGTATATCAACACGGATAGATATGAATATCTTCTGATAGCCTCATTCCAACAATTCAAGGAACTTCTGGGTGATTTTGTACTGCACACTTATAAATGAAATAACTCACGTGTGAACTGTTGCCTATTGAGTATCACTCAACAAACCTGGTTTTGAGACTACAAGTCTATTACGTATTTTGCTCCCCTTCTCTTCCAGAGGCTAGTGGGGATTAAGATGTCTTTGCCACAGCATACAAGGGCACAAATGGCGGCTATGGTCTTTGGGGAAGTGGATCTTGATGATCGAAGTAACATCACTTTACAAAACCAATTTAGAGAGCTAGAAAAATTATCAGCTCAAGAAACCAGAGTATGGTGGGATTTGACCACTCTACGGAATTATATCTCTAAAAAAATGATCCCTAGATGGTCTACGATTGAGGAAAATACCTACATATAATTACTCAGAAGAGTTCACAACAGATTGGAACAATCTATTATCCGAATGTTCTCTCAATCTCATGACACTTATTACGAAACAAGAAGAATTGAAACTCACGGAGCTCCAAGTGGACATTGACAAATTAAAGGGGGAAATCCATTTATCCTCCAGCTCACCCAATTTTTCCATGTTACAAGAGAGAACATCTCACCATATTGAACAACTGGAGAAAGGCATAGCGGAAACTAAAAAATCCAAATTTCTACGAGATACCCAGGACTATGCAAGGGGTGAAGTGTACAATTGGAACAAGAGATACAATAACCAATATAGGGCAAAATCAATCTTGAGAAACAAATCAAGACCGCACAGACGGAATTCGAGCCCATATAGAGTTAGTTTCAGTTCCACTGAACAGGAGACCACGGACGGAGCGGAGGAGGAGTCTGATATAGATTCTATAAGGAATACACACAAATCACAACAAAATGACACAGAACGACGAGTTTTTCCAAAAAACGGGGGAAGAGGGGAGGCAGGAAACATCAAACCCATGGAGGTCATACAGCCCCGACGATTGAGAAATCAGAGACCATAAGCAACATGGATGTTATTAATTTATCATCGGTGTCCATGACACAGCAACAAATTAAGGTCCTCTCCCTGGGAATGAACTTTGTACCAAATCGCGATTTTGATGTCTTCTGTACCCTCCTGGACATCAATAAATTTGTTCGCAATTTAACTGTCAAGAGACATTTTCTGACAATGGATGATAATGAACCGACGACATCTTCGTATACTGATGGGACACCAACGACAAGTAACTTGTATAGACCACTAATGTTCCAAGAACAAATGGCCCTCTTATGTCTTGAGGATCTGGCCGGATTGGATGAGAATTGTACAACTAACAAGAGTACGAAATTGACAACTAAGAACTCGGGGTATTACCCATTACAATCAAGGACTGAATCTATGGACAAGTTCCAACAGGTTATAGAAAGAGAACTGCACAAAATTAAAGATCAGAGTTTAAAAAATAAAACAACACATAACCTTACTTGGGCAGAAAATGAAGCTGTGAGAGCCTTACGCGACAATAGAGATATTGTCATACGCATGGCAGATAAAGGGGGTAGTGTTACCGTTATGGATAAACACATGTATGTAGATCAAATCATGAAGTTATTATCAGATGTTGACACATACATTAAACTAGATCACAATCCAACAACGATTTACCATCAAACTATCAAAAATCTTCTGGATAGGGGTCTCAATAACGGTACACTTACACAAAAACAACATGCCTACTTATTATTGGAACATCCGGTAGTCCCTATTTTACACGCTCTGCCAAAAACACATAAAGGGGTTATCCCACCACCTATGAGGCCGATAGTATCAGGAATTGGCTCTCTCACGGAGCGACCATCTGAATGGCTGGACTCATTGCTCCAACCTTTGGTTTTTAGAGTGCCAGGTCACCTTAGGGACACAAAAGATGTTCTCAGTATCTTTCACGATAAAGTCTGGGGTCACAACCATGTTTGGCTCAGTTGTGACGTAGTATCTCTGTACACCAGCATCCCACATCCAGTGGCGAAACAAGCCCTAATTCACCATCTGTCCAAATACAGTAATTATGATGATACACTTCAAGAGTTTGCAGTAGATATGCTCCATTTTTTAATGAAGCACAATTATTTCTACTTTGAGGGAAACTATTATTTATAGAAAAGAGGAGTGTCCATGGGGGCCAAATTCTCACCATCCATGGCAAACCTGGTCATGGCTTGGTGGGAGGAAATTTTTGTATTTGCAACCGATAACCCCTTTATGGAGTCCATACATTGGTATGGCAGATACATCGATGACCTTCTGTTCATCTGGGAGGGCGATGTGTCTGCCATACCGGATTTTCTCATATATCTAAACAGCAATCAGTTTAATCTTAAATTTACTTATCATCATGATTCCAATACTATCAATTTTCTGGACCTTAAATTGTCATCTACAGTGGGTGAGCACATATGTACAGAGATTTATCAAAAGCCAATCTCCGGCAATACTATTCTTCACGCCACAAGTTGCCACCCCAAACACACCATTTCCTCGATACCCGTGGGAGAACTCACACGGGCCAAAAGAAATTGCAGCCTGACAACAGGGTTTGACAAGGAAGAGTTAAAAATTCGCCATAGATTGACTGATCGGGGTTACAAGCAGTGGACACTGAATAGAGCCAGCACTATAGTGAAGTCCAAAAGCAGGGACTCTCTATTATCCACTGTTGAGAGAGATAAAAATATGGACACATCAATCACCTCAAATTCATACATACCCACTCTTGTCTTACAATATAGTAACCAATTTAGGGCCATCAAAGATATGATTCAAAGGTATATCCTTTTATTGTATGAGGATGCCAAGTTGGGAAATGTCCTAAAGAATGGTTGTCGGGTGGTTTCAAGGAGGGCACCGACTCTTGGCAATATCCTCTCCCCCTCAATGATAACATCTAATAGTACCAGGCCCACCTGGTTGTCAAATAAGGGTTTTTTCAAATGTGGTACCCATCCGTGCAAGACATGCACTTTTTCTAAGGTTCATAAATCATTCCAAGATGCTACTGGAGAAATGAATTTTCCTATCAAATCGTATATAAATTGCAACAGTGATTTTGTCATCTATATCATTGAGTGCACCTCCTGCAACCTAAAATACGTTGGATGCACCACAAGAAAATTTAAAACCCGTATATTGGAACACTTGGGGTATATAAGAAACCCAAATATCACCAATATATCAAATGTGGCAAGACATTTTGTGTCTTGTCACAACAGGTGTATTAATCCCTTTAGCACTTTTCCATAGAGAAGATCAGGGGGTCCATTAGAGGGGGCAATCTAAAACACCTTTTGCTAACGCGAGAAGCATTTTGGATCTATAATTTAAGAACCGTTGGGCTTAAACCTAAAAAAAGAACTCATGTTCCACTATAGATCCAGTACCGGTTCACATTAATGTAGAATATGATCCAATAATTTACTATCTATTAAACTTTTTTCATAGTAACTACACCATTTATAAGTAAATAATGTTATCTTTATGATAACTGAGACTTTATGTCTTTTCAAACAAACTGACATTATTAGATCGCATGTCGCATGCACATTCCTAATGATTTAACTAACTTGGCATTATCCCACTAAAATGCAATATCACATATCTGTATGGATCAAATAAAGGGATATCATACTTACATATATTCGAAGAGTCGCTCATGTAGACATGGGATGTCGAGATATTTTGATTGCTTCTCCTTTTCTTTTGTCCGTCGGGAGGATTCGTGACAGGTCGACCATGGAAATTACACTCCACTCAATCACTCAAACAGAAAGTTTCCATCTATATATAAACACTAATATGTAATATGTAAAAAATAAAAACACAAATATTAATAATGACATGAATATATTTAAATACATACAAGGAAAATCGTGATTAAATAATATATATTCATAGTAATTAATATATACATTTCTTCTTTTGATCTCTTGTTTTTACCACATTTATTTTACAAACCTGCAGTTTGTTTCGGAATTTTTGTCAGGATATATCTATAGTTTCATACAACTCCACAGTACTACCAGTACTTATTCTACATATTGATAACATTCATGTTGGGGATAACTGTTTGAATCATCATTGTTTTGTAACCTGACATTTCCGTATGTTTTCATGTATTAATTTTTATCCTGTTTTTTGTAACAAGAAATTAGTTTTGAGCCATGCATGTTTTTGCTTCGCTCATGTTCAGACAGTGCAGATATTAAATCGCATCAGATTTTGATGTTGGTTTTAAAATATTTACTTATCTTCCACTACTCACTCAAATATTTACAAATTGCTTTTTGCCATTGATATATATCAAGTAAGTTTCTGGGATGGTGGGTTTTGGGTATATTTTCCAATTAAATCAATTATATATACATCTATACCCTATCTATCCAGATTCCTTCCAGAACTGGGAGGGTTAAATCTTATCCACTGACTCCCATTTCAGCAAACAGCTGGAGTCACTTTCTGCCCTGATTGCCAGTTGTATATTTGGATGAAGCAAACATGCATGGCCACTTCATTTCTTGCCATGACTAAGAGCACGGTCGGTGCTTGAAACGCGTAGGCTCGGGCACACGCCCGCACCATCAACCATCCTGGGACTGCGTCTCGTTCTACATTTTATATCTTCTATTGCCAATAAAAGTGGGATCCACGTATCCTTTTTATCCCGACACAGTGCTGGATCATTTCTCCTTTTTTCTTGCATCTTCCTCTCATGAGTAACATAATCTCCATTCCTAGATCTCTGCTGTTGTCTTCAGATCTATTTGGCTCGAGTAAGAGATTAGGAAGGTTGAGAAGTTATTGTTTCCTGTAAGAAAATCCACCAAACCTACCCTGGGTAAATGAATTGTAGAGTCCGGTAGACTGGCTTAGGCTTCGGTCACATCTGTGCTAGGCTCCCGTTCCGTCGGAGCTTTACGTCGGAACGGGACCCTGACTGACACAAACGGAAACCAAATGTTTCAGTTTCCATCACCAAAGCCTTACATTGTGAGATCTGTGATTCACCTAAATTTTCCAGAACCTACTCTACTAGAACAGTGTCCACATCTTGGGCTGAATAAAGTCTGATCCCGCTGGATCAGATTTTCTGTGCAGCTTGGAGCTCGCAATTAATATTTATCAACCATTATAGGCTGAATTTTTTTGGTTCTCCGAGGAGACGGCCCTCCCTATCGGGCTCCCTATATTCTTGCTAATTATTGTTCTGCTGTAGGACGTTGGGGAAGTGTAGATTTCCAACGTTAATCTGTTTTCCCTTAGTCCTAACAGCAGCACAATCTTCCCACCCTAGTTAAGGCTACTACTTTATAATAAACACAAGGTGGAAGGGCTAGATGTCCTTATGTAGGGAGGAGACGCTAGTTAATTAGTTTTGATTAAATTAAAAATTCCATCTGTCCTTCTAGTTCACAGTGGCAGAGATACCCCATTATTGTGCTGCTATTAGGACTGAGGGAAAATAGATTAACGTTAGAAATCTACGCTTGGCAGGGTCTCAAAACATAAAAAGAAAAATGATTCACTGCAAGATAAGGTCACAGACCTAGAAAACTGTTAGAGGACAAAATATGTTTGTACCATAGGAATAACATAATCCTACACAACAAACTATACAAGGATTTGGTTTCCCTGTAGGAACCGGAGGTCAGTTCCAAAAAATTTCAGAACTGCTGGGCCTAGAAGGTGGTATAAAATTTGAAAAAAAACTTATTGCGAAAATGTGGCGTGTGCAATAATATGCAACTTTTAAATGGCAGAAAACGGCTGTAAAGCCTTTAAAAAATTTCCACCCCAGTGTACTTCCTAGTTTCCCTGATTCCTATTGTATGAGCTTCTATTATTGGGAATTTACACATCATGGCATGGACTCCATAATACCACTTTAAGCGTCCTGTGGTATCTGGCACCAAGACGTTAGCGGTAGATCCTTTAAATCCTGTAAATTGCGAGGTGGGGCTTTCATGGATCCCATAGATGCTTTATCAGATTGAGATCTGGGGAATTTGGAGGTTAAGTCAACACCCTGAACTATTTTTGCAATGTGGCAGGGAGCATTATCCTGCTCAAAGATGCCACTGTCATTAAGAAATACCAGTGCCATGAAGTGGAGCACTTGGTTTGCAGCAATGCTTAGGTAGGTGGTACGTGTCAAAGTAACATCTACATGAATGAAGCCGCCAGCTTGCCTTCTTCCTATGCTGGTGCTATCTCTTCCCCAGGTTAGAGAAGCAAACGCACCTGGCCGTCCATATGATGTAAAACAAAACAGGATTTATCAGACCAGGCCACCTTGTTCGATTACTCCATGGTCCAGTTGCGATCAGACCAGACGAGCTATCCTTCGTTTCCCGTGCAAATCAATGAGCCTTGGGTGCCAATGACCCTGTGGCTGGTTCACCAGCTGTCTTTCCTTGGGCCACTTTTGTTAGTTACTAACATTGCATACCAGGAATACCCCAGAGGACCTGCCATTTCGGAGATGTTCTGATTCAGTGGTGTAGCTGTCACAATTTGATTCTTATCAAAATGACTACATACCCTTGCCCATTTTTCCTGCAACCAACACATCAACTTTGAGAACTGACTGTTCACTTTCTGCCTAATATATCTTATACCTTGTCAGGTGCCATTGTAATAACATAAACAATGTTATGCCCTTTACCTGCCAGTAGTTTTAATGTTCTCGCTGAATGGTATATACAATGTACTTCTGCCTGTTGACTATAATCGGCTGACTATGTAGGCCGGTAGAAAGTTGAGCGGACAGGAGATGACGAGGCAGAGGGTACTCCTAGTGCAGTTGTCATCTATCAGCAGGGCGTTAGAGAGTTCTGATCCCAACTGATCCGACACTTATCGCATATCCTAGCGATATGCAATCAATATATATATAATATCCACTGGATAAAAACACGACGTTGCAGAATAAAGCCCCATACAAGACACCGTAAAATCAACAATGGGCGGTCATTAAGGGGTTAAATTGCAGCTCTGAGCAATTAAAATCGAATGTCTTTGGACACTTTTAAACCACTGGCGCATGATATAGGCATTGGATTAACAACGGGAATATGTGAGGAAGGCCTATAAATCATGCAATAATATGTAAACACTAGCCCATAGCTGCCAAAAGAGTTAAAGCACCATGTGGTTTTGTTGCTAATTTATCACCGTTTTTTACAAGAATCACGACAAAAACTACACAGAGAAGAGTGTGAGCTGCTATGCAAGTGTATGGAGTCTGCCTGAGTTCTTTATTAGTTTAGGGGGTCCAGGGTCTTTATTTTTTAGGTGTCTGGTTTGGGGTCTGTATTATTTTAGGGGGTCTGGGGTCTTTATTAGTTTAGGCGGTCTGGTCTAGGGTCTGTATTTTGTTTTGTGTTCTGAAGTCTTTATTAGTTTAGGGGGACTGGCCTGGGTACTGTATTAATTTAGGGGATCTGGGGTCTGTATTTAGGTGTCTGGTCTGGGGTTTGTATTTATTTAGTGTGTCTTTTCTGGAATCTGTATTTGTTTAGGTGGGTCTGGTCTGGGGACTGTAATAGACTAGGGGGTCTGTGTTTCTATAGAGGCTGGGGATAGCTGCAGAATCAAGGGGCCATCGTTCTCTGGGTAGTAAACTCTGCAGTCGTCAGGAGAATCGTCATGGTGGTCCGGGCCAAACTGAGAAGAAAAGGAAAGAGACCGTGTTAGGAAACGTCTGTCACTTTTAGGTTGTCATGACTACTAGTCAAGCTTCTGGGTGGCCCTAGTTTGAGTTGCAGAGACACTCCTATTTCTTATTCTGCACCTATCAGGGCCAAGGGTGGAGTATTTGAACCTGTTCAGTTTTCCAGTTTTTGCTTGTGATTACTTGTGTATGTATGTGTCTGATCAAGCTTCTGGTTACACCCTGTATCGCCTTGACTGTTTGGACTCTTTGAACTGAACTTTGGGTTTGTCTTTGGATTGAACCTCTGCTCACTGATTTGGACATTCTGCTCTCGGCTGGTTTTGACCTCTGCTACTTCTGGTATTCTTCTGTTTTGCGATTTGGACTTTTAGTATTTCCTGGTTTTGTACTCTGCTTGCTGTATATCCTCTGTCTGGTTTCCATTCTGGTATTGCCTGCAGTTGCACCTCCTGTCCAATACCGTATTCTGTAAAAGCAACCTGGGTTCTATGCAGCCAAATCCAACCTGCCTTGCGATAGGCTCTGGTGAAGACCATAGAGTAGCCTTAGACTCTGCTGACCAGAGTGGTGACGGACTTGAGGTAGCTCATTTACCTGCACGCTTGATTCAGACAGTCTCCAGCTGTCTTTGAGGAATTGATTGTATAGCAATTTCATAAACTTGCACTCTGGGGAATTGCTCAAGTAGCGATCCCTTGGCAGAATGTCTACAAACAGAGAAGATGTCACCTGTGGGTCATTGGATTTATAGCTGATCTTTTACTTCTCTAAAAATGACTGTTATAGTACACCCTTCTATTCCTCCAAAAGTCTCCGTGTAGGCCTGCACTAAAAAAATTATTGGGTGTTAACATTACCCTTATCAAGAGGATGTGTCCCTACACTGTGTGATATTGTCAGCAATGATTGGAGACTGTCCGTTTGTAGGGACACAACCTCTTAACAAGGAAAATGGCAACACCCAGTTGTGAATGCTAGCACAAAAAGGTAGTGTTGACTATAGAGACAACGTGGCAGGTTGAGAAGGGTGGGCCCAAGTTTGGGGAACAGCCCAGGGCCTATGGTCTACTTAATCCGCACCTGTCTTTAAAACACAGCAATCTGGAACCTAACAGTTTAGAGTTGGAAATAATCAATCTCTTACTCTACTATACATACCATCATTATTTACAATAAAGCTAAATATTATAAGTAGCTGTGTTTCCATTCACAGTAAGTCTAAATATATTTAATTCATACTGCACGCAATAGTGATGGATAGATAGATTAGATAGATAGATGAGAGAGAGAGAGAGAGAGAGAGAGAAAAAGAAAAAGAAAAAGAGAGAGAAAGAATGAATGAAATGCTGTAGGTTTTCAGAAAAGCATCTAATATAAAAATATGACTACTCTGTGATTTAATACAGCAAGAAACTGAGATAATGATGTTCTGGGAGGAATAAACCCTGTATTGTCCGCTGGTTATGTGTCGGAAAATTTTCCATTTAATATTGTCTCTGCAGATCACACAGTTTAACTACCTCTAAGGAATGACAGCATTTAAATACCTCCATGTCATTATGAGACAGGACCTTGCTGACAGACTCAATATTCTTTTTATTTGCAGTGTCTTGATACCACAGGCTCCAAAAAAAAATAACTGGAAGTATGTGAACAATTAAAATAAAAAACAACAAGATATAATGAAGTTATATGAATGCTTACCATCGGGCACTTGACTTACAACTGAGGAGGAAATATAAACTGATTATCATTCTAGAGGCCTCTGATTTACCTCAATCATGTTCTATTTCTCAGAATGCCAAATCCATATTAAATGTGTTTATTATGTATTCTCACCTACAGCAGGAAAATGAGTCATTGAATATCGGTAACTGCCAGCCTTGTAACAGACAGCTGTACATAACTTCCCTTCACAGCCCACTAACTGGACCCTCAATTTTTGTGCTGTTAGGAACCCCATGCTCATTTGTATTGTATCTATAATGCAGTGCCAGAAAAGTACAGCAGCTTGTTCAGATGAGGATTTTTAAGAAAATGTCCCTGTAAAAGTGAAGAAAATAAATGAATAAATTACATTACATGACAGATGCATAGTGTTGCCCTATACATGGCCTTGTTATGGAGGCATTCTTGTGATATAGAGGATGTCAGGGGCGTAACTAGGAAAGACTGGGCCACATAGCAAACTTTTGACTGGGGCCCCCCTCCACTGGGTATCATACAACCCCCCCCCTTGTAGACAGTACCTCCCTATAGATTCCACCACACAGTGCCCCCTATAGATAGCACTATACACAGCCCCCTGTAGATTACGTCTTACAGCCCCAATCCCCCCTGTAGATAATGCCATACAGCCCCCTGTAGATAACACCATACAGAACCCCCCTGTAGATAACGCCATACAGACCCCCCTGAAGATAACGCCATACAGAACCCCCTGTAGATAACGCCATACAGAACCCCCACTGTAGATAAAGCCAAACAGACCCCCCTGTAGATAACGCCATACAGACCCCCCCTGTAGATAACGCCACACAGATCCCCCTGTAGATAACGCCATACAGACCCCCCTGTAGATAATGCCATACAGCCCCCTGTAGATAACACCATACAGAACCCCCCTGTAGATAACGCCATACAGACCCCCCTGAAGATAACGCCATACAGAACCCCCTGTAGATAACGCCATACAGAACCCCCACTGTAGATAAAGCCAAACAGACCCCCCTGTAGATAACGCCATACAGACCCCCCTGTAGATAACGTCACACAGACCCCCCTGTAGATAACACCAAACAGACCCCCCTGTAGATAATGCCATACAGACCCCCCTGTAGATAATGCCATACAGAACCCCCTGTAGATAACGCCATACAGACCCCCCTGTAGATAACGCCATACAGACACCCCCTGTAGATAACGCCACAGAGACCCCCCTGTAGATAACGCCATACAGACTCCCCCCTGTAGATAATGCCATACAGACCCCCCTTGTAGATAACGCCATACAGACCCCCCCTGTAAATAACATCACACAGAACCCCCCCCCCCGTAGATAACGCCATACAGACCACCCCCTGTAGATAACGCCATATAGCACCCCCCCCCCAAAAAAAAACGGCCTATAGTTTGTTCTACAAAAGAGATGTATCCCCTAGCCACAGGACAGGGGATACATGTGTGATCGCTGGCCACGATAAGGAGACCGGGGGACCGAAGTCCCTCCAAGTTCTCCATGACAAACCTCGGTCTTCTGGAGTCTGCACAGTTCAATAAAAATGAAAGGTGCGCTGGTCATGCATGCGACCAGTGCACAATTAATTTCTATGGAGCTGCAGACAGATCCCGGAAGTCCTAGGTCTGTCATGTAGAACTTCGGGGGACTTTCGGTCCCCCGTCCTCCTTATCACTGGGCATCCCAGTGATCCCACATATATCCCCTATCCTGTGGATAGGGGATGCATGTCTTTTGTAGGAACAACCCCCTCAGTGGCGTCGCGCTGTAGCAGCCATAGCGGCTGCTAGCGGAGCCTCCGGCCAACCAAAAAGCTGCACTTTTCCATAAAACTCCAGCTGTACATGTTCAGTAGTTCACGTTGTTTCATTTTATGCGATTAGAAATTACATTGAAGCTATATTACTCAGATACCATATGTGTAACTTTACATGCAAATTATAGCACTTGAACTTGATATCAAGAAGGAATGTGGTAAGTGCTCAGAACACATAGACCACAACAGATGCATTGGGAGGGATTTACCTTCTTGAATTGGCTGGGATATTCATCATTATTTCAGGATTTTTGACGTAATCAAAGGTATTTTGGAATGAAACAAACCTTATAGCTCTACGATGTAAAGGAAGACGTATCTCTGATATATTGTAAAGTTACAAGACATGATTGATAATAATTCTAAGGATATAGAATAGAGAGTTGCCAGAATTCTAACCTTCAGCTGTGGGATCAATTCAATGATAACATGCAGGGGGAATTGAAATTCACCTTAACTCTGTCAGCAGAGTACTGACTACAGTTCATAGAAGTATAATATAGTCCTTGAATGGAATCCAGAAAATTGACCAGTGTTCCTCAACCTGTGGCTAGGTAGCCACATGTGGCTCTCCAGATATTGGCAGCTTTAAATATTATTGTGTCCTAGAGGCAGCAGGGATACTGTGGAATAAGGTTAATGCATACACCTGTATTATAAATCCATGTTGTACAGATCCACAATACGTCGACTATGGGATGCTCTCAAACTATAACTCCTGATTTTATATGGAAGCATAGAGGTTAATTGCATTTTTCTGTATAAATCAGTTAGTTAAAAAATCGTGCCATGTTCTATTGCCTGCCATATTACAGAGATATTCTCTCCTAATATAGAACTGTAGGAACTCCGTGAGTCACAATACATGGAGCCATACTAAAGTATTGACGAGAGTCAAAACCATGATACTTGCAATTTCAGAAAAAGTGTTGCTCAAAACCACCTGTCATGTGAGTTAGCAAAGGTTATACACTTTCGTTATAGACTTGAAAGTTGTAAAATTGTCTTGTGTTGGCTGACTTGGATCAGGAAAGTAGAAAAAGACTGTAATTTGCCCTGCAACATACAATTATATAGGGCTTGTTGACCCCTTCCTGACCACCCACTATTGATGACAGGCGATGCAGGTCCCCAGTCTACAGCGACTTCTTTTGGCGTCATTGTAGAAAAGGCGGATGAGTGCTCCTGAAAACGCTCATTCTCTAAGCAGGAGCTGTAACTAACAGCTCCTGAACTTAGAGAAACTTTTTGAGTGGAGCTGGGATTGGAAAAATTTCTGACCACAGCTGATCGCCGGCATGATCAAAGAGGACTCCCCTCTTCGATTGAGTCACCGGAAACCCGGTGACGTGATCTGAGACTGGGGGAACTCTCTGAAGTCAGCCCTGGGCTCCTGGAAACGACCCCAGGGTTGTCTGCTTAGTAAGCCTGCTGTTAAGGCACACTATCTACTGCTATAACAGCAGCTGGTGTCATAGTGACACATGTTAATGTATTAACATTCAAGAGTAAGGATGTGTTCACATCAGCGTTGCCCTTCGGTTGAGGGGTTACATCGGAGGTTTCCGTTGGGTTAACTCCTCAACGGAAAGGCAAACTGAAACCTTAGCTTCCGTTTCCCTCACCATTGATCTCAATGGTGATGGAAACATTGCTAAAGGTTTCCGTTGTTTTGACGGAATCAATAGCACAATCGACTTGCATGTTATAGATAGCAAAGGCAAAATCTGCTTTCTTGAACTTGTCTATGAGGTAGAATAGTTTGTAGGCCAAATATGTACTTTGTATGGAAATGTTAGTATTGTGCCTAGAAAGTTTTTTTTTCCTAATGCTGTACAGCATTCCCAGTGCTCAAATCCTTTTTTCTTAATCAAAATCAATGCTCCTGCACCTTCGCTTTAGCAACGGTGGGGGTCTCAGCACATGGACCCCCATCGATCCAAACTTTTTATATGTCTCTATGACATATCAAAAGTTTGATAAAAGTGTAGTTACTCTTTAAACCTACATTTATTACTGAGTAATTTTTCAAGCACTCTCACTTACCTTGACTAATCTAATGTTATATCTTATCTAATACACCATTTAACAGCTACATAACCTCACCTCTACCAACAGAACCCTGGTGGTCAGTGATGCATTGTGGGAGAAATAAGGTTTGACCATACGAAATTAGCATATAAAGTTTCAACACAATAGAGAGCCATATCTTAGGAACGGAGGGTCCCAGGAATAGAATAAAAACAAACCAGGAAGACATCGGGATTCTGGTCAAATAAACAGCTTGCGTTATATGACCTAGTGACAGGCCCTCTTTAAGTACATTGCATTATAGGAACTAAGGGACTGTAGTTCTGTTCACATTACTGCAATAGAAAGAAAGACTGCAGCACTGCAGATGTCCAAAAAAGTAGATTTATTCACCAAGCATAAAAAACTGCAACGTTTCAACCCCTATTGGGTCAGATGTCCAAAAAAGTAGATTTATTCACCAAGCATAAAAAACTGCAACGTTTCAACCCCTATTGGGTCTCTGTCAAGCATGCTTGACAACGACCTAATAGGGGTTGAAACGTTGCAGTTTTTTATGCTTCGTGAATAAATCTACTTTTTTGGACATCTGAGTGCTGCAGTCTTTCTTTCTATTGCTGTATACAAGTTGTCTCGTTGGACCTGGGACATTTATACTGCTTGCACCGTCCCAGGCTGGGATTATCTACCTTGTTCCCCTCTGGAGGAATACTGTTGGTCGTGCTGCTGATTTATTTTGCTCTGTTCACATTACTGTCATGACTTTTGTTCTTAACTATTCCATGTCAGCTTTGATGGATCTGTTTTTAAACAGATCATAACTAATCCTGATGGATCCCGTTGACTTATAATGGCCTGTCAAGTTTTCATTTCTGCAGACGACACTAGATCAAAGATCACTAGATCAAAGACCATCAAAGATCAACGTAAAGCCAACAGAACGATGACCAGTGCAGATGTGAACAGAACCTGTGCTGGGTGCATTTCTGAGCTAATTTATGATGAACTTTCATACTAAATGAATCAACATTATACTATAAGGGTATGTTCACACGCTTAACCAAAAATGTCTGAAAATACGGAGCTATTTTCAAGGGAAAACAGCTCCTGATTTTCAAACGTTTTTTGAGCTACTCGCGTTTTTCGCTGCGTTTTTTACGGCTGTTTTTCAAAAGTCAATGAAAAATGGCTGCAAAAACGTCCCAAGAAGTGACATGTATTTATTTTTCGTGGGCGTCTTTTTATGTGCCGTTTTCGAAAAACGAGGCGTAAAAAAAAAACGCATTGGCGGAACAGAACTCAGAATTTCCCATTGAAATCAATGGCCAGATGTTTCTAGGCGTTCTGTTTCCGATTTTTCTGAAAACACTATGTGTGAACATACCCTAAGGCTATGTTCACACGCTTACTAAATAATGTCTGAAAATACGGAGCTGTTTTCAAGGGAAAACAGCTCCAGATTTTCAGCCGTTTTTTAGCAACTGTTTCGCAGCATTTTTACAGCCGTTTTTGGAGCTGTTTTTCTATAGTCAATGAAAAACGACTGCAAAAACGTCTCAAAGTTTTTCATAAAGGGCGCGTAAAAAAGCGCCCTGTTGGAACAGAACGTTGTTTTTCCCATTGAAATCAATGGGCAGATGTTTGGAGGCATTCTGCTTCTGATTTTTCAGCTGTTTTTTGTCCCTTTACGGCCTGAAAAACAGCCGATAATAAGCCGTGTGTACATACCCTAAAACTAAAAAGGGGAAAAAGGCTTTACTGATTTTTTCACTATCCAAGCCCCATGATATGATTGTACTCTGGTCTCCTTTTGGAATAATTCGTTTTGAGCATAAGACCAATTTTTTTGCTGCTTAGGGAAAAAAGTAAAATGGGGTTCTCATTTCCAAATTGGAGATGGGGAAGTGCTGGGATAGGTGAGAAAAGTGTATCTTCAGGTAAAGTTATTACCCTGTGTCATGGGACTGTTTGGTGGGAATAACCATATATAATTTGGCCTCCTTATTCATGATAGCATTACATTAATTTGTCCCTCAGATATATATTTCACCTTTTTTTATGAATCCTCATACTACGTTCAATTTTCTATCTACATTATTTACTTCAAGGGGCTCTGTGGACTTTCATCTAAACTTCAAGTATGTATCGCCAGAACAAGAATCAGATACTTGAAAAATGAAACACTTCTTATTTTAAAATCACAAGTGGATCTGAAATGATGCTGGGGCACTTATGCCAATAATAAGAATTTCCAATATCCAAGAATGAAGTTCTGTCTTCCCTATCTTATAATGATAACAAATACTTAGATCAATTCTTAAAGGGCGTATACCCACCTCATTGAATCTATATAATTGTGTCCTTTATGCAAAATTATGAATATATGTAAATACCTATATTTTTATAATCTGTGCCGTTCTGTAAATTTCTCCCCCAGGTCCCTTTCTGGGTTTATATTGTGTTGCCCTTGGTTGCACAGATGCTTCTGGCGTACAGCTGAGTTTGGCCATGTTTTCGGTAGCATGCATTTGTAGAGCATGCGCTGTCGCTCCCAGCCCAGCTCTCAGCTGCTCAATTGAAGTGAATACGACAGATCCCGCACATATTCTGCAGTCCTGGAGCTATCCTACACTGCTGCTGGCATGGTATGTGACTGGCTATAGAGACATTGCCCAGATAGCTTTTGCCCCTTATCTCCACAGGGCCCTTTGCCTCTCTAGATTGTGACCCCTTCGGATATCCTCTGGATAGACCAATAAATCTGGAAAGGTGGTGTCTGACTGCTGGGAGCTCCATCAATCCTGAGAACAATGGTCTTGGTGGAGAAGTGGTTGAGCATTCATAGTTACTCTCCATATGATAGATATGGAAACAGCCTAGTGAGTGTGCTCTCCATATAGGCTTTCCCTGTCCTCCGGATCAGTGGGGCCCCAGCGGTCAGAACTCACCATTCAGACTTTTAAGATTTATCCTATGTATAGGCTCTAAAACATTAGTTTTTTATTAGCCCCTTCAATATGTTTTACATGTCAGATATTGTTTTCTGTAAAAAAAAAAAAAAAAACAATAACAATTTTTATTATTACATATGGCATAATTTGAAAAAAAATAAAAATAAATCCTTTTTAATGTTAAATTATATTTAACTAATTGAAAAATAGGACATGTCATATGTTTTCTTTTATAAATTTGTCATGTTTACATGAATAATTATGAGACAGAACAAGAAAGGCAAGTGTAAGGGTATGTGCACACGTAAACTACATTTACGTCTGAAATTACGGAGCTGTTTTCAGGAGAAAACAGCTCCGTAATTTCTGACGTAATTGCTTGCGAGGCGTCATTGACGGCCATAATTTAGAGCTGTTCTTGATTGAAGTCAATGAAAAACGGATCAAATTACGTCCAAAGAAGTGTCCTGCACTTCTTCGACGAGGCAGTCATTTTACGCGTCGTCGTTTGACAGCTGTCAAATAACGACGCGTAAATTACAGGTCGTCGGCACAGTACGTCGGCAAACCCATTCAAATGAATGGGCAGATGTTTGCCAACGTATTGGAGCCGTATTTTCAGGTGTAAATCGAGGCATAATACGCATTGTTTACGCCTGAAAATAGGTCGTGTGAACCCAGCCTTATAAGGACAAAGCACCAAGGGGAACAAGAAGAAGGACCAATAAAGGTGAGAACATACAAAGTGGCAGCCGCATTCGAACTAAACCATGCCTACCTGTAATGGCAAATGACTATACGGTTGTGCCACTGTTTTATCTGCAAACCCATGCTGCCATTCGCCACCACATGTCGACGTGGTTTCACCTGCATGTAGCTGCCGCTCCATGTTTTCTTACATTAATGGGGGGCCCTGACTCTTTGGCAGTATGGGGCCCAGAAATTCCTGACAGCGGTCCTGGACACAGGGAGATTGGACATATGTAATACTTGGGGGGACTGGGTGTCAGGGAAATGGTCTGTGGTAACCACGGGAGCGTGATAGAGCGTGTGTGAAACATGGAGGGATAGTGTGTAAGTCATGAGGCGCAATGTGTATAGCCAGGTAAAAGCCTATTTGTGACGCCTTGATAATGCATAGAGCGGGCTACCCTGCTTGCTAAGCCAACTACACATATTATGCACCACACGCCACTCCCCTCAAGACTAGTGGGAGTGGCTATTATTATTTAAATGCACCTGTTCACTCTCCTTCATCAGCGTTTCTGACCTGTCTGTGTCCATTTGTAAGTATGGCCTTTTTCTGTGTTTTTGTGTTATATGTCCCCTTGTTTTTATCTGTTCGGTTTGTATCAGGGACATTTAGTTCCAGTTAAGGAGTTAGGGACTCGCAAGTCTGGGGATCCTTGTCGTGGATTGCGAGCTTGCGTCCTTTTGGCCAAAACGATTACTAATACCCCAGGTATTTTTCATGCTTACTTTATTTGCTTCTTTTGGACACAGCCGGGTCTTTGATGCTGGGAGAGTATGGTGTGTTGTCGTTTGGCTTAGCAAGCAGGGTAGCCCGCTCTATGCATTATCAAGGCGTGACAAATAGGCTTTTACCTGGCTATACACATTGCGCCTCATGACTTACACACTATCCCTCCATGTTTCACACACTTGCACCCCATTATTCAGTTATCTTCATTTAGGCACTTTACTCACTACTGCCCCCTATATTTCACTTATATTATCACTTGCACATACACCATTCATTTATTATTTTTTACTACACATATTATGCACAACACGCCACTCCCCTCAAGACTAGTGGGAGTGGCTATTATTATTTAAATGCACCTGTTTACTCTCCTTCATTAGCGTTTCTGACCTGTCTGTATCCATTTGTAAGTATGGCCTTTTTCGGAGTTTTTGTGTTATATGCCCCCTTGTTTTTATCTGTTCACATTCAATAGTATCTGCATCCTTAGGACGCGGACACTATTGAATACAATAGCAGAGCAGGGAGGTATCTCCCTGGTTTGCTATCTACTAGCGCCACTGTAGCTCCCTGAGGGAGCGGAATCCCCGTGTGTCTGGGGAATCTGCTCCTGGACAGAGCGCTTTGTGTCTCTGTCTATATATGTACAGTGACATCAGGGGCAGCTCCTAAAGCGGAATCCCCGTCCACAGCGTTGCCGAATTTTTTACTCTGGAGTGGAATCTCCAATGCTGTAAATGGACAGAGACGTAAGGGGCTCCTCCTGGAGTGGAATCCCAGGTCACAGTGTCGGCAACTCTGTGGACAGGGATTCCGTTTCAGGAGTTGCCCCTGATGTCACTGTCCATATATGGACAGAGACATTAAGCGCTCCGTCCAGGAGCGGAATGCCCGGCCACAGGGGGGTTCCACTTCTTCAGGGAGCTACAGTGGCGCTATCTACAGGAAGGGAGGAGGTGCTATCTACAAGAAGGCTGTGTGGCACTACCAACAAGGGGGCTGTATGACACTACCGACAGGGGGGTGTGGTACTACCTACAAGGGAGCTGTGTGGGACTACCTAAAAGGGGGCTTTGTGGCTCTACATACAAGGGGGCTGTGTGGCACTACCTACAAGGCGGCTATATGGCACTACCTATGAGGGGGCTGTGTGGCACTACCTATGAGGGGGCTGTGTGGCACTACCTACAAGGGGGCAGTGTGGCACTTCCTACAAGGAGGCTTTGTGGCACTACCTACAAGGGGTTGTGTGGCACTTCCTACAAGGGGCTGTGTGGCACTATCTACAGGGGTCTGTGTGGCACTAAATCCAAGGGGAATCTGTGAGTGGCAGGCTGATGGTAATTTTAGTTAGGTGGTGGGCTGATGATCATTTTACTTTGAGTGGCAGGCTAATGGTCATTTTACTGTGAGTGGCGGGCTGATGGTCATTTTACTGTGAGTGGCGGGCTGATGGTCATTTTACTGTGAGCGAGGGGCTGTTGGTCTTCAAGTGGTTTCCACCTCTGACCTCCAATTGAAATGAATAGGTGGCAGAAAATACCCGCGGCACTCGTTTGGTGAGCTTTTTTGCCTGTGTCTCTTGCATTAGCTTCAACAGCTTACAAAATGCTGTGTGAACATACCCTAAGAGTGTAGTGCTTGTTTTTAGCTGTTTTTGTCTTTCTCAAAACAATTTTTGGTGGGAGTGCCCTGAGGAATTTTTTTTTTCCAGGGGTGCCTTGAGTCCAAAAAGGTTGGGAAAGTCTGTACTAGGCTACAGGATCACGACAGCCTACGCAAGGATCACATTGTGGAGCAGCTCAGTTCATCGTGGGAACGGGCCTAGGTCAGTACAATTTTTTTGGGCCACTGTCCACAAGTGGGAGGAGGGGGCTGTATGGCACTATCTACATGATGGAGATGGGGGCTGTATGGCACGATCTACAAGGGGGAGGTGGAGGATGTATGGCACTGTCTACAAGGAGTAGGTGGGGGATTATAGCACTGTCTACAAGTAGGAGGTGGGGAATTATGGCACTGTCTACAGGGAGGCTGTATGGCGCAATCTACAGGGGGGGACTATCTACAAGGGGGGCTGTGTGTGGCAGCCAGGGGAGGGGGTACCATACTGTGTGGAGGCCACTAAGTGGACATTATACTGTGTATGGGGCAATACAGGGGGTAATATATTGTGTGTGGCACTTAGGGGGCATAATACTGTGTGGGCACAATTAGAGAACAAAATACTGTGTCCTTGAACGGGTTATAATATAGTATATTATTAAATATTATTATTATACTGTATGGGATCAATAAAGGGGCATTATACTGTGTGGGGGCACTATATAGGGCATTATACTGTGGGGGAATGTAACGGCCACTTTCACAGACCGCAGACCCCTTTCATCCTGCCGACGTCTTCTTCCCCGAAGATGCGAGCACATGCGGCCGTCCTGTCCTGCAGTGACCACTAGGGTGGGCGCGCGAGCTCATTCCCGGCCTTAAAGGGCCAGTGTGCACACATGTTAAGAATTTAACTAATTACTCCCAGATCACTCCTTGCCTGAGCACTGTTTGTATTCCTCTGTTAGTCTTGCAAATGGTCCTTTAGCAGTATCCTGTTCCTTGTGTTCCCTTGCCCTGCTACCTGTATCCTGTATCCCGTGCTGTATTTGTTCCTGTGTCATCTCTCGTGTTGGAGTCGTCTTGTGCCATCTACTACGCCTGCTGATTTACACTACGTCTGGTGTCATCTGCCACGTTTTGCATCACCTGCGGCCAAGGTCCCATCTGTGCCGTTGCTACTGTCTGGACTATTACAGGTACCCTTGGGCTCGGACTTTATATTGACTTGGTACTCTGTTTAGCCAGCTGCTACCCCGCTACGGCGGTGCGGCCTAGTGGGTCCACATACCCACATTTCGTGACAGGGGGCATTATGCTTTTTTATTTATTTTTTCTTTATCAACTATTTTTATTAGAATATAAAACAGAGCATATAAAACATCTCACAATATTTCAAAACTTTGCACACAGTGCAATAGATTCAAGCTGTACAAATTTTTTCAGAGACCTAAGATCAAAGGTCCTCCCAAACATCAAAAAATAAGAAGGAAGGAAATAATAACATCCAATGGCAAATAACAGCACAATATCCATAATCGAAAGTAGTGGAATATGTAGGGAAACCAGTCCCAGAAAACAAGTAGTAATGACATTTTTTAAGTGTTAAGTTCAACACAAAGTGACACAAACACAAGACAACAAAGGGAAGCACAAAAGTACATAGAATTGGCGATAGGAGCGTTCAAAAGAGGCCATCCAACCAGAGAGGCAAATCAGCATCACCCCGAAACACGGACCAGACTGACCAAGTTTGAACAAAGATTTCGGATTTACCCCGATCAGCAGACATCAACTCCTCCATCCTCATAATCCCGTTCATTTCAGTTACCCATTCCTGCAAAGAAGGCACATGAATGGATTTCCAGAGACGTGGTATTACATTTCTAGCTGCAGTGAGAAAATGCCTTAAAGGGAATGTGTTGCCAGAAAAACATGTTGTTTTTTTTAAAATTAAACATTTAGTGTGTAGGTGATTAAACATTGTTCAAATTTTTTTTATTTTTTTCACGAGTCAGGAAATATTATAAATTAATTCTAATTTATAATATTTCCCATTGCTGGTCACTAGATGGAGCTATTCCCAAAATTGCAGCATTGCAAAATTGGGTAAAAAGCCCTCGCTCTAGTGAGCTCTCAGCATCCCCCCCCTCCTTTATCCTGGCTAGTGCCGGGATAAACGAGGGGTTTGAACGGTCTAACCTCCTACACTGTGTGTCGCCATTTTTTGAGCTAACACACAGTGTAGTAGGTTTACATACAGTAGTAAACGTACACAAACACGAACATACATTGAAATTTCTTACCTGCTCCTGCCGCCGCGGCTCCCTCCGGCCCGTCCGCTCCGTCTGCTGCCGCTGGTCCAAGTGCACAAGTCCGGAAGCCGCGACCGGAAGTAGTAATATTACTGTCCGGCCACGACTTCCGGTCCACAGGAAAATGGCGCCGGACGGCGCCAATTTCAAGTTGGACTGTGTGGGAGCGGCGCATGCGCAGTTCCCACACAGACGGCGTACACAGAAGTGGATGGGACGGGACCCGTTCGCAGTCTCTATGGGACTGTGGCTGCCGTATTCCATGTCTGTATGTGTCGTTAATCGACACATACAGAAATGGAACAAAAAATGGCAGCCCCCATAGAGAAGAAAAAGTGTAAAAATAAGAAAAAGTAAAACACAAACACACAAATAAATATAAACGTTTTTAATAAAGCACTAACATCTTTAACATATTAAAAAAAAATTTGTGATGACACTGTTCCTTTAAGATGCCCTTTTTGAGTAGTGGGAGTGATTCAGGAACCATGGAAAGCAATATAAGGAGATGTAGGAACTTTAGTGTCAAAAAGCTTGTTTCCGAGGTCTAAAATTTTTCCCCAAAAGGGATGGAGCTTGGGGCAATTCCACCAAATGTGCAACATAGTTCCAGGAGCCTCCCCACACCTCCAACAATAAGCAGGTACATCAGGAAATATCCTATGTAGAAAGGAAGGGCAACGGCATCATCTGGTTAGGATTTTATAATTTTTGGGCATTTTTTTATTATGGGGTTGGGGCGCCGAAGTATAATTTCGCATGGGGCGCCATCTATCCTAAGGCCGGTCCTGCATATGAGGCCTTGTTTTTTTCAGGACAAGTTGTCGTTTTCAATTGCATAATTTGTCAGTGTATATATTATATTGCTTATCTTTTATAGAAAAAATGTTGGCGAAGGAATTGAAAAAAAAAAACCTATTCCAGCATTGTTTTTCGCGTTTCAAATTTACGCCGTTCACTAGGCGGTGTAAATAAGATGTTAACTTTATTCTATGAGTCAGTGCGATTACGGCTATACCAAATATGTAGAGTTTTTTTTTATGTTTTACAACTTTTGCACAAGTAAAAAAAATGTAAACAAATATTATTTGTTTTTGCATTTCCGCTTTCCAAGAGTCGTAACTTTTTATTTTGTCCGTCGATGTAGCCCTATGTGGGCTTTTTTTTTGTGGGACGAGATGTAGTTTCTCAATGGCATCATTTTGGGGTACATGGGACTTATTGATTAACTTTTATAAAAAAAAATTTGGGAGGGGGGAATGGAAAAAAAAGCATTTTTGCTGTTGTTTTTTTGTACCGCGTTCACCCGGCAGTTTAATTAATGAGTTAACTTTATTACTCGGGTCGTTATGATCACGGCGATACCATATATGTGTGTGTAATTAGACAAAAAGTCTCACAGGACATATAAATATCAGGGTGGGAACAGAGAAGTCTCGACCACCCACTACATCTATCAGAGATAAAGACTCCAAAGGATGGTATATATAAACAAGAGAAAAAGGAGTCAGAGATATCAAATATTGAAAAAATAGAAAATCTTTATTAATAATCAAACATGAGAATCTAAAACACATCAATTACTGGGTCAAAAAATAGATGTACACTAAATCAAAATTACGTACAAACAAATTACGGCATGAAAAGTCACTGATTTATTTGTACCCCAAATCAGGGATATATCCATGTAGGTAAATGTATGTCAGGACAGAAGAAAGAAGAAGAAGGTGAAGAGCTTAAGTAAGGGCTTACACCTAGTAAACATAGCCAGTTAACAACTATATATAGGACCTGACAGAACCATAAAAATTTTCTTACCCATGTTCAGTAGCGTGGTAGTGTGACCCAGCGGGTAAAGTGATGCCCCGACGCGCGTTTCGCGTGTAGCTTTTTCAAGGGGTGACGTGTGTGTTGTGTTTTTTTTTGCACTTCTAGTAAATAAAACCACTTTTTATGGAAAAAACTGTTTTTATTTTCGTTTTTACTGTAATCTTTTTTTCTTTAACTGTTATATATTTTTTTTATTAGTCCCACTAGGGGACTTTACCATGTGATCTTCTAATCGCATATATAACATATAATGCTTTAGTATACTTAGTATACCAAAGCATTACTGCCTAACAGGCAATCTATTAGGCCATCCCTCTGGAACGGTCTAATAGGCATAGAGCCAGGGCAGGCCTGGGGGGCATTTTTTAGGCCCCCGGCTGCCATGGCAACCCGTCGGTGGTTGGCGATTGTATTCGCTGGCCGCCGATCGGTGACAGCGGGAGCCCCCTCCCTCTGTCAAACAACTTCAATGTTGCGTTTGCTATTGAACGCGGCATTTAAGGGGTTAAGCGGCAGGGATTGGAGGTTTCTCCAATCCTAGCCGTTGCAGCGGGAGCCCGGCTGTCATTCACAGCCGGGCTGCCGCGGTGATCGTGCAGGCACAGCTTCTGTGCCCACGGGATCACTATCATGTACATGCATGGCGGAATTCGCTAATGGCTGCGTTCTACGCTGTGCATGTACGTGATTATGCGCATAGACACGCATTTAGCGGCCATTCACTGGTATTGCAGCCTTTTCTCCCATTAACTTCAATGGTAGAAAAGGCTGCAATACCTGTGAATCACCGCTTAATGTGTGTCGACGACTCACAGTGAGCAAGAAGAAATGAAAGGGAAGCAGCACTAGTATGAGCGCTGCGGCCCCCTCAAAACAGCTGATCGGTGGGGGTCCCGAAAGTCGGACCCCGACCCATCAGCTATTGATAGCCTATTCTGAGGATAGGCCATCAATTTTTGGTGGCTGGAAAACCCCTTTAAGGTAAGGGAATGCCCCAATGTAAGCAGTATAAGGATGGATATTATTCACTCTCCGCTATGGCTAATAGATTAGAGTCCTGAATGGGGGACCCCCCATCTATTAACACTAATTTTCTAAAGGGGTATTTCTAAATACAGCACATGGTTTGTTGGTTACAGACAGATGGCTTTGTGAGGATGTAGTGAAAAATAAAGATCCAAGAGAATAGTCAAAAGAAGCTGAGGTCAGGGTCACAAGCCATGGTTCAGAAATGGAGCCACTAGTTAAAGAGTTTTTACTATCAGGGACATTTATTACATATCCACAGGATATGTAATTAAAGTCAGATAGATGCAGGTCCCACCTCTGGGACCCGCACCTATCTCTAGAATGGGGGGTCCTAAACCCTGTTCTACTGCTGTGTTCCCGCTGAAGCGTGTAATTTCCAGTCTTGTTAGATGAAAACAGCATAGCAAGTGAGCTACGTTGTTTGCGTAACTGCCATTCACTACTATGGGACTTACGGAAACAGCGTAGCTCAGCGGCGCTGCGCTGTTTTCATCTAACATAGTCGGAAATCACACGCTTCAACGGGAACACAGAGCGGTAGAACAGTTACTCATCTTGTGAGACATGTGTTGATAAATCAATTTAGAGGCCTGGTCGGGAGTCTGAATTAATTTAGGGATCTGGTTGGGGGTCTCAATTAATTTAGTGCTCTGGTCTGGGGTCTGAATTAATTCAGGGGTGCGTCCTGGGTCTAAATTAATTTAGGGGTCTGGTCGGGTGTCTTAATTTAAGGATCAGGTCGGCAGTCTGATATGGGGTCTAAATTAATGTAGGGGTCTGGTTGGGAATATGTATTAATTTAGGGGTTTGTTCAGGGGTCTAAATGGGATCTGGTCGGGGGTCTTAAATGAATACACACCCCAATCAGACCATCAAATTAATTTAAGGACCTTGTCTGGGGTCTGAACTAATTAAGAAATCTGGCTGGGAGTCTGGATTATTTTAAGGGTTTAGTCGGGAGTCTGAATTAATTTAGGAGTCTGGTTGAGAGTCTGAATTCACTTAAAGGCCTGGTCGGGAGTCAATTTATTTAGAGGTCTGAAGTTAGGGGTCTGGTTGGGGGTTTTAATTCATTTAAGGGATTGGCCTGGGGTCTGAATTAATTTGAGGTCTTATTGGGGTTTTTAAGCTTTTAGGGGTCTGGTTTGGGAATCTGTCTGGAAGTCTGAATTAATTTAGGGTCTGGTCAGAGGTCTGAATTCATTTAGGGATCTGGTTGGGGTCTGAAATTATTTTGGCGTCTGGTTTCTACGCAGGTGATGTGGATACCGCCTGTGAAGATCAACTGCTGGAAATTAGGTTACTTGGCACCCAGAGTGAGCGGCTGGTGCTACATGCAGCAGGTCAGGTGGTTAAATTGAAGTTGGTCAGGTAAGGACAAGATGCGGTGCGGGACAGGCTAATGACGCGAGATCAGGTTGGAGTGGGCCATGTGGTGGCTCCTGCAGTGGATGTTCAGAAAGAGGCTTTAAACAGTGAGATGGGGGGGGGCTGCAGTTTGGCCTAAGGAGGAGTTTAGATGGAGTTCTTGAATAGAGGGGCATTCTTGGTTACGTGGGCATGAAGGGATGGCTGGTGGTGAAGTCAGTGCGTGGACCTCGGTAAACACGAGTTGTGGCGGTCTACAGTCAGTGAGCAGAGGTGACTTCTGTGGGGGTCTACAGTAATGGTGAGGGTCTTAGAGGACATAAGGGGATTGTTGGCAGATCAGTCTGGTCAGTTGGTTCCGTCTGGGGATTGAATATCGACGCACGCATGGCAAGGTTGTTTGGATTTGGGTCTTTCCCCGCCGAGGTCTGTCAGTGTGTCTGGACGAGGGGAGTCATTTCTCAAGGTAGCTGAGGGTCTTACTTCTGGGGGGAAGGGCTCTAAGGTGAAGGCAGTACTGGTGTCAGATATAGCTAGGAGGGGGAATGTATTTGGCTTTCTCACACCCACTAGGAGCTCACTTGAAGCCGCAACAACTGAAGCGGACTGAAAAGGGTGAATATATGGAGTTATTCTCTCTTTTGCTACTGGATGATTTTCCATAAACAAAAGAGACAGAGGGTATGGAATAGCAGGGGAAGAGAGGAACAAGAAGGTTAACTGAGGTATAAAAAAATTCCAAAGACTTTTGGAAATTGGCTGCGTGCCTTTTTGCAAGTGTATGAACGCCCGAGCTCCCGGAGAACTGTTCATCACTCTTTTGTTATATTGAAGGTATTTCGGAAGCATGCAAAACATACATGGTGGTAATATGATGAGCATGCAGTTGTGTAGGGAAATAGCTGGTGTGAAGGAGCCTCACCACTTTGTGAGGGTCACCAGGTAACATCTGAAGGACCTTAGGGTTTGGTGTTCCTTCTTTTTTTTTTCAATAGGATTGCCGTTTTGAGACAGGTTTGGTGGAGTTAGCGAGACTGGGCCTTCAGAAGGACGCGTCGGGTAGTTTGGATTTTGGTGTCTTGCTGAGCTCCAGGTGGTGTTTATCACTTGGCCATCTTCTTGGTTTGGCTTTTCTCTTCTCTGGAATCTGATGTTTCTGCAGTTGTTTCCTATATTGGTAGCAGTCCATCTGGTAGGGGGACTTCAAGGACAGGAGGGTGGTCTTTCTTTTGGACAACATAGGGGTGGTTCATGTGATTAACAACCTCTGTGCTGGGTTGAATCTGTTAGTTCAGGGGTTTTAGGCTTTGGTGCTATAGTGCCTTTGCCTGAATCTGATGTTTCAAGCGAGACACAGAGATAAGAATAATGCCGTTGATGCACTTTCGCATTTTCAGTGGGACTGGTTCAGGAGGAGGGACCCCCCGTTCTGTATCCTCCTCTATGAGCCAGAACAAAGCTGCTCTGTGAACTTTGATTTCTTAGTGCTATTTGAATTAAGTGGACAGGCTGAAGCTTACATCATTCTGTAGGCAGAAGAAAGTACTACTCTCATGAGCAAGCAGTCCACCCAGTTATTTTAAAACCTACGTGCAGAGATAATGGTCTCCTCGTTGTTACATGCAGTGCAGCAATCTTAGCCATGGTTAATGCTTTTTCTTATAGAAAAATTATAATGGAAAAAAACCCCAGCATTTTTTAGGTATACAAAGCATTTGGAAAGTCTTCAGACCCTTTAAATTTTTTCACATTTTGTTATGTTGAGGCGTAACAAAATACGTAACGTAAATTCAAGTTTTTCCCATCATTCTACACTCAATGCCCCATAATGACAAAGTAAAAACACAATGTTAGTAATCTTTGCTAATTTATTAAAAAGGAAAATCTAAAATATTGCATTGACATAAGTATTCAGACCCTTTACTCAGTACTTTTTCTTTTAAAGTAATTTTATTAAGACCTCATAGCAAAACAGCGGTACAAATACAAAAATTAAAATTTAAAAATGTAAAAGCAAGTTCCAGGCCCAATCAACTTGGACAATGCCAAATCTATTAGCTAGTAAAAGGGTTAGCTATCCAAGAGCTCCACAATTTCAGAAATGTATCAATGTCTCATAAGTGAGTTTAAAATGCGGCAAGGTAGAATTAATAATAATAATAATAATAATAATAATATTTATTTATATATATAGCGCCAACATATTACGCAGCACTTTACAATTTAGAGGGAACATGAAACAAACAATATCAGACATTACATAGTGAAAAATCTAATTTACAATTCAAATAGAGGAGTGAGGACCCTGCTCGCAAGAGCTTACAATCTATGAGAAATTAAGGGAGACACAAAGTGTAACAGTGTTTGTTCTGTACAATGGTCCAGCCATTTTTTTTATACACATGGGGTGGTACAATTAAAGCTGCATGAGCCGGTCACCAGCCAGTATCCGTGTATGACGGACATGAAGAGAAAGAGTCGGAGGGAATCTTATTCTGATGACTAATCTAAAAGGGGGGCCATGGGTAGGAGTCAGATTAGGGAATGTTATAGGCCTGTCTAAAAAGATGTGTTTTCATGGCACGTTTAAAACTGTGGATATTGAGAATTAATCTGATTGTCTGGGGTAGCACATTCCAGAGGACTGGTGCAGCACGAGAAAAATCTTGGAGACGGGAATGGGAGGTTCGGATTATGGAGGATTTTAATCTAAGGTCATTGGCAGAACGTAAAGCCCGAGTAGGGTGGTAGACAGAGATGAGGGAGGAGATGTAAGGAGGTGCAGCGCTGTGGAGAGCTTTGTGGGTGAGAGCAATAAGTTTGAATTTTATTCTGAAGGGAATGGGCAACCAGTACAGTGACTGGCACAGAATAGAGGCGTTGGTGTAGCGGTTGGTCATAAAGATGAGCCTGGCAGCTGAATTAAGGATAGATTGGAGAGGGGAGAGTTTAGTGAGGGGAAGAGCGACTAGTAATGAGTTACAGTAGTCAAGACGAGAGTGAATCAGAGCAACAATGAGAGTTTTTACTGTTTCCACAGTAAGAAAAGGGTGGATTCTGGAGATGTTTTTGAGGTGAAAATGACAGGAGCGTGAAAGTGATTGTATGTGAGGAGTAAAGGAAAGATCTGAGTCAAAAATAACCCCGAGACAGCGGGCGTGCTGCTTAGGAGTTATGATAGTGCCACATACTAAGATGGAGATATCAGGTTTAGGGAGGGTAATAGATGATGGGAACACAAGGAGCTCAGTTTTAGAAAGATTCAGTTTCAGATAGAGAGAGGACATGATATTATAGACAGCGGATAGACAATCACTAGTGTTTTGTATTAGAGTAGGGGTGATGTTATGGGAAGAGGCATATAATTGGGTGTCATCAGCGTAGAGATGGTACAGGAAGCCAAATCTGCTGATGGTTTGTCTAATAGGGAGCTGTGTAGAGAGAAAAGAGGTGAGGACCTAGGACTGATCCCTGAGGAATCCCGATAGCAAGTGGATAAGGAGAAGAAGTAGAACCAGCAAATGACACACTGAACGAGCGGTCAGAGAGAGAGGAGGAAAACCAAGAGAGAGCCGTGTTTTTAAGGCCAATAGAGTGGAGCATGTTAAGTAGGAGTTGGTGGTCTACAGAGTCAAAGGCTGCAGAGAGATCCAGAAGAATCAGGAGAGAGTATTTACCGTCCGATTTAGCCGCCAAGTGATCAGTTGAGATTTTACTAAGGGCAGTTTCTGTGGAGTGTAGAGTGTGGAAACCAGATTGTAAGGGGTCTAGAATGGAGTTGGCAGAGAGGTGGCGAATAAGGCGAGAGTAGACCAAGCGTTCCAGGAGTTTGCAGATGAAGGGGAGATTAGAGGCTGGTTGGTAGTTAGTAGCGCTGGATGGGTCAAGAGTTCTATTTTTCAGTAATGGGTTTATAATGGCATGTTTAAAAGAGGAGGGAAAGATACCAGAGGAAAGAGAGAGGTTAAATATTTTAGTCAGGTGACTAGTGACAGCTGGGGAGAGGGGCCAGAGGAGGTGTGAGGGGATAGGATCACTAGGGCAGGTAGTAGGACGAGAAGAAGAGAGGAGCCTGGAGACTTCTTCTTCTGTTATTTGGTCAAATGCTGAAAGTGAAGAAGAGGGAGTGCGGGAGGGAAGGGGGTTGATGTTACTAGGGGACTGGGAGATAATATCATGCCGGATGTTGTCAATTTTAAGTTTAAAATAAGTGGCCAGGTCTTCAGCACTGAGATCTGTGATTGGCGTCTGCACTTTAAGACTAAGGAGGGAGTGAAAAGTATCAAAGAGGCGTTTTTGATTATTAGATAGTGTGGAGATGAGAAGTGAAATAGCCTTGTTTGGCACGGTGAAGGGCAGAGTTGTAAGTTTTGAGCATAAATTTGTAATGGAGGAAGTCTGCAGCCAAATGCGATTTTCTCCACGTTCCGTTCTACACCTCTCAAGCACCGCTGAAGAAAGCGGGATTGAGGCGTGTGCCAGGGTTGTCGCCATCTTTGTCAGGTGGTTCGGAGTGTAGGGGGGGCTGCTTCATCCAATGCATTTTTGAGAGTGTTATTGTAAAGTTTGGCAGACAGATTGGGACAGGAGAGGGAAGAGATAGGGGACAATGAGGGCTGTAGACTGTCTATGAGTTGCTGAGCGTTAATGGCATGTAGATTTCTGTATGTCTGACAGGTAGGCATGACCTGAGGAGGCAGAGAATATTTGATAGTAAAGGAGAGAAGATTGTGGTCAGAGATTGGGAGAGGAGAGCTACTAAAGTCAGAAACTGAGCAGAGATGGAAGAAGACCAGGTCAAGCAAATGCCCGTCTTCATGTGTAGGAGAGTTAGTAAGTTGTGACAGACCTAGGGAGGAGGTTAAAGATAGAAACTGGGAGGCAGATGGGGAGATTGGGTTATCAATGGGGATGTTGAAGTCACCCATTAAGAGAGTGGGTGTTTCAGAGGATAGAAATTGTGGAAGTCAGGCAGCAAAATGATCCAGGAATTGGCGGGGTGAGCCCGGGGGTCGATAGACAACTGCCACTCGGAGGGAAAAAGGATGAAAGAGTCTGAGGGTGTGGACTTCAAAAGAGGGAAATGTGAGCGAGGGTACTTGGGGAACGACCTGAAAAGTGCAGTGTGGGGAAAGAAGTATACCTACTCCTCCACCCTGCCTGTTCTCAGATATGGAGGCATGAGAGAAATGGAGACCACCATAGGATAGAGCAGCAGGGGAAGCAGTGTCAGACAGGTGTAGCCATGTTTCCGTAAGAGCCAGAAGGTTGAGAGAGTTAGAAAGGTATAAGTCATGAATAAAGGACCGAGAATTCCAGAGAGCACAGTTAAAAGAGACAGGAGAAGACATACAAGGAATGGTATGAAGATTTGCAGGGTTTCTATGTGTGGCAGGTAAGTGGTTGAACTTGGCAGAAGAAAAGGGAGGACCAGGGTTGGGAGAGATGTCCCCTGTAGCTAGTAGCAGGAGAATGGAGAGAGACAGCAGATGGTTCTGTGATTTATGAGAGCGATTTTTGTGTTGAGCAGTGGGATGAGATGGGTTAAGGTGACTGAGGAAAGTGAATAGTGCATGGGAGCTGTACATGGGCGAGGGAAGGAGAGAGGGACTGATGTGGAAAGATTTTTCCCAAGGCCTAAATGGGCGGTAGGATTGTAAACCAAGAGCAGCTATAATGATGAGTGCGGTAGTGGACATGTTTGTATTTTGTTTGTAAACAGGTCAAATATTGTATCTAATATTTTGTAAGTCTGCTAGTTTGTTTGGTTTGGTAATGCAGCTTACCTGTCACTTTCCCTGTCCAACTGCCATGTATAACTGCCAAGACACTTTGACAATATGACACTTAGACAGAGATAACTTCTGCCGTCGTGCTCCCCTGCACGAGTGCCTTCCCCTTATGCTACATCTATATTTATAGGGGAGTAGATCTAGGCCTAATTAAGCTCGTTCAGCTATTAATCAAATCAACTAATTCACTAATGTAATCCATGCTGACAATGGGATGTTTCCAATGCAGGAATATAGACTTTTTAGCATAGAATTATAGGGGCATTATGAGAGATCTAATAGCCACAGTAGGCATATTATCTTCCACCAGTAATAAAAGACAAATTCTAGGTTCAAGTATACGAGGAAGTCCTACTTTAAGCTCAAGAAATTCCATTACTTCAGTCCAGAAATTATTAATAATCAGACACTCCCAGAACATATGCAAGGAGTCCTCAGCTCCTTGGCAACGTGGACAGGAGTAAGAATACATCCCTTCTAAACAATTTGGTAGGGGTGTGTCACGAAGCGGGTTAGTGGACCCACTAGGTCGTACCGCCGCAGCGGGGAGGCAGCTGGCCAAACAACAGGACACCCCAGAAATACAATGTCCCGCACAAGGGTACCTGAATAGTCCAGATGGTGGCCGCAGCTCTGGCACAGATGAGATGGGTGCAGCAGATGGCGCCAAACGTGGCGGATGACACAGGAGCCGCAAGTTGCACCAGACGTGGCGGATTCCTCCGGATGTGGCAGATAACACAGGACGTGGTGGATTCCTCCGGACGTGGCGGATTCCTCCGGACGTGGCAGATGACACAGGACGTGGCGGATTCCTCCGGACGTGGCAGATGACACAGGACGTGGCAGATTCCTCCGGATGTGGCAGATGACACAGAAAGTAGCGGATTCCTCCGGACGTGGCAGATGACACAGGACGTGGCAGATTCCTCTGGACGTGGCAGATTACACAGGACGTGGCACGACTAGATACTAGGGCAAAGCACGGGAAACAGGAACGGGGAACAAGGTACGGGTAACAACAGGAACGGGAAACACTAAGGGACCATTTGCAAGACAGACTGGGAAAACTAACAACGCTCAGGCATCGAACTAGGAGGCTGGACCCCTCTTATAGCCCAGGGTACTCACGGGTCAAAGGTCGTTCAAGATGTCCGGTGCGCGCGCTGCCCCTTTAAGAGCGGGGACGAGCGTGCGCGCGCACCCTGCGGGCTCCGGCGGAGGTGAGTGGATGCAAGCGCTGGCGTCTCCTGAGGAGGAGGCTGGCGCCAGCGCTTGCCGACTCGTGGCTGCGGCTGTCAGCGGGAGGCTGGAGCTGACAACCCGCGGCCACGGACATTACAGTATCCCCCCTCTTACGCCCCCTCTTCTTGGGACCGGAGCGAGAGAGAAACTTCTTTAGAAGAGTAGGGGCATTGAGGTTCTCCTCTGGCTCCCAGGACCTCTCTTCGGGACCAAACCCCCTCCAATCCACCAAATACAAGGTCTTTCCTCTCACTCTCTTGGTGTCCAAGATCTCTTTTACCTCAAAGATGTCCGAGGAGCCGCTGGGAGCAACCGCAGGGCTGGGAGTCTTGGAATAGCGGTTTAGGATCACAGGCTTCAGGAGGGAGACGTGGAAGGAGTTGGGAATCCTGAGGGTAGGAGGCAGCCGAAGCTTGTAGGCGACAGGGTTGATCTGCTGCAGGACCTCGAATGGTCCAAGGAACCTGGGAGCGAACTTGTATGAGGGCATCTTCAAGCGAATGTTCCGAGAGGACAGCCAGACTTTAGTCCCCGGAAGATACTGAGGCGGCTCTCTTCTCTTAGTATCTGCCTTTCGCTTCATGCGATCTACTGCCAGCAAAATAGAGGACCGGGTCTGTTGCCAGATTTGCAGGAAGTCCCCATATGCAGAGTCAGCAGCGGGAACCTGGGATGAAGTCGACACAGGAAGAGGGACTCTGGGATGTTGACTGTAGACAATGTGAAACGGAGAGGAAGTGGTGGACTCACTTGTGTGGTTGTTGTAAGAAAATTCGGCCCATGGTAGAAGCTGTACCCAGTTATCGTGTTGTGAAGAGATGAAATGGCGGAGATAATTTTCCATGATCTTGTTGATCCTCTCAACTTGCCCATTGGACTGGGGGTGATAGGCAGAGGAAAAGTCCAATCTCACATCCAGGAGTTTACAGAGGGCTCTCCAGAACTTAGAGGTAAACTGAACCCCCCGGTCGGACACAATGTGAAGAGGCAAGCCATGCAAGCGGAAGATGTGCTGGATGAAGAGACTTGCCAGACGAGGAGCAGAAGGTAGGCCGGTCAGCGGGATAAAATGAGCCATCTTAGAGAACCGGTACACCACCACCCAGACAGTGTTACATCCTGCTGAGGGGGGAAGGTCTGTGACGAAGTCCATCGCAATGTGCTGCCAGGGGGCATTGGGTATAGGCAGAGGTTGAAGCAGGCCGGCAGGCTTGCTGTGAGTCACTTTGTTAGAGGCACACACCGTGCAAGAAGAGACAAAGTCCAGAACATCCTTATGTAGCGTGGACCACCAAAAGTGACGAGCGATCAGGTCTCGGGTTTTACGGACACCGGCGTGCCCAGCAAGTTTAGAACTATGTCCCCAGCGGAGAATCCTTCTCCTGTCCGCCAACCGAACAAAAGTCCTCCCAGGAGGGATGTCTCTACTCTGCAGAGGATTAGCAGTGACGATGCAGGACGGGTCTATGATGGTCTGGAGGGACTCCACCGTGTCTTCTGTCAGGGCATCTGCCCTCACATTCTTGTCCGCGGGACGGTAGTGGAGCACAAACAGAAAACGGGTGAAGAACAGCGACCACCTGGCTTGACGAGGATTAAGTCTTTGAGCGGACTGAAGGTAAGTAAGGTTCTTGTGGTCGGTGAAGATCAGGATGGGGTGAGCAGCGCCCTCCAGAAGATGTCTCCACTCCTCCAGGGCCAATTTGATGGCCAGCAGCTCCCGATCTCCAATGGAATAATTGCGCTCAGCAGAAGAAAACAGTCTAGAGTAGTAGCCACATACTACAGCTTTTCCTTTGGAGCTCCTCTGGAACAGAAGTGCACCTGCACCGACAGAGGAAGCGTCCACTTCCACTTCCACTTCCAGTGAGAACTGCCGAGATACGTCAGGATGATGGAGGATCGAGGCTGAAGTGAAGGCACTCTTCAGGCTATTAAATGCAGACTCTGCCTTTGGAGTCCACACTTTGGCATTCACACCCTTCTTGGTAAGGGTCGAGATGGGAGACGTCAGAGAAGAGAAGTTAGGAATAAACTGCCGGTAGAAATTGGCGAATCCCAGGAACCGCTGTATGGCCCTTAAGCCTTGGGGACGTGGCCACTCCAGGACAGCCTTCACTTTCTCAGGATCCATCTTGAGGCCTTGATCCGAGATAATGTAGCCCAGGAAGGGCAGAGAACTCTTCTCAAAGACGCACTTCTCCAGCTTGGCGTATAAATGATTCTCCCTCAATTATGTGCCAGTTTGTGGAAGACCCGACTAGAGGTGAAGCTCTGTTGGACCTGGTCATTTCTAATAATGCGGAGCTTGTTGGGAATGTCAATGTTCGTGAAAACCTTGGTAACAGTGATCATAATATAGTTATATTTTACCTATACTGTAAAAAACAAACGCAGGCTGGGAGGGCAAAAACATTTAATTTTAAGAAAGCCAATTTCCCCAGGATGAGGGAAGCAATTCAGGATATGGACTGGGAAGAACTAATGTCAAATAATGGGACAAATGATAAATGGGAGATTTTCAAATCTACTTTGGGTAATTATAGTGCAAAATGTATTCCTACAGGTAACAAGTATAAACGACTAAAATTAAACCCCACATGGCTTACACCTTCTGTGAAAGGGGCAATACATGACAAAAAAAGGGCATTTAAAAAATACAAATCTGAGGGTACATCTGCAGCCTTTTTAAAATATAAAGAGCTTAATAAAATCTGTAAAAATGTAATAAAATCAGCAAAAATACAAAATGAAAGGCAGGTGGCCAAGGATAGTAAAACAAATCCTAAAAAATTCTTCAAGCATATAAATGCAAAAAAGCCCAGGTCTGAACATGTAGGACCCTTAGATAGTGGTAATGGGGAGTTGGTCACAGGGGATCAAGAGAAGGCAGAGTTACTAAATGGGTTCTTCCGCTCTGTATATACAACAGAAGAAGGAGCAGCTGATGTAGCCGCTGCCGGTGCTGTTAATATATCAGTTGATATACTGAATTGGATGAATGTAGATATGGTCCAAGCTAAATTAAATAAAATAAATGTACACAAGACCCCGGGACCAGATGGGTTACACCCTAGAGTTCTTAAAGAGCTTAGTTCAGTTATTTCTGTCCCCCTCTTCATAATATTTAGAGAGTCTCTCATGAGTGGTACAGTGCCAAGGGACTGGCGCAGGGCAAATGTGGTGCCTATTTTCAAAAAGGGCTCTAGGTCTTCGCCGGGTAATTATAGACCAGTAAGCTTAACATCAATTGTGGGGAAAATGTTTGAGGGGCTATTGAGGGACTATATACAGAATTATGTGACAATAAATAGTATTATAAGTGACAGCCAGCATGGTTTTACAAAGGACAGAAGCTGTCAAACCAACCTGATTTGTTTTTATGAAGAGGTAAGCAGAAGCCTAGACAGAGGGGCCGCTGTGGATATAGTGTTTTTGGACTTTGCAAAGGCATTTGACACTGTCCCTCATAGACATCTAATGGGTAAATTAAGGACTATAGGTTTAGAAAGTATAGTTTGTAATTGGATTGAGAATTGGCTCAAGGACCGTATCCAGAGAGTTGTGGTCAATGATTCCTACTCTGAATGGTCCCCAGTTATAAGTGGTGTACCCCAGGGTTCAGTGCTGGGACCACTATTATTCAACTTATTTATTAATGATATAGAGGATGGGATTAATAGCACTATTTCTATTTTTGCAGATGACACCAAGCTATGCAATATAGTTCAGACTATGGAAGATGTTTGTGAATTGCAGGCAGATTTAAACAAACTAAGTGTTTGGGCCTCCACTTGGCAAATGAAGTTTAATGTAGATAAATGTAAAGTTATGCATCTGGGTACGAAAAACTTGCAAGCATCATATGTCCTAGGGGGAGCTACACTGGGGGAGTCAATTGTTGAGAAGGATCTGGGTGTACTTGTAAATCATAAACTAAATTTCAGCATGCAGTGTCAATCAGCTGCTTCAAAGGCCAGCAAAATATTGTCGTGTATCAAAAGAGGCATGGACTCGCGGGACAGGGATGTAATATTACCACTTTACAAAGCATTAGTGAGGCCTCATCTAGAATATGCAGTCCAGTTCTGGGCTCCAGTTCATAGAAAGGATGCCCTGGAGTTGGAAAAAATACAAAGAAGAGCAACAAAGCTAATAAGGGGCATGGAGAATCTAAGTTATGAGGAAAGATTAAAAGAACTAGCAAAATATTGTCGTGTATCAAAAGAGGCATGGACTCGCGGGACAGGGATGTAATATTACCACTTTACAAAGCATTAGTGAGGCCTCATCTAGAATATGCAGTCCAGTTCTGGGCTCCAGTTCATAGAAAGGATGCCATGGAGTTGGAAAAAATACAAAGAAGAGCAACGAAGCTAATAAGGGGCATGGAGAATCTAAGTTATGAGGAAAGATTAAAAGAACTAAACCTATTTAGCCTTGAGAAAAGACGACTAAGGGGGGACATGATTAACTTATATAAATATATGAATGGTGCATACAAAAAATATGGTGAAATCCTGTTCCATGTAAAACCCCCTCAAAAAACAAGGGGGCACTCCCTCCGTCTGGAGAAAAAAAGGTTCAACCTGCAGAGGCGACAAGCCTTCTTTACTGTGAGAACTGTGAATCTATGGAATAGCCTACCGCAGGAGCTGGTCGCAGCAGGGACAGTAGATGGCTTTAAAAAAGGCTTCGATAATTTCCTAGAACAAAAAAATATTAACTGCTATGTGTAGAAATTTTTTACTTCCCCTTTCCCATCCCACTTCCCCTTTCCCATCCCTTGGTTGAACTTGATGGACATGTGTCTTTTTTCAACCGTACAAACTATGTAACTATATGTAGTAGAACCTGACGAACATGCCGCTGTCTCGGGGTTATTTTTGACTCAGATCTTTCCTTTACTCCTCACATACAATCACTTTCACGCTCCTGTCATTTTCACCTCAAAAACATCTCCAGAATCCGCTCTTTTCTTACGGAGGAAACTGCCAAAACTCTCATTGTTGCTCTGATTCACTCTCGTCTTGACTACTGTAACTCATTACTAGTCGGTCTTCCCCTCACTAAACTCTCCCCTCTCCAATCTATCCTCAATGCAGCAGCCAGGCTCATCTTTATGACCAACCGCTACACCAACGCCTCTAATCTGTGCCAGTCACTGCACTGGTTGCCCATCCCCTTCCGAATAAAATTCAAACTTATTACTCTCACCCACAAAGCTCTCCACAGTGCTGCACCTCTTTACATCTCCTCCCTCATCTCTGTCTACCACCCTACTCGGACTCTACGTTCTGCCAACGACCTTAGATTAAAATCCTCCATAATCCGAACCTCCCACTACCGTCTCCAGGATTTCTCTCGTGCTGCACCCGTCCTCTGGAATGTGCTACCCCAGACAATCAGATTAATTCCCAATATCCACAGTTTTAAACGTGCCCTGAAAACACATCTATTTAGACAGGCCTATAACATTCCCTAATCTGACTCCTTTCCATGGCCCTCCATTTAGATTAGCCATCAGAATAAGATTCCCTCACACTCCTTCTCTTCATGTCCGTCATACACGGATACTGGCTGGTGACCGGCTCATGCAGCTTTATGTTACCACCGCATGTGTATAAAAATGGCCGGACTATTGTACAGAACAAACACTGTTACACTTTGTGTCTCCCGTATGTCCTCATAGATTGTAAGCTCTTGCGAGCAGGGTCCTCACTCCCCAGGTTTGAATTGTAAATGAACTTTGTCACTATGTAATGTCTGATATTGTTTGTTTCATGTTCCCTCTAAATTGTAAAGTGCTGCGTAATATGTTGGCGCTATATAAATAAAGATTATTATTATTATTATTATTATTATTATTATTATGCCTCCGATGAGTCGTCTGGTCTGGGGAGAAAATCAAAATATCATCGAGATAAACAACAAGCCAGACATAGAGTAGATCTCGGAAGATGTCGTTAACGAACTCCTGAAACACTGCTGGAGCGTTACACAGTCCGAAGGGCATCACCAGGTATTCGTAGTGCCCGTCCAGGGTGTTAAATGCCGTCTTCCATTCGTCACCCCGGCGAGTCCGGACTAGATTGTAAGCCCCACGCAGGTCTAGCTTAGAAAAAATTTTGGCCCCTCGTATGCGATCAAATAGCTCAGAGATGAGTGGCAACGGGTATTTGTTCTTGACTGTGATCAGGTTGAGGCCCCTGTAGTCAATGCAGGGACGAAGAGATCCATCCTTCTTTTTAATGAAGAAGAATCCAGCCCCGGCCGGGGAGGAAGATTTTCGTATAAAACCCCTCTCCAGATTCTCCTTTATATAGGCCGACATGGATAGAGACTCAGGCAAGGAGAGAGGATATACCCGCCCACGGGGAAGAGACGCATTAGGAACCAGTTCAATGGGGCAGTCATAGGTGCGATGTGGAGGCAGCGTCTCAGCCTCCTTTTTGCTGAAAACATCTGCATACTGAGCAAAATGGGGAGGCAGTCCCGACAGCGACTGAGGCAGAGAAGGCTTGACAGGATGGATCTGCAACAGACAACGACCATGGCACTTGGAGCCCCATTGGAGAACCTCTCCAGAATTCCAGTTCAGGACTGGGGCATGAAGTCGAAGCCAAGGCAGGCCCAGCAGAACAGGATTGATGGCCTTGGGCAAAACAAGGAACGAAATAAATTCAGAGTGAAGTACTCCAACCTGGAGCTTCAACGGCTTGGTTTTAGAGATAATGGGATCAGGCAGAGGCAGTCCATTAACTGAGGCCACAGCCAAAGATGTCTCCAGGGGAACTGTGGGCAGCTGAAGATGATCCACAAGCTCTTTCTGGATGAAATTTGCAGCAGAGCCAGAGTCAAGATAGGCAGAGACTTGATGCGTCCTGTCGCCGGATACCAGGGTCACAGGAATAGTCAGTTTGGAAGCGAATCCTCTGTTAGATTCTGTTCCACCTAGTGTTGTCTCTCCAACCAATCCTAGGCAATGGGGTCTCTCCGGCCTCTGGGGGCACAGACGCACAATATGGCCTCCATGGCCGCAATACAAAGTCCAGAAGTGCGTCTGTGTTGTTTCTCCTGGGTAGACAATTTAACATAGTTACTCTGCATCGGGTACTCTGGTGGGACGACTGAGGAGGCTTGCGGGACAGCAGAATCCAGCCTAGGAAGTTCTCTCTCCCGGAGAACCTCTTGGGAACGTTCCCGGATCCTCATGTCGACACGGGAGGCGAGTAGGATAAGATCGTCCAGGGTAGATGGCAGTTCGCGAGCAGCCAGCTCGTCCTTGATCCCTGAAGACAGTCCCTGCCAGAATGTAGCCACCAAAGCCTCGTTGTTCCAGGTCAATTCAGCAGCCAGGATACGAAACTGAATGGCATACTCGCCCACGGAGAGGTCTCCCTGGTGTAGGGTCAGCAAGGATGCAGCAGCCGAAGAAACTCTCCCAGGTTCCTCAAAGATCGAGCGGAAGGTCCGTAAGAAGCACTGCAAGTCCCGGGTCTCAGGTCCCTGATGTTCCCACAGAGGATTGGCCCATGCCAGGGCTTTGCCGGTAAGGAGTGAGATGATAAAGGCGATCCGGACGTCATCCGAGCAGAAGGACCTGGCATGTAGTCTGAAATGGATCAGGCACTGATTCAAAAATCTCCTGCAGGACCTTGGATCTCAGTCATAGCGTGGAGGTAGTGGCAAGAAACACAGGGGGTTGGTACCGGTACAGACAGGAGGTGTAGCAGGCGGAACCGCAGGAACGGGTGCGGTGATGACTGTGGACGGAGCAAGCAGCCGATGGGCTATGGCGTTCACCGACAGGAGGAGCTGGTCTTGTCGTGACTGGAGATCCTCCATCTCAGCCAGCATGGCTTGTGTAGTCAACGTCTCAGGTTGACCAGCGGGGTCCATGGCCTGAGCGTACTGTCACGAAGCGGGTTAGTGGACCCACTATGCCGTACCGCCGCAGCCGGGAGGCAGCTGGCCAAACAACAGGACACCCCAGAAATACAATGTCCCGCACAAGGGTACCTGAATAGTCCAGATGGTGGCCGAAGCTGTGGCACAGATGAGATGGGTGCAGCAGATGGCGCCAAACGTGGCGGATGACACAGGAGCCGCAAGTTGCGCCAGACGTGACGGTTTCCTCCGGATGTGGCAGATAACACAGGACGTGGTGGATTCCTCCAGACGTGGCGGATTCCTCCACACGTGGCAGATGACACAGGACGTGGCGGATTCCTCCGGACGTGGCAGATGACACAGGACGTGGCAGATTCCTCCGGACGTGGCAGATGACACAGAAAGTAGCGAATTCCTGCGGACGTGGCAGATGACACAGGACGTGGCAGATTCCTCTGGACGTGGCAGATGACACAGGATGTGGCAGATTCCTCTGGACGTGGCAGATTACACAGGACGTGGCACGACTAGATACTAGGGCAAAGCACGGGAAACAGGAACGGGGAACAAGGTACGGGTAACAACAGGAACGGGAAACACTAAGGGACCATTTGCAAGACAGACTGGGAAAACTAACAACGCTCAGGCATCGAACTAGGGGGCTGGACCCCTCTTATAGCCCAGGGTACTCACGGGTCAAAGGTCGTTCAAGATGTCCCTGCGGGCTCCGGCGGAGGTGAGTGGATGCAAGCTCTGGCGTCTCCTGAGGAGGAGGCTGGGGCCAGCGCTTGCCGACTCGTGGCTGCGGCTGTCAGCGGGAGGCTGGAGCTGACAGCCCGCAGCCACGGACATTATAGGGTGCAGTATATTTGGTGGAAAAAAATGTTATTGAATAAGTCGGTCTCTTGTAGATATTAAAGGACCTGTCAGAGCAGACAGCATTTCTTTATGATCATATGTAGATACAGAAGGAAGAACCTGAGACCATCGATCCAGGGCTCTATCACGTTTATTGAAAGATACTGTTAATAACTGTCTATAAAGTATGGATAAAGCCAATGTCTACTGTGTCACCCAATCCTCCACTGGGGATGTGCATAATCTGACATTATATCCTGCAAATTGCGACCAGAGGGCGTGTCTAAGCTGGAAATAACATACTCTAAGACAGGATCTTGTGTTTGGACCTAAGTTGTGCAAAAGTAGCCACCCTATCCTCCACTACCACATCCTCCAAGGTTAATATACCCAGGGCCGCCCACTCACTAGGGTCAGGAAGTCGTCATTGCTGTGGCAGAAGCGGGTTGTACAAAAGCGGTGTCCTAGGCGACCAGGACACCTCATCTGAGTTAAAGAGCAACAATTATCTCTGCCAGAACTTCAGAGTAGTCTGTATTGGAATTGTAAGGGTGTGTCCCGGGCGCTGTTTATAAATAGTGTTCACCAAGTCTTTATAGGAACTGAGAAGTGAAGCTTCCACCTCTGTACAGGGATTAAAGTCTCTATGAGTAAACCACCACCAAACATACACCAGTTGGCTATCAAGGAAGAAGATATATAGATCTGTCAGGGCCAGGCCACCCTGCTCAGTGGGCAGTTGCAGTGTACCCAGAATGATTTTAGGAGTACCTCCTGCCCAAATAAAAGACCTAACATGTTTTTCAAAATTGGAGTAGAGCAAAAATGGTAACCATGCCAAAGAATTATGAAAAAAGTTACAAACCCCCCCCCCCCATGTCACAATCGGCCATTTACAATGGTTGTTATGGCAGCCTGGGGGCCTAATAAAGGCCCCCAGGTCTGCCCCATGTGTATTCATTTGAAGCTCTGCCTGGTACGTTATGCAGTATAATAAATGGTGCCATGACAAACTACAACTTGTCCTGCAAAAAACACGCCTTCATACGGCTATGTCGACAAAAAAAAACAAAGAAGTTATGGCTTTTGGAAGGCAGGGAAGGAAAAACGAAAATGAAAAAACTGAAATTGGCCGTGTCTCCAAGGGGTTAATTCAGCCTGTAACTGTGAGAGGGAGGTGTTTCCATCTGTCAAAGTCTTGAGACGCTGTATCAAATTAGCAATATTGTCAGGTATAAAACTACAGATATCAGAACTAATCATTATACCTAGATGAATAATTTTATCCACCCATTGTAGTGGGGAAGGAAGTACAACATCCCTAGCCGCATCGTCTATCGCCATCACCAAGGACTTTGACAAATTTACACGAAGCCCAGAAAAGAACGTAAATAAATAAAACAAAGATAACAATGCCCTCAGAAATTGACCCGAATCATTGAGGAATAGAAGCGTATCGTCAGCATAAAGAGAGACACGCTCCTCCCTTCCCACAATTTCGAAGCCCTTTATGTCAGGAGAGGCTCTTATAGTTAGCCAAGTGGTTCAATGGCTAAAGAAAGAACAGAAGGAGACAGTGGGCAACCCGGCCTAGTCCCTTGGGCTAGCGTAAATGAGGGGGAAATGTGACAATTGGTTTCAATACTCGCTATGGGTTGGGAGTATAATAACCGTACCCATCGGATAAATCTGGGGCCAAATCCAAATTTACCTAGCACAGACCACAGATAAGACAACTCTACTGAAGTGAACGCTCCCACCAGGTCTAAAGAGGCAACAATTCTGGAGCCACCCGACCCATTAGTAAACGATATGTTAGTAAAGAGTCTTCGTAGGTTAACATCAGTGGCTTTCCCTGGCATTGAACCAGATTGGTCTGGATGAGTAACATGAGAAATAACCTTTTGTAAACGCATGACCAATATTTTGGCGAGTATTTTAATATTACAATTAAGAAGTGAAATAGGCCGGTATAAGCCACAGTCTCTAGGATCTTTATGTGGCCTGGGAATCAGCACTATAAGAACCTCTCTCATAGAAGGAGGGAGGGCATCACCCACACTGAAGGACTGAAAGAGGCTAGGCAAATGAGGGGAAATCAGGTCTTTATGTAATTTATACTATTCTATGGGCAGACCATCCAGACCCAGGGTTTTCCTATTCTGTAATTTCCTCTGTAGTCAGATCTGCCTCCAAAAAACTTACATTCTCTCTATACAATGTGGAGAACACAATAGTGTCTAAGTATGCCTCTAGGTCAGATGGATTATTTGCAGCCTTAGAGGAGTATAAATCAGTGTAAAATTTGGCAAAAAATTATTTGACAGCTAAGGGGTCACTAAAAGGCATCTCAGTACAAGTGGTAATTTCTAAGGTAGGGTTCGGGGTGGTGTCCTAATTAGCCAAGTAGGCCTGCAGAAGACCATTCTTATCTCCCTGCTCAAAGACTCTCTGCTGAGAATACAAAGTTTTCTTCCTGGTGAGTTCAGTTAGTAAAAGTGTATATTTGCGTTGCTTTAACTGAGAAGCTAGAAAAGGCACAGGTGTCCCTAGTCTTAAAATATTCCTCCTCCACCACTACCAGTTCAGCCCCCAAGCCTGCACATTGTTTAGCTAGACCCTGTCTATGTGAGGAGATTGCCCGTATAACTACCCCTCTAATGTATGCTTGCTTTGAAGGTGTCCCACACCAGACTATCATCTGTTAAACCTAAATTAGTATTCCAAAAACCTGGGATTTCCTTTTCTACAGAGGTCACAACCTTAGTGCAGGAGTGCCACTCAATCTCTAGATCTTGCGTTTTGCAACTTCAGGAAATCCCAGAATAACCATGATGGGAGAGTGGTCAGAGATTCCCAGAGGGAGGTATTGTGTATATACCCCAAATATTAAAAAAGCATAATTTCCAAACGTCAGGTCAATTTGGTAAAATTACCTATAGGCTGGTGAGTGACACAAATAGATTAAAGAATGGGGGTAGCGAGCCCGCCAAACTTCCTGTAAATGATATGTTGTGGCCCAATTAACCAAAGAGGAACTACAACTCGGGACCCCGCTCAGCTTATCTAATTCAGAACACAGCAAAAGATTTAAATCCCCGAGGAGCAGAAGAGGAGCAGGACCCAACTCTGTTACCAACACATTTATGTCAGTGAGTAAATGGACAGTGGCCGGAGAAGGATTATAAACATTCACAATAATAAAGAATGTAAAATAGATCTGACATAGCAGCACAAGGAATCTTTCCCCTGGGATCCATCTTAACAGATGTAACTTCACATTGTAAAGATTTGTGGACCAGCAAAGAGACCTCACAGGAGTAACTAGAATAAGAGGCATGATAACCATGCCATACCCATGGTCGTGTAAGAGCTCGTAATTTGGTACCAAGTGAATGAGTCTCCTGCAGAATAATAATTTTTTGGGATTCTATGTGGCAAGAAAATTAAAGACTAGGGACCTTTTAAATTTGTCATTAAGACCTCTCACATTCCAGGAGATCAATTTAAGATGGTGTAGTGTCTCCATTAGTGATATAAATGCTATAACAGACCCAGGGGATGTTGACATACAGAGATTGAATATATAAGGAAGGACCCCCTTGAGAATTACAAACTCCAGTACTCCCAGAGATCCAGTCACCGATCCACATGGTCAGAGAAACTGCATATAAACAAGCAGACAAGCATGAAAGGCTGAAACAAATAAATCTAACCCAAACCCACCCTACTCATCCCCCCAAACACAAGATAGGTTTCATTCACAATTGCAGCAAGTGGCAAAAAAATGAACAGAACTACAAGGTATGATTAAATGGTTAATGAAAGGGGGCGACCCCCTTCCCCTGGAGTGCAGCAAAAATTCTCAAATAGAGATAATAGGCTCAATACAGCTACAGCATGGAAGACAGGAGTATTGCAGCAATATAACCTAAGTCCTGGTATATCTCTCTGGCACCCATCATAGCTGAAGACATCAGTAAGGAAAATCCAAGTCTTTACAGAAGAGCAAAGATAGAAACATGTTCCATGGTCTGGAGTAACTTTCCCCTTTTATATTCCCTTACAGCATTGGGAGGTCGATACCACAGGAGTAGAGCGATTCGATTCCATGGCCTTCTAACCAGGCAAAGACCACTTCTGGCTTGTCCAGTAATATTGCAGTGCCATTGTGCCCCAATCTGAGTTTATACCATAGCATAGATGATTTGTTTCTCCCTCAGACATTTCTTGGCCTCTGTAAATCACTGCCTCTGTTTTTGTACCTCCAGCGAATAGTCGGGAAAGACTCTCACATCCTGGTTGATATGTTTCAAAGGCCCCTGTTTCCTCGCAAGTTCCAGCAATTTGTCCCTGTCTTTGAAATTCAGAAACTTGGCTATGAACGTACATGGTGGTGCCCCGGGTAGAGAAGCTCTAGTCGGGATACGATGTGCACGCTCCACACAGAACATTGGAGAAAAGGCAGTGTCCCCAAACATTGGTTTGACCCAATTTTGTAAGAATGCAGTGGGGTATGGCTTTTTCACCCCTTCGGGTAGGCCAATGAAGCGGATGTTACATCTTCACAAACAGTTCTCCATGTCATCGAGTTTAGATCGCCATGGGGACTGTTGAGTTTCTAGAGTTTCAACCCTTGATCTCAGAGGAGTCACTACATCTTCCAAGTCAGCCAAATGCGCCTCTCAGACTCAGTAGCTCTTTCACGTAGTGTGTGCACGTCAGCTCCGAGAAGACCAAAGTCCGTCTGAAGAGCATCAATTTTCTCAATTAGAACCATACGAGATTTAGTAATAGCCTTTAGAAGGTCAAACATAGACGGTTCAGGAGGGGAGTCAACAGGAGTGAAAGGAGAGGCGGAGGCCTCAGAAGGTCGTGACGTACAGGGCCCAGATGTAGGACCAGTGGATTTGTCCATCTCGTCTGTAGTGTTAGACTGTTTAGATGGGGCCACGGGCATACCCTAAGTAGCAGGATAATGTAAGAACAGATAGACAACTCAGATCAGTGCACATCCAAACCAGGGGCGTAACTAGGAAAGACTGGGCCCCATAGCAAACTTTTGACTGGGGCCCCCTCCCTCTGCTGGGTATCACACAACCCCCCCCCTTGTAGATAGTGCCTCCCTATAGATTCCACCACACATCGCCCCCCTATAGATAGCACCATACACAGCCCCCTGTAGATAACGCCATACAGCCCCCTCTGTAGATAACGCCATACAGACCCCCTCTGTAGATAACGCCATACAGCCCCCTCTGTAGATTACGCCATACAGACCCCCCCCCAAAAAAAAAACGGCCTATAGTTTGTCCTACAAAAGACATGCATCCCCTATCCACAGGATAGGGGATACATGTGTGATCGCTGGCAGCGATAAGGAGAACGGGGGACCGAAAGTCCCCCGAAGTTCTCCATGACTAACCTCGGACTTCCGGCGTCTGCGCAGTTCAATAAAAATGAAAGGAGCGCTGGTCACGCATGCGCACAAGCACGACCGGTGCGCAAGTCATTTCCATGGAGCTGCAGACAGACTACGGAAGTCCGAGGTTTGTCATGGAGAACTTAGGGGGGACTTTCGGTCCCCCGTTCTCCTCATCGCTGGGCGTCCCAGCGATCCCACATGTATCCCCTATCCTGTGGTTAGGGGATGCATGTCCTTTGTAGGAACAACCCCTTCAGTGGCGTCGTGCTGTAGCAGCCATAGCGGCTGCTAGCGGAGCCTGCGGCCATGGGAGGGGCCGTGCCGGCAGGTGGCACGGGCCCCCTCATGCTGCAGGCCCCGTAGAAGTCGCTACGGCTGCTATAGCGGTAGTTACGCCACTGCGCATAGGTTTGTACGGCGTAAAACTACAGCTCCCAGCATGGCCGAAACAATGATAAGGATATGCTGGGAGATGCGGTTTCACAAAAAAAAATCATACCACCATCATCTCGCTGCAGATCATACAGTAACTACAATACTGATTAGAGGCAGAATAAACATTTACATTAAGTGACTCACCGGTGACGTCTCAGATTCTAGTTCTTTTCTTCTCCCTCCGGTTCAGACATCTATGATGGATTTCTCCCGGCCATGACCCATTTCTGCAGTTTTCCGATTAGATGTCTTCAGCTTCTCACTTTTAAAACATTTCTGCACCTGTAAACAAAGTTAAAATTCTCAACACATCTAAATATAACTGTCACACACACACACACACACACACACACACACACACACACACACACACCGTGCCCCCTGTAGATAGTGCCCCCTGTAGGTAGCGACCTACATAGAAGCCCCTGTAGATAGTGCCCACATATGGACTCCAGAGCTGCAAGGCAATAGTGCTAACCACTGAGCCACCGTGCTGCCCTACATATAGCTTCCCCTATAGTTAGTGCTCCACGTATAGCCCACCTCTGTAGATATTGTCCCACATATAGCCCACCCCTGTAGACTGTGCACTACATATAGCCACCCTGTTGCTAGTGCCCCACAGGTAACCCACCCCTGTATATAGTGTCCCACACATAGCCCACCCCTATAGAAAGTACCCTAAAAAATAGCTCCCCTATAGATAGTGCTCTACATATAGCCCACCCCTGTATAGTGTCTCACATATACTGCCCCACATATAGACCCCCCTGTAGATAGTGGCCCACATCCCCACATACAGACCTCCCCTGTAGCTAGTGCCCCACATATAGACCCCCCCCCTGTATATAGTGGCCCACATATAGACCCCCCTGTATATAGTGGCCCACACCCCCACATATAGACCCCCCTGTAGCTACTGCCCCACATATAGACCCCCCTGTAGCTACTGCCCCACATATAGACCCCCCTATATATAATAGCCCACATAAAGACGACCCCCCCTGTAGATAGACCCCCACTATAGATAATGCCATTCACATTTTTATGAGGAAAAAAATATATAAAGTTGACATACTCACATTCTCCGGTTCCCACGCTGTTCACTGGCGATGCAGACATGCTCTCCTCTGAGCATGTCTGCAGGAGCTGAATGAGCGTCCTTCAATGACGCTGATTGGCGGAGCAGAATGACTTGCCCCGCCAATCAACACCTTCCAAGCATGGAAGCGGCGCGATGATGTCATCGCGCCGCTAGCCAATCAGTGTCATTGTAAGGCACTGGATGGTCAGGCACGGAACATGCCCGGCCATTCAGTGCTAATACATGTATTTGGCTGCCGCTAGCACCGGGGCCCCTTCCGGTGCTAGCGACACCTACAGGCATGAGAGTGCCTGTGTAAGGCTCGGTGGCGCAGGCCCCACAATAGCGGTCCTACCCCTGTAGCAGCCATAACGGCTGCTAGCGGCGCCACCGGGCATTTGGGAGGGCGTGTCGGCTGGCGGCACGGGCCCCCTCAAGCCCCGGGCCCCGTAGCAGCCGCTACTGCTGCTACCGCGGTAGTTACGCCACTGATCCAAACATATGTTAGAGAATTATAGGCATAGGGAAGGGGAAAGATCCTCCATGCATCTCATTATATCCAGATTACATCTGTTCAGTATAGGAAGGGACAACAGGGAGGTTGTAGTGTATCCAAAATGTGAACGACAGACAGCTGCTAAAGTAACTCACCACTCCCGTGCACAAAATGACGGCTGCATCCGCTGGAGCGTCTTTTCCTGCAGAGTGTCCTGTCTGTCTTGGCCCCAACTTGCAGTATGGTGTCAGGGCAGACACTGATAGACTGTGTGGAGGCCTTGGCTGCGGAATAGCACTCATCTCCTGACTCCTCACTTTTCCAGCACCCTGCCTACCTTTTCCCAACTAACACAAACTCCCCATCATGCTGCTATTCCAAATTCTGTGCCTATTTGCCTCTTACTGTACCTGCTGTGTGGTACGGTGCCCCGAAATCTATACTTCAGAAATAATATTGTCAACGATATAGTTATCTCCAAAAAAGACTCTGGATGGTCTGTCTCACAGACAGCACCTCTGATAACAATAGCGCCAGATGGATAGTGGCCCAAAAATAACGCCTATCAGATAGTGCCCAATATTGTTCCCTAGACATTAGTTGTGCCCCAGATGGGTCTAGTGCGCCACACAGTAAAAGTGCCCTCCTTTGTGCCTCGCAAAGTAATAGTGCCACCTTTTGTACACCAAACTGTAATAGAGCCCACACATAGTAAATGTGCTCCTTTTCTCGCTCCACACAGTAATAATGCCCTCATTTGCACCCTCTACACAGTAGTAATGTCCCAATTGTTCCCCATACAATAATAATGCCCACTGTTGTATCCCCTATAAAGTAATAATGCCATCAATCATGAACTGTTATTTTAAGAAAAATATTACTTGGCTAGAGAGTAACCCCAGGAAACATTTATTCATCTCTCTTTGTAAACAGTTCTCTAGTTGTATTTTATTTAACTGATTCCTCAACAAGTGAAATACCATTTCTCAGAAATGTGCAATTATAGAAGGGTAATTGCCTTATGCTTTTGTACGTATAAAGTATCTCGCTTTTCTGCAGTCAGTAATACAATTCACACATACAATTATTCTCCCTATAATGACACTAAATGATGTGTTATTGCATATGTATTGATTTCCGCATGGTTACTACTACACTCAGTATCATAAAATGCAGACCTGCCTACTCCGAAGACCTATAAGTAATGCAAAGATACTTAGAAAATGCTAGCAAAACACATAGGTCATGTGATTGCACAATACTGAGACCCAAACAGTTAAATATGCACAGAAACGTGACTGCCAGGACTTTCATGTACAACAAACAATTCAGAGAACAGTATAAATTATTGTTGGTCTTTATATAGAAAAAGCTGTGCGGACCCCAGATAAAGAATTTCAGCAAAAATTCACATCTATGTCAGTTCAGCAATCGCTGTTCAAAACCAGAACTACACGTCAGATAACGTATATAGACGCCTGAGTGGATTATTATTTGCAGACAATTTTCTTTGCCCAGTCAGGGCCGTTTCTCTATGTGGTTGCATGATAATAGGGCACGACTTGCCTGTCTGGTTAAAATTAGCAAGGCTCTTACATGTGAGTTGTGTTATGGATGGATGTGGGAGCCGTTGGTGCAGCCAAACCAGTTCTGCTGAATAGAATAAAGAATTCTCATATGAATTAATTTAACAGTGAGGATCAGCTGCATCCAGTAAGCAGTGTGAGATCACTTGAAAATGAGAAATGCAAGCCAAAGAAATTGGGTAAATGTCGGCCCAAAACGTCTTATTTAAGCTCCATTCTCATTTGCGTTAGTTCTTTTCTGTCAATACAGTAAGAAAAACAGAAACATTACTGTCCCATCATAAATCAGACAGCTCATTCGGATCATGACGTATCATAACAGATTTTTTTCTAATGGCCATGGATCCTGTAAGGAGGGAAGCCATGATGCCAGTGGGACCACATTCGCTTAATGTTTTTTAGTCAGCATACAGTTGACCAAAACCTGAAACTTATGGTTCAAATTTTTTTTTTCTTCACTACATCTGGATTTTTTTTTTTGTGCATGTTTGTAATATTATCGGCCAAAATTGCAGTTAGACAACGGATTGGTTGTGTGCCTTGTGCTTAAAATGGGAGTGTTTTACCGAGCATGAGTAAATATTATCCTGGAAGTTAAGGCCGACTTCACACAGTGTTTTTGATGCTTTTTTTTTGTCAATAACACTGCAGCCAGATGTTAGTTTAAAGTGAAATATGAGAAAGCCTACATACATAGCGTTTAGTTTTTTTCCATTTTTGTACCAATTTTTACCGAATTGTTCTTCTCCACAGTCTTCTCTATAGAACACAGAAATACACATGTACAAAACGACATCAAACAAAATATGCTAACAAAAATGCATGTAAAGACACCATAATTGTCACGATCTGTGGGTATGTGGATCCACTGGGCTGTACCGCCATAGCGGGATAGCAGCTGGCCAACAGGATACCAAGTCAATGTCTATAGTTCGAATGAGGGTACCTGTGGTAATTCTGACAGTAGCGATGGTAGGCTCGGATGGGACCTTGGCAGCAGGCAGACACCAGGCACGGTGTAACACCGAAGGCGTAGTATACGGCACAACACGACTCCAACTCTCTATGGCACAGGAGCAAGGTAGCACGGGACACAGGATACAAGTAGCAGGAACGGGAACACTGGGAACTGGAAAACACTAAGGGACCATTTGCAAAGACTAACACGAGTAAATACAACAGAGCTCAGGCAATGAGGGAAGGGGCAGGGCCCTTCTAATAGTCCAGGGTGAGTATGGGCTACTTACATATTAAATTCATGTGCGCGGGATACCGCAGAATGAAGCGGAAGTGAGTGCTGGCGTCTCCTGGGGAGGAGATGCAGGCCAGTGCTCACAGATCCATGGCTGCGGCCTTTGGGAGGTGAGTAATCCCGACGGCCCGTGGCCATGGGTGTTACAATAATAAATGCATGTTACAATTAAACAATGCTGTCATTTTTACATGCGTTTTTTCATGCTGCTTTAAAACACCAGGCAAAAACCCAGTGTGAAGGAGGTCTTACCATGTTTCTGGTTCATCTATGTATCATGCATTTAAAGGACAACTTCACTCAAAATGTACTGGTTGAATTTAAAAAAGTTAACATAATTAGCCAGAGACCTTAATGAAAAGAGCAGCCAAGATCAGCAAAGTGGCATAAACTATTTAAAACAAGCAGCTGAGCGAGTGTAGGAGCTTGGGAGTGTGCATTGGTTTCAAGTGTGCAGTGTCTTAGGTGTGACTTAAGATTCAGTGACTTTAGCTTACGTCACTTTAGAAGAAATTGTTGCTTGGGGTGTTTAGTGTACTTTTTTATTTTATTCTCCCCTGCAATGGTATACTGATTGTTAAATCCCCATTAGACACAATTAACTCCATTGCTGCCAATGCTACGCAGTGTACAGGGTGGGCCATTTATATGGATACACCTAAATAAAATGTGAATGGTTGGTGATATTAACTTCCTGTTTGTGGCACATTAGTATATGGGAGGGGGGAAACTTTTCAAGGTGGGTGTTGACCATGGCGGCCATTTTGAAGTCGGCCATTTTGTATCCAACTTTAGTTTTTTCAATGGGAAGAGGGTCATGTGACACATCAAACTTATCGAGAATTTCACAAGAAAAACAATGGTGTGCTTGGTTTTAACGTTACTTTATTCTTTCATGAGTTATTTACAAGTTTCTGACCACTTATAAAATGTGTTCAAAGTGCTGCCCATTGTGTTGGATTGTCAATGCAACCCTCTTCTCCCACTCTTCACACACTGATAGCAACACCGCAGAAGACCATTTATTGTGCCATATAATGTATTAGGAAACGGGGGGAAAAATTATTTGTGGGATAGAAAATGAAAAAAACAGCGATTCCCCCATTGTTTTTTGCACGCTGTTTTTACAGCATTCACTGTGCAATTAAAGCAACATGTTAACTTTATTCTGTGGGTTAATACGATTACGGCAATACCAAATATATATAGTTCTTTCTATATTTTACTCTATGTCCTTTCGGCATTTGTTTGAACTTTATGTTTGTATATTAGAACTTTATAGAAAATCCTAGTGGATATCGCAAAAAAAAATAAAAAATTATATCTGATATTTGATCCCTGGTAGTTAATTGTGTATTAGGTACAAAAACAAAACAAAATATTTTCCATTAACCCCTTCACGACTGCCATACGGTTATATACGTTCTAACTGCCGATGCCCCGTGCAGTTAGCACGTGTACATACGTCGGCCCGTCGGAAGTGGTTTAATGAGTGCAGTGCTGCTTGAGCGTGAGCAGCTCTGCACTAATCTATGTGTCGGCTCTCTTTACAAGTGCCGACACCTCTTTGACTTCGTTTCGCAAAACAAACGTGTTTTTTTTTTGTGAAACTAAAGTTACAAGTGCAGATCTGCTCACAATGAAGCAGTCTTTACTTATCTTTTAGACTGCCATATGGGACCCCATCTGTGAACCCTCCCCCCGATGATTGCCTGCTGGTAGGGGGCTATAATGTGAGAAAAGTAATGTCCAACCCTCCTAATGCATCCTATATAATAAAGAAAAACATTAACTTTATTTGCTTTACCTGTTTCATTTCAGTCATGCATTTAACTTATACTGCAAAGTAAAAGTTTTTGACCGGTAATAATACAGTATTTACTGGTAAAAAAAACTTTAAGTAACTGAAGGCAATGTTTTAAAGAGGCTCTGTCACCACATTATAAGTGCCCTATCTTGTACATCTTGTGATCGGCGCTGTAATGTAGATTACAGAAGTGTTTTTTATTTAGAAAAACTATCTATTTTCACCTAGTTATGACCTATTTTAGATTTATGCTAATGACTTTCTTAATAGACAACTGGGCATGTTTTTACTTTTGACCAAGTGGGCGTTGTAAAGAGAAGTCTATGACGCTGACCAATCAGTGTCATACACTTTTCCCCATTCATTTACTCAGCACATAGTGATCTTGCTAGTTTAAGGTGTTGACTTGGCCTCCACATTCGCCAGATCTCAATATGATTGAGCATCTATGGGCTGTCCTGGAAAAACAAGTCCGGTCCATGGAGGCCCCACCTCGCAATTTACAGGACTTAAAGAGTGACTGCACTTTCATCAAACTATTGATATGTCATAGAGGCATATCAAAAGCTTGGATTGGTTGGGGTCTGGGTTCTGAGACACCCACCATTGCTGTAACAAGGTGTAGAAGCGCTCAGCTGAGTGCCCTGCACCTTCAGCTGTGATCAGCGCTCCCTGTCAGGCTGAAGACGAGTCATATAGAACGTTTATATAAGCTGTTTCAGCTTGACGATGAGTGCTAATCACAGTCGAAGGAGCAAAGCGAGGTCTTGTGGAGTCTATGATTTGTTGGGTCAGAGCAGGTTTTTGCGGCACAACTGGATATACACGTTATGAGGCAGGTGGTTTTAATGTTATGGCTGATCAGTGTATTTATTTGTAGCTGTCTGTTTTTTAAGCTACCTCTCTTGCTGTTTATTTCTGCCAATCTATTTTGTAAAATCTATATTAAGTCCCAAACTGCTGTTTTCGCTTTAAAATCATGCTCCATAAGACAAATGAATCCTTCCGTTCAATAAAGTGTTGGTTTGTGCCTTTCATTCAAATTGAAATTGCCTGTCATTTAAGTTTGTGAAAAAGTGACCTTAACCCCTTCCCGCTATTGGGTGTAACTGTACGCCCGGAAACCAAGTGAGTTCCCGCACTCGGGCGTACAGTCACGCCCTGCATATAAAGCGAGCACAGGAGCTGTGCGCGCTTTATCTTCAGCGGCTGTCAGCTGTTATACACAGCTGACATGCCGCTGCAATGGCTGCGATGGCTGTTACCGCCGATCGCAGCCATTTAACACCTTCAATGCGGCTGTCAATGACGTCCACCGCATTGAAGTGGTTGACAGAGGGAGGGAGCTCCCTCTGTACCCCCCGGGCCCCCCTCGATGGATCGCGTGTGGCGATGGTTGCTATGGCAACCAGGAAGCCGTTACTAGGCTTCCTGGTTGCCAAGGTACGGTAGCCTATTAGGTCCTGCCCGAGGCAGGACCTAATACGCTAACTGTCAAATGAAGAATGACAGTTACAATACACTGCACTACATAAGTAGTGCAGTGCATCGTAGCGGGGATCAGAAGACCAGATCTTCAAGTCCCCAGGTCAGTGTAAAAGAAAAAGTAAAAAATGTGAAAGAAAAATAAATAAATAAAAGTTAATAAATAATAAATAAATAAATAAATAATAAAAACAACACTTGCCCTGTTTCCCTGATCAACTCCTTTATTATTAGAAAAAAAATGAAAATATGAAAAAAAACTATACATAATAGGTATCACCGCGTTCGGAACAGCCTGATCTATAAAAATATCATGTTATTTTTACCGCACGGTGAACACCATAAAAATTTTTAATAAAAAACAATGACAGCATTTTATTTTTTGGTCATCTTGTCTCAAAAAAAATGTAATAAAAAGTGATAAAAAAGTTGCAAGTAACGCAAAATGGTACCAATAGAAACTACAATTCGTCACGCATAAAACAAGCCCTCCCGCAGCGATATCAACGAAAAAAGAAAAAAGTTATGGCTGACAGAAAATGGCGACACTAAAACATGATTTTTTTAGAAAAGAGTATTTTTATTGTGGGAACGTAGTGAAACGTAAAAAAACGATATAAATTTGGTGTCGCTGTAATCGTATCGCCCCGCAGAATAACGTTAACATGTTGTTTATACTGCACGGTGAACACTGTAAAAAAAAAAAAAAGAAACGTGCTGGAATGGCTGTTTTTTGGTTTCCTCATCTCCCAAAAAATGGAATAAATAGTGATAAAAAAAATCGCATTTTCCCCAAAATGGAACCAATAAAAATTACAGCTCGTTTCACAAAAAACGCACCCTCACACAGCTCCGTCGGCGGGAAAATAACACGTTATGACTCTCAAAACGCAATGATGTAAAATGATTCTAAATGACGGCCCAGACTCATTTTTAGGTCCAGTAGAATTTCACTAAATACCCCACATCGTCATTTGCTGGACCCCACAGGTGGACCCTGTAGATGCAGTGGAGATGAGGAAACTTTAGGGCCTTGTGCGGCTTATAGGGCTAGTGAAGAAGTCAAATATAAGGCAACACTGGAGTGCAGATATTTTGTATAATACCCAATAAACCTGGCCTGTGTATAAAGGATTGGTTCAAAGCGTACCACACCAATCCATGGATTATTCATTCTCCCCATTATTACATCATCCTATTATATGACCTGTTGCACTCCGCCCAGCTTACATATGCCCTGATGTACTCCGCCCAGCTTACATATACCCTGATGTACTCCTCACATATTACATATACCCTGATGTACTCCTCACATATTACATATACCCTGATGTACTCCGCCCAGCTTACATATACCCTGATGTACTCCTCACATATTACATATACCCTGATGTACTCCTCACATATTACATATACCCTGATGTACTCCGCCCAGCTTACATATACCCTGATGTACCCCGCACAGCTTACATATACCCTGATGTACTCCGCACAGCTTACATATACCCTGATGTACTCCGCCCAGATTACATATACCCTGATGTACTCCGCCCAGATTACATATACCCTGATGTACTCCGCACAGCTTACATATACCCTGATGTACTCCGCACATATTACATATAGCCTGATGTACCCGCACATATTACATATAGCCTGATGTACCCGCACATATTACATATACCCTGATGTACTCCACAGTTTACATATATCCTGATGTACTACGCACAGCTTACATATATCCTGATGTATTCCGTGCATATTACATATACCCTGATGTACTCCGCACAGCTTACATATATCCTGATTTACTCCTCACATCTTACATATGCCCTGATGTACTCCGCCCAGCTTACATATACCCTGATGTACTCCGCCCAGCTTACATATACCCTGATGTACTCCGCCCAGCTTACATATACCCTGATGTACTCCGCCCAGCTTACATATACCCTGATGTACTCCGCCCAGCTCACATATGCCCCCACATTATAAGCTGAAATACCACTAATACACCAAGCAAAATCTGCGCTTCAAAAGCCAAATGGTGGTCCAACTGAGCCTGGCAGTGTGCCCAAACGGCAATTTATGACCACATATGGGGTATTCTGGAGAACCCGCTTAACAATTTATGGGATGTGTGCCTACGGTGGTACAAGCTGGGCACAACACATTGGGCACTGAAATGGCATATCTGTGGAAAACAGCAATTTTCAATCTGCAACATCTATTGTTTACTCATTTTTGCAAAACACTTGTGCGGTCAAAATGCTCACTACACCCCTAGATAAATTCTTTGAGGGATCTAGTTTCCAAAATGGGCTAATTTTTCAGGGGGTACCACTGGTACTATAGCTCAATGCAACATGGTGTCAAAAAACGAATCTTATAAAATCTCCACTCCAAATACTAAATGGTGCTCCTTCCCTTTAGATCCTTGCTGTGTGTCCAAATAGCAGTTTATGACCACGTGTGGGGTATTTCCCTACTCTGAAGAAGTTGCTTTACAAATGTTACGGTGCTTTTTCTCCTTTATTTGTTGAGAAAATTAAAAAAATGTAACTAATGCTGCGCCTTATTGGAAAATGTAATTTTTCATTTTCACTGCCCATTTCTAATACAATATATGAGACACCTGTGGGGTCAAAATGCTCACTACACCCCTAGATGAATTCCTCAATGGGTGTAGTTTGCCAAATGGAGTCACTTTTGGGTAGTTTCCACTGTACTGGTTCCTAAGGGGCTTTGCAAAAGCGACATGGCGCAGAAAAACCAATCCAGCAAAATCTGCTCTCCAAAAGCCAAATGGCACTCCTTCCCTTCTGAGCCCTGATGTGTATTCATACAGTACTTTATTACCACATATGGGGTATTTACGTACTCTGGTGAAGTTGCTTTACAAATGTTATGGTGATTTTTCTCCTTTATTTGATGAGAAAATGAAGCATTTTTACCTAAAGCTACGTCTTAGTGGAAAAAATGAAATTTTTCATGTTTACTGCCCAATTCTAATGAAATCTCTGAAACACCTGGGGGGGTCAAAATGCTCACTACACCCCTAGTTGAATTCCTCTAGGGGTGTAGTTTCCCAAATGGAGTCACTTTTGGGGGGTTTCCACTGTACTGGTACCTTAGGAGCTTTACAAATGCGACATGGTGCCGAGAAATCAAACCAGCAAAATCTGTACTTCAAAAGCTAAATGGCGTGCCTTCCCTTCTGAGTCCTGCCGCTTCCCCAAACAGCCGTTTATGACCACATGTTGGGTATTTCCGTACTCTGGAGAAGTTGCTTTACAAATGTTGGGGTGCTTTTCATAATTTATTTGTTGAAAAAAAATAAACATTTTGGGGTAAAGCTACATCTTATTGGAAAATAATGTAATTTTTCATTTTCACTGCCCAATTCTAGTGACATCTATGAAACACCTGTGGGGTCAAAATGCTCACTACACCCCTAGATGAATTCCTCAAGGGGTGTAGTTTCCTAAATGGAGTCACTTTTGGGGGGTTTCCACTGTTCTGGTACCTTAGGAGCTTTACAAATGCGACATGGTGCAGAGAAATGAATCCAGCAAAATCAGCGCTCCAAAAGCTAAATGGCGTGCCTTCCCTTCCGAGTCCTGCCGCTTGCCCAAACAGCAGTTTATGACCACATGTTTGGTATTTCCGTACTCTGGAGAAGTTCCTTTACAAATGTTGGGGTGCTTTTCCTCATTTATTTGTTGAAAAAAATAAAAATTTTGAGGTAAAGCTACATCTTATTGGAAAATAATGTAATTTTTCATTTTCACTGCCCAATTCTAATGAAATCTATGAAACACCTGTGGGGTCAAAATGCTCACTACACCCCTAGATTAATTCCTCAAAGGGTATAGTTTGCCAAATGGAGTCACTTTTGTGGGGTTTCCTTTGTTTCGGCACCAGAAGACCTCTTCTAACCTGACATGGTGCCTGAAATATAATTTAAAGAGGCTCTGTCACCAGATTTTGCAACCCCTATCTCCTATTGCAGCAGATCGGCGCTGCAATGTAGATAAGAGTAACGTTTTGTTTTTTAAAAACGAGCATTTTTAGCCAAGTTATGACCATTTTTATATTTATGCAAATGAGGCTTTCTAAAGTACAACTGGGCGTGTTTAAAGTTAAAGCACAACTGGGCGTGTATTGTGTATGTACATCTGGGCGTTTTTACTTCTTTTACTAGCTGGGCGTTGTGAATAGAAGTGAATGATGCTGACGAATCAGCATCATCCACTTCTCTTCACAACGCCCAGCTTCTGGCAGTGCACAGACACACAGCGTGTTCTCGAGAGATCACGCTGTGACGTCACTCACTTCCTGCCCCAGGTCCTGCATCGTGTCGGACGAGCGAGGACACATCGGCACCAGAGGCTACATTTGATTCTGCAGCAGCATCGGCGTTTGCAGGTAAGTCGATGTAGCTACTTACCTGCAAACGCTGATGCTGCTGCAGAATCAACTGTAGCCTCTGGTGCCGATGTGTCCTCGCTCGTCCGACACGATGCAGGACCTGTGAGTGACGACACAGCGTGATCTCTCGAGAACACGGCTGTGTCTGCACTGCCAGAAGCTGGGCGTTCTGAAGAGAAGTGGATGATACTTCTCGTCAGAACGCCCAGCTAGTAAAAGTAGTAAAAACGCCTGTAGTAGTAAAAACGATGTACACACATAATACACGCCCACTTGGACTTTTACTTTAAACACGCCCACTTGGACTTTTGCAAGCCTCATTTGCATAAATACAAAAATGGTCATAACTTGGCCAAAAATGCTCGTTTTTTAAAAATAAAAACGTTACTGTAATCTACATTGCAGCGCCTATCTGCTGCAATAGCAGATAGGGGTTGCAAAATCTGGTGACAGAGCCTCTTTAAGGGGTTAAGGCCTGATTCAGACGAACGTGACGTTTTTGCGCATGCAAAACTTGCTGCGTTTTGCCTGCGCAAAAGCCACTTGACAGCTCCGTGTGGCAGCAGCATATGATGCGCGGCTGCGTGGTTTTCGCGCAGCCGCCATCATTATGACACGCCATTTGGATGTTTGGAAACAGAAAAGCACGTGGTGCTTTTCTGTTTACATTCATCCTTTTGACAGGTGTTGCGCGAAACAGCCAGTTTGCACGGAAGTACTTCCGTGCGGCATGCGTGGTTTTCACGCACCCATTGAATTCAATGGGTGCGTGATGCGCGAAAAACGTCGAGATATTGAACATGTCGCGCTTTTTACGCAGCGGACAAACGCTGCGCAAAAAGCACGGACTGTCTGTACTGCCCCATATACTTCTATTGGTCAATGCGAGCCGCGTGAAAACCACGCGGCCTGCACGGACGCAATTCACGTTCGTGTGAATCGGCCCTAACATTGGTTGATGAAGCTGACGGAGATAACGTGTAAAAAATAATGAGCGCACATGCTATTTCCCCTAGCTCTTTCGCCAACCCCCAGTAGTAACCACACGACACACCTTCTTTGGCAAAATTTGACTATCAGACAATTTTATTAATCAAATAAACATACAGTGATAAGGGGAGCCCGACCAATCGCGAAACCACACTCTATGAGCCGGCACACACCTGGCCCCGGCCCGCCTACGCAAGAACCGACCTGGCCCGTCTGTCATTGGTCGGCCATCAGCTGTCAGCTGTCCAGGCTGATCTTCGTAGCTACCCGGGCCGTGATCTTACCTTGGAACGTACGGCTCGTGGCTTGCTTGCTGTGGCCAACAAAATCAATCCGCCCTTCTCAAAGCGTAGTGTCGCGATCCTCCTTAGAAAGTATTGTAACAATAAAAAAAAAACATTCAACATGAAGGGCGGGTGGGTATCTTTGCTTTCTTCCAGCAACTGACTAGCCCCTTACCCGACTGCCCCTTATCTACCCCTCTCTCCCCGACCACTTTACCTAGCCAACTAATCATTTGGCAGGCCTTTCCTAACGAAACGCCCTTTTTCACTACAGGTAGGCTTCCTACCCAGCCCACCTTAGAATTGTCGGCGCCGCGCCATGTGCCTGCCACCATTTTAAGCCCCCTAAGAACAGCTAAGGGAGACGCATGGCGACCCTTATGCCTCCTTGCTCTGATTTGTTCCGAGCTCGTCACTCTGTATCGTCAAATAAATTTTTGGGAAATTAAAAGTATGGTAATGTAATATGAAAGGGGTATTCCCATCTTTAACATTTATTAAATATTCACCGGATATAACATAAATGCCTGGTACGTGCAGGACTTCCCTTTGGGAACCTCACTTATCTGGAAAACGGGAGTCCTATGATCCCAGATTCACTTCCACGATTCGCACCACTTGCTCTCCGTGTTGAAGTGAATGGAGAAGTGGTCACCTTTGCATGTGCCATTCTCCATTGAACTCTAGGAGTGTCAAGGAAAGAGTTAGACACACACACATTACTTCCAAGCGCTTATGCAAGCACCTGGACTTCAGACACATAGAGGCCAATAGAAGTAATGGAGTTCAGTAAAATAATTTATGCCTCCACATGGGGCCTACATGTATAGTTATGCTGTATATGTGTATAACTATAGATATTCTGTATAGGGCCTTACAACCTAATTAAAGGAATTTTACTGTAAATCCATAGCTATATATATATACAAATAACCACCACTATTCAAGCCAGTTAAGAAGTAGATATTGTTGTATTTAGTTATTTTGGATCCACGCAAGAACTCTGACAACACTGCATCTGACCGTAACCAGAACAGGAAATGTTCCATTAGTAATGCAGCTCAGTACGTTCAAGACACCATAACTCACCATAGAAGAACGATATTAACCCCTTAAGGACGCAGCCTAGTTTGGGCCTTAAGGCTCAGAGCCCATTTTTCAAATCTGACATATTTCACTTTATGTGGTAATAACGTCGGAATGCTTAAACCTATGCAAGCGATTCCGAGATTGTTTTCTCGTGACACTTTGGGCTTCATGTTCGTGGTAAAATTTGGTCGATATATTCAGTCTTTATTTGAGAAAAATTGCAAAATTTAGAGAAAATTTAGAAAAAATAGCATTTTTCAGAATTTAAATGCATCTGCTTGAAAAACAGACGGTTATACCACCCAAAATAGTTACTAGTTCACATTTCCCATATGTCTACTTTAGATTAGCATCGTTTTTAGAACATTATTTTATTTTTCTTGGACGTTACAAGGCTTAGAACATAAACAGCAATTTCTCATATTTTTAAGAAAATTTCAAAAGCCTTTTTTTTAAGGTACCTGTTCAGTTCTGAAGTGGCTTTGAGGGGCCTATGTATTAGAAACCCCCATAAAGCACCCCATTTTAAAAACTAGACCCCTCAAAGTATTAAAAACAGCATTTAGAAAGTTTTTTAACCCTTCAGGCATTTCACAGGAATTAAAGCAAAGTGGAGGTGAAATTTGCAAATTTCGTTTTTATTTCTGAATTTCAATTTTATTCTATTTTTTTTCTGTAACAAAGAAGGTTTTACCAGAGAAACACAACTAAATATGTATTGTCCAGATTCTTCAGTTTTTAGAAATGTCCCACATGTGGCTCTAGTGCGCTCGTGGAATAAAACACAAGCCCCAGAAGCAAAGAAGCACCTAGTGCATTTTGGTGGTGCTTTTTTATTAGCATATATTTTAGGCAGCATGCCAGGTTTGGAGAGGTGTTGAGGTGCCAAAACAGTAGGAATCCCCCAAAACTGACCCCATTTTGGAAACTGCACCCCTCAAGGAATTAATTTATGGTTATTGTTACCATTTTGACCCCGTAGTTTTTTCACAGCGCGTATTTGAATTGGGCTGTGAAATTAAAAGAATGACAATTTTTCCAATAAGATGTCATTTTTGATCAGAATTTCTTATTTTCACAGGGAACAAAATGCCCCATTTTGTTGCCAAATTTGTCCTGAGTGCGGCAATACCCTATTTGTGGCCATAAACTGCCGTTTGGGCCCATGGGAGGTATTAGAAGGAAAGGAGCGCTATGTGTTCTTTGGAGCAGAGATTTTGCTGGATTGGTTTTCGGGTGCCATGTCGCATTTGCAGAGCCCCAAAGGTATCAAAGCAATGGAAACCCACCAGAAGTGACCCCATTTTGGAAACTACACCCCTCAAGGAATTCATTTATGGGTGTTGTGACCATTTAGACTCCACAGTTTTTTCACAGAATTTATTTGAATTGGGCTGTGAATTCAAAAAAATGAAATTTTTTCCAATAAGAGGTAGTTTTGGCTCAAAATTTCTTATTTTCACAAGGAATAAAATACCCCAATTTGTTGCCCAATTTGTCCTGAGTGCCGCAATACCCCATTTGTGGTGATAAACTGCCGTTTGGGCCCATGGGAGGCCTCAGAAGGAAAGGAGCGCTATGTGTTCTTTGGAGCCCAGATTTTGCTGGATTGGTTTTCGGGTGCCATGTCGCATTTGCAGAGCCCCAAAGGTATCAAAGCAATGGAAACCCACCAGAAGTCACCCCATTTTGGAAACTACACCCCTCAAAGAATTTATTTATGGGTGTTGTGACCATTTAGACCCCACAGTTTTTTCACAGAATTTATTTGAATTGGGCTGTGAATTAAAAAAAAAATTATTTTTTCCAATAAGAGGTAGTTTTGGCTCAAAATTTCTTATTTTCACAAGGAATAAAATACCGCATTTTGTTGCCCAATTTGTCCTGAGTGTGGCAATACCCTATTTGTGGTGATAAACTGCCGTTTTGGCCCATGGGAGGGCTCAGAAGGAAAGGACCACCATGTGGCCTACTGGGAATTTTCTGGTGCTAAGTCGTGTGTGCAGAAGCCCCTGAGGTATCAGTACAGTTGAAACCCCCGAGAAGTGACCCCGTTTTAAAAACGACACCCCTTAAGGAATTCATCTAGAGGTGTAGTGAGCATTTTGACCCCACAGGTATTGTGTAAAAGATAATGCGCAGCAGATGGTGCAGAGTGAGATTTGCAATTTTCTATATATATGCATTGTCAGTGTCCGATATATTGTGCCCAGCATGTGCCACCGGAGACCTACACCCCATAAACTGTAATGTTGGCTCTCCCGGGTACGGCAATACCCTACATGTGGCTGTTATCAGCTGCCTGGGCACACAGCAGGGCTCAGAGGGGAAAGATGAGGAGGGGTAAGCTGTGCGAAGTGGATCAGAGCGAGTAAAACTGGGGTAAATTAAAAATAAAGGGATGGATGATAAATTTGAAAACACTCTTTCATACAGAGCTCTGGTTTTTTCGGGACACGCGTCACATTGATATATTGTGTCCTTCCTTATCCCCCTCTTATAGCAGACTCTGCACCTCTTTTGACTTTTTCCCTTCTTGCCAGTTTGGGGAACTTCTCCTAAAAAGTGTTGCCCTGGTATGATGCCTGTGGCCCCGCTTCCAGAAGTACTGTAAGGCTTCAGGACTTGATCTGACAAGTCCACCCCTCCCATGTACCTATTGTAGTCCAGGATGCAGTCTAGTTTGGGGGTCCCTGTACTGGTACCTCGTACAGGTACATGGGTACTGGTGTGGCATCTCCCTGGTCTTGTACTTGAGACACAATATGTTGCTGCTAGATTGTGCCCTGCTCTCACCCCTTCTGAGTGTTTGCCCAAGCAGAGTCGTAGGGAGGCCTCTCAGGTTTCTTCTAGCAGTGCCGCATGCCGCAGGACTTCTGGAAGCGAGGCAGTTGAAGAGTGGGACGCTGGTATAAAAATTATCCAGGTAGAGGTGGTAACCCTGGTCCAGCAGTGGGTGCACCAAATCCCACACAATTTTTGTATTAACTCCCAGTAAGGGGGGACATTCTGGGGGCTGAGAACTGGTGTCCTTCCCTTCATATATCCTAAATTTGTAGGTATACCCTGATGCACTCTCGCACAGCTTATACATCTTCACGCCATACCTTGCCCTCTTACCCGGCAGGTACTGGCGGAATTGAAGCCTCCCTTTAAAATGTACCAAGGACTCATCATTAGAAATACACTTCTCGGGGGTGTATGCTTGGGCAAACCGGGCACTGAAACGGTCTAATAGGGGTCTCCGTTTATACAAACGGTCAAAACTGGGGTCATCTCGGGGTGGGCACGGCTCATTATCAGTATAATGTAAGAAGCGAAGTATTGCCTCATTTTTATTTTATTTTTTAGTTTCCAGCTCAGTTCTGAAGTTGCTTTGAGGGGCCCATATATTAGACACCCTTATCAAACACCCCATTTCAGAAACTAGAGCCCTCAAAGTATTCACAACAGCATTTAAAAAGTTTATTAACCCTTTAGGCGTTTCACAGGAATTTAGAGCAAAGTAGAGGTGACATTTAATTAATTTAATTTAATTTATTAGGCACCATGTCCGGTTTGAAGAGGTCTTGTGGTGCTAAAACAGTGGAAACCCCCCAAAAGTGACCCCTTTTTGGAAACTAGACCCCTTGAGGAATCCATTGTAGTTTTCTTGGGGTGCATGCGGCTTTTTGATCAGTTTTTATTCTATTTTTAGGTGGCGTGGTGACTAAAAAAACAGCAATTTTACTATTGTTTTTTATTCAATTTTTTTTACAGCGTTCACCGTGCGCTATAAATGACATATTCACTTTATTCTGCGGGGCGATACGATTACGGCGATACCAGATGTTTATAGTTTTTTTTATGTCTTATGGCGTTTGCACAATAAAATACATTTTGTAAAATATAATTTATTTTTTGTGTTGCCTTATTCTAAGAGCCATAACTGTTTTATTTTTCCATCAGGAAAGCCGTGCGAGGACTTATTTTTTGCGTAACGAACTGTAGTTTCGATCAGTACCATTTTTAGGTACATGCGACTTTTTGATCTCTTTTTATTCCATTTTTTGGGAGGTGAAGTGACCAAACAATTGTGATTGTGGTACGGTTTATTATTATTTTCTCTTACGGCGTTCACCGCGCGGGATAAATAACGACATCGTTTTGTAGTTCAGGACGTTACGGACGCGGCGATACCAATTATGTATAGTTTATTTGTTTATTTATATATTTTTATTAATAATAAAGAACTGATAAGGGAAAAAGGGGTACTTTTACTTTTATTACTTTTAAATCTTTTATTTTCTTATTTTTACACAACTTTTTTTTACTTTTTCACACTTTTTTTACTTTGTCCCACTAGGGGACATGAGAGCAGGAGGCTCTGATCGCTATTCTAATACACTGCACTACATGCGTAGTGCAGTGTATTAGAGCTGTCAGCTGTTCGCTGACAGCAAGCATAGTGGGTCCTGATTTTGTCGGGACCCACTAGGCTTCCGTCGATGGCGTAGCCAGAGTCCATTGTTAGGATTCTGGTTGCCATAGTAGCCATCACGGCCCGCTATCGTGTAGCAGGCCGGCGATGGCAGCTTAACCCCTAAGAAGCCGCGATCGCTATTGAACGCGGCTTCTAAGGGGTTAATCGGCGGGGACCACCGCGATCGGTCCCTGCACACTAAGCTGTGATAGCCTGCTGTCGGAAACAGCAGGTATCACAGCTCAGACACGCGCCGGGGAAAGATGGCGCCGTGTTTACTCAGGTCAGTAATAGTACTGACCTGAGCGCGAACGTTCTACTTAGCAGGACGTACTATTACTGACCTGAGCGCGAAGGGGTTAAGGAGGATCCTTTTTTCTAGTTTAGTAATGCCCCATCTCCTAGCTAAGCTAATAGGCGCTCTCACACTGATAATATTAGTAAAAAATTGTGTCCCAAAACGTTTATTTGAAAAGTTATGAGCTTTTTTCTAAATATGCAAATGCAGCTATACTAGACAAGTGGGCGTCAAAACCAGCGATTCTCCTGCGGTGGAGCTACGTCACAGCCTCTGACTCTGTCCTATCAGCATGAAGCTGCTTCACACAGTGAAAAACTCAGGCTGGAGATAAGGGGGATCACTTAAAATAGCCATATTCTAATCTTTCATATGACACCAGGATCGTAGTTTTAGCTGTGAAACAACTGGAGATATCCCAACAAGTTGAAAACACAGTCGGGAATGAATTGGGGCTATTAGTCTGTTTTCTTTTACAGCGTAGCCTCTCATGGTAACAGGGTGCCCCCTAGCTTTTTCCTCTTTTTATTATTCAGTTTATTGTTATAGTCGTTGTTTAAATGTTCTTTGGTTTAACCCTTTTTCCCCTATTTCATTTGGTACTTACCTGTATAAGGTCAAGTTCAGGTCAGCGGTGCCCCCCCCCCCCCCTCTTTATTCTGGCACGCCCAGGTTCTGGATAATTCCATAATGTGGCAGGAAAATCCTGTGTTTTCATTGGATCCCTTTGGTAAAACGGTGGGAATTTTGGGTATATATTCCCAGGTTTTTGAACGGTCTGATGCTCGTCCGAGTTGGATAAAGGATCATCATCGCCCCACCCTCCCTCCCTTATATTTGTCACAGTATTTTGTTAGTGGGGGTTTAGTCACCCAGTTTATGGGTGGACAAGGTCATGAATTATTGGTAAATGATTTATTGGTTTTTCATATTTATTCAAATATTTGGTATTTATTACAAGTTTAATATTTATTTATTTATTATGTAACCCCTTAATAAATACCGCAGCCGTTTTATTCCATATGAAGTATCTCTTGGTCTTTATTTATTAGTTAAGTTATGGTATGTTTGGTTTGTTGGGTGGTGCTTGTGTTACCATGGAAGGTGTATACTATATGATCACACTGTGTTGCTGGGCATGGAAGGGGAGAACTGTAAGCTGATTGGACAGCGTCATACAGAAAACATTACACCGCCCAGAGTGACAAGAAAGCGTCACCTCATATTTGGCTATTAGAGACACATCAGAATATTTAGAAAAATACTCAGAACTTTGCAAATAATAAAAGTGTCATTTAAAAAAAAAATAAAAAATTGTAGTTATCAGCATCACAGGGCAAATTAGATTAGTTAAGAAATAGGAAATTAATAAACTAGTGACAGATCCTCTTTAACCCCTTAACGACGAATGACGGATATATCCGTCACAAGCAGGTGCTAGTTCCTGCATATCGACGGATATATCCGTCGCTCAGATCGGGTGGGTACTGCCAGTGTACCCACTCAATCAGCGGCAGGAGCACGGCTGTTATACAGAGCCTGGCTCCTGTCCCAACTGCCGGAATCTAAGCGCGATCCGATTCCGGCAGTTTAACCTATTAGATGCCACTGTCAATAGCGACAGCGGCATCTAATGTGTTTGACAGAGGGAGGGAGTTCCCTCTGTCACCCCATGAGCGCCTCCGATTGGGCGTTTCCATGGCAGCCGGGGCCTAACAAAGGCCCCCAAGTCTGCTTTCAGCAACTGTCGATTAAATGCCTCTGCATGGCCTAAGGTCTCTTGCACACGACCGTTGTGCCACTCGGGCCGTTTTTGACGGCATCCGAGTGGCACCCGATAGTCTTCACAAACCCATTCACTTTAGCGGGACGGGACGGGACCCGGACGGCATACTCGGTCGTGTGCATGAGGCGTAATAGGTTGCCTGTCAGTTTTACACTGACAGGCAATAACGCTTTGGTATAATAAGTGCACCAAAGCATTATATAGGCGATTAGCAGATCTCATGGTGAAATCCCCTAGTGGGACAAATAAAAAATGTAAAACAGTTAAATAAAGTTTATGGAAAAAAAAAAGCTTGCAGTAAAAATAAAATAAAACCACTTTTTTCCCCAAAAAGGGGTTTTATTTAGTAAAAGTGTAAAAAAATAATAATAACATATACAGATATAGTTGCGCCGCGATCGTAACAACTCAAACAATAAAGTTAACACATTAATTGAACTGTCAGTTGAACGGCGTAAAAAAACCTGCAAAAAAACAACTTCAAAATTCCTTATTTTCTCCCATTCCCCCCATAAAAAAAATTAAATATAAGTTAATCAATAAGTCCTATGTACTCCAAAATACTACTAATGAAAACTACACCTTGTCCCGCAAACAACAAGCCCACATATTTCTAAATACCGTATATATCGGCGTACAAGACGACTTTTTACACCCTTAAAAAAATGTCAAAAGTGTGGGGTCGTCTTATATGCCGGATATTGTCTACATTAGGGATGCACGTTGCAGCCGCACAGCTCAGTATAGTAACACATGAATGTATGGGAGCGCGGCTGCGGCTGTGTAATTCAGCCACAGCCCCGCTCCTGAGTCATGATAAGTTCGCGGGGTCAGGATGATGCAATGCGGCCAGCGCTGCACTAATGAGCGGCGGCACTGGAGACAGAACATGGCGGGCGCGCTACAAAACACCCCCATGTTCTGTCTTCAGTGCCTGAACTGCCGCTCATTAGTGCAGCGCCGGCCGCATTACCTCATGCTGACCGCGCGCGCACTTCCTGTCAGGAGCGGGGCAATGGCTGTATTACACAGCCGCAGCCCCGCTCTACAACGGCGGAGATCAGAGAAAACGCTCATCTCCGCCGTTGTTCCCCTGAATGCTGCGATCACAGCTGACTGCAGCATTCAGGGGAAAGTGAGAAGGGGGGATGCCCCTGGATCGCGTCACAGGGAATTCCTGTGACGCGATCGAGGGCCATACCATATATGGGCAGACAGCCCAGGGTCTATTGACGGACCCCAGGGCTGTCTTACCATATTTCATGTTGTTAGGACATACCCAAGTATGTCCTAACAACTGCCTGTGTATTATCCGTCCACAGGTTAATGTACTGGCACATATCTGATATATGTCAGTACATTAAAGTTTAAAAATAAAGTAAAAACAAAGTATTGTTAAATTTTAAAAAAAATACACCTTCACCTTTTTTACAATAAACATTAAAATAAGTCTCAATACATAAAATACACACATTCAGTAATGGCGCGGACAACAATGTTTTTGCATCATTTATGATGTGTACGCTGTAAAAAAATGAAATAAACACGGCTTTCATTCACTTATTAATGTGAGGCGCGAGGTGCGATGAATTTACCCTCCATGTTCCTCACATTAATAGTAATTAACCCCATCATGTACCTCGCACATTAACCCAATATGACTGAGAAACATGATGGGATTAATTACTATTAATGTGAGGCGCGTTCAAAATTCATCACACGTCGCGCCTCACATCAGAAAACGGAAGAATTTTTTTTTATTACTGTTGGCAAAAGTATCGAAATTGGTATCGAAATCGCAATACTAAACGAAGTATCGGTATCGAAGTCCAAATTCTGGTATCGTGACATCCCTAGTCTACATATTGTCTACACACAGGTTGTGTGTTACCTTGTGAGCCTGCAGTCCGGTACACAGGCTCCCGGGATGCACGGAATCCGCCACGGATCTGAGGGAAGCCGGTATTAGCCGCCAGGGAACATCTCTGTAAGATCCTCTGGCCCGCCCTTTCCTCTCATTCCCTGCCTCTCAGATCTCGCGCGATGAAGCAGCCTATCTGCGCATGCGCGAGTTCAAAGAGACAGAGAGTCCTGGGTCCTGCCGCCGATGGCCATAGTGAAGCGCTCCTGCACGAAATGGTGAGTATATCTTAAATTCTATATTTTAAGGGTAAAAGTTGGGGGTCGTCTTATACGTCCAGTCGTCTTATACGCCGACATATACGGTAGATGGAAAAATAAAAAAGTTACGGCTCTTGGAATGTGGCGATGCAAAAACAAGTAATTTTTATTTCTTTTTAAGTTTTTTATTTTGTAAACGCAGGAAAACATAAAACCTTTACATATTTGGTATCACCGTAATCGTGCCAAACCTGAGAATAAAGGTAACATGTTATTTACGCTGCATAGTGAATGGAATACATTTATAACGTGAAAAACAATGCTGGAATAGATGTTTTTTTTAAATTCTTTCCTAAAATAAAGTTCATAAAAGTTAGTCAATATATTATATGCACCCAAAAATGGTGCAATTAAAAAATACAACTAGTTTCACAAAAGACAAGCCCTTATATGGCTCTGTCTACGGAATAAAACATTTTTTTACGACTCTTAGGGTATGTGCACACATAAAATAAAAAACGTCTGAAAATATGGAGCTGCTTTCAAGGGAAAACAGCTCCTGATTTTTAGTCGTTTTTTTAATCAAACTCGCGTTTTTTGCGGCGTTTTTTACGCCGTTTTTGGAGCTGTTTTTCTATACAGTCTATGAAAAATGGCTCCAAAAACGACTGAAGAAGTGACATGCACTTCTTTTTTTAAAAACGGCCGCGTAAAAAACGGCCCGTCGGAACAGAACACCGTTTTTCCCATTGAGATCAATGGGCAGATGTTTGGAGGCGTTCTGCTTCCGATTTTTCAGTTGTTTTCGCAACGTTTACGGCCCGAAAAAATGGCTGAAAACACTACGTGTGAACATACCCTTTAGGATGCAACTGTGAAAAAAACAAAAAATAATCATTGGTCATTAACGTGCCAAAGGGCCTGGTCATGAAGGGGTTAATGCCAGGATCACACACACAGTTTTGATGCAGTTTTTGTGGCAGTTTCTTAGATCAGTTTTTTTGAGCCAAACACAAATGTGGATCCAAAAGAAAGGAGATCCGTCAGTCTTTTCTTTATATCTTTCCTTCTTTTCGGATCCACTTTTGACTTCGGCTGGAAAAATGTGTGTGATCCTGGCCTAAAGGTGTTCGGGGATCACCACAAAAAGACGATGTGGTGATCAGCTGATTCCTGCTGTAATGTCTCCTCTTACCCCCGGCGGTCAGCTGTCATTGCCGGACTAAACCAAGTTGAGGCATTTATTTGATGTAACATTACCTATAGCCTCTATGACATCAGCTTATGGACAGGGGTTGTCTTCGTGAGACGACCCCTTTAAGAAACGTTATCATATATTTAATGGACGGTAGTGGGTATTTTTCAATAAGCACATTACACCTGCAATGCGAAAAATATCTCTCAACATTTGTTGATGATGTTCTTCACCAAAGAACATGTGCAATTATTTTCATATGCATTGGTTTGTTTCTTAACCCCTTCCCGCCGCAGCCCTTTTTCAGATTTTCATTTTCGTTTTTTCCTCCCCATCTTCCAAAAGCCATAACGTTTTTATTTTTCCGTCGATATAGTACTATGAGGGCTTGATTTTTGCGGGACGGCTTGTAGTTTTTCGTAGCACCATTTATTTTGCCATATAATGTACTAGAAAACGGGGAAAAAATTATTTGTGGGATAGAAAATGAAAAAAACAGCGATTCCTCCATGGTTTTTACGGAATTCACTGTGCAATTAAAACAACATATTAGCTTTATTCTCTGGGTCAATACGATTACAGCGATACCAAATATGTATAGTTTTTTCTATATTTTACTACTTTTACAAGTAAAAACCTAAGTGTAAAAAACAAAATTCCGCCAAATTCCGAGAGCCGTAACTTTTTTATTTTTCCGTCGATTAAGTGGTATGAGGGCTTATTTTTTGCCGGATAAGCTGTAGTTTTTAATAATACCATTTTGATGTACATGCGACGGTTTGATCACTTTTTATTTCATTTTTTGTAGGAGATTAGGTGACCAAAAAATAGAGATTCTGGCGTTTACAATTTTTTTTTTACGGCGTTCACCGTGTGGGTTAAATGATGATATATTGTAATAGTTCATGTTCAGACTTTTACGGACGCGGCGATAACAATTATGTTTACTTATTTTATTTTTTTACTATGCTCTAGGGGGAAAATGGGAAAAGGTATTTTTTTTGAACTTTTAATAGTTTTTTTTTTACAAAAAAAAAACTTTAACTAATTTTAACTTTTTTTTATTAGTCCCCCTAGGTGACTTCAACCAGCAATCATTCGATCGCTTGCACGATATACTGCAATACTAATGTATTGCAGTATATCGTGATTCTGACAGGCAACTATTAAGCCCTGCCGAAGGGAGCCGTTCCATTCTCAGAAGCGTACGCTGTCTGTGTGGGAACGGCGCCATTTTCATGTGGACCGGAAGCCACGGCTAGACAGTAAGATGACGACTTCTGGCCGCGGCTTCCGGCCATATGTTCAATGAAGCGAAGGTGCAAGGAATAGGAGCGTAGACCAGCGGAGGCGGCGGCAGGAGAAGGTAATTTATGTTCATGTATGTGATGTGTGTATTATGTTTGTGTGATACTGTCTGCTGAACCCTGTATCTAATTCTCCTACACTGTGCAGTTGCTCAGAAAATGGTGGCACACAGTGTAGGAGGTTTGAAGACATTCAAACCCTTCCTTCTCCTGGCACTAGCCAGAAGAAGGGAGGGGGATTGTGTGAGGACACTAGAGGAGAGTGTGTCCACCCCAAATTTGCAGCATAAATCAATGAGGTTGCTTTACCACAGTGACCATGCTGGAATTTTGGGAACTGCTCCCTCTAGTGGCCAGCACATGGAAATGTTATAAATTAGAATCTAATTTATAATATTTCTTGACTTGTGAAAAAATTAAAAAAATTAAGACAATGTGTAATCACTTAAATACTAATTGTTTAACTGAAAATAAAAATAATAATTTCTAGCGACACATTCCCTTTAAAGGCAAGTAAGGCACTGTTCACATTTCGTTTTTGTATACGTCGGAGGTATACTTTAAACAAAGCAGAAAATTACCACAGCACTGGACCACAAGTGGGTGCACGCCTCAATAGGACCGGATCCGCGGTCCCCAATATCAGATAGACAAAATAGACGAGGAGACAAAACTTCTAACATATGTAAGCTTTTTAATCACCCATGCGACGTTTCAGTCCAGCAGGACCTTTCTCAAGCATAGTGAACACAGCAGTACAGGAGTATTTAAGGACTCACAGAGTCAACAGTAATAGAAAATTATTAATACAAAAACAGTTTAAAAGGATCTGTGTATAATAAAGCAGTGTAATTTAAAATCACAGTCAGATCACCTAGGTGCTTATACATAAAGGTATACTTTAGGCGTGTTCCCCACGTAAACCTTAAAGAATGCTGTGCTGTAAAAAAATAACGTGTCGAAGGCCAAAAGGACACTCTTTTGACCCCCGTTCGGAGAATATAGACCTATGACTACATTAACTGTATGCGCAAAGAGCTTTTCCAGCGCATTTGCCGAATGTGTTCACATATGGAGATGTGAACAGAGCCTTTGCTGAACAGTCTTTATCTGTAAGGCTGGGTTCACACGGCTTATTTACGGACGTAAATCGGGCGTTTTCCGCCTTGATTTACATCCGAAAATGCGGCTCGATAGCGTCGGCAAACATCTGCCCATTCATTTGAATGGGTCTTACGATGTTCCGTTCCGACGGTCATTTTTTTTACGCCCCGCTGTCAAAAGGCGGGGCGTAAAAGAAGTGCCTGTCACTTCTTCAGACGTAAATGCAGCCGTTTTCCATTGACTCCATGGAAAACCAGCTCCATTTACGTCCGTAATTGACGCAGCGAAAAAGCGCCTCAACATGCCATTACGGCTGAAATTACGGAGCTGTTTTCACCTGAAAACAGCCCAGTAATTTCAGCCGTAACGGACGCTGCCGTGTGAACATACCCTTAGGGGTAGCACAATGGAGCTGTCCAGTCTTATGTCAATAAACATTGTATGAACAGCTAAACTTCCTTATATCCATTGTGTTTCAATTCCTCACCAATTCAAGTTCTATGCTTGTTGTCAGTGAAAGCAAAAATTCTTCAAAGTGAAAATCATTCCTGAACATATCCTGCTAACAGAAAAGGTTTGTTACACTGTATTGTCATGGCCAGACGTAGCGGATTTGCTCTGGAATTCCACTGCGGACACTCCGCAGCGGACCCGTTTCTCCATTGCCTTCCACAGCTTTGTGGTTGGGTTCGTTTGCACGTTGCGGACAATTCCGCTGCGGAGCATAGGCTGCGGTGCGGAATTTGGTGTCCGCAGCATACAATGGTTGTTGCGGACGTGTGGCGGACTGGTTGCGGACTCATTGCGGAATTTCTCCATTGACTTCAATGGAGATTCAAAATTCTGCAATGAAGTCCGCAGATGTAATGTAGATGTTATGTGTGCTGCGGAGTGTATTGGTTTTTTAAGATGACATTTCTTCATTCTGGCTGGACCTATGTGTATTTCTAGGTCTACAGCCAGACTGAGGAAGTCAATGGGGCTCTCGTAATTACGGGTGACTACGTGTGTGCACCCGTAATTACGGGAGCGTTGCTAGGCGACGTCAGTAAATAGTCACTGTCCAGGGTGCTGAAAGATTTAAGCGATCGGTAGTAACTCTTTCAGCACCAGGGACAGTGACTACCGATCACAATATACATCAACCTGTAAAAAAAATAGAAGTTCATACTTACCGAGAACTCCCTGCTTCTTCCTCCAGTCCGGCTTCCCAGGATGACGTTTCAGTCTAAGTGACGGCTGCAGCCAATCACAGGCTGTAGCAGTCACATGGACTGCCGCGTCATCCAGGGAGGTCGGGCTGGATGCTGAAAGAGGGACGCGTCACCAAGATAACGGCCGGTAAGTATGAAATTCTTTTACTTTCACTAGGGAAAGTGCTGTCCCTTCTCTCTATCCTGCACTGATAGAGAGAAGGGAAGTACTTTCACCTCAATACGCAACGGCTAGTCCGCATCAATTTAATGCCCATTTTGGGCAGATCCGCAACATAATCTGCAACGCAGATTCTGTGCGGCATTGATGCGGACAGTTGCGGAACAAATCCGCCACGTCTGGGCATGCCCTATCAGTCTTTGCAACCCTTTGTGTGCTAAAATCATTATCAGCACGAACCCCCTCTGCTAGATTTCAGTCTAATCGCTCTTATCTACACTGACATATTGTAACAACTGCGGCTGTGTGACTGTGGGACTAGATCGCTCCAAGTTTTCTGGCTCTGAATGTAAACAAAAATGTTTTCATTCAGCAATAACAAACTGAGATCTTGAAAATGGTGCGTAACTAAACTCTGCATAATTTCATTATAAAATGGTTACATACGTACCAATATTTGAATCCCAAATTGTATAATTGCACAGAAATGGGCATTTTGAGCCAAATTAGAATAAACTCTGACACCTTTGCAGTCCTGAAAATCCTGACTATTGACAAGTATGGGAGACCCGGAGACCCCTGACTGAGCTTACTTGGCTTTTATTAGTAATTCACATTGACTTGAATGAATGGAGACAAGGGGACTCACATTCTCCTACTAGGGATCCTCACCTATCAGACATTCATGGCATAGCCCATAAATGTCAAAGATGGAAAACCCATTCAAGGGTATGTTCACACGCTGTGTTTTCAGGCGTTCTTAGGGGCATAAACACCTCAAAATACGCCTGAAAAAACGGAAGCTGAACGCCTCCAAACATCTGCTCATTGATTTCAATAGGAAAAAACTGTGTTTCGTTCAGTCGGGGCTTTTTTTTACGCGCCCGTTTGAAAAAATGGTGTGTAGCAAAACGCCCCGTAAAAAGAAGTGCATGTAACTTCTTGAGCCGTTTTTGGAGCCGTTTTTCATTGTGCCAAAAGAAAAATAGCTCAAAAAATGGCTCCAAAAAATGCATCAAACATTTAGCATGTGAACATACCCTAAAGGGAAACTAAGTGACATGTCAGGAGTTTTGATCAGTGGGGGTCTGACCACCAATCGCTAAAACCAAGCTGCAGAAGCTCGGGTGAGCGCTGAGCTGCTTAGTTTCTGATCTGCTTTTTTCAGAAAGCCGGGCAGTTGGTATACGGGCTCATAGAATTTCTATTGAGCCCGTTTAGTTACATTTAGTTAACATTATACGTTTTATTAACATAAGACTGGACAATCTCTTTTGAAAGGAATCGCAGACCCAAGGCAGAGTGCTTGTGCAGCAAGTTAGTGGGTTACACACATTGTATGCCTCTTCAAAATAACATCGATCTATGGATACGAACACACAAAGTTGAATAACACATTTTATAAACAGCGTTTTTTTTTACGAAACAAATTGTTTAGAAGATTGATTATGATTACTGGAACTAATAGTAAAAGCAAAATATAAAATTTTTGTAACACAAGAAACAGCTCAATCATCAAATTCAGCTCTGCTGCATCTGTCAGGAAGTAAGTATGTTAATAGTTCTCTGCATTCCATAACACTGCTTCACTAAGGAGTACAGATTTCTTTTATTTACATTTAATGTAAGCAATTATTGTTAGCAATCATATTTCTACACCTTTTCTTGTAAATCACAGCCCTTTAAACCATTTTCATGTTTTACAATGTATATTTGGGTCTGTTGTCAAAATCGAAAAAAACCACATCTCATTACACTGTCTTATTTCATAAAATGATAAACAAACACTGGATTAAGGCTCTGAAACCTCAAATTTCAATATGCAAATTAAAACGATTATTTGCATGGATCACTGCTATAGTCCGTCTTTCCATATAGCCACTTAATGCAATTGGTGAATGGGGAGTTAATTGTTAGTCTGGTATTGTTCCTCTGTCTTTATAGTACAATGTGTGAACCATGACATAATAGAAATGCTGTGAAGGTCGCGCATACAAGGTCAGTATTGCACAAATGCAGAATTTATTTCACTAAGGGCAGATTCACACGAGCGTTGCGTTTTTGCGCGCGCAAACAACGCGGCGTTTTGCGTGCGCAAAAACCATTTGACAGCTGCGTGTGTCATCCGTGTCTGATGCGCGGCTGCGTGATTTTCGCGCAGCCGCCATCATAGAGATGAGGCTAGTCGACGGCCGTCACTGTCCAAGGTGCTGAAAGAGCTAACTCTTTCAGCACCCTCGACAGTGAATGCCGAACACAATATCGCAAAACCTGTAGAAAAAAAAGAAAAAGTTCGTACTTACCGAGAACTTCCCGGCCGTTGCCTTGGTGACGCGTCCTTGGTGACGCGCCTCTCTTGACATCGGGCCCCACCTCCCTGGATGACGCGCCAGTCCATGTGACCGCTGCAGCCTGTGCTTGGCCTGTGATTGGCTGGAGCTGTCACTTGGACTTAATTGTCATCCCGGGAGGTCAGACTGGAGGAAGAAGCCGGGAGTTAGCGGTAAGTCAGAACTTCGTTTTTTTTTCTACAGGTTCATGTATTTTGGGATCGGAAGTCACGGTCCATGGTGCTGAAACAGTTTAACTCTTTCAGCACCATGGACAGTGACTATCTCCTGACGTCGCGTACCGATAATTTTTTTGCCGGGATCGGCCAAAACGAGTTTGGCCGAACCCGGTGAAGTTCGGTACGCTTGTCCGGCTTCGCTCATCGCAAAGACACTCCGTTTGGATGTTCGGAAACAGAAAAGCACGTGGTGCTTTTCGGTTTTCATTCATCCTTTTCACTGCTGTTGCGCGAATCACGCTCGTCCCACGGAAGTGCTTCCGTGTGGTGCGCGTGATTTTCACGCACCCATTGACTTCAATGGGTGCGTGATGCGCGAAATACGCAGAGTTATTGAACCTGTCGCGCTTTTTGCGCAGCAGACAAACGCTGCGCAAAAAGCACGGACTGTCTGTACTGCCCCATAGACTTGTATTGGTCCATGCGTGCCGCGTGAAAACCACGCGGCCCGCACGGACCGAATACACGCTCGTGTGAATCCCCCCTAACAAGTGGGAAAAAGAAGCACATTGGGAGTCATTTATCAGCACTGCACGTTTTCTGGCATAGAAAAGTCGCACTTTGCGCAAAAACTAAGTTATTGTGCAAAAATGTTGTGACTTTTCTATTTATACCTTAGAAGACTGCCGTAAATTAGAGCGCAAATCTACGCCAGCTCCTAGACTTATTCTTAAGTCTTAATTATTTCCCCCATAGATTTTTTTCTGGTGTTTTAAACTGCATGGTAAAATACACGTTAAAGTGCCAGCATTTTGTAAAATGTAACAGCATTTCTTATGGAGTTTTTATTGCATTATTTTTAGTGTCATTTTGTACATACTTTTTTCTGGAGTTTTTGAAGTCCTATAGAAAAGCCTTAAAAAAAAATGCCTGAAAAAAACACCCAACCCAGAGCATTCTGCGTTTGAATAAAAAAAGGCACTGATCACCTAATTTTCTCAAAAATTACACAAAAAATACAGTATAGTTCTTTTTAAACTTTACTAAAGAATTTAATGTAACTTCTGTCTGCACCAAAAAAAGGTCCGCAAATATGCCACTAAAGACGCCACCAGAAAGCATAAAAACGCAGCAAAACGTGGTGTGTGAATACAGCCTAAAGGTTTTTTTTCCGGGACTGTGATGTTGATGGCCTATCCTTAGGAGCCAGCGCTGTAGTCCCTTCATGAAGCTGTCAGATGGGCCGGCAGTTGGATTCCCATCCATCAGATATTGAGGATCGGATAGACCATCAATATTAAATTCCTATTACATTCCTACCTTTAAGAGGCTGAATAGATACCAATTTACAAGATTGACATCACTTCTAATTTAAACATTATTTGGATTCAACAGTATTGCTTCTTTTATGAGCTATAACCATTTGGGTAATAGAGCAGGACATCAGCCGCAGCGTGTATTCTCTGAATGGGGTGAGGATAGAGACTGTTGCTTATCAGCAATAAAAATGTTAAAAAATTATAAAAAATACCAGTAAGTGACAAAGGTGTGGGGGGTGTGGCTTCCATGCGGAGAGTGACATGCCACTTAGGTGTGTGACATTCATTATTTTATAAGTATTTTTTTACTTTTTAAATACAGAGGCCTAATTATCAAAAATGGTTAACCATATTTCAGTACTGTGTATGCTGAAAAATACTATAGAAGAAGAGGATACAACATACAAGACAGCATGTTAAAAATGTACCTAATGTGGATAATAATAGGACACACTTTACTTGCCCCATATTGTAATTAGAGAGCCTCAACTATTAGCGTCGTCATAGCCATAGTTGTATTTGTTTAAATAGGTTCATTATTTATCCTTATAGGGATTAGGACCCTACTTTTTTTTAATTCCAAATCTTCTCCCCTTTAATAATGCCATAGCATTACATAATACAATTCTGGGTGCCTATAGACGCCACTAGGTTGAGCTCATTGCATAAGGATTCATACAGCCATTGCATAACTTAACACCATTATTGAAAGCTTCTACAAAGACGCTTATCGTGCGGTTGCTTAGAGACAACAATCATGTACCTCTAATGCCGCAGGAGAGGACAATTATACAGCAGATTAAAGAGGAAAGAACTACTTACTTGTGCAACCATCAATCAGTCCCCGATCAACTCTTTTTACATCTCTATACTCCTAATCGCTCACGTGGTTTTCCTTACAGCAAAGAAAGTCCATCCATGCATAATGGAAATAAAGTCTATTGACTCTTCACATTCCAGTTTCTGGAGAACAGCATTTTTTCATTTTTTTTAAATTTAATTTTACCTTTATTTTTTTCATATGAAGTTGTCTTGATGAGAGTATACTTCCTATAGTGAGTCTGGGCCTTCTTAATTTCTTATTTTCCAGCTCTCAGGGTATTATTGCAAAATTTAGCTATACAGACATTTCTTATTTTAAGATATAAGCTTTGCCTAGTGGTGACTGTTGGGAATTACTGACAATATTCAAGCTAAAATTGTGAAAATGTAATAACAGAAACAGCGGTACAGTCGGATGGCCGAGCAGATGGCAACCCTAGGCAGAATACAGGCTGTTATAAAAGGATGCTTTTAGAGCAACTATAAGAGATTCCCATTACTACTATGCTCCGCTGCTTATTTTATTCCAGTCCTTATGGAATGATTCAAGTAATACATACTTTATATTAGAGAATTATGTGAATGAATTACTATCAAACACAAATGGAACTCTACAATGAAAATAGGATGTGGATTTTTAAAGGGGTTGTCCCTTGATTATTTAGTAAATTTCTGTGTTACATCACGCAAAACATAACATAACAATTTTTCAATTGGAATAATTTAAGAAAAATTGCTGCTGTTTAAATATTGCTGTTACATACTTGTTATGGAGCCCACTGGTGTTCTTTTGATTATTTCAGAACATCCACCTAAAGTGTCCACTTCGGGTGGTCACACATGCCCAGTAGCAGAGTCCCACTGACTGGTTCCTCTTGTTAACAGGAGGCAGGTGGATATTTTGCTATTGTGAAGGTCAGCCAATATCAAGACAATGGAAGCAGCTTAGAAAAATGTTGTTTTGAGGGATCTGTAAAATTTAATTGTGGAACAACCCCTTTTAGGGTAGACATGGTTGCCAAAATTAGCCTGACCATTACTGATCTAAAGTAAGAGAAGAATGCCCCAGAGATGGTCTTGGTCTCTAATTTTCCTGTAATATGCACCTACACATTAATACCCATTTAATGCCATTTATCTCACTAATGTATTCTTTACAATCTGTTATGCTAAAGAATACTGCTGTGTGCTTCCCAAATTGTAATCTTGTTAGTACAGATACCCATTCTTCCCTTATGTCGTATTCTAATTTATTCCTTGTGGTTCACTTCTTAAATGGTGTGGAGACTTTTCTCATTTTCCCCTGTATTCCAGATGTACAGCATCTACAATCTGTCATCCCGATGTTTATTAGTGGTGCTGATGTCTCTGCGGAAATCACACATGGCCACTCATTCTAGATTTACAGTAGTAGTATGCAAGCTCTGTCAAGCAGAATGATCAGCAGAATTCTACTGATAATTTAAATAACACACAAGAAATTACTGGGTTAGTGGTAAACTTCTGCAAAACTCCTGTAAGTTCAAAAAGCACCCTACACCCCTAGAAGAATTCCTTGAGGGGTGTAGTTTCCTTAGTGGAGTCAGTTTTGGGGGGTTTCCACTGTTCAGGTACCTCAAGGGCTTTGCAAATGTAAAATGGCATAAAAAAAAACATTCCTGCAAAATCTGTGCTCCAAAAGCCAAATGGCGCTCCTTCCCTTCTGAACCCTGCGGTGTATCCAAACAGAAGTTTACATCCACATATGGGGTATTGCCATTTAGGAGAAATTGTGTGACAACTATTTTTCTCCTATAGTCCCTGTGAAAATGAAAAAAATTAGCTGAAACTACATATTATTGTAAAAATAGTTTTTTCCTTTTTTAAAATAAGTTGAGACACCTGTAGGGTCCAAATACTACACAGGGAGATGTGCTGCCGACATGAGAATATTAAACTTTTTTGAAACTATGTTATCAGCTTATCGATTCGAAACGATCAGCGTTTGCTCGTTCATCCGCTGATCGCTGCCCTGTTTACACAGGGCAATTATCGTCAGCGAGCATTCTATAAACGCTTGTCTGCCTTATAATCGCCCAGTGTAAAACCTTTAGGGCAAACATGCAGAAAATATGATAAGGAGAACCATTTTCCAACTGTGTGCAAATCAGGTTGCAGATGATATATCCACCACAGCTGATGACTAAGTTTTCATTACCTCTACCAGTAAATCAGCAGAGTCTCCAAGTGTTAGGCTGGATTCACACGAGAATGTTCGGTCCGTAAAGGACGGAACTTATTTCGGCCGCAAGTCCCGGCCCGAACACACTGCAGGGAGCTGGGCTCCTAGAATCATAGTTATGTACGACGCTAGGAGTCCCTGCCTCACTGCGGGACAACTGTCTCGTACTGTGATCATGATTTCAGTACTGGACAGTAGTTCCACGGAGAGGCAGGAACTCCTAGCGTCGTACATAACTATGATGCTAGGAGCCCGGCTCTCTGCAGTGTGTTCGGACCGGGACTTGCGGCCGAAATACATTCCGTCCTTTACGGACCGAACATGCTCGTGAGAATCCAGCCTTACAATCACTATATTTAGTACAGACATGCATATACGATTGACCCTGGAGCTTCAGCGAATGTCATCGATAGTAATACATATGAACAATTAAAGAAGCAGCCTGTTCTGGAAACTTTTCACTCTAAAATCTTCCCTTATCGGCCGTGTAAATGAGCGTCAATCAACGAGACAGCTCATTGATCGGTGCTTGCTTGCTCCTTTCAGAAGGATCTAGTATGGGGACGAGTGCTCGTTATTCATACATTTTTATCTTGTCGGCAGCAATGATAAAATTTTCGCCATTTAAAGCGATTCAATCAGCCGATGAACGAACGTTTGTCAGATTATTGGCCAGTGTAAAAGGGCCCTTACTGAGGGAAATGTTGATGCTGAAATCAGCTACAAGAATGAAATGCAGAAAACAAGTTTTTATGTCTTACAGTGCTCAGGAGGCTGTGTTCTTATCTACCGTACTTCTATAAACATAGATTTACTTCAGACCATTTACACGAACACTGGTCCTGCTGATAAGAATGTGCAAGCTATGGTTAATGAATTTTCCCCTCTGTTTAGTGGTCTGGGAAAACTAAAAGATTAAAACATTTGTCCAGTTGCACAAGCTCATAGGCGCATTCCAAAAGTGCAAGAAGAGCTCCAATCTTTAGAAGATCAAGATATTGTTGGAACGGTCACTGGTCCCACAGTAAAGGCCCTCTTACACGGCCCGTCCTGGAAACTTTTCACTCTAAAATCTTCCCATATGGGTCTCAGACCTCACTACTTAAGGTGGTCTTACATTTACACGGCCGTGGCCCGTGTAAATGAGCGTCAATAAACGAGACAGCTCATTGATCGGTGCTCATTTGCTCCTTTCACAAGGAGCTAGTATGGGGACGAGCGTTTTTTGTTCCGATCGCTTGTCCCCATACATTATTATCATGTCAGCAGCAAGTCTTCCTGCTTACACAGGGAGATGTGCTACCAACAACAATAATATTTTTCATTTTTAATACGATACGAACAGCAGATGACTCGTTTACTCGTTCATCTGATGATCGCTGCACTGTTTACACAAGGAAATTATTGGCAACGAGCGTTCTATGAACGAGCGTTTGCCCGATAATTGGCCCGTGTAAAAGGGCCTTAAGGCCCCATCAGGGGCGTAACTAGGAAAGACTGGGCCCCATAGCAAACGTTTGACTGGGCCCCCCCTCCCTTAGGTGTCACACAACCCCCCCTTGTAGATAGTGCCTTTTTTACAGCCCTCCCTGTAGATAACGCCATACAGCCCCCCTGTAGGTAACGTCATACAGCCACCGCTGTAGGTAATGCCATACAGCCACCCCTGTAGGTAACGCAATACAGCCCCCCTGTAGGTAACGCCATACAGCCACCGCTGTAGGTAATGCCATACAGCCACCCCTGTAGGTAACGCCATACAGCCCCCCCTGTAGGTAACGCCATACAGCCCCCCCTGTAGGTAACGCCATACAGCCACCCCTGTAGCCAGTGGCGTAACTACCGCCGTAGCCGCTGCTACGGGGCCCGCAGTATGAGGGGGCCCGTGTTGCCCCCCGGCACGGGTCCCCACCATGGCCGGAGGCTCCGCTAGCAGCCGCTATGGCTACTACAGCGGGACGCCACTGAACACTACGGCAGAGCAGGGAGGTATCTCCCCGCTCTGCCATTAAACAAAAGACATGTATCCCCTATCCACAGGATAGGGGATACATGTGTGATCGCTGGCATTGATAGGGAGAACGGGGGACCGAAAGTCCCCTGAAATTCTCCATCACAAACCTCGGACTTCCGGGGTCTGTGTCGGCAGCTCTGTAGAAATGAATGGAGCGCTGGTCGCGCTTGTGCGCATGCGTGACCAGCGCTCCATTCATTTTTATTGAGCTGCGCAGACGCCGGAAGTCAGAGGTTAGTCATGGAGAACTTCGGGGGACTTTTGGTCGCCCGTTCTCCCTATCGCTGCCAGCGATCACACATGTATCCCCTTTCCTGTGGAGAGGGGATACATGTCTTTTGTAGGACACACTGTAGGTCACATTTTTTTGGGGGGTTGGGGATGCTGTATGGAGTTCCCTACAGGGGGGGACTGTATGGCGTTCCCTACAGGGGGGGCAGTATAGCGTTCCCTATGGGGGGAGCTGTATGGCGTTCTCTACAGGGGGGGCTGTATGGCGTTCCCTACAGGGGGGGCTGTATGGCGTTCTCTACAGGGGGGGCTGCATGGCATTCCCTACAGGGGGGGGGGCTGTATGACGTTCCCTACAGGGGGGGCTGTATGGCGTTCCCTACAGGGGGGGCTGTATGGCGTTCCCTACAGGGGGGTCTGTATGGCGTTCCCTACAGGGGGGAGCTGTATGGCATTCTCTACAGGGGGGGCTGTATGGCGTTTTCTACAGAGGGGGCTGTGTATGGCGCTATCTACAGGGGGGGCTGTATGGCGTTATCTACAGGGGGCTGTATGGCGCTATCGACAGGGGGGCTGTATGGCGCTATCTACCGGGGGGGCTGTATGGCGCTATCTTCAGGGGGGGCTGTATGGCGTTATCTACAGGGGGGCTGTATGGCGCTATCTACAGGGGGCTGTATGGCGCTATCTACAGGGGGGCTGTATGGTGTTATGTACAGGGGGGGCTGTATGGCGCTATCTACAGGGGGCTGTATGGCGTTATCTACAGGGGGGCTGTATGGCATTATCTACAGGGGGGGCTGTAAATAAGGCACGATCTACAAGGGGGGGTTGTGTAACACCCAGGGGAGGGGGGGGGGCCCAGTCAAAAGTTTGCTATGGGGCCCAGTCTTTCCTAGTTACGCCCCTGGGTAAGGCTATACAGCCCCCTGTCGGTAACACTAAACAGCACCCCCTGTAGGTAACGCTATACAGCCCCGTGTAGGTAATGCCATACAGCCCCCCCTGTAGGTAACGCCATGCAGCCCCAACCCCCCAAAAAATCCGACCAATAGTGTGTCAAAAAAAAGACATGTGCAAACACCTGCTCACTCTCCTTCATCAGCGTTTCTGACCTGGCTGTGTCCATTTGTAAGTATGGCCTTTTTCGGTGTTTTTGTATATGTCCCCTTGTTTTTATCTGTTTTGTCTGTGCATCAGGAACATTCAGTTCCAGTTAAGGAGTTAGGGACTCACAAGTCTGGGGATCCTTGTCGTGGATTGCGAGCTTGCGTCCTTTTGGCCAAAATGATCACTAATACCCCTGGTATTTTTCATTATTACGTATATTCGCTTCTCTTGGACACAGCCGGGTCTTTGATACTGGGAGAGTATGGTGTGTTGTTGTTTGGCATAGCAAGCAGGGTAGCCCGCTCTATGAACTATCAAGGCGTCACAAATAGGCTTCTACCTGGCTATACACGTTGTGCCTCATGACGTACACACTATCCCTCCATGTTTCACACACTTGCACCCCAATATCCATTTATTTCTATTGAGGCACTTCACTCATTACTGCCCCCTATATTTCACTTATAGTATTACACTTGCACACACACCATTCATTTATTATTTCTTACTACACATCCCATGCACCACACACACCACTCCCCTCAAGACTAGTGGGAGTGGCTATTATTATTTAAAGCACCTGCTCACTCTCCTTCATCAGCGTTTCTGACCTGGCTGTGTCCATTTGTAAGTATGGCCTTTTTCTGTGTTTTTGTATATGTCCCCTTGTTTTTATCTGTTTTGTCTGTGCATCAGGAACATTCAGTTTCAGTTAAGGAGTTAGGGACTCGCAAGTCTGGGGATCCTTGTCGTGGATCGCGACCTTGCGTCCTTTTGGCCAAAATGATCACTAATACCCCAGGTATTTTTCATTATTACGTATATTCGCTTCTCTTGGACACAGCCGGGTCTTTGATGCTGGGAGAGTATGGTGTGTTGTTGTTTGGCATAGCAAGCAGGGTAGCCCGCTCTATGAACTATCAAGTCGTCACAAATAGGCTTCTACCTGGCTATAAACGTTGTGCCTCATGACGTACACACTATCCCTCCATGTTTCACACACTTGCACCCCAATATCCATTTATTTCTATTGAGGCACTTCACTCATTACTGCCCCCTATATTTCACTTATAGTAATACACTTGCACACACACTATTCATTTATTATTTCTTACTACACATCCCATGCACCACACACACCACTCCCCTCAAGACTAGTGGGAGTGGCTATTATTATTTAAAGCACCTGCTCACTCTCCTTCATCAGCGTTTCTGACCTGGCAGGGTCCATTTGTAAGTATGGCCTTTTTCAGTGTTTTTGTATGTATATGTCCCCTTGTTTTTATCAGTTTTTTTTTAAAGACATGTATCCCCTATCCACTATAGCAGCCATAGCGGCAACTAGCGGAGCCTCCGGCCATGGTGGGGGCCCATTCTGGCGGGCGACACGGGCCCCCTCATGCCACGGGCCCCGTAGCATCTGCTACGGCTGCTATAGCAGTAGTTACGCCACTGGGCCCCATGCACACGACCGTAAAAATTGTCTGTAATTGCGGACCGTAATATGGTCCGCAATTACGGACACATTCAATTCTATTGGCTGCAGACACCTTTCCGTATTGTTACAGATGGGTGTCCATGCTGTAGAAATGTTCCAAAAATTATGGAACTTGTCCGTTCTTTTGCCTTTTACGGGCCGTGCTCCCATACTTTGTCAGCGGCCAGCTGTGCGGGCAGTGTGCATGGGGCTTCTGCAGTAGGAACAATAAACCCCTAATAGAGCTATTCACACGACCGGTTTTTTTGACGGCCCGGAAAACCCGGCCGTCAAAAAATGGGACATGCCCTATTTCCGGCCATTCTCCCAGCCGCCCGGCTCCCATAGAAGTCTATGGGGCCGGGTAATACACGGCCATCAATTGAATGTGCTCCAAGTGACGGCCTTGTCTTCTGTCGCTCGCGCTCTCTTCTTCTCCTCTCCACAGTGCGAAGTGCATGTGAGGAGGAGGAGGAGGTGGGTATTTTTTTTGCTCCCTTAGGAGCGGAATCCCCAATCCTACAGGGAGCAAAAGACATACCCTCATCCTCCTCACAAGCACTTCGCAGGAGAGAGCGAGCGACGGAAGATATGGCCGTCACTTGGAGCACATTCAAGTGATGGCTGTGTATTACACTCCCCATAGACTATTATGGAAGCCAGGAGGCTGGGAGAACGGCCGAAAAAATCGGTCGCGTGAATAGCCCCATTAGGGGTCTATTGTTCCTACTGTGATTTTTGAACAGCCATCACACGGCCGGGAAACCCTGTCGTGTGAATAAGGGCTAAGGGCGGATTCAGACGAACGTGAGCGTTTTGCGCGCGCAAAAAATGCTGCGTTTTGCACACGTGGCAGCAGCGTGCGGCATGCGTATTTGGCGTGTTTGTGCGTGGTATACGCGTGTATGGCATGTGTTTTCTCCGCGCGTGAAAAAAACGGAAGGAGGTGTTAAAGAGGCTCTGTCACCAGATTTTGCAACCCCTATCTCCTATTGCAGCAGATCGGCGCTGCAATGTAGATAAGAGTAACGTTGTTTTTTTTTTAAAAACGAGCATTTTTGGCCAAGTTATGACCATTTTTATATTTATGTAAATGAGGCTTTCTAAAGTACAACTGGGCGTGTTTAAAGAGGCTCTGTCACCAGATTTTGCAACCCCTATCTGCTATTGCAGCAGATCGGCGCTGCAATGTAGATTACAGTAACGTTTTTATTTTTAAAAAACGAGCATTTTTGGCCAAGTTATGGCCATTTTTGTATTTATGCAAATGAGGCTTGCAAAAGTACAACTGGGCGTGTTGAAAAGTAAAAGTACAACTGGGCGTGTATTATGTGCGTACATCGGGGCGTGTTTACTACTTTTACTAGCTGGGCGTTCTGATGAGAAGTATCATCCACTTCTCTTCAGAACGCCCAGCTTCTGGCAGTGCAGATCACTCACAGGTCCTGCATCGTGTCGGCCACATCGGCACCAGAGGCTACAGTTGATTCTGCAGCAGCATCAGCGTTTGCAGGTAAGTAGCTACATCGATTTACCTGCAAACGCCGATGCTGCTGCAGAATCATCTGTAGCCTCTGGTGCCGATGTGTCCTCGCTCGTCTGACACGATGCAGGACCTGTGAGTGACGTCACAGCGTGATCTCTCGAGAACACGGCTGTGTCTGCACTGCCAGAAGCTGGGCGTTCTGAAGAGAAGTGGATGATACTTCTCGTCAGAAAGCCCAGCTAGTAAAAGTAGTAAACACGCCCCGATGTACGCACATAATACCGCCCAGTTGTACTTTTACTTTTCAACACGCCCAGTTGTACTTTTGCAAACCTCATTTGCATAAATACAAAAATGGTCATAACTTGGCCAAAAATGCTCGTTTTTTAAAAATAAAAACGTTACTGTAATCTACATTGCAGCGCCTATCTGCTGCAATAGCAGATAGGGGTTGCAAAATCTGGTGACAGAGCCTCTTTAAAGTTAAAGTACAACTGGGCGTGTATTGTGTGTGTACATCTGGGCGTTTTTACTTCTTTTAATAGCTGGGCGTTGTGAATAGAAGTATCATCTACTTCTCTTCACAACGCCCAGCTTCTGGCAGTGCAGACACACAGCGTGTTCTCGAGAGATCACGCTGTGACGTCACTCACTTCCTGCCCCAGGTCCTGCATCGTGTCGGACGAGCGGGGACACATCGGCACCAGAGGCTACATTTGATTCTGCAGCAGCATCGGCGTTTGCAGGTAAGTAGATGTAGCTACTTACCTGCAAACGCTGAGTATTTTTCGATAGTCTTGTTGGCCTTGGCGGACAGTAATTTATGCTTTACCATAGTAGACATTGGGTCGTATGGAAGCTCTGCTGATGCCCGCATATTTCGCTCATCCAGAATGGCGCAGCGTCATATAGCTAACCAACTTGCTTTTCCCGAACCTACCATCCTTCCTGGCTCCAGCGGACCACCAATCCCATATGTCATCGTTGCAGATGAGTGTTTTGCCCTGACAAGACAAGTAATACGTCCATTTGCGAGGAGGGGCTTGGATGAGCGTAGGCGCATCTTCAATTCCCGCCTAAGCAGAGCATGAAGATGTGTCGAATGCGCCTTTGGCATCATGTCAAACAAGTGGAGGGTCTTTATAACAACAATGGAATTGTCCCCGCCCAATGTGACACGTGTTATCCAAGCATGTGTTGTTCTGCATCATTTTACACGCATACATGATGCCAGTTATGATTGCGAATATATGGTAACAAATGCACCCACCACCAACATTGTGCAGCCTGTTCTAGTAGGGTGCCCACAATCATCTGGTGTCCGAGTGCGTCAACAATTTGCAGAGTATTTTGACAGCCCTGCAGGAGCTGTACCCTGGCAGCACGATGGCATTTAAAGTGTTGCGTAGTTATTAGTATTGTAGAGAAACGTCGTTTCTCACCCTTGTAATAGTATTTTTTTTGGGGGGTAGTTGTGTTAGGGACTCGCAATACTTGAGGACCCTTGACGTGGGTTGCGAGATTAAATCTTTAGGGGTTTGGAGTTCGCATTTTTAGGCCCAACAAGTCATTGGCACAAAATAACCTTGGCTAGAGCAATTCGTATCCTATGGCAGCTGCCCTTTGTGCGCTAACTATGATTGTTGCTGCCGACCATATAGTAACACCTTGCTACGACTAATTCCAAACCCCTACAGAGAAACTAATACCTCAATTATGGGGTAGATATATGTTGTACCCTATAAAAGCGTAATATGCTAAAGAAGGATTGTCCACACTCATTCAAAAATATAACTTCAGAGTTTATGTTGTGGTCACACAAACCCAAACAATTTGAACAACATAAATTGTATATAAAACACACTTTTGTGCACCAACATGATGCCAAACGGAAAACAAAACACAACCCAGATGGGTTTATACCCAAATTATAAAAAACGGCCTTCACCACGCACGCCTACAAATCGTGGTACGAATGTGGCGGAGAGGTGTAGCCGGACATGTCAGCACCACTATGCTGTCCACAGCCCTGCTGAGGATGTTCCTGAACAGCATAGTGGTGCTGAAGCTGGGGCTGGTAGCCGTGAGGCTGTATGGGAGCCTGATAAGTTTTGGCGGGTCGGGAGTATGGTGCAAAATGTCTCCCCCGGCCAGCCATTGGACCAGGGGAGAAGTGTCTAGGCCCTAGCCGATATTGCGGCAGACGCGCGATGAGGGTGGCCGGTTAGGAGGGACCAGAGATATTGTACCCCACCGAGGGCAGTGGGACTGTACGCCACCAGCCTATGCTCCGGTACCCTGCGCATTAATGGGGCCATGCTGCGGCAGAGGAAGTCGCAATTGTCCTCATCGGCGGCGCAGCGCAGGTAGTCCAGGACCCGAGCGTCCACCTGTGCACCTGCGGACGGGTTGATTGGCCGCCAGCGTCAGGGTGCTTCAGCCTGTGTTGCCAGTTACTCGTGTGGGACTGGTTCTGGCGCTGAGGCTACTGGCGCTGGTTCCTCTGCTGTTGGATCCGGGGTTAGGGTCACCAGGGGAGCGGAGGGTTCGGACGCCTGAGAGGACTCGGGCGTGCCTCCTCTTGCGAGTCGTCAAGATTGTAACTAGTTCTCTAATAATACAAACGTTTGATGAGTAACACATTGTACAGAAGGAAAACACCGCCTCTTTGGCCTAGATGACATTTCAGCGAGGTAACTTTTTAAAATAGGTGAAAGGTCGATTACTTACTGTCGCATGTCCATTATGTCTCGCAAGAACATCAGCTGGTCGTAGTACATGTACCGACGCTTCTTGGTGGCACCATCACCGCTGCGACCCCTGGAGCTATATTCCCTGCGGAACTGGTCGCGTGTGCTACGCCACCGTGTCTTTACATCATCAACTGTAGAAGGAACCCAAAACAAAATGGTTACACATTCTGTTACTGCACACACAGGCGCTGTTTTAAACGAGAGGAATACATCTACACAGAAGAACAGACATTACTGAAGTTGATAAAGCTGCGACAGAACCGAAACGTTGAGCAAGTGAGGAAATGTTACCACAGGGACACACTAGTGAATATGGATGACATTACATATATCTAAAGACATCGACTCACCAATCCGTTTACGGTCGCGGCTGCTGCTCTTGGACCAATCCTGCTGGAAGAGCGCCTCCGCAATCTCGTCCCATGCCAACTCTTTTAAAGTCCGGTCAAGGTATGACTCCGCGCGGGTGTCCCAGACCTGAGGCCTCTCCTGCACTAAAGATATCAGTTGCTGTACATCATGTTGCGTGGCATGTCTTCAACTTCTGCTACTGGAGTACGTTATGCTGGCTTAAACCAGGGCTATAAACCACTTCCTGGTTTGTTCTTGTTTGGACAAGTTTGCTCAAACTCATTAACGTAGAGTCAACCAGTCTGGCGTGAAAAACGCGCGTTCCGCGGAGGTGCCTCCGTGTGGCATGCGTGATTTTCACGCACCCATTGACTTCAATGTGTGCGTGATGCGCGAAAAACGCTCAAATATAGAACGTCATGAGTTTTACGCAGCGGACTCACGCTGCGCAAAAATCACGGACAGTGTGCACGGCCCCATCGACTTGCATAGGTCCGTGCGACCCGCATGAAAACCACGCGGGCTGCACGGAGGCAAATCACGTTCGTGTGAATCCCCTCTAAGACTGTGTGTTGATATGCGCATTCCAAATGTTGCCATTCAGGGAAAAAGACACATCTCTCCCACCATAAATTATGTTGTTCATCTACTAAAATGAGCAACTATCGTTTTAAAACTGGACCCTAACAAAGTTTACCATCAGCTAGAACTAGAGTCCAGATACTCGACAACATTCTCTACACATTTAGGCCGAAAGAAATATAAACGATTAACATTTGGGTTGTGTTCGGCAGCATGCATTTTTCAAGATACCATATGGATTTTAATCTAAGGGTATGTTCACACGCAGTGTTTTCAGACGTAATTCGGGGGTTTTACGCCTCGAAATACGCCTGAAAAAACGGCTCCATTACGCCTACAAACATCTGCCCGTTGCTTGCAATGGGTTTTACTGTCTTCTGTTCCCACGAGGTGTAATTTTACGCGTCGCTGTCAAAATATGGCGCGTAAAAATACACCCGCGTAAAAGAAGTGCATGTCACTTCTTGGGACGTTTTTGGAGCCGTTTTTCATTGACTCCATTGAAAAACAGCTCCAATAACGACTGTAAAATATGCTGCGAAAAACGCGAGTTGCTAAGAAAACATCTGAAAATCAGGAGCTGTTTTCGCCTGAAAACAGCTCCGTATTTTCAGACGTTTATGGTCACTGCGTCCCTTACACTTATCAGTTGTCTGGGGATGTGATCACCAAACTCATCATAAATTTTGAAAACCCAAGAGCCAAGATGCCAGCAAGGATAGAACAATGGGGTCTGTGACTTCAAAGATATAATTGCAAAATTGTTCACAGGCCCTGAAAATACAGCAATCCAGGTGACTATATTTTAAGACATCCCAAAGAATAAGATCAAACTACTTATCGGTCAACTGAGGAGTATATCAATTTCGTTACACTTCATGCAGGACCAAAAGCACTTTCAGCTGATCAGTTATTGACCACAACTGCAAGCAACAAAACACTCTGTGCCTTAGTGCACATTTTCCAGAATGGAAAGTGGCATTAAATTCAGAAAGCAAAATTTCGAGATCTTGAAATAAATCTCAAGGAGCTAAAATTATTCTCAAGTGTGAGAGCAGAACTGTCATTTACTGAGAAGAACCTCATTCTCTGAGGCACCGAGTTGGTTATTCCTAAATCCTTGCGTCACTTAGTAATACAGATTTCTCATGAGGGTATGTTCACATGGGCTATTTTCGGCCGTTTTTTGGGCCGTAAACGGCCGAAAAAATACGGAGAAGTCGGAGGCAGAACGCCTCCAAACATCTGCCCATTGATTGCAATGTGAAAAAAGGCATTCTGTTCTAATGGGCCGTTTTTTTACACGGCCGCGAAAAAGAAATGCAGGTCACTTCTTGGGACGTTTTTGGAGCTGTTTTTCATTGACTCTATAGAAACCCAGCTCCAAAAACGGCCGTGAAGAATCACGAGTGGCTTAAAAAACGTCTGAAAATCAGGAGCTGTTTTCCCGTGAAAACAGCTCCATATTTTCAGAAATTTTTTGCTGAGGGTATGGGCTATTTTCAACTGTTTTTCGGGCTGTAAACATCCCGAAAAACTGCTGAAAAATCGGAAGCAGAATGCCTACAAATATCTGCCCATTAATTTCAGTGGGAAATACGGCGTTCTGTTCCGACAGGGCGTTATTTTACGCCTCATTTTCAACTAACGGCGCGTAAAAAGAAGTGTATAACTCAATAAAAAATCAGCTCGAAAAACGAGCGTAAAAAATGCTGCAAAAAAACGGCTAAAAATCAGGAGCGGTTTACCCTTGAAAACAGTTCCGTATTTTCAGACGTATTTTGTTAAGCATGTGAACATACCCTGACTGTGCTTTTGGAATTGTTGGTACAAAAAAGCACCTTTGGGAAAGTGTGGTTCCCCAACACGAATCAGCTGGAAGACATGATACAGCATTGCGCCACATGTCAGCTAGTAACATCTTATCAAAACCTGAGCCTTTAGAAATGTGTCCTCTACCTACATCAGTCTGGGAGGAAGTAGCAGTTGATATCTATAGTCCACTGCTTTATGGACAATACATTCTTGTGACAATTGGTGAATATTCCAGATACCCTGCAATTGCATTCATCTCTTCCACCTCAGCTCCTAGTGTCATACCAGAGTTGAACAGCATTTTTGAAACATATGACATTAAGGAAATTGTTAAAACAGATAATGGGCCACCATTTAATGGACATATGTTTGTACAATTTTTAGAATATCTTGGGTTCACTCACAGGAAGATAACAACTTGCTGGCCACAAGAAAATGTAATTGTGGAAAGATTTATGCAGACTTTAGGGAAGAGAGTTACATGGGCACATTTAGGGTATTTTCAAACGGCCTATTTTCGGCCGTTTTTTGGGCCGTAAACCACCGAAAAACGGCCCTAAAATCGGAAGCAGAACGCCTCCAAATATCTGCCCATTGAGTACAATGGGAAAAACTGCGTTCTGTTCCGATGGCCGTCTTAAAAAATAGCCGCGTAAAAAAAACGGCCGCGAAAAAGAAGTGCAGGTCACTTCATGGGACGTTTTTGGAGCTGTTTTTCATAGACTCTAAAAAACAGCTCCAAAAACAGCCGTAAAAAGCGCCACGAAAAACGCAGCGAAAATCGCGAGTGGCATCAGAAACGTCTGAAAATCTGGAGCTGTTTTTCCTTGAAAACAGCTCCGTATTTTCAGACGTTTTTGAATTTGCGTGTGAACATACCCTTAGAGCGCATACCATTGAAACAGGCACTGAACAAATTCCCACACAAGTACAGAAGTACGCCACATTCAACCGCTAATACTGCTACTGCCCAGATACTGTTTAACAGAACCCCTCACATGTGTATTGCTTATGTGACTGCCCATGCACTACCAGCTGAGTTTAATGTAAGAAACACTGACCACTAACCACTAAAGGAGAAAATAAAACAGTATGCAATGGAGAGATGACATGTCCAGCTATCCTCTATAAGGGGGATAAATTTGTTGTACCTTAAAGAGGCTCTGTCACCACATTATGTGGCCTATATTGTACATGATGTGATCGGCGCTGTAATGTAGGTGACAGCCATGTTTTTTTATTTCGAAAAACGATTTTTTGACGGAGTTATGACCTATTTTAGCTTTATGCTAATGAGTTTCTTACTGGACAACTGGGCGTGTTTTACTTTTTGGCCAAGTGGGCGTTGTACAGAGGAGTGTATGACGCTGACCAATCAGTGACCAATCAGCGTCATACACTCCTCTCCATTAATTTACACGGCACATAGTGATATAGCTATATCGCTATGTGCAGCCACATACACAAACACTAACGTTACTGCAGTGTCCTGACAATGAATATTCATTACCTCCAGCCAGGACGTGATGTTTATTCAGAATCCTGACACTTCGCTAACGTTTTTGTGAAATATACAGCAAGGCAAGGGTAATCTCGCGAGATTACGCTGTAAACTGTCATTTAAAACAAGATTACGTTTTCCTTGCTGTAAATATCACACAGACGCTACAGAAATGTCAGGATTCTGAATAGACATCACGTCCTGGCTGGAGGTAATGTATATTCACTGTCAGAACACTGCAGTAACGTTAGTGTTTGTGTATGTGGCTGCACATAGCGATATAGCTATATCGCTAAGTGCTGTGTAAATGAATGGAGAGAAGTGTATGACGCTGATTGGTCACTGATTGGTCAGCGTCATACACTTCTCTCCACAACGCCCACTTGGTCATATAGTAAAACACGCCCAGTTGTCCATTGAGAAACTCATTATCATAAAGCTAATTGTAATGATGGGGGTAGGGAAACGGACAAGTGAGCCCTACTCTACCCGCCACTCTGTCCCTGCCTACTTGCAACGACCCGCCCTAGGCGACGGGGTACAACTAGGCGGCGGTCCCTACGCTCAGTAAGTGCACGAGACAAACAGACAAGGGTACACAAAGCTAAGGGAAATGGGGCAGTTGCCCACGGCAACACCGTGAGCAACAAGAGAGGTAAACGAGCCGAGTCAAACCAGGAGTGTACGAGGTACCAAACGCAGAGCAGGAGAGTAGTCAGTAAGCCAGGGTCAGTATGGAGCAGGATCAAATAGTAGAAGCTGTAGCTGGGCCAGGAAACCACACGAGAAGAATCACAAGCAAAGGAGGAACAGGAAAGGCAGGTATAAATAGACCGAAGGCGGGAGCTAGCTCAGTCTGGCCAGGCTGCGATAGGCTCTCCCACTCCCAAGCCTGCCATCCTGTGTGGTGGAAGATGGAGTCAGTCTCAGAGACATAGACTCAGGTGCAGACTGATTACCAATGGGCGTATCCACAGAAGTTGTGCCTGGCAGATCTTTTACAGTACCCCGCCTTTTATGAGGGGCCACCGGACCCTTTCTAAGTGGACCTGGTTTTTTGGGGAAACGAAGGTGGAACTTCCTGACCAATACCCCAGCGTGAACATCCCGGGCAGGTACACAAGTCCTCTCCTCAGGCCCGTATCCTCTCCAATGAACCAGGTACTGGAGGGAGCCTTGGACCATCTTGCTGTCCACAATCTTGGCCACCTCGAATTCCACCCCCTCAGGGGTGAGAACGGGAAAAGGAGGTTTCCTCGAGGGAGCCAAGGACGGGGAGCAGCGTTTAAGGAGGGAGGCATGAAACACGTCGTGTATTCGAAAAGATGGGGGCAACTCCAGTCGGAAGGAGACAGGATTGAGGACTTCAATGACCTTATACGGCCCAATAAACCGGGGAGCAAACTTCTTGGACGGGACCTTAAGGTGCAAGTTCCTAGACGATAACCACACCAGATCCCCGACCAAAAACAAGGGGTTAGCAGAACGTCTTCTATCAGCCTGAGTTTTTTGTATGTTCTGCGACGCCTCTAGGTTCTTCTGAACCTGGGCCCAGACTGTGCACAGTTCCCGATGAACGACCTCTACCTCGGGATTGTTGGAACTACCAGGTGAAACGGAGGAGAACCGTGGATTAAACCCAAAATTGCAGAAAAAGGGGGAGACCCCTGACGAGTTACTGACCCGGTTATTAAGGAAAAATTCGGCGAGGGGAATGAATGAGACCCAATCATATTGACAGTCAGAGATAAAACACCTTAAATATTGTTCTAGAGATTGATTAGTCCTCTCAGTTTGGCCATTAGTTCCTGGATGGAAGGCAGAGGAGAAGGACAGATCAATCTCCAACTTTTTACAGAAGGCTCTCCAAAACAATGAAACAAATTGTACCCCTCTGTCCGAAACAATATTGACAGGGACCCCATGGAGCCGCAGGATGTGTTTGACAAACAAGGTAGCTAACGTCTTGGCATTGGGTAGTTTCTTGAGGGGCACAAAGTGGCACATCTTACTGTAGCGGTCTACTACAACCCACACCACCGACTTGCCTTGAGATGGAGGCAAATCGGTGATAAAATCCATGGAGATATGGGTCCAAGGTCTCTGGGGAATGGGCAAAGAACGTAGTAAGCCCGCTGGTCGGGACCTGGGAGTCTTGGACCTAGCACAAACCTCACAAGCGGCGACGTAGGCCTTAACGTCTTTAGGCAACCCAGGCCACCAATAGTTTCTGGCAATGAGGTGTTTGGTACCCAGGATGCCTGGATGACCAGATAGTGCGGAGTCATGATTTTCCCTAAGTACCCTTAGCCGGAATTGCAGGGGAACAAACAGCTTGTCCTCAGGAAGGTTCCCTCAGAGACTAAATCAGAATCAATAGAAGAAATGATTATACCAGGAGGCAAAATACAAGCAGGATCTTCCTCCGAAGGAGGGCTGGCCATGAAGCTATGCGACAGTGCATCGGCCTTAATATTTTTAGACCCAGCCCTATAGGTAACCAAAAAGTTGAATCTGGTAAAAAATAGCGCCCATCGAGCCTGTCTCGGGTTTAGCCTCCGGGCAGATTCTAGGAAAACCAGATTCTTATGGTCGGTAAGGACCGTTACCTGGTGCCTAGCCCCCTCCAGGAAGTGGCACCACTCTTCAAATGCCCATTTAATGGCTAAGAGTTCGTGGTTGCCAATATCATAGTTACTCTCAGTTGGCGAAAACTTCCTGGAGAAGTAGGCACAGGGACGGAGATGGGTGAGGGACCTGGTACCCTGGGACAAGACAGCCCCCACTCCCACCTCGGATGCGTCAACTTCCACGATAAATGGCTCCATTTGGTTGGGCTGAACCAGCATCGGGGCCGAGATAAAGCACTTCTTAAAGGGAATGTGTTGCCAGCAAAACATGTTGTTTTTTTTTTAGTTAAACAATTAGTGTGTAGGTGATTAAACATTGTTCTAATTTTTTTTTTTTTTTTCACGAGTCAGGAAATATTATAAATTGGATTCAATTTATAATATTTCCCAGCACTGGTCACTAGATGGAGCGATTCCCAAAATTGCAGCATTGCATGTGGTAAAGCAACCACATTGCTTTATGCTGCAAAATTGGGAAAAAATCCCTCGCTCTAGTGAGCTCTCAGAATCCCCCCTCCTTTATCCTGGCTAGTGCCGGGAGAAACGAGGTGTTTGAACGGTCTAACCTCCTACACTGTGTGTCGCCATTTTTTGAGCTAACACACAGTGTAGAAGGTTTACATACACTAGTAAAACACACTGAAACACGAGCATACATAGAAATCACTTACCTGCTCCAGTCGCCGCCGCTCCCTCCGGTCCGTCCGCTCCGTCTGCTGCCGCTGCTCCATGTGCACAAGTCCGGAAGCCACGACCAGAAGTAGTAATCTTACTGCCTGGCCGCGACTTCTGGTCCACAGGAAAATGGCGCCGGACGGCGCGCATTTCAAATCGGACTGTGTGGGAGCGGCGCATGCGCCGTTCCCACACACACGGCGTACACCATAGTGGATGGAACGGGCCCCGTTCGCAGTCCCTATGGGACTGGAGCTGCCGTATTCCATGTCTGTATGTGTCGTTAATCGACACATACAGAAATGGAACAAAAAATGGCAGCCCCCATAGGGAAGAAAAAGTGTAAAAATAGAAAAAAGTAACACACAAACACACAAATAAATATAAACGTTTTTAATAAAACCCTAACATAAAACTGATATAAAAAAAATAATTTTGGTGACACTGTTCCTTTAAGGACCTCAAAAGCCTGGACAGCCTCAGGAGGCAAGTGGAGGAGATCAGCACCTTTGCGAGTGAGGTCCGTAAGAGGCTTAGCGATGACTGAGAAGTTAGCAATAAATCTCCTGTAATAATTAGCGAACCCCAAGAAACACTGTAACGCCTTCAGGGAGGCAGGTTGGACCCATTCCACCACAGCCTGGACCTTGGCGGGGTCCATGCGGAATTCATGAGGAGTGAGGATTTGACCCAAAAATGGTATCTCCTGTACCCCAAACACACATTTTTCGGTTTTCGCAAACAGTTTGTTTTCCCGAAGGACCTGGAGCACCTTCCTGACATGCTCAATGTGGGAGGACAAGTCCTTGGAAAACACCAGTATGTCATCAAGGTACACTACAAGAAATACCCCCAGGTAATATCTCAAAATCTCATTTATGAAATTCTGGAAGACCGCAGGAGCATTACACAACCCAAAGGGCATGACAAGGTATTCGAAATGACCTTCGGGCGTGTTAAACGCAGTCTTCCACTCATCCCCCTCTTTGATGCGGATAAGGTTATACGCCCCCCGTAGATCAAACTTAGAGAACCATTGGGCCCCCTGAACCTGATTACAGAGATCAGGAATCAAAGGAAGGGGATACTGGTTCCTTACAGTGACCTTATTCAAGTTACGGTAGTCAATGCATGGCCTAAGACCACCATCCTTCTTCCCTACGAAGAAGAAGCCAGCACCTACCGGAGAAGTAGAGGGGCGAATGTAACCCTTGGCCAGGCATTCCTGGATATACTCTCTCATGGCTTCACGTTCGGGACAAGAAAGATTAAATATCCTACCCTTAGGGAGCTTAGCTCCTGGTACCAATTCGATAGCGCAATCGTATTCTCTATGAGGAGGTAACACTTCGGAGGCCTCCTTAGAGAAAACATCAGCGAAGTCCTGAACAAACTCAGGTAGCGTGTTCACCTCCTCAGGGGGAGAAATAGAATTAACAGAAAAACATGACGTCAAGCATTCATTACCCCATTTGGTAAGCTCCCCAGTATTCCAGTCAAACGTGGGATTATGCAACTGCAACCAGGGAAGGCCTAACACCAAATCGGACGTTAATCCCTGCATCACCAGTACAGAGCACTGCTCCAAATGCATGGAGCCAACAAGGAGTTCAAAAACAGGGGTATGCTGTGTAAAATAACCATTAGCAAGAGGAGTGGAGTCGATACCCACTACCGGGACAGGTCTAGGCAAATCAATCAAAGGCATAGCTAGAGACATAGCAAATTCCACAGACATGATATTAGCAGATGGCCCTGAATCCTTGAAGGCACTGCCGGTAGCAGACCTACCACCAAAAGAGACCTGAAAGGGAAGCAAGATTTTATTATGTTTCATATTTACGGGAAATACCTGTGCGCCCAAGTGACCTCCCCGATGATCACTTAGGCGCGGAAGTTTTCCGGCTGCTTATTTTTACGCCTAGGACAGGTGTTCACTTGATGCTTGTCATCCCCACAATAGAAGCAGAGACCATTCTTCCTGCGGAACTCTGTACGTTGTCGGGGGGACACGGAGGCCCCGAGTTGCATAGGTATCTCCGAGTCTTCCGTGGAAGAGCGAAGCAACGGGACCTCGGGAGGCATCATGGGGGAGTCAGAGGGGAAAACACAAAAACGTTCAAGTTGTCGTTCCCTGAGACGTCGGTCAAGTCGTACCGCTAAAGCCATAACCTGGTCTAGGGAGTCAGAAGAGGGATAGCTAACTAGCAGGTCTTTCAGGGCGTCCGACAGACCCAACCTAAACTGGCACCTTAAGGCAGGGTCATTCCACCGAGAAGCTACGCACCACTTCCTAAAGTCAGAACAATACTCCTCAACAGGTCTCTTACCCTGACGTAAGGTCACCAGCTGACTCTCGGCAAAGGCAGTCCTGTCAGTCTCGTCATAAATGAGTCCGAGAGCAGAAAAGAAACGATCAACGGAGGAAAGTTCAGGGGCATCAGGAGCCAAGGAGAAGGCCCACTCTTGGGGCCCTTCCTGGAGCCGGGACATAATTATACCCACCCGCTGGCTCTCAGAACCTGAGGAGTGAGGCTTTAAGCGAAAGTAAAGCCTACAACTCTCCCGAAAGGAGAGAAAAGTCCTCCGGTCCCCTGAGAACCGGTCAGGCAACTTGAGGTGGGGTTCAAGAGGTGAGGTGAGGGGCACTACCATGGTAGCGTCAGGCTGGCTGACCCTCTGAGCCAGGGCCTGGCGCTGTATTGAGAGACCCTGCATTTGCTGGGCCAGGGTCTCAAGGGGGTCCATAGTAGTGTCAGGGACCAGGGTAGAGTAGGTATAGCGGCTTGTGATTATGTAATGATGGGGGTAGGGAAACGGACAAGTGAGCCCTTATCTACCCGCCACTCTGTCCCTGCCTACTTGCAACGACCCGCCCTAGGCGACGGGGTACAACTGGGCGGCGGTCCCTACGCTCAGTAAGTGCACGAGACAAACAGACAAGGGTACACAAAGCTAAGGGAAATGGGGCAGTTGCCCACGGAAACACCTGGAGCAACAAGAGAGGTAAACGAGCCGAGTCAAACCAGGAGTGTATGAGGTACCAAACGCAGAGCAGGAGAGTAGTCAGTATGCCAGGGTCAGTATGGAGCAGGATCAAACAGTAGAAGCTGTAGCTGGGCCAGGAAACCACACGAGAAGAATCACAAGCAAAGGAGGAACAGGAAAGGCAGGTATAAATAGACCGAGGGCGGGAGCTAGCTCAGTCTGGCCAGGCTGCGATAGGCTCTCCCACTCCTAAGCCTGCCATCCTGTGTGGTGGAAGATGGAGTCAGTCTCAGAGACATAGACTCAGGTGCAGACTGATTACCAATGGGCGTATCCACAGAAGTTGTGCCTGGCAGATCCTTTACACTAATATAGGTCATAACTCCGTCAAAAATGAACGTTTTACTAAATAAAAAACACTGCTGTAATCTACATTACAGCGCCGATCACATCATGTACAATATAGGCCACTTATACTGTGGTGACAGAGCCTCTTTAAGGCAAAACAAAAATACTTCTCCAGTGTATGACCCAACAGAATACTATGTGACAGTCAAGAAAGGAAATATGGTTACAGCTGAGCAAGATGGACACTCTATAACCAGGAATGCCTAACATTTCCAAGTACTACTGGTAGAAAATACTGGTGAATCCTCTCAGACTGATGGAGCTGTTACTGAGAGTGGTGGTTCTCAACAGGAAATAGCTAGTTCTTCGGAAAATAGTGTTTCCAGATATTCGAGACGCTATCCTGTGAGAGAAAGAAAAGACCCGTCAAGACTAATTGAGGAGTCAAAGCAATGGTTCCTTGGATCCTGCTTGTGGACTCTCAGACTATTGGTGACTGGGAAATTTTGATGTTTATGTTTGATTTTCTTTTCCAGTGTTACTGTAAATTATGTTATTAAAAAGGGGGTGGGATAATATACAGTAATCAATCCCTTTAAGGGGAGAGCACACTGGACTGGAAACAGAAAGTGGAAGAGGGTTTGCTAGGAGATAGAAGGATGGACATCGAATGTCGAAGGATGGACATTGAATGTAGAAGTTATAATAAAGAAAGTTTATGTTTGAGATGAGATGGGGAAATGTCCATCCTGTAATGGTTTTCAAAAGTGTTAGATAAGGCCCAACTGATCTGATGCAGACACTCTTGAGCAAATTCTGCCCACAAAATTTCTGTGGACCAGGTCGAGTTAGCGTAAACTAAAGGGGGTTTTACACAGGGCGATTATCGGGCAGACGAGCGTTCATAGAACGCTCGTTGCCGATAATTGCCCTGTGTAAACAGGGCAGCGATCAGCAGATGAATGAGTAAACGCTCGTTCATCTACTGATCGTATTGTTTTAACAAAGTAAATATTATTGTTGTTGGCAGCACATCTCCCTGTGTAAACAGGGAGATGCGCCGCCGACATGATAATAATGTATGGGGACGAGCAATCGGAGTAACGACAGCTCGTCCCCATCCATAGCTCCGTGTGACAGGAGCAAACGAGCGCCGATCAACTAGCTTTCTCGTTGATCGGCGCTCGCTGCCTTTAGAGACAACAATGAAAATGCTGTAATCTGTAGGAGGTGTGATGGTATTCTCTATCTATCTTGATGATGATGAGGCCCTACTTGCCTTGGAACCCTTTTTGACCCCTGATACTGTGGGATCTAAACCAGCTGTGCCCTGTTAATTTTGTTCCAATGTGTTTTAATATTTTCTCTTTCCTGTGGCATCCTGACCTCTGTCTGTGTGGTTTCTGCTTTTTACCAAAGAATATACTTGTGGTAATAAAAAAATGCAGCAACCTACGTTCTTCTGAATGGCAAAAAAGTAAAAAAAGTATACAAATGTTAATCTATCACAAAAACTGCCAAAAATAAAACACTGTCTTGGCATAGACCTTTAAAAAAAAAAATCTATGGGTACACCATAGTATAGGTTTGGATATTATTTTTTTCTCTCAAAATTTATCCTAATAAAGGGGCCGTAAAAACTCTCTTTGCTAAAACTCTCACCAGTCTGATATGTGCCTTCCACCCCACCCCCCCCCCCCCCCCCATAATTGTTTGGTAGATGCTGTTCCCAGCTCTGGGACCTGTACCTATATCAAGAACGGGGGTCACTCAATCCCCGATTCACCAGGAGCGGTGGCCACTGGCCACAGATTCCAGAAAGGGACTAGTGGAAAGAGGGCCGTGCATGCGCCTGGCTCCCTCCATTCTGTTCAATTGGAATTACAGAAACAGCGGAGCAAGCGCTACTCGGCTATTTCCACAACTCCCATACAACAGAATGAAGAGAGCTGAGCTCATGATCAGCCCCCTCTTCACTAGTCCCCTTCTGGAATCGTCAGCTTTGAAGCTGGGACCTGCATCTTTCAAACATTTATGGCATATCCTGTGGATATGCCACAAATGTGTAATTTGGGAATACCCTTTTAAGCTGGGATAAATTTTGTTTTAAAAAGATTTTTGATTAAAAGAAGCTCAGACAGACGAGAGGGATATTCTTCTAACAAATAATCTGATTTTGAATAAGGACAACTGCGTCCCACAAAGTGACAGTAAAAGAAGAAAGTAATAAGATGGAGAGCAAAAATAACAAATAAGATAATCACACACAGGCACAGTCAACTAAGGAAAACAGATAATTAAATTGGCTGTACATCAACTATTAAATTTAGCCTAATTGCATAATGAATTTACATGAACACATTGAGGGAGATGTATTAATCCTTTCCCACTTGTATAGTATATAATCAACAGGGCACACACCATGTTAATAATATATAAACAAAAACAAAAACATGAAACAAAACATGAACAAAAACAAAAACAACCAGCCATAACATTAAAATGACTGACATGAATAACATGGATTATGTGTATTATGATGGCGCCTATCAAGGGGTGGGAAATATTAGGCAGCAAGTGAACAGTCAGTTATTGTAGTTGATTTGTTAGAAACAAGAAAAATAGAATCTGAGCAACTTTGACAGTGCATCTACAAAATGGAAGGTTTTCTCGGGCGTTCCTGGCATGCAGTGGTTTGTACCAACTACAGGTAGCCCAAGGAAGGACAAATGGTGAACCGGTGACAGGATCAGAGGCACCAAAGGCTTATTGATTTGCACGTGGGCTAGCCTTTCTGGTACAAATCCACAGAACAGCTACTGTAGCGCAAATTGCTTATACAGTTAATGCTGGCTATAATAGGAAGTTGTCAAAACAAATAGTGAATTGCATCTTGCTGCTTTTGGGGGCTGCATATCCGCAGACCGTTTAAAGTGCCCAAGCTGACTCCTGTCCACCCCCGAAAGCACCTACCATGGGCACGTGAGCATCCGATATGGACCATTGAGCAATGGAAGAAGGTGGCCTGGTCTGTTGAATCTTGGTTTCTTTTACATCATGTTGATGACCTGGTGCGTGTGTGTCGCTTATCTGGGGAAGAAATTGCACCAAAGAAGGCAAGCCGACAGGGGCAGTGTTATGCTCTTGGCAATGTTATGCTGGGAAACCATGGGTCGTGGCATTCATGTGGATGTTACTTTCACACTTAACCCCTACCTAAACATTGCTGCAGACCAATTAGAACCCCTTCATGGCAACAATATCCCCTAATGGCAGTGGTCTCTTTCAACAGGATAATGCACCCTGTCAAACTGCAAAAATTGTTCAGCAATGGTTAGAGGAACAGAACAAAGAGTTCAAGGTGTTAACTTGGCCTCTGCATTTCTCAGATCCCAATCCAATCACTCATCTGTGGGATGTGCTGAAAAAATAAGTCTCATCCATAGAGGTACCACCTCACAATTTACAGGACTTAAAAGGATCTGTTGCTAATGTCTTGGTGCCATGCCTCAAAGGGTTATAGCCTTTTTATCAGCACGGAGGGACCTATACAATATTAGGCAGTTGGTTTTAAAGTTATAGCTGAACGGAGTATGACATAAATACATTAGTAAATCCGCCTCATTGTTTTAATGTATTAAACTTAACTAATTCACCATTGTTCATTTGATTTATCAAATGTTTTCTGGCACAAATCAGCTGCAAAGTGTTAATGTTTCTTTCTTTAATTTCTAGAATGAAAATTGAGCAGTTTGCTCTGTCTTTCGAAACTATTTAGTTGCCAAATGGGAATTATATTTTATCCACTCAGATATAAAACTCTAATTTTTTTGTCTTTGTTCTATGACTTTTAAATGCAAGAAAAGAACATTGCACTACAGACATTAATTTTTATCACTTCTTAAAAATAATACTTCAAATTGAGTCCCAAAAAAATTATCTAAAATCTATCTATATTATTTTTTTCTCTTTGCACCAGATTAACAGGATTACATTATTATACTGTTATCCCGATTCAAAAAGTAGAAAAAAAGTTCCATGAATTAATATAAAATTATACATTCACATAGCAATATAAATGTGATTATTTACTGTTTACTAACAAGGTATTCTTAAGGCTTTCTTCATAAACCAAACATCATATATTCAGTAAATCAATGAGTAGCTAAAAAAAATATACCGTACATTAAAACAGCTGTTCCAGTGGGTTCACACACAGTATCAATACGAGTGAATAATACTAAGGCCCCATGCACATGACCGTAAAAATATCTCCGTAATTGCGGACCGTAATACGGTCCGCAATTATGGACGCATTCAGTTCTATTGTCCGCGGATGCTTTTCCGTAACGCTATGGATAGGTGTCTGTGCCGTAGAACTGTCCCGCAAAAGATTGAACATGTCCTTTCATTTGTGTTTTAAGAGCCGTGCTCCCATACTTTGTACCACTGTTTAAAGAGGCTCGTTCACCACATTATAAGTGGTCTATCTTCTACATAATGTCGTCGGCGCTGTAATGTAGATTACAGCAGTGTTTTTTTATTTAGAATAATGATAAATTTTGACGGAGTTATGACCTATTTTAGATTTAATGACTTTCTTAATCCTTAACTATTAGTGTTTTTACTTTTTGACCAAGTGGGCGTTGTGGAGAGAAGTGTATGATGCTGACCAATCAGCATCATACACTTCTCTCCATTCATTTACTCAGCACATAGTGATCTTGCCAGATCATGATGTGCAGTCACATACTCACACATTAACGTTACTGAAGTGTCTTGACAGTGAATAGACATCGCTTCACACTCCCGACACTTCGGTAACGTTTGTGTGGGAGTTAATGACAGCAAGAGTGTTCTCGCGAGATCACGCTTGCTGTCATTAGGTCCCACACAAACGTTACAGAAGTGTCGGGAGTGTGAATAGACATTGCGTTCTGGCTGGAGGCAATGTCTATTCACTGTCAAGACACTTCAGTAACGTTAATGTGTGACTGCACATCATGATCTAGCAAGAGCAATATGTGCTGAGTAAATGAATGGAGAGAAGTGTATGACGCTGATTGGTCAGCATCATACACTTCTCCCCACAACGCCCACTTGGTCAAAAAGTAAAAACACGCCCAGTTGGGCATTAAGAAAGTAATTAGCATAAAGCTAAAATAGGTCATAACTCCGTCAAAATTGATAGTTTTTATAAATAAAAAACACTGCTGTTATCTACATTACAGCGTCAATCACATTATGTAGAAGATAGGGCATTTATAATCTGGTGACAGAGCCTCTTTAAGTACAGTATAAGCATATATCTATTGCAACTTCAACAAATTAATTCAATGAATTACTTATCAACAAGTTCATGTTAAAGAAGAGGCCATACTGCCAGCTGAAAGAGAGTAAGGGGAGAACTCCATGACAGGTATAGGAGGGAGTAGGGTAATGGGTTAATAATAGTGCTGGGTTCACAGAGCGGTCAAGAGGGAGGGGTTGAGTGTTTGCTTAGGGAACTGAAGGGAGGAGGTACGTTACAGGGTGTGCCTTCCCGCTGTTTCCCTCGTTGTGAGCGAAGTGTAGAGAGGAGCAACATCACCTGGAATTAGTTAGCTTAGACCAGTGACTTGCTTGCAATAGAAAGCGTTCTGGAACGGCTCCGTGCAGCTGCTGCTGATCAGGGCCCCGGCTGGTTGGAGGAGCAGGTAACATCCCTCCTGTGTTTGCCCACTGCCTCTGAGGTGTTGCCCAGGCACTCCCGGAGCACCGTTATGGGCACCGGTCGGAGCACGCTCTCGTCATCCAGCCCTCCCCCACCTTCTGGCAGCATGGTAGCGGGAACGCAGCTACTCCCGTGCAGCCCTCCCCTGTGTAGTGCTGCTCTAGTGCAGCTGGGGCAGCTAATAATGCTAGCCCCGGCGCTCTCCCCCGCCGGCGAGACTGAGCGCCGATGTCATCCTGTGGCTCAGGCGCCGCAAGGAGGAGCCCCTCTAGGGACGCTGTAGGCCAGATCTTGGCGGGGACCCCGTCTGAGGTCCCGTCCTGGAAGGAATCCTCAGCCGCGGTGGGGCCCGGCGGTCCACAGGGGGTCACCTTCCAGATTCCCAGTGACTCCCCCTCCTGCCGGCTCCAGGCCTGGTGGAACATCGTATGCAGCCCCGCATGGTGATGTCTCGGCCAGGGGGTTTACAGCATCCTCAAGATGAGCAGCACGTGGCAGAACAGCAATAGGCCGCAGCCTGCAGTCTGTAGTATGGATCCCTCCGGGCGGGCGACAGCTCGCTGGCCCTTCAGACTTCCAATTCCGTCCTCCAGTGTACCCCGTCCCAGGAGGGGACTCTCGCCATCAGGGGAGATGGGCAGCACTTCTGGAATGCCATGCCATTGTACTCGCTAGCCGCTGGCTTAGCCCGAGTTGGAAGATGACGAATTGGATGAGCCCCAACGTGGTCAGACGGTTCCGGCTGGCGGGATCACAGCACCTGAGCTGCCCAGTGAGTGTATTACTCCTTCTTTGCCTTATCCTGCAATTTTTATGTCAGGGGGTAGTTTAGCTAGCGCGGCTTTGTTGGGTTTTGCTAATGATGCTCCTTCACGGTTCGGGGCGGAGGGTCACAGCTTAGCAGATTTAGTGGGTTGCTTGCGCAAGTTGGTCTGGTGATTAGACAGTACTCATGCTGCTGTCGTTCCGATCATGTCCCCGGCGGTAGTATGGGAAGATCAGCGTGCGGTGGCAGGAGGTGGTGGGAGGTTCACAGGTTCCCTCTCATTCCGTTGAACCGGGGGCGACATCCGCGGAGGTGATTGCAGTATCAGTACAATCCGATTCGCTGAGCTTCGGGGATAGGATTTGTTTAGACGATTGAGCTCGCCCTTTGGGGGCCCATCTGAAGCAGGAGGTACGCGAGCGCATATGGAAGGATGAATGAGTGGAAATTTTTTCTTTCCTGCCGCTTGCAAAATTTAACTTGGACAAAAGCAAGCGGGATAAGAGTAAGAAGGAGGAAGAGGAATGTTGGCGGTATAGGCTTATTCTGCAGACTTTTGTCAATTGGCTCCAGGCCTTTGCTATTTTGGCCAGTGTCATTGGCGAAAAGGCGCCAGAGAATTGCTCCGCGCTTTTCTGTTACTTAGATTTGATCGGTGAGGCTCAAAGGGGGTATGGCGATCAGGCGTGGTTACGCTATGACGAGCAGTTTTGTCAGAGCAATGTAGTTCGGCCATCCATACGGTGGGATCAAAAAGATATAGCCTTGTGGTTACGGGTGACCGCTCTGGGTTAAGCAGGGTCAGTCCTTTCCCAGAAGCGGCGGTTCGTCCGGTCAGTCCAGTCAGTCCGGCCAGGGTGTAAGTTCCAAACTTGGATTTTGCTGGCAATTTAATGATGGCCAGTACAAGTTCAAGTCCATTTGCAAATTTAAGCACATCTGTTCGCACTGTAACGGGCCCTCCCACCGTGCTTCAAAATGGTTGCGTAAGGGAAAATGATCGGGAACCCAGCCCAGTTCTGCTAGTCAAGGGAGTGACGCCAGGGAGGTTGGCAAGGATGCCCCCTTATCTAAATGATTATCCTGATAGGGATTCGGCTAAGTTGATTTATGACAGTTTTAATATTGGTTTCGTTATTCCCACCCCTCCGCATGTAGTCCCAGTTACACGGCGAAACCTTTGGTCTGCTTAGCAGCATTCCAACGTAGTTTCCTTTAAACTTAACAAAGAGGTAGCGTTGGGTCGCATCTCGGGCCCCTTCCTTGCTCCCCTGGTGGGGGATGTGGAAGTTTCTCCTTTGGGCGTTGTGCCGAAGCGTGAGCCCAACAAATTTTGCTTGATCCAACATTTATCTTTCCCAAAAGGGTCGTCGGTAATCGAAGGCATTGATCCTGAGCTGTGTTCCGTAGCTTATACATCATTTGATAAAGCGGTTGGTTTAGTTAGGCGAGCAGGTTGTGGGGCTCTTCTGGAAAAAAATTATATCAAAGTGGCGTTTCGTCTGTTGCCAGTGCAGCCTGACAGCGAACGGCGGTTGGGATGCTTTTGGGATGGGGGGTTTTATGTTGATCGGTGCCTTCCCATGGGTTGCTCCCTGTCTTGTGCGTATTTTGAGGTGTTTAGTTCCTTCATTGACTTGGTCATTAGGGCGGTAGGTTCGGCTGGCGTGTAATTTATGAAAAATACATTGCATAGTCTGCAATCGCTGATTGGGAAGATAAGCTTTGCTTGTCGGATCATGCCAATGGGAAGGGTGTTTTGTCGGCGGTTGGCGGCCACTACTGCAGGTGTGAGAGAACCACATAATTTTGTGCGATTGGGCGCTGAACATCAAGCCGACTTGTGGGTGTGGGATGATTTTCTGGAGCAATATAATGGCTGGTCCCTTTGGATGTCGCGGGTGCTCAATGCGTATGATTCAGACCTCTTCACAAATTTGGCTGGTGCAGGGGGGTTTGGTGCTTACTGCAGGGGTCAATGGTGCGCTGGTAGCTGGCCGTCGAGCTGGGTGGTAAGCGGTCTTACGAGGAATCTGACCCTACTCGAGTTGTTCCCCATCATGGTTGCCGTGACCGTTCGGGGGGATTGGCTCAAGGACAAGTAAGTTCTCTTTCACTGCGACAATCTCAGGGGGAGTGTTGGCGATTAATAACATCACTGCGTCATCTCCACCTGTTGTGCAATTGTTTGGGCATTTAGTACTGGTTTGTTTGTCATTGAATGTGTGGGTTATGGCAGCTCATGTGCCGGGTGTGGAAATTTTTATTTCTGACGCTCTTTCTCGCTCACAGTGGTACCGGTTTCGACAGCTGGCACCAGGTGTGGAACCAATCTGGGCTGCCTTCAGCAGGCAGGTTGATTTAGAGGTCTTTGGCAGGGTCCACATGGGTCGCTTATTCTGCCAGTTGGCGTCAGTGGGAGAATTGGGTAAGATGCTTGGGCGATGTTAATACGGATCGTGACAGGTTGGTCTCTCTTTTGTATTGTTTGGGGGATGCTTATGAGGCAGGCTATTCTGCGGCTAAAGTTAATGGTTTTGTCTCAGCGCTGGCTTTTGGTTTTAATTTGCAGGGTTTAACAAATGTAACCAAATATATTCTGGTGGGGCAAGCGTTAAAGGGTTTACGTCAGGGCAGGGCGGGGTGAGATTTCAGGCGGCCCGTTTCATTTTCACTGGTTTGCTCGCTCGGTTCGGCAGTAGATCCGGTGTGCTGTTCGCGTTTTGAGGTAAAGTTGTTTTGACCCGCTTTTTCTCTGGCGTTTTTTGGAGCTCTCAGGTTGAGCGAGCTGGTCTCTCCAAGTACATCTCGCGTGGGGGGTCTTAGACAGGACGATGTGGAATTGTATGAGGATAGACTGGAATTTTTATTGTGTCGGTCAAAAACGGATCAAATTGGTCGACCTCCAATGAGAATTGCCGAGAAACATAAGGATGGTGAAAAACAGAGGCAGAAGTGAAGGCCCTCTTGAGAATAGTAAATGCCGACTCTGCTTCAAGAGACCAGACTTTAGCGTTCACTCCCTTCCTGGTGAGAGCAGATATAGGGGTGGTAGGCAAAAAAAAGTTTGGGATGAACTGTTGATAGAAATTTACGAAGCCTAGAAATCTTTGTATGAGACCTTGAGGACAAGGCCACTCTAAGACGGATTTCATTTTTTACGTATCAATCTGGAGTGGATGATCGGAAACTATATAGCCCAGAAAGGGCAAGGATTTCCTTTCGAATACACACTTTTCTAGTTTGGCGTAGAAGTTATTCCCCCTTAACCGTGACCGGACTTGGTGAACATTCTTCCGGTGAGTAGTCAGATTTGGTGAGTAGATCAAGATATCGTCCAGATATGCCACCACACAGACATACAGTAGATCCAGGAATATGTCGTTCACACAGTATTTTGTCCGGTAATTGTGCCCACACAGTAGTGTGCCCCCTAAGTGCCACACACAGTATATTTCCCCCTGTAGTAACCCTACACAGTATCATGTCCGCTTAGTTGCCCCCACACAGTATAATGCACCCTCCCCTGGCTGCCACACACAGCCCCCAATTATAGATAGTGCCCCCTGTAGATTGTGCCATACATCCTCCCTGTAGACAGTGCCATAATCCCCCACCTCTCCTTTGTAGACAGTGCCCCCAAACAAACAAACATTTTTTACTCACCTAGGCCCCGTTCCCACGATGAACTGAGGTGCTCCACGATGGGATCCTTGTGTAGGCTGGCGCGATCCTGTAACCTATTTCCTCAGGGTATCCCTACCAAAAATCTGCGTTTTTTGTAAAGCAAAAAAAAATCTGCCTTCAGGAATTTTGAAGCACATTTTGAATTGACATCGATGTTTGACCTTTTTTTTTGCGTGTTTTTTAAGCCGTTGGAGCTAATCCAAAAGACGCAAGCAAAAGAGCACTCCAAACAAGCGCCACAGGTATTTTCTGCATCCTATTAATTTCAATTGGAGCTCAGAGGTGGAAACCACTTGAAGACTATCAGCCCCCACTCACAGTAAAATGACCTTTAGCCCGCCACTCACAGTAAAATGACCACCAGCACACCACTCACAGTAAAATAACCTTTAGCCCGCCACTCACAGTAAAATGACCACCAGCCCACCAATCACAGTAAAATAACCTTTAGCCCGCCACTCACAGTAAAATGACCACCAGCCCACCACTCACAGTAAAATGACCATCAACCTGCCACTCACAGTAAAATGACCATCAGCCTGCCACTCACAGTAAAATGACCATCAGCCCCCCACTCACAGTAAAATGACCATCAGCCCCCCACTCACAGTAAAATGACCATCCGCCCAGCACTCACAGTATAATGACAATCAGCCCCCCACTCAAAGTAAAATGACCATCAGCCAGCCACTCTCACTAAATTAACCATCAGACCGCCACTCACAGATTTCCCTGGTAGATAGTGCCACACAGCCCCCTAGTAGGTTGTGCCACACAGCCCCTTGTAGGTAGTGCCACACAGCCCCCTATAAGTAGTGCCACACAACCCCATGTAAGTAGTGCCACACCACCCAGTAGGTAGTGCCTCACAGCCCCCTTGTAGGTAGTGCCACACAGCCCCATGTAAGTAGTGCCACACAGCACCCAGTAGGTAGTGCCTCACAGCCCACTTGTAGGTAGTGCCACACAGCCCCCTGGTAGGTAGTGCCACACAGCACCCTTGTAGGTAGTGCCACACAGCACCCTTGTAGGTAGTGCCACACAGCCCCATTATAGGTAGTGCCACACAGCCCACTTGTAGGTGCTGTCACACAGCCCCCTTATAGGTAGTGCCACACAGCTCACCATAGATGGACAGTGACATCAAGGGCAACTCCTGAAGTGGAATCTCCGTCCACAACACTGCCGATGCTGTGAACGGGGACTCCACTCCAGGAGAAGCCTCTGTCGTCTGTGTCCATTTATGGACAGTGACGCCACTGGCTTCTCCTGGAGTGGATTCCCCGGTCACAGCGTCTGGGATTCCACTCCAGGAGAAACCCCTGACGTCTCTGTCCGTTAATGCCACTATGGCTGCTACAGCAGTAGCGACGCCACTGAGTGAAGAAGCGCTCGGGCGGAAAGGCAGCTGCTGAGTCATCTGGGCCGAGCGCTTCTGGAACAAGCAGGAGAAGGGAGCCAGTGCAGTGCCCCCTTCCACCTGCTGGAGTGATGCGCCCTGTGCAATGGCACAGGTCGCACACCCCTAAGGTTGGCCCTTGTCTCTGGTGTTAAATGCGGTTTTCATTCATCACCTTTGCGGATACGGATCAAGTTATAAGCCCCACGTAGATCCAGATTTGTGAAAGTCTTGGCCCCTCATATACTGTCGAAGAGCTCTGAGATCAGCGGTAGGGGGGGTACTTGTTTTTAACAGTGATTTGGTTCAAACCATGATAAATTCATACAAGGCTGGAGCAAACCCGGTCATGAGGAGGTGAAGTCCCAGGAAGCAACTCAAATTGAACAGTCATAAGGACGATGGGGAGGCAGAACCTCAGCCTCCTTCTTGCTGAAGACATCCGCATAACAGGCATACTGTGGAGGCAGACCAAGGAGTGACTGAGGCACCAGAGATTGAACAGGATGAACCTGGGCCAGACGGTGATGTAGACATCGGGTACCCCATTGGAGAATTTCTCCGGAATTCAGTCGAGGACAGGAGCATGTTGTCAAAGCCATGGTAGTCCCAGCAGGATTGAGTTAATAGCCTTAGGCAGAACATAGAAGGCCATTTGTTCTGATGTAGAACACCCACTTGTAACCTCAAAGGTTCTGTGATGGAGAGAATTGGGTCTGGCAATGGTTGACCATTCACAGAATCTACCACTAGGGGTTTCTCCAGAGGAGTTGTGGGCAAGCGGAGACGGTCTACTAAGGGCTGATGAATAAAGTTCGCAAATGACCCTTGCAGCCACAGTACAAACATAGGCTAGCGGAAAGTCTGCCCTGCCACTCCTGGTCAGACAGTCTTACTCGGTCTACCTGCATAGGCTCATCAGGGACGACTAATCCCTGCCAAAAGGTTGTCACCAAGGCCTCGTTGTTCCATGCAAGCTCCGCTGCCAAAGTACGAAACTGCATGGCGTATTCTGTTACCGACGATTCCACTTAGCGGAGAGTCAGAAGCAAAGCAGTATCAGTAGACGTTTGGCTCGGTTCCTCAAACACAGTGCAAAAAGTCTCTAAGAACAACTGCACAGCGGCGTAGCTATAGGGGTTGCAGCGGTCGCAATTGCGACCGGGCCCCGAAGCCAGGGGGCCCGCGGCCCCCCGCACCTCATCAATAAAAAGTTACTATAGTAACTCGGGCTATAGCTGACAGTACATATCTTCCTGGTTTCGGAGCGTAGCGGAGGTCCTGATGTCACAGTGCTGTGCGCAGCATATGAGGTCACAGCGCTGTGCGCAGCACATGAGGTCACAGCGCTATGCGCCGCGCACATCGTGATCCCGGATAGTGGCAGGATATCCGCTGCGGCTGAAGAGGAGGGTAAGATTAATATCCCTGTCTGCTGAAGCTGATTGGCGGCGTCCGACTCCCGGAAGCCGGCCAATCAGCTATTTTGAAGGGGCCGCAGCACTCGTACGAGAGCTGCTTCCCCTTCATTCCGGTCACTTGCTCACACTGTTAATCCGTGTCGGCGATTCACAGTGTGAGCGAGTAAGGGAAATGAAGGGGAAGCAGCTGTCGTACCAGCTTTGCGGCCCCTTCAAAACAGCTGATTGGCCGGCTCCCGGGAGACGGACCCCGACACATCAGCTATTGATGGCCTATCCTGAGGATAGGCCATCAATGTTTAGGGACTGGACAACCCCTTTAAGCCTATGATGTAGCAGGCTTAGAGGGCCCATGAGACAGGATCACTGATTGTGTGTTGCTGTCTGCTGGGCCCTGTATCTAAGCCAATCACATGGTAGGCTTAGATACATGGCCCATGTGTGATCCTGTCTGATGGGCCCTGTATATAAGCCCACCACACGGTAGGTTTAGATACAGGGCCCCAGCACACAGTAATCTTATACTGTATAAGATTACTGTCTGCTGGACGCTGTATCTAAGCCTACCTTGTGGTAGGCTTAGATACAGGGTCCCACAGACAGTATCACACATGTGCCCTGTATCTAAGCCTAACACATGTGTTACTAATCGTTTTTTTTGTGTTTGTGTTTTCTTACAGGTTCGGTCGTTGGACTATGTCGGATTCGAGGACTAAGTCGATGACGGCTTTTTTTATTATCAATAAAATGGTTAATGAGGGTTGTGTGTTTTTTTTTATTTCAATAAAATATTTTTTGTATGTCTTTGTGGTTTTTTTTAAACTATATTACTACCGCCTTAGTAGTGGCCGCTGGCTGATTGACAGCATTCATTGCTAAGGCGGGGCTTAGTGTTAGCGTTAGCCGGTGCCGAGGTGAACACTAACCCCAATTATTATCCCGGTACCCACTGCGACCAGGGGTGCTGGGAAGAGCAGGGTACAATCCAGTACTTGACCATCTGTAGTGAATATGGTACATCAGCATAGATTCTTTCATTACCATATGTGTACCAGCTTTTTGTTTGTTTTCATCTTTTTATATTTTCCGTTGTACTATGTTGTTTTAAAATTCCTCATAATAAAAGTATATTTTATACCCATATTACCGACTTCCAGGTTCATATTACTCAGTTAGGGTCGATTGTCAGTTTTGTATATGAATTTTGAGTATTGAACCAAGTTCAATTATAGTTTGGATCATATATGTATATATATATATATATATATATATATATATATATATAAAAATTGTCAATACTCTGACTATCCTGAACTCTTAGGGTATGTGCACACGATAACGTCAATTACGGCTGAAATTACGGAGCTGTTTTCAGACGTAATTTGGAGCTATTCTTCATTGAAGTCAATGAAAAACTGCTCAAATTACGTCCCAAGAAGTGTCCTGCACTTCTTTGACGAGGCTGTTATTTTACGCGCCGTCTTTTGACAGCGACGCGTAAAATTACAGGTCGTCGGCACAGTACATCGGCAAACCCATTGAAATGAATGGGCAGATGTTTGCCGACGTATTGGAGCCGTGTTTTCAGGCGTAATTGGAGGCGTAAAACGCCTCCATTACGCCTGAAAATAGGTCGTGTGAACGCAGTCATATGAGACTCGTTTAATCAAGATTCCTAATATAATAGCACGTGGAAGCTGTATTTTTGTTTAGGATTCTCTAAAGTTTTTCCTTTACAATAAAGCATTACAATACTTCTTTGGAATTAAGCTGTTACAGAGGACAATAGGATAGGAATTGACAAACGTATTAAAAAAACATAAAATTCTTTAGAATAGAAATAGATCAAGAATACGTAGAGGTGTGTGTGGGGGTGTGAAGGTTGCAATATGTCTATTGTGTAAGGTGGATTTTTTCCAACTTTGGCCTGACCATCTGCTATATTTTAGGAAAACACACAATACCATTATGCACACACAGACAGAAAATGTACATACACACACGCACATGCACATATGCTAGATTGAAAGACAGCACCCTACTCTGTACTGATGAGGGGCAAAAGCCCAGAAATAGCTGTCTACAGATGGGGTTCTCTTCCTTTTAGGGGAGACTCTGGCTTGGCTAAAATTCCTAGTCATGTTTCAAGGCTCTTCTACAGGTCAGACATTGACTTACAGGGAAGCTACCTCTAATAGGTGGCACTGATAATGTGATGGACACACAGGTTTAGGACTGACTACAGTTTTAGAGGACCTGTCACCTCACCTGTAATGTCTATTTTAGTAAATGCTTATAGTCCTCATAAAATAACAATTATTAAACATATTTTCTTAGAGCTCTGCATTGTACTGTTCTGCTGTTATACCTCCTTGAAATGAATGGCAGTCTCACTCTGTCAGAACTGATTGGACATTGTGAGACTACTGTGTGTAGAGACACACCCTTAACTGGCGGTGTCATTTGCATTCCAACGTGGTTTGCCATGTAGCAATATGGGTAAGAGACTTTTTCCCTTTTACTTTTTCCCAAACGCCTTTTGTTGGTGGTGTGCCCTGATCACCTGACCTGGTTCCCACCAGCCCAAACCTCTCACATTGATCTGGAAAGACGGGCGACTGGGAAACTGGTCGTATGGTATTGGATACACTAATATGACGCTATCATGAACAAGCACACGTCACTAACTTGGCATGGAGCCATATATGATAATGAAGAGGTTGCCATATAACGTGTGAGTAGTCTATAGGACTGAGGGTAATCTGTGATGCTTATTGTTACCAGTTTTATGTCATGTCTCTTATTAGTGAGCTGGGCTTTATATTGCTTACCTACTCTGACCTTTGGTATAGCCCCCTGGAAGAAGCTACGTGCGAAACAGTTGTTCGTGTTGGATCCCCTCATAGCTCTGGTCTGTATACCTCCCCACTATACCATACCTACTATCCAGACAGGATTTCTGTTTATGCCTTATATTTTTGGATGATCTTTCATCCATATTCATCTTGCGATATAGTTAACAGTTCTCTTTTTTTCGCCCTATTTGCACTTTATTATATTGAGGTTGTGACCCGACTTATGTGGGGATCCACTTTTTTTATGGATAATGTGACCGCTATGTATTTTTTTAATCATATGGTCTTTCTAATAAAGATATATATTTTGCGGATAATAGTTAGTGTGATTCAAAGCTTTTTCATAGTCATAATTGTAGCATCCATGGCCGCGGACCGTCGGATTTACTCACTCCCCGGCGGCCACAGCCATGGATCTGTGAGCGCTGGCTCGCATCTCCTTCCCAGGAGATGCCAGCGCTCACTTCTGCTCTGGTCCATTGTGTCCCGTAGGGTGCGCGTGCACGCTCGTGCCCAGCCTTAAAGGGCCAGCGCACGCACAAATGGAATCATCATCATCAACTGCCCATGATTCCCTGGACTATAAAAAGGGCCCTGCCCCTCTGATCTTTTCCTGAGAGTTATTAGTATTCCCATGTTAGTCTTGCAAATGGTCCCTTAGTGTTATCCCGTTCCTGTTGTTACCCGTGCCCTGTTACCTGTATCCTGTGCTGTGTTCTTGTTCCTGAGCCTGTTAGTATTGGAGTCGTGTCCCACTGCATCTGCTGTCGTCTGCCACGTCCAGTGTCATCTGCCATGTCCAGTGTCATCTTCCATGTCCAGTGTGATCCGCCATGTCTGGCGCAACCTGCTGCACCTGCTGTGATCCAACACCTCTGGCGTAACCTGCTGCACCCACCTCCATCCATGCCAAAGCCTCGGCCACTGTCTGGTCTATTCAGGTACCCTAGTGCGGGACTTTGTATTGCTGGAGTGCTGTTTGGCCAACTGCCTCCCCGCTACGGCGGTGCGGCCTAGTGGGTCCACATACCCACAGACGATGACAATAATAGTTATAAAAAAAAACTGACCTGAAACTTAAAGCACTGGAACAGGAAGGACCACATCCCCGTAGATCGTGCCACACCACACCCTTGTAGATAGTGCCCCACAGCCATACACACCCTTGTAAATAGTGCCTCATCCCCCTTGTAGATAGAGATACTCACCCCCTTGCAGATAGTGACACACACCCTTGTAGATAGTGACACACATCCCCTTGAAGATAGTGCCACACACACACCCTTGTAGATAGTGCCACACACACCTCCCTGTAGACAGTGCCACACACCCCTGTAAACAGTGCCACTCATACCACTCTAGATAGCGCCACATTCCCCCCTTGTAGATAGTGCCAAATACCCCTCTTGTAGATAGTTCCACACAGGGGCCCACTTGTAGATAGTGCCATACACGCCCTTGTAGATAGTGCCACGCAGCCCCCCCGTATAGATAGTGCCCCTGCTAAAAATTAAAAAAACATTTCTCACCTAGGCCCATTCCCGCAATGAACGGAGCTGTTCCACGGCCTCTTCAGCAGCCTTTGAGACGCCAAGACTGAACCCTTGCGTAGGCCAGCAACACCATTTGCTTTTTAGGATAATGGGAACTGGGTGGGATTCTCCCAGTTTGGGTTGATAAAGAGCTCCTTACCTGTCAGCAGGTAGCCACAAACTAAGGCCTTATTCACACGAACGTGTATTACGTCCGTGATACGCGCGTGAAAATCATGCGCGTCGCACGGACCTATGTTAGTGAATGGGGCCGTGCAGACAGTCCGTGATTTTCATGCAGCGTATGTCCGCTGCGTAAAACTCACGACATGTCCTATACTTGGCCGTTTTTCGCGCATCACGCACCCATTGAAGTCAATGGGTGCGTGAAAATCGCGGACGGCACACGGGAGCACTTCCGTGTGACGTGCGTGATTCGCGCAACAGTAGATAAAGAAATGAAGGAAAAAATAAAAGCACTTCCTTAATTTCTTTTTCTAAACTTCAAAACCGCGTGTCACAAGCATGGCGTATGCGTGAAAATCACACAGCCACGCAGCACATACTGATGACACCCGCAACTACAAAGCGTGCAAAATGCAGCGTTTTTTGCACGAGCAAAACGCACACGCTCGTGTGAATCCGGCCTAAAGATGATCCATGGATTTTGAACTGAGATACAGCTCATTTACATGACATTTTGTTGCATTGCAAGCGGTTTACTACAGTGTTTTGCAACTAATTGGGTTATCACTGTTGATTTCCTTATTTATTTCATTTTTTTAATTCTGAAAACAGCAGTAGGCCACTTTCTGATTTCCTGTATATAAAAGTCTTGAGTTAATTTTATATGTATGATATAGTATGTATCGATATTACCACACATGCCCCCTGCCCCCCTGCCCCCCGAGCCCAACTCGCCTGCCCCTGTCACCACTGTAGGTTATGAATGCAGCACTAAAGTGAAGAGGGTATTATGCAAAGACTGTGAAAGCAAGAAAAGCTCCAAAACTCTGTTTAGATATGTTAAAGGTAATGTGTCGCTAGACATTTATTTTTATTTTTTTTAGTTAAACAGTTAGTGTATAAGTGATTAAACATTGTTCTAATTTTTTAAATTTTTTCACGAGTCAGGAAATATTATAAATTAGATTCTAATTTATAACATTTCCCAGTGCTGGTCACTAGATGGAGCAATTCCCAAAATTGCAGCATTGGCATGTGGTAAAGCAACCACATTGCTTTATGCTGCAAAATTTGAGAATACACACTCGCTCTAGTGAGCTCACAGAATCCCCCCTCCTTTATCCTGGCTAGTGCCGGGAGAAACAAGGGGATTGAACGGTCAAACCTACACTGTGTGTCGCCATTTTTTTTAGCTAACACACAGTGTAGTAGGTTTACATACAGTAGTAAACACACAGTAAAACACGTACATACACAGACCTAACTTACCTGCTCCTGCCGCCGCCGCTCCCTCCGGTCCGTCCGCTCCGTCTGCTCCCTCCGCTCCAAGTCCGGAAGCCGCGACCAGAAGTAGTAATCTTACTGTCCGGCCGTGGCTTCCGGTCCACAAGAAAATGGCGCCGGACGTCGCTCGGCCGAAGACCTTCAATTTGGACTGTATGGGAGACGGCGTACAGCATAGTGGATGGAACGGGCCCCGTTCGCATTCACTATGGGGCTGTATGTGCCGTATTCCATGTCTGTATGTGTCGTTAATCGACACATACAGAGATGGAAAAAAAAAATGGCAGCCCCCATAGACAAGAAAAAGTTAAAAAATAAAAAAAAGTAAAACACAAACACACAAATAAATAAAAAAAAATTAAATTAAACACTAAAAGCAAATTGATATGAAAAATTTTTTTTTCCGCGACACTCGTCCTTTAAAGAAGAAAATAATTACTCTCAGTTCCCTTTTCGAAACAAGAATAATTGTAACCAGCAACTTATTTGTCATTGTTTCAAAGGATTAAAGATTCATACATATATATATATATATATATATTTTTTTTTTTTGCAAAGCATGCATATCACAATTCCATGAAGCCATGTAAAGACTCTGGGAGATCAGCCATCACTCACCAGATGGTGCTAGGTGGCAGCCTCTCAGATAAACTTTGCAGATCATAGATTCCTACAAACTCAATTTGACATGCAATAAACGTTTATCGCCTATGTTGCTTATCATGGTAGACGCTAGTCAACCACAACATCTCTGTAACAAAGCAATATTCATCTGTCAGGCAGACAACTATGTAAATAATTAAAAATGATAAATGTGTATTCAGACGAGATACCTACTAAAAATATTATTCACTTATCACAGAAATAGTTTTATTATGGGCACATTGGAGACAATATGTCTACATCTGACATTCATCTCTTACTGGTACAGTATATTCAGGGACAGAGTGATGTAGTCATTCATAATGATTACATAAATATCGTCATTTTAATCCATTACAATTTTATTTCTATAGTGATGAGACAGCCCAGCAGCTTCCTCAACCGGGTTCTTACATAGTAAGTGATATTATTAACAATCTGTCACTGCCTTTCACTGTGCAAACAGGTCATCATCAGAAATTGTTGGGCGCCATAGAGGCAAGTTTTTAGACCCCCCCCCATACTTTGCTGACCGTATCCTCCTTCTCCTCAAAGCAGCCACATAGGCTATTGTTAACTTATCTTTGTATTATAGATAATGAATAATTATTGATCAGTCAAATATCCTGTGTTGTATTCATATATTTTTTCTTAATAATGGATCTTCTGCTTGAATGCAGCCTTACTAACTTTTTTCTGGTTAACATTAATGGATACATAGAAGGAGGGAACAAATAGAAATATACTTGTAATATAGTGACACAGTGTTATTAGACACAACTGATATAGTGCTGTTAATAAGCCTAAAAAAATATTAAATAAAAGCACACAAGACCAAAAAATTGTAGATTTCACAATGTATATCATGATCATCTTATAAAACACTACTTAAAGCTACATTCTGATCAGATAGCTTTAATAAATGATTACCGGTCAGCTGAGTCAGACTAGCTTACCAGAGTACAACACAATAATGGGTCTCGAAGGTTCAGCAGAAGACAATCCATTTTGAGCCAATCATTTGCCACTAGGGTCTATTTCTTATGGGTTGATTCTCAAATAACCTATTATATCTTAGATATACAAAGTTTGTGATGGCACTTAAAGAGATTGTCCTATGTTCTGTATAGATAGAGGTTAGTCCCTCAGAATAATTTCCTACAGTGGGCTCAAGGCACTCTTGTCCGACACTGACAGTGTGACTTAAAAGTCGCTACCCCTATTGCTGATACAAACTCAAGTACTGAAATATTCATGCAATACATATAAAGTCATGTAGATGACAGTATACATACCAGTAAACAATGCATTGATCTACGTTTTAATGTATACGCTGGGAAAAGCTCCCAACATACGTTAATCAGAGACTGTGACAGATGCCTAACAGTGGCATCTGTCACCCTTAGACTATTATGGGATCCATTTAATTTATACATTATGAACTCTCATAACCTTATTATGACATATCCGTCAAATGGATCCCATAATAGCCTATAGGTGGCGGATGCCACTGTTAGGCATCCATGACCGGAATCTGTCACCCATAGGCTATTATGGAACCTGTTTAACGGATATGTCATGAATAGCTCATGAGGTATAAGTTAAGCAGTTGCCTATGACAGATTCCATACAGTGGCATCCGTCACCCATAGGCTCCCGCACGGTATATTTATTTTTATGGGATGCCTCTGCATAGAATAGCATAGTCGACTGCGCTATTCTATCAAGCAGGAAAAAAAAGGTCAGAGAACATACTGCCTGGAGGGTAGGGGAGCCAGCTAGACAGCAGGAGCTGAAGGGCTGGAGGGGTGAGTGTCAGTTGGCGTTTTAAGTACTTTTTTTATACCATGGTACAGATGGGGCAAAGCTTAGTGTAAAGAGGCAGGACTTGGCAGGACATGGATGTGACTTTTATGTGTGGAGGGGTGTCTCAGGTAGAGATGCTTGTGTCCTGCCAGCATAGTGCTTACCAGTTGCCAAGGTTCAGCAGTCTACAAAAGATAGTAGGAACTATAAGTATAGCAATCTGTTTGATGTTTGTAGTGTGAGTGATAGGTAAGGTGTTAACAGTATATGTCAAATATATGAGTGAAATATGCACTTGGTGTGAGTTTGTGTGCATCATGTGTCTATTTTAATGGCGTCTGTGTGCCTCATGTCAAATGTGTGAGTGTAATTTGTGCGGAATGTGTCCAGTATGTTAGTGGCATGTTCAGTATGTGTTCAGTGGGTAATTGGCAGGGTATGCCATGACATGCTTGTAAACTCTCCAAAGTGTCTGGGAGGCTCCTGTAAAAAGGAAAGACCTCCCAGATGGCTTGGCAATTTTCCCGCTTCCTGCCACCATCTCCTGCATCTAACCGCCATGTCTAGTGTCCTGCCACCCTCCTTCAGACTCAGCCCTGGCATCACATTTACAAATATTGTAGCTGCGACGGTATTGGTAGCAGTACCACCACTACCACAGATATGGCTGATCTGAGGTCTGTCTGAAAGTGTGTGGTGTCTGAATCTGGTGTCTGAACAGGCTTTGTGGGGCTGGAGAGGCTTTTGGGTGGTCTAGCAGTCTGAAGAGGATATCTGGCTGGGGAGTCTGATTGAAATGGGTTTGTGGGGGGTCTGGGTCTATAAAGAGGATAGTAGTTTGGTCTGGGGTCTATATAGGGGATAGTCTGGGGGATAATCTATTAAGAAGATTTGGGGCCTGAAATGGGTGTGGCTTACGTAGGAAAAAACCTACTGTGTGTGACGACTCCAGTCAGAGTAGATGTCACCTGTGAGTCACTGGCTTTATAGAGGATTTTTTACCTGTCCTGAAATGTCTGTTATAGAAAGTATTTGTAGCCCTGATGAGATAAGAATTCTGGAACATCTTTATTTACATGGGCCATTGATCGGGCAGACTAGCGTTCATATGAACACTCATTCCCGATCATTGCCCCATGTAATCAGAGCAATGATCAGCCGATGAACGGGGAACATCCGTTCATCGGTTATTCGCATCTTTTATGCAGCACAAACTATCATTGTTGTCGGCAGCACATTTCCCTGTGCAAACAAGAAAATGTGCTGCCGACATTATGCAAATGCATAACAGTGATATCATAGTAATGATCGTTGGTCCCATACTAAATGATCATTGCTCCGTTTAAAGGGATCAACGAGCGCCGATTGACAAGCTGTATTTTTGAAAGGCGCTAGTTTTAAAAGTGGTAAACATGAGCGATATGTGGGTGTTACCATTCCCCTTGTCAATAGGATGTGTCCCTAAACAGTTTAATACAGTCAGCAATGATTGGATAGTGTCAGTGTGTAGGGACACAGCCCTCTAACAGAGGAACAACACAATGCAGGGTTATGGGTAGCCAGCTAGCGGGCCGCAGGTGTAGTGTAGTAAGGTGGCTTGACGGCTGTTTAAACTAGGGAATCCTGGAAAGGTATGGTGCAAGTGTTTAAATGGCAGGTAACATTTAGAGTTAAAAATGTATATGTTGTAAAAGTTGGTACTGCCTGGAGGTGAAGTAAAGACCAGGAAGGTGGAGGGAAGGTGAGAGGTAGGTCAATACACGGGCTTGTATGGGGGATTCTATTCACCCTCTGTTAGGCACCAGAATCGTGAGTCCTCTTACCTGGGTTCTGGGCATGGATGTTATGATGGATAGGCTGCGGTCATTGGCATCAGAAAATGGAGAGGCCTGGCTCCTGGCCCAGATGCAGACTATCCTGGGGAGCGGTGCTAGATCTGATGCAGGTCCTCCAGCTTCTGTGTGGACTCGTTCTCGTCGCTCTAGGCCTCCGCAGTGGCTGGGCCCTGAGGTGACTCCCCGAGTTCGGCAAAGTGTGAGGAGCCCCAGCAGGGACCCTCGGCTGCCCGCGGATCGGTCTCAGCCTGGATCGCAGCAGCGGGCGGCTAGGACGAATCCTCTCCCACAGCCGGATATTCGTGCGGGGGGGGGAGACATGCTTCATCGGCCTCGCCCCATTACTACAGAGCAGCATGGTTGGTGATGCGGCCGCGGCTCCTGGTTAAGTGCGACCCGGTGAGGGAGTGGGCCGTTGACGGGAGACACCCGTTCCCTGCGAAGGGTCGCTTACTCCCCTTTGAGTCTCGCTGGTCCCCCAGATGGCAGTCAGTCTCGGACGCTGTTGTAGCTCGAGACACCGCCTGCTAGCCAGAGCAGGTCTTAAGGGAGGCTGGAAGTGGCCAGTATGCGGTGCGGGTCTAGTCCCGTCCCTTCTGCCAGTGACGTCATGGTTTCGGAGGAGGAAGGGGAGATTTCGGATGCTATGGAGGATGGTGCCGTGGATGTCCGCCCGTGCTTGGGCAGCGTGGCCTGCATCATAGACCAGCCGGGATTGGAGTGGGAGGCGTCGAGGTCAGTGGCGGCAGATGGATTCTGGGAGCGGACATCTAACCGGACGGCAGCTGTGACCAGGTCCCAGGGAAGGCCGAGTGAGTGCGCAGCAGCGCAGGTGGTCAATTTTATGTGGGGAGGGGGGTTCTTATTCTGTGCCGGGTTCTTATGATGGGCAGACGAGCGATTTGTTGGTGAGGTTTGGTTGAATTAATGTCACGACCGCAGACCGGGGTGGGGGATCCCTTAAGGGTGCCTTCACCGGCAGCGGTATGGGGAGTTGCCGGTATGTCGTCTACAGGGGTGGTGGAGGAATTAACTACGGGTACGGGTGATGGTATTTAGTTTTGCAGGGCTTGTCGCTTAACTCATTGTTTGTGGCAGTACATATTCCGGGCATTCAGAATAACGTGGCAGACTCTTTATCTAGCTTGCAGTGGAACAGGTTTCGGCTGTTGGCCCCAGAGATATCCCGGACAAGGGATACCTCTGTGGTATCCCTTGTCCGGAGCAGTTATGGGCGGTGGTATCGGGGCGGCCACAGGATTGATCAGGAGTTCTCTGAGTGATGGTACTTCAATGAAGTATGAGAAGGTATGGCAGGAGTGGGGGGCCTTGGTGGACCGCATTGTTTCAGATGAGGAAGTGGTCGATTGGATCACGGTGGTGTTGTATTTTGTGGACTTGTTGCAGGAGAAAGGTGTATCGGTGTCTGGTGTGAATGGTCGCATGTCAGCGGTGGGTTTTTGGTTGAAGCTGAGGGGCATTGAGGACATCATGAAGAATTTCCTGGTTTGGCAGGCTTTGAAGGGTTATAGGAGGGGTCGTTTGTGAGTGGATTCTCAGCGGCCTGTGTAGTTTGACCTCTTGGAACATTTGGGTGTCCGTGTGGAACGGGTGTGTGTGTCCACTTATGAATGCTCGTTGTTTCGACTGGCTTTTTCATTATCATTTTTTGATGCTGTTCGGATCTCAGAGTTGGTAGACAAGTCCAAACAGAAGGCGGGGGGTTTGTTGTATGGGGATGTTCGGCTGCTTCCTTGCATGGTTCATTGTTGTATTCGTAGGTCTAAGACTGATCAAACCGGTAAAGGAGTGTGGATTAACTTGGGGGAGTTGCCTGGGGCTATGGTGTGTCCGGTTCGGTGTGTCAGGCAGTTTTTGGAGGTGCGTCTGGCGGCTGCCGGTCCTTTGCTTATTCACGATGATGGCTCATTTTTGTCACAGTATAAATTTTTCGTAAATGCCTACAGTTAAAAGGTTTGACCGCCTCGGAATACAGTTCCCATTCTTTTTGGATTGGTACCACTACGGAGGTGGCACATTGGGGAGTGGGCGCTGAAAGGATTATGAGTATTGGCCGTTGGGAGTCCCAACGTTTATTGTTTATACATTCATCCTCATCTGTTATAGGTTGCTATATGTGGGGGGGGGGTCGTTTGTGTTACCGGGCTGTGTGTGTGGCATTATGTTGCTTGTCTTAACATGTTCTTTGTTCTTTTTCAGGTGCCACGCCTTGCCTGGTCTCGATCGTAGGCCATTCGTATGTTTTCTGGGGTGTGGCGCAGGCTGATGTGCGCAGGGATGTTCGTCAGTTGATTATGAGGAGGAATGAAGCGTTGGTGCGGTGGATGGGTGTCAGGGGCATGTTGCGGAGTCGTCTTTTACGAGAGGTTCACTTTCACGCTGCATTGGAAAGGTCTCCCGATGTGTTGGTGATACATGTGGGTGGTAAGGATTTGGGTATGCGTCCGTCCCGAAAACTGAGTTGGGATGGTAAACTGGATCTGCTTTGCCTATGTTGTTCCTTCCCAGGCATGCTGATTGTTTGGTCGTTATAGTGGCGTGCAAGGTATGTTGCGGGGCGAGCTTGATTGTCGCTTTGAACAAGGCACTTGTGAAAGTGAACAAGGAGGTTGCCCATTTTGTAAAGAGAAATGGAGGAATTGTGCGTCACAGGGAACTGGAGGACGTGGGTGATGAATATATGAGGAGTGATGGAGTGCATCTCAATGCCATTGGCATTGACATGTGGGGTTTGTCTTTGCAAGAAGGTATCGAGACTGCTGTTCAGGTGTGGAGGGATGGAAATGTATAAGGTGTCATACATTTTCATCTGTGGCAGGTAAAGGGTCTTTGGAGGATAATTATTTGGAGGTAATGGATACGATCAGTTGAAGGATGGAGGTTAACAGCTGTTTATGGTACAGCTACAAGTTGGGACTCCTGGTGGTGGTTCGGGGCCTCAGGAGGTTAAGCAGTGCCATGCCTGAATTTTGGGTGCCCTTGGGTCATGTGCTGGCACTAAAAAAAAGGTTGCAATTTTTGATAATTAGAAAAAGGAAAATGACTCCAAGGACTCTGCCTGTTAAAAGTTATTTCTTGTATTTATACAGTGTCATGGTTATGTGCAATTCTGTGTTTTTTTGTTTGGCATTATTTATATATTTTCGTAAAAAGGGTGGTAAGAAAATAAAGTTGACTGTTGTGGCCTTTTAAACCACAAAAAAACTTGTGTCTGTGTTTTTTGGGAAGGTTAAAGGGCAAGGGGTTGGATAGAAGGATTTTATTAAAAGGGACTAAGTTTTAAATCCCTTCAGTCAAAGAAATGGTGTTCCAGAATTATTATTTCATGGGCAATACAAGTCTTCTTCAATTGTTGTGTATTGTGCCTATAACTGTGTCTGATCAGTACTGTATTATTCCCTTGTATAGTCTGCTGTGTAAGGCTGGGTTCACACGACCTATTTTCAGGCGTAAACGAGGCGTATTATGCCTCGATTTACGCCTGAAAATAGGGCTACAATACGTCGGCAAACATCTGCCCATTCATTTGAATGGGTTTGCCGACGTACTGTGCAGACGACCTGTAATTTACGCGTCGTCGTTTGACAGCTGTCAAACGACGACACGTAAATTTACTGCCTCGGCAAAGAAGTGCAGGGCACTTCTTTGCAACATAATTTGAGCCGTTCTTCATTGAACTCAATGAAGAGCAGCTCAAGATTTACGAGCGTCACAGACGCCTCGCATAATACGAGGAGCATTTACGTGTGAAACGAGGCAGCTGTTTTCTCTTGAAAACAGTCTGTCTTTTCACACGTAAATGCCCGCTATCGTGTGCACATACCCTAATACTCTGCAGATCATCAGAATAGAACAGGTATTTGACCACTATATGGTCACTGTATGGCAGTATCATTGGTTATTTTGGTATTTGTATAGTGGTAGCTTATGCCTGCCCCTGACCATGTGACTAGCCGTTTCTTTGTTCCATTTTTATTTTCCTTCTTGGGTTAATGATGTTTTATATATTTAAGTGAGTGGCGAGGAGCATGACCAAATAACGCAATTGCTGCCACCAGTGGCGTAACTACCGCGGCATGAGGGGGCCCGTGTCGCCCGCCGGCACGGGACCCCACTATGGCCGGAGGCTCCGTTAGCAGCCGCTATGGCTGCTACAGCGGGACGCCACTGAACACTACGGCAGAGCAGGGAGGTATCTCCCCGCTCTGCCATTAACTGGTTCCCGACCGCTGGCTGTATTTTTACGGCCAGCGGTCAGGGTCCTTAAAACCCGAGCCATAGACTTTCTACGGCTCGAGTTTTAACTTGCTGCCCGCGCGTTCGGGCAGCTGAATGTCGGGTCTCCGGCTGTCAGTGACTGCCGGGGACCCTGAGGAGAGGATAGAAGCAGCTTTCGCTGCTTCTGTCTTCTCTGATCACTTGTACACAGCGCTGAATGCGCGCTGTGTACAGGAATAGAGACAGCAGCAGCGGCGCTGTCTCTACTCCTCCCGGTGATCATGTGACTGGTCACATGATCGCCGGGTGCCGTTAGTGGCAGGCTGCTGCCGGGTCTTACTAGACCCAGCACAGCCCTATTAGTGACAATCGTCACTATGAGAGGGCTGATTTCCCCTATAACTGGGGCTGCTGTGCAGCTCCAGTTACAGAGGAAAAAAATGGTGTAAAAGAAAGAAAAAAAATATATAAAGTTCCCCAAAGGTCTTTTTTGACCTATGAGGGACAGGCCATAGTAATAAAAAAATAATAAAGTAAAGTGCAAAAAAAATGTAAATAATAAATACACATAAAATACCCACCCCAAAAAAAAAAACGTTCCCCCCCGCCAATCATTGTTGTAACGCTAGCGCTGACCCAATTACCCTAATATAGACATGTGATATATTAAAATTTACGGTAGACAATGACGATCACAAATAAAAGGTCTATTTTAGGGTAAAACTATGTTATTACCAAAAAAAAAATAGCTGAAATGTAAAAAAGCTTATTTTTTTACTATTATTTTCAAACTTTATGAATAAAAATTCTAAAATAGCAAAAAAGGTGTGTATAAAAACGATAAGAAATGAAACCTGCATTGTCTACGGAAAAAACGTCGCAAAAATCACGTCGTTAGCCCAACAAATAAAAAAGTTATAGCCATTTAACTAACACGTGCTAAAAATGGCTAAACGGTTTCTGGTCCTGAAGGCGCAAAATAGAGCAAAAGACATGTAATCCCCTCTCCACAGGATATACACAGGATAGGGGATACATGTGTGATCGCTGGCATTGATAGATAGAACGGGGGACTGAAAGTCCCCTGAAGTTCTCCATCACAAACCTCGGACTTCCGGGGTCTGTGTCGGCAGCTCCGTAGAAATGAATGGAGTGCCGGTCGCGCTTGTGCACATGCGTGACCAGCGCTCCTTTCATTTTTATTGAGCTGCGCAGACGCCGGAAGTCAGAGGTTTGTCATGGAGCAGTTCAGGGGACTTTCAGTCCCCCGTTCTCCCTATCGCTGCCAGCGATCACTCATGTATCCCCTATCCTGTGGAGATCCTGTGGAGAGGGGATACATGTATTTTTGTAGGACGCATTTTTTTGGGAGGGGGGACGCTGTATGGCGTTCCCTACAGGGGGGGGAACGCTGTATGGCGTTCCCTACAGGGGGGGGGGCTGTATGGCGTTCTCTACAGGGGGGGAGCTGTATGGCGTTCCCTACAGGGGGGGGGGCTGTATGGCGTTCCCTACAGGGGGGGCTGTATGGCGTTCTCTACAGGGGGGGGCTGTATGGCGTTCTCTACAGGGGGGCTGTATGGCGTTATCTACAGGGGGGCTGTATGGCATTATCTACAGGGGGGCTGTATGGCGTTATCTACAGGGTGGCTGTATGGCGTTATCTACAGGGAGGCTGTATGGCGCTATCTACAGGGGGGGGGGCTGTATGGCGTTATCTACAGGGGGGGCTGTATGGCGTTCTCTATAGGGGGGGCTGTATGGCGTTATCTCTACAGTGGGGGCTGTATGGCGTTATCTCTACAGTGGGGGCTGTATGGCGTTATCTCTACAGTGGGGGCTGTATGGCGTTATCTCTACAGTGGGGGCTGTATGGCGTTATCTCTACAGTGGGGGCTGTATGGCGTTATCTACAGGGGGCTGTATGGCGTTATCTACAGGGGGGCTGTATGGCGTTATCTACAGGGTGGCTGTATGGCGTTATGTAAAGGGAGGCTGTATGGCGCTATCTACAGGGGGGGGCTGTATGGCGCTATCTACGGGGGGGGGCTGTATGGCGTTCTCTACAGGGGGGGCTGTATGGTGTTCTCTACAGGGGGGCTGTATGGCGTTATCTACAGGGAGGCTGTATGGCGTTATCTACAGGGGGGGGCTGTAAAAAAGGCACTATCTACAAGGGGGGGGTTGTGTGACACCCAGGGGAGGGGGGGCCCCAGTCAAAAGTTTGCTATGGGGCCCAGTCTTTCCTAGTTACGCCCCTGGCTGCCACTATTTTCATGCGATTGGGAGAGGGTGTATGTGGTGCAGGCAGTTGGGAACGTACAGGATTTTGAGAGAGATACTGTTTTAAGCCCTTTTATAACATATAAGGTCCATTCTGGACTAATAAGGTATTCTTAGCTACTGGACAGGACATTCTAATGCATGTCATCTGACAAATAAAGACAAGAGTGGAATTCAAACATCTATTTAAAGTCTCAAGGACCTAAATTTATTATGTGAAGATGTTCGAATTATTTCAAAGAATGAAAAGTAGGTTGTTGAGATTTGGCACGTAGCAGAAAAAGCAATGCAATTATCCACTGTAATTAGTTAGGCATTAGTCCGTAATAAATGCTGTCAATTCACCATTTCAACCTGTGTTGTTACATTGGTATGAGAACGCTATTTTAGAGCAGAATTAATTACTGAGCATTCTGAAAGGGGAAGACACAATTCATAAATTGTGTTACATGTGATTTAAAAGACTGCACAGTTCTTAAATGTATTTATTTCCTGTTATATAACGTCAACACACTCTGCAAGCGCTAATGTCCTCACAAGGTCTCACAATCCAATTTATTTTTCTCAGATATACTCATATGCATACATGCAATTAATCTGGTAATATGTTTATGGCGTGTGGGCAGAAACTAGACTACCCGGAGAAAATTATTGAAGACAGGATTTTCAACATTTGCAGTTGGGAAGTTTCTCCAGCATGGGTAACGTGAAGCTAGCCATAGACTTGAATTTTAATGGGATTCACCGACAATATAATGTCTATAATATTGGCAGATCTTCCTGCCATCAGGGGAAACAAAGATCTGAGAGGATGGGGTTTTTCCTGTCCAATCCTTGTTTACCCGGGAGATAAGCAGCACCAAAGATGTCTTGCATCCATTTCCTTTACTCCTATAACATATGTCTATATATAATTTATAATTTCGTTAACCCATCTTCCCCTCAACAAACATGTTTACTGAGCTTCAGCAATGCTGTCACGTTGACACACGTGACCGTTGTAGCCACCGCTGAGACCAGTGATTGGATGCAGCAGTTACGTGTTCATTGCTGCAGCTCGGTAGACAAAGACCAGCAAGGAGGACTGGAGCAGCGACTCTGGAGCGACAGGGGATTTGAAAGGTAAGGCTTAATTCACATCTTCGTCAGGGGATGCCATGAATGGAATCCAGACTGAAAGAAACGGAAACCATAGGTTTCCGTTTGCATCACCATTGATTTCAATGGTGAAGGATCCGATACAAATGGTTTACGTTTGTCCCCGTTGTGTAAGGGTTCTGAGGTTTTGACGGAATGAATAGCGCAGTCGACTACGGTATTTTGATTCCATTCATGGGTTCCCCTGACAAAGGTCTGATGGAACCCATGAAGGGAGTCCCAAAGCAGAAGTGAACTAAGCCTTAGTTGTGCTTCTTTTATTATTTTAGGCCATTTTTCCCTCCTGTTCTGTATTTTCTTCATCCCTGACAACCTCTTTAACTGTTGTACCTGGATAATTTACAAGTTTATTACATATTGTTGTCCTTTAAGTCAATAGTTAAAAAGTACTGGATTATTTATTTAGTTGGCAAAGAAAGATAACATCCACTATACCCACGGGGCTTCTTTAAAAGGATTCATCAAAAACTGCTATTAAAATTAGTATTGTTAAAACCTTATTCAGAATACCCAAGAGGTGCATTATATATAGTAAAGTGATTCTGCCAGTTTTGCTTTTATCAGGAAGTAAACATACACATAAATTATTGGATCGATAAAAACACAGGGACATATACAAAAACACCGAAAAAGGCCATACTTACAAATGGACACAGCCAGGCCAGAAATGCTGATGAAAGGGCGAGCAGGTGCTTTAAATAATAATAGCCACTCCCACTAGTCTTGAGGGGAGTGGTGTGTGGTGCATGGGATGTGTAGTAAGAAATAATAAATGAATAGTGTGTGTGCAAGTGTAATACTATAAGTGAAATATAGGGGGCAGTAATAAATGAAGTGCCTCAATAGAAATAAATGGATAATGGGGTGCAAGTGAGTGAAACATGGAGGGATAGTGTGTACGTCATGAGGCACAACGTGTATAGCCAGGTAGAAGCCTATTTGTGACGCCTTGATAATTTATAGAGCGGGCTACCCTGCTTGCTATGCCAAACAACAACACGCCATTCTCTCCCAGCATCAAAGACCCGGCTGTGTCCAAGAGAAGCGAATATACATAATAATGAAAAATACCTGGGGTATTGGTAATCATTTTGGCCAAAAGGACGCAAGCTCGCAATCCACGACAAGGATCCCCAGACTTGCGAGTCCCTAACTCCTAAACTGGAACAGAACGTTCCTGATGCACAAACAGAACCGATAAAAACACAGGGACATATACAAAAACACAGAAAAAGGCCATACTTACAAATGGACACAGCCAGGCCAGAAATGCTGATGAAAGGGCGAGCAGGTGCTTTAAATAATAATAGCCACTCCCACTAGTCTTGAGGGGAGTGGTGTGTGGTGCATGGGATGTGTAGTAAGAAATAATAAATGAATAGTGTGTGTGCAAGTGTAATACTATAAGTGAAATATAGGGGGCAGTAATAAATGAAGTGCCTCAATAGAAATAAATGGATAATGGGGTGCAAGTGAGTGAAACATGGAGGGATAGTGTGTACGTCATGAGGCACAACGTGTATAGCCAGGTAGAAGCCTATTTGTGACGCCTTGATAATTCATAGAGCGGGCTACCCTGCTTGCTATGCCAAACAACAACACGCCATGCTCTCCCAGCATCAAAGACCCGGCTGTGTCCAAGAGAAGCAAATATACATAATAATGAAAAATACCTGGGGTATTGGTAATCATTTTGGCCAAAAGGACGCAAGCTCGCAATCCACGACAAGGATCCCCAGACTTGCGAGTCCCTAACTCCTAAACTGGAACAGAACGTTCATGATGCACAAACAGAACCGATAAAAACACAGGGACATATACAAAAACACCGAAAAAAGCCATACGTACAAATGGACACAGCCAGGCCAGAAATGCTGATGAAAGGGCGAGCAGGTGCTTTAAATAATAATAGCCACTCCCACTAGTCTTGAGGGGAGTGGTGTGTGGTGCATGGGATGTGTAGTAAGAAATAATAAATGAATAGTGTGTGTGCAAGTGTAATACTATAAGTGAAATATAGGGGGCAGTAATAAATGAAGTGCCTCAATAGAAATAAATGGATAATGGGGTGCAAGTGAGTGAAACATGGAGGGATAGTGTGTACGTCATGAGGCACAACGTGTATAGCCAGGTAGAAGCCTATTTGTGACGCCTTGATAATTCATAGAGCGGGCTACCCTGCTTGCTATGCCAAACAACAACACGCCATGCTCTCCCAGCATCAAAGACCCGGCTGTGTCCAAGAGAAGCGAATATACATAATAATGAAAAATACCTGGGGTATTGGTAATCATTTTGGCCAAAAGGACGCAAGCTCGCAATCCACGACAAGGATCCCCAGACTTGCGAGTCCCTAACTCCTAAACTGGAACAGAACGTTCCTGATGCACAAACAGAACCGATAAAAACACAGGGACATATACAAAAACACCGAAAAAGGCCATACTTACAAATGGACACAGCCAGGCCAGAAATGCTGATGAAAGGGCGAGCAGGTGCTTTAAATAATACTAGCCACTCCCACTAGTCTTGAGGGAAGTGGTGTGTGGTGCATGGGATGTGTAGTAAGAAATAATAAATGAATAGTGTGTGTGCAAGTGTAATACTATAAGTGAAATATAGGGGGCAGTAATAAATGAAGTGCCTCAATAGAAATAAATGGATAATGGGGTGCAAGTGAGTGAAACATGGAGGGATAGTGTGTACGTCATGAGGCACAACGTGTATAGCCAGGTAGAAGCCTATTTGTGACGCCTTGATAATTTATAGAGCGGGCTACCCTGCTTGCTATGCCAAACAACAACACGCCATTCTCTCCCAGCATCAAAGACCCGGCTGTGTCCAAGAGAAGCGAATATACATAATAATGAAAAATACCTGGGGTATTGGTAATCATTTTGGCCAAAAGGACGCAAGCTCGCAATCCACGACAAGGATCCCCAGACTTGCGAGTCCCTAACTCCTAAACTGGAACAGAACGTTCCTGATGCACAAACAGAACCGATAAAAACACAGGGACATATACAAAAACACAGAAAAAGGCCATACTTACAAATGGACACAGCCAGGCCAGAAATGCTGATGAAAGGGCGAGCAGGTGCTTTAAATAATAATAGCCACTCCCACTAGTCTTGAGGGGAGTGGTGTGTGGTGCATGGGATGTGTAGTAAGAAATAATAAATGAATAGTGTGTGTGCAAGTGTAATACTATAAGTGAAATATAGGGGGCAGTAATAAATGAAGTGCCTCAATAGAAATAAATGGATAATGGGGTGCAAGTGAGTGAAACATGGAGGGATAGTGTGTACGTCATGAGGCACAACGTGTATAGCCAGGTAGAAGCCTATTTGTGACGCCTTGATAATTCATAGAGCGGGCTACCCTGCTTGCTATGCCAAACAACAACACGCCATGCTCTCCCAGCATCAAAGACCCGGCTGTGTCCAAGAGAAGCGAATATACATAATAATGAAAAATACCTGGGGTATTGGTAATCATTTTGGCCAAAAGGACGCAAGCTCGCAATCCACGACAAGGATCCCCAGACTTGCGAGTCCCTAACTCCTAAACTGGAACAGAACGTTCCTGATGCACAAACAGAACCGATAAAAACACAGGGACATATACAAAAACACCGAAAAAGGCCATACTTACAAATGGACACAGCCAGGCCAGAAATGCTGATGAAAGGGCGAGCAGGTGCTTTAAATAATAATAGCCACTCCCACTAGTCTTGAGGGGAGTGGTGTGTGGTGCATGGGATGTGTAGTAAAAAATAATAAATGAATAGTGTGTGTGCAAGTGTAATACTATAAGTGAAATATAGTGGGCAGTAATAAATGAAGTGCCTCAATAGAAATAAATGGATAATGGGGTGCAAGTGAGTGAAACATGGAGGGATAGTGTGTACGTCATGAGGCACAACGTGTATAGCCAGGTAGAAGCCTATTTGTGACGCCTTGATAATTCATAGAGCGGGCTACCCTGCTTGCTATGCCAAACAACAACACGCCATGCTCTCCCAGCATCAAAGACCCGGCTGTGTCCAAGAGAAGCGAATATACATAATAATGAAAAATACCTGGGGTATTGGTAATCATTTTGGCCAAAAGGACGCAAGCTCGCAATCCACGACAAGGATCCACAGACTTGCGAGTCCCTAACTCCTAAACTGGAACAGAACGTTCCTGATACACAAACAGAACCGATAAAAACACAGGGACATATACAAAAACACCGAAAAAGGCCATACTTACAAATGGACACAGCCAGGCCAGAAATGCTGATGAAAGGGCGAGCAGGTGCTTTAAATAATAATAGCCACTCCCACTAGTCTTGAGGGGAGTGGTGTGTGGTGCATGGGATGTGTAGTAAGAAATAATAAATGAATAGTGTGTGTGCAAGTGTAATACTATAAGTGAAATATAGGGGGCAGTAATAAATGAAGTGCCTCAATATAAATAAATGGATAATGGGGTGCAAGTGAGTGAAACATGGAGGGATAGTGTGTACGTCATGAGGCACAACGTGTATAGCCAGGTAGAAGCCTATTTGTGACGCCTTGATAATTCATAGAGCGGGCTACCCTGCTTGCTATGCCAAACAACAACACGCCATGCTCTCCCAGCATCAAAGACCCGGCTGTGTCCAAGAGAAGCGAATATACATAATAATGAAAAATACCTGGGGTATTGGTAATCATTTTGGCCAAAAGGACGCAAGCTCGCAATCCACGACAAGGATCCCCAGACTTGCGAGTCCCTAACTCCTAAACTGGAACAGAACGTTCCTGATGCACGGAATGAATAGCGCAGTCGACTACGGTATTTTGATTCCATTCATGGGTTCCCCTGACAAAGGTCTGATGGAACCCATGAAGGGAGTCCCAACGCAGAAGTGAACTAAGCCTTAGTTGTGCTTCTTTTATTATTTTAGGCCATTTTTCCCTCCTGTTCTGTATTTTCTTCATCCCTGACAACCTCTTTAACTGTTGTACCTGGATAATTTACAAGTTTATTACATATTGTTGTCCTTTAAGTCAATAGTTAAAAAGTACTGGATTATTTATTTAGTTGGCAAAGAAAGATAACATCCACTATACCCACGGGGCTTCTTTAAAAGGATTCATCACCAACTGCTATTAAAATTAGTATTGTTAAAACCTTATTCAGAATACCCAAGAGGTGCATTATATATAGTAAAGTGATTCTGCCAGTTTTGCTTTTATCAGGAAGTAAACATACACATAAATTATTGGATGTTGTTGTCACTAAGCCCTGTTGGAAGTAACAAACCATGTAATGCAGTTCTTCATGTGTTATGGAGCTCGCATGTGGATGTTTTAAGCGCTTTTGTTTGTCCTATGAAATCTGTCCACCACAAAATCTGTTTATATTAAAACACATGCCGAAGGAAAAATTGATAATCACATCAAAGTATTTCAGGTAACTTGCTATAGTAGCTCCACCACGGACTTTTTAGCTGAAAAATAAAATATTGCAAATAAAGTTAAAGAGGCTCTGTCACCAGATTTTGCAACCCCTATCTCCTATTGCAGCAGATCGGCGCTGCAATGGAGATAAGAGTAACGTTTTTGTTTTTTTTTAAAAAGAGCATTTTTGGCCAAGTTATGACCATTTTTATATTTATGTAAATGAGGCTTTCTAAAGTACAACTGGGCGTGTTTACAGTAAAAGTACAACTGGGCGTGTATTGTGTTTGTTACATCGGGGCGTTTTTACTTCTTTTACTAGCTGGGCGTTGTGTATAGAAGTATCATCCACTTCTCTTCACAACGCCCAGCTTCTGGCAGTGCAGACACACAGCGTGTTCTCGAGAGATCACGCTGTGACGTCACTCACTTCCTGCCCCAGGTCCTGCATCGTGTCGGACGAGCGAGGACACATCGGCACCAGAGGCTACAGTTGATTCTGCAGCAGCATCAGCGTTTGCAGGTAAGTCGATGTAGCTACTTACCTGCAAACTCTTATCTCCATCTCGATCTGCTGCAATAGGAGATAGGGGTTGCAAAATCTGGTGACAGAGCCTCTTTAAGCCCTTCCTGTGGGCATTTGTGTACCAGTGGGTCCTTCACTACTTTACCTTCTTGGGCTCTTCTTTTATGTCCGCACCCTTGCACCTGTATTTTGTGTCCTTTGTTTCTTGTGCGTGCCTATGTGCTTGAGCGGACAGGCAGTGCGAGAAGACAGCTGGAGGATATTACTTTCTAAGGCGTTTGGACTCAGTGATTAAAGCTACACAGTCAGCAAGCAAGAGATTACTCTGCTGCAGGATGGAGATACTGTTACTACCAATGGTAATCGGTAGATATGCAGACTATATATATATATATACAGTGAAGGAAATAAGTATTTGATCCCTTGCTGATTTTGTAAGTTTGCCAACTGTCAAAGACATAAACAGTCTAGAATTTTAGGCTAGGTTAATTTTACCAGTGAGAGATAGATTATATTTTAAAAAAAAACAGAAAATCACATTGTCAAAATTATATATATTTATTTGCATTGTGCACAGAGAAATAAGTATTTGATCCCTTTGGCAAACAAGACTTAATACTTGGTGGCAAAACCCTTGTTGGCAAGCACAGCAGTCAGACGTTTTTTTTTAGTTGATGATGAGGTTTGCACACATGTTAGATGGAATTTTGGCCCACTCCTCTTTGCAGATCATCTATAAATCATTAAGATTTCGAGGCTGTCGCTTGGCAACTCGGATCTTCAGCTCCCGCCATAAGTTTTCGATGGGATTAAGGTCTGGAGACTGGCTAGGCCACTCCATGACCTTAATGTGCTTCTTTTTGAGCCACTCTTTTGTTGCCTTGGCTGTATGTTTCGGGTCATTGTCGTGCTGGAAGACCCAGCCACGAGCCATTTTTAATGTCCTGGTGGAGGGAAGGAGGTTGTCGCTCAGGATTTGATGGTACATGGCTCCATCCATTCTCCCATTGATGCGGTGAAGTAGTCCTGTCCCTTAGTAGAGAAACACCCCCAAAACATAATGTTTCCACCTCCATGCTTGACAGTGGGGACGGTGTTCTTTGGGTCATAGGCAGCATTTCTCTTCCTCCAAACACGGCGAGTTGAGTTAATGCCAAAGAGCTCAATTTTAGTCTCATCTGACCACAGCACCTTCTCCCAATCACTCTCAGAATCATCCAGATGTTCATTTGCAAATTTCAGACGGGCCTGTACATGTGCCTTCTTGAGCAGGGGGACCTTGCGGGCACTGCAGGATTTTAATCCATTACGGCGTAATGTGTTACCAATGGTTTTCTTGGTGACTGTGGTACCAGCTGCCTTGAGATCATTAACAAGTTCCCCCCGTGTAGTTTCACCTTCCTCAGAATCAAGGATACGCCACGAGGTGAGATTTTGCATGGCGCCCCAGATCGATGTCGATTGACAGTCATTTTGTAAAGGATCTGCCAGGCACAGCTTCGGGGTTAACGCCCATAGATAATCAGTCTGCACCTGCTTCTATGTCTGAGACTGACTCCATCTTCCACCACTCAGGGTGGCAGGCTTAGGAGTGGGAGAACCTATCACAGCCTGGCCAGACGGAGCTAGCTCCCGCCCTCTGTCTATTTATACCTGCCTTTCCTGTTCCTCCTTTGCTTGTGATTCTTTTCGTTTGGTTTTCTGGCCCTGCTGCAGCGTCTTGTACTATTGTCCTTGCTTCATATTGACCCCGGCTTGCTGACTACTCTCCTGCTCTGCGTTTGGTACCGCGTACACTCCTGGTTTGACTCGGCTTGTTTACTTCTCTTGTTGCTCACGGTGTTGCCGTGGGCAACTGCCCCTTTCTCCCTCTAGGTCTGTGTACCCTTGTCTGTTTGTCTGTCGTGCACTTATTGAGCGTAGGGACTGTCGCCCAGTTGTACCCCGTCGCCTAGGGCGGGTCGTTGCAAGTAGGCAGGGACTGAGTTGCGGGTAGATTAGGGCTCACTTGTCTGTCTCCCCACCCCCCGTCATTACACATTTTGTATGTCTTCCATTTTCTTACTATTGCACCAACAGTTGTCTCCTTCTCACCCAGCGTCTTACTTATGGTTTTGTAGCCCATTCCAGCCTTGTGCAGGTCTATGATCTTGTCCCTGACATCCTTAGAAAGCTCTTTGGTCTAGCCCATGTTGTAGAGGTTAGAGTCAGACTGATTAATTGAGTCTGTGGACAGGAGTCTTTTATACAGGTGACCATTTAAGACAGCTGTCTTTAATGCAGGCACCAAGTTGATTTGGAGCGTGTAACTGGTCTGGAGGAGGCTGAACTCTTAATGGTTGGTACGGGATCAAATATTTATTTCTCTGTGCACAATGCAAATAAATATATATAATTTTGGCTATGTGATTTTCTGTTTTTTTTTTTAAATATAATCTATCTCTCACTGGTAAAATTAACCTAGCCTAAAAATTCTAGACTGTTCATGTCTTTGACAGTGGGCAAACTTACAAAATCAGCAAGGGATCAAATACTTATTTCCTTCACTGTATATATATATATATATATATATATATATATATATATATATATATATATATATATATAAACTACATTTGAGCTTTTAATGGGAGGGAAGTGAGCAGAATGGTCAGCCGGAAACATTGTAGGCAGCGGCCACTGGGCAAGGTTGTCGAAGGGGTTTTTTGAGATATTTAAATTTGTTTAATAAGACTTTAGGGTGAAAATAGATCAAATTGTAATGTACTTATCTTAGTAATTCCGTGCCATTCCCACACCACAGGTACCCACCTGTCCCCAGTCATCTGTTTACCTTGCTTACACATTGATGTGTTCATGTCACGTGATTGTGACAGCCAGTCACCGCCGTCCTGAGATAGGGTACTGGAGGTGTGGGAATGGCACAGTATTTACAGTAAACACAAATACAATTACACTTATTTTTAAAGTTCTAGCTCTATTGAACCTAATTTAAATGGAATCTGTCACCGGGTTTATGCTGCTCTGTCTGAGGGCAGCAAATAGTCGCGGAAACCCTGATATCATTGATTTGTCACTTGTCAGTATGGTGTCGTTTTCAGAAAATCACAGTTTATCAGGTTCAGCGCGAGCCAAGCCAGGAGTCCTCTTAATTATGTGTTTGCGCTAATTCTGGAGTCCTCCATATTCATTATATGCAGGCTAATCCCACCCACAGTCACTGATTGACAGCTTTCTTCTCTATGCACAGTAACAGGGAGAAAGCTGTCAATCATCAGCAGGGGGAGAACGCTGCGCTCAGCTTACGCTTCAACTGGTAAACAGTAATTTTATGAAAACTACATCATATTGACAAATGACTTACCCATGAAATCAGGTTGTCTGACAATTCTTTATGCCGCCCTGAGATAGGGTAGCATAAATCTGGTGACAGATTCCCTTTAATCATAAAGAACAACATCAATCATCTCTTACCTACCCCTTCTCATACACGGTGTGTGAATGAATGAATATATATATATTTATTTATATATATATATATATATATATATATATATATATATATATATATATATATATATATATATATATATATACATATACATATATACACACACACACACACACACACACACACACACTGTCACGAAGGGTCTGTGGACCAGCTGACCAACAGGGAGCAGGCGAAAGTCTATAGTTCGTATAGGTACCTGTGGCAGCTCAGACAGCAGCAGGGCAGGCTTGGCTTGGACTAGGCAGCAGGTAGACGTCAGGCAGGGTGAAGCAGGTCAGGCGTGGATACAGCACGACACGACTTTGGCACAGCACAGTGCTCGACCAGGATTGTAGTGGAAATGCAAGGAACAGGAACAGGAACTGGAACAGGTACAGGACACAGGAACTGGAACAGGAACACACTAGGAGGCCATCACATAGACAAACTAGGGAACGCAACAATACTCAGGCATAGAACTAGGGGGCTGGACCCCTCTTATTGTCCAGGGTACTCACGGGTCAAAGTTCATCAACAAGGTCCGGTGTGCGCGCTGCGCCTTTAAGAGCGGACACGAGCGCACGCACCCTACGGGATCTGGCTGAGGTGAGTGGACGCGAGTGCTGGCATCTCCTCGTGGCTGCGGATGTCAGGGGGGGAACGGAGCTGACAGCCACGGATATTACAGTATCCCACCTCTTACGTCCCCTCTTCTTGGGACCAGAACAAGAGAGAAACTTCTTCAGAAGAGCAGGAGCATTGAGGTTCTCCTCTGGCTCCCAAAACCTTTCTTCAGGACCAAACCCCCTCCAATCCACCAAATAAAAGGTCTCTCCTCTCACTTTTTTGGTGTCCAGGATCTCTTGAACCTCAAAGGTTTCTGAAGGGCCGCTGGAGGCAACCACAAGGCTAGGAGTCTTGGTGTAGCGGTTCAGGACCACCGGCTTTAGGAGGGATACATGGAAGGAGTTGGGGATCTTGATGGTAGGAGGCAGCCGAAGCTTATAGGCGACAGGGTTGATCTGCTGTAGGATCTCAAAGGGTCCGAGGAACCTGGAAGCAAACTTGCATTATGCACCCTTAGTCGGATATTCCTGAAAGACAGCCAGACCCTCGTGCCAGGAGGAAACTGAGGAGGTTCTCTTATCCTTGTGTCAGCCTTCCGTTTCATGCCGTCGACTGCCATTTGGATGGAGGATTGGGTCTGCTGCCAGATCTGCAGAAAGTCTCTAAACGTGGAGTCAGCCGCTGGTACCTCGGAAGTATCAGGCACCGGGAGAGGAATTTGTGGGTGCTGGCCGTAAACAATGAAGAACGGTGTATTCCTTGTAGACTCGCTGGTGTGATTATTGTAGGAGAATTCTGCCCATGGGAGCAACTGTACCCAGTCATCATGTTGATTGGAAATGAAGTGACGTAGGTAGTTCTCCAAGATCTGATTAATCCTCTCGACCTGACCATTGGACTGAGGATGGTAGGCTGATGAAAAGTCCAACTTCACACAGAGGAGTCAGCAGAGGGCTCTCCAGAACTTCGAGGTAAACTGAACCCCCCGATCAGACACAATATGCTGCGGCAAGCCGTGCAGGCGAAAGATGTGTTGGATGAACAGCTTGGCCAACTGAGGAGCAGAAGGAAGACCGGTCAGAGGAACGAAGTGGGCCATCCCTGAAAGTCGATCCACCACCACACAGACAGCACTGCATCCAGCAGAGCGAGGCAGGTCTGTAATAAAGTCCATAGCTATATGCTGCCAGGGAGAATTGGGCACAGGCAGTGGCTGGAGCAGGCCAGCAGGTCTGGAGTGAGCGGCCTTGTTGGCTGCACATACAGAACAGGCAGAAACGAAGTCCATAATGTCCTTGGGCAGCGTGGGCCACCAGAAGTGACGAGCAATCAGATCCCGGGTCTTACGGACCACTCACGTGACCTGCCAGTCTAGAGGAGTGTCCCCAGAGGAGGATTCCTCCACGATCAGCCAGGCGCACAAAAGTCCTCCCTGGAGGAATGTCCCCAACTTGCCTGGGATTGACAGAGATAATGCAAGTAGGATCAATAATATTCTGTGGAGTCTCCAAGGTGTCTTCCGTCTCGAAAGACCTGGCATCGGCCCTCACATTCTTGTCGGCTGGGCGATGATGGGGCTCAAACTGGAACCTTGTAAAGAACAGTGACCACCTGGCCTGACGAGGGTTCAGCCGTTGGGCCGTCTGGAGGTAGGTCAGATTCTTGTGGTCTGTAAAAATCATGATCGGATGAGCTGCGCCCTCTAATAGATGAATCCATTCTTCCAGGGAAAATTTGATGGCCAGTATCTCCCGATCCCCAATCGAGTAGTTGCGTTCTGCGGAAGAGAAGAGCTTAGAGAAATATCCACATACCCTTTACTTGCCCTTGGGACCTCTCTAGAACAAGAGTGCACCGGCACCGACAGAGGATGCGTCCAACTCCAACAAGAACTGCAGAGAGACATCCGGATGATGGAGGATAGAGGCTGACATGAAGGCACTCTTCAGGCTATTGAATGCGGACCCCGCCTCAGGAGTCCACACCTTGGCGTTCATACACTTCTTAGTAAGGTTAGAGATGGGAGAAGTCAGTGAGAAGTTTGGAATAAACTGCCTGTAAAAATTAGCGAATCCCAGAAAGCGCTGTATGGCCCTCAAGCCCTGAGGACGTGGCCATTCCAGAACAGAATTTACCTTCTCAGGATCCATCTCGAGATGATGTAGCCCAGGAAGGGTAGAGCATCTCTGTCAAACACGCATTTCTCCAGCTTGGCGTACAGGCGATTCTCCCTTAATCGTAGCAGAACTTGACAGACATGTTTCTGGTGCGTTATAGGATCTGGGGAAAAAATCAAGATGTCATCGAGGTAGACTACTACACAAACATGGAGGTAACGGAAAATGTCATTTACAAACTCCTGGAAGACCGCGGGAGCATTACACAGGCTGAAGGGCATTACTAGATACTCATAGTGTCCATCACGTGTTAAATGCAGTCTTCCATTCATCACCCTGGTGAATCCGGACTAGGTTGTAAGCTCCACGCAGGTCTAGTTTAGAAAAAATCCTGGCAATGACCGACGCAGCGAAGGCTGAGCCGAACGAATCTAGCACCAGACAACAACCTTGACACTCAGGGCCCCACTGGAGAACCTCTCCAGAATTCCAGTCCAGGACTGGGGCATGCAGTCGGAGCCAAGGCAGGCCCAGCAACACAGGGTGAACAGCTTTGGACAAGACATAGAAAGACAGAAGTTCGGAGTGAAGGGCTCCCACTTGGAGCCTCAGCGGCTTGGTCACAGCTATAACAGGATCTGGCAGGGGTAGTCCATTCACTGAGGCAACTGTCAACGGGCTCTCCAGAGGGGTGGTGGGCAATTGCAGAAGGTCCATCAGATCTCTGCGGATGAAATTAGCGACGGATCCAGAGTCCAGATTCGCAGAGACCTGATGCGTTTTCTCGCCGGACACTATGGTCACAGATATGGACAATTTAGACGGAAGTCCATCTTTACCCAAGGTTGTCACTCCTAGCAACCCTAGGTTTTGGGATCTTTGGGGACACAGGCGCACAAGATGGCTATCAAGACCGCAATAAAGACAAAGTCCATATGTGCGTCTGCGTTGTCTCTCTTGGGTAGATAACTTATACTGGTCCGTTATTACCGACTCCGTAGGAGGATCGAGATCTGAGGACAGCAGGGGTTGCTGCAAAGTAGAAGCCAGACTAGGAAGGGCTCCCTCCCGTCGAACCTCTTGGAGGAGTTCTCGGATCCGTATATAAATCCGGGCAGACAGAAGGATGATGTCATCCAGGGTAGACGGCAGATCCAGGGGGGCAAGTTCGTCCTTAATTCTAGAAGATAGTCCATGCCAGAATGCAGCCACCAGAGCCTCATTGTTACATAACAGTTCTCCCGCCAGGGTGTGGAAGAGGATGGCGTACTCACTCATGGAGGTCTCTCCTTGGTGCAGGTTAATCAAAGAGGCAGCTGCAGATGAGACCCGACCAGGCTCCTCAAACACCATGTGAAAAGTCCGGAGGAAGGCTTGGAAGTCACGGGACTCTGGTCCTTGTCTCTCCCAGATAGGGTTCGCCCATGCAAGAGCCTTGCCGGTGAGGAGAGAAATTATGAAATCGACCCTGGCGCCATCAGACGAAAATGTCCTAGCATACAGGCAGAAGTGGATCTGGCATTGATTAAGAAATCCAAGACAGGTACTTGCTTCTCCATCATAGCGGTCAGGAAGTGGCAAAGAAACAAGTGGGTCAATACTGCCAAGAGGTGTAGTCTGAGGATAAACATTGCCAGGAGGTGTAGTAGGAGGAACAGCAGCTTGTGCCTCCTGCCAACGTGCAAGAATGTTCAATGCCTGGAGGAGTTGGTCCTGTTGAGACTGGAGGTCTAGCATATCTGCTCGAATCTCTTGAGACGTCGTCATAGTATTGAATCGACCAGCGGGGTCTATGGCCTGAGCGTACTGTCACACTGGGTCGTACCGACTTGGCGGTAAGGCAGCTGGCCAACAGGGAGCAGGTGAAAGTCTATAGTTCGTATAGGTACCTGTGGCAGCTCAGACAGCAGCAGGGCAGGCTCGGATTGGACTAGGCAGTAGGTAGACCTCAGGCAAGGTGAAGCAGGTCAGACGTGGATACAGCACGACACGACTTTGGCACAGCACAGTGCTCGACCAGGATGGTATGGAAATGCAAGGAACAGGAGCAGGAACTGAAACAGGTACAGTAACAGGGAACTGGAACAGGAACAGGAACACACTAGGAGGCCATCACATAGATAAACTAGGGAACACAACAATGCTCAGGCATAGAACTAGGGGGCTGGACCCCTCTTATAGCCCAGGGTACTAACGGGTGAAAGTTCATCAACAAGGTCCGTTGCGCGCGCTGCGCCTTTAACAGGATCCGGCTGAGGTGACTGGACGCGAGCGCTGGCGTCTCCTGAGGAGGAGGCTGGGGCCAGCTGCGGCTGTCAGGGGGGGAACGGAGCTGACAGCCCGCAGCCACGGACATTACACACACACACACACACACACACTTATATTAGTGCTGGTTGTCATTTACCACTCGACCAGTCTACAATATCATGCTATTGAGAGCAGAATGAATTAGCTCCCCTTGCCGGCTTTCTCTTCTTCCATGCAAGCGCAGCACACAGCAAACATATTTTAAAAGTATGGTGTGCCCAGAGGGCTCCCACCTAGCGTTTTAATAAACTTGTATTACGTAGTGATGCAACGTTGGCATCATATTACATCATTAGGCCACCATGGAGACGGAGGCAGCGGCTGGAGCCTGGGTGGGCCTGGTTGCAGGGGCATAGCTAACGGCTCATGGGCCTTGATGCAAAAGTTCTTCTTGGGCCCCCCCCCCCCCCCGCCAAATTCTTCTCATAGCCGATGGCCTGCAGCTTTCAGCTGCATCGCTGGGTCTCCTAAGTGACCCACCGATGCAGCACTAGCAGCCTGGTGCGTTGCTAAGGTCTTAAAACATCAGCGGAGACATCATATCTATAGCACTAAGACCCTATAGCTCTGGATAGGATTAGATACAGTGGCTCAGCAGACTTTATCACCTATGATAGGCTTAGATATAGGCCCCAACTCACTGATATTGCAGCTCCAGCTCTGGACCCAGGAAAGGTAAGATAATAATTGCTTTGCTTTTTTATGTTTTACTAATATTTTTTGTGTTTGTGTTTTTTTGCAGGTTCAGTTGTTAGACTACTTCGGATTTGAGGAATACTTCGATGACTGCTTTTTTTATTTTCAATAAAATAGTTAACGAGGGTTGTGTGGGCATTTTTTATTTCAATAAAATATTTTTTCTATGTACTTGTATTTTTTTTAAACTATATTACTACCGCCTTAGTAATAGCCGCTGGCTGATTGATAGCATCCATTACTAAGGCGTGGCTTAATGTTACCCGGTGAAAAGGCTATTACTAACCACCATTACCCCAGTATCCACTGCCACCAGGGTTATCGGGAAGAGCTGGGTACAATCCAGTACCCGACCATCTGTAGTGATTGCCGGGTACTGGGGTGGTCGCAGACTGGTATTATTAGGCTGGGAAACCTGAGCCCTTCCTAATGGTAGTTACAAAAATAGCGTAGCTCACATGCTTACCTGCTTCCGTAACTGCCATTCACTACTATGGGAGTTACGGAAACGGCTAGTTCATGGTCGGAAATCATACGCTTCAGCCTCAACACAGAGCAGTTCTAGAGGGGCCCGTTCTAGAGATAGGTGCGGGTCCCAAAGGTGTCTTTCTGACATTTATGAAATCCTGTGGATATGTCATAAATGCCCCTGATGGGAAAACCCCTTTAACTTGTCATGGTAAGTCTACTTTATTGTATGGCAGCCCCTACAATGTTAGTCTAAAGCCATCATGTCTTGTTTCCAGAAAATAATTAAAAGCCATATGAGCCAATTTATGAGTTTAACATAAAGGGTCGTGTTTAATACAAATTACGCTTCTGTTTAAAATGTATTTGGTTTTATTACATACACAACTGATATTCTCAGACATTTACCATCTGGACAATCATATTTGGCTGTCATAAGTCTCCAGGCCATACTGCTAAGCCAGCATTACCCTGCAGTCTAGGCTCAGTAGCCTATAAATTGACTGTGTATAAAGAAATGCATGCAATTTGCAGAGAGAGAAGACAAAAGCTGTGATTATGAGGGATTCAGTTGCAAACAACAGCCTCCTGCTTTTATGATAATTAATGCACACGCCACATTTTGGTAATTATAAAATGCAAACTATTTTCAAAGCTCACTATTGACTATTCATACCTGGCTGTTTACCATTGTATCTCTATTTTCATAAATAGGGAATGGTTGGTTGGATTAATGTCTATTTCATATACCTTTCTGTTTTAAGTGTATTGGTTATAGTCATACTCTAAGGGTGAGTTCACACTGAGTTTTTTGACGAGTTTTCTTGCACGGAAACCGCTCCACAAAACTCGCCAAAAAACGGCCGAATATGCCTCCCATTGATTTCAATGGGAGGCGGAGGCGGTTTTCTCCCGCGAGCGGTTAAACCGGCTCGCGGGAGAAAGAAAAGACATGCCCTATCTTCGCGCGGTTATGTCTCTGACCTCCCATTGACATCAATGGGAGTCAGAGAAAGCATATTTATGCACGCGGCGCTCAATAGCCGCGGGTGAATAACGCTGCGAAAATCGGCGTGCAGGCAGAGGAAAATCTGCCTCAAACTTCCAAACGGAATTTTGAGGCAGATTTCCCGCCTGCAAAAAACTCTGTGTGCACCCAGTCTAAGCCGTTCTAGATATACAAAGTATTATACAATATTTGTGCCCTATATCAGACATATGCTTTTTTTTTTTCTTTACATACTGCCAGAAGTGGGATGCAGCTGTATGACAGTGTTTTTTCTTCACACATACAGGGGGAGATTAGGTTACATTAGATTAAAATATGCCAAATTTATTAAGAGGCGACAGAAAAAAAAAAACCTCTATATGAAATCTGAGGCATACAGAGGTACAGTAGAGGGCTTATACACATCTATGGCAGACCCATCATTGGAGCTCTATACAAAACAAAGTTATATGCTCGTCTGCATGGGCCTTTCTTGCCACTCTGCCTTTACTCATCTGTGTGGTCATTGGAGGCTGAATTTACTGTCTGTCGTCTGAGTATCTGGGTTCCAAAAAGTAGGAGCAGCACAAGAATAAAAATTATCTGGTTGTCAGTAAATCAAGTTTGATTAAAAAACCTAAGATATTTTGACATATTTACTTATTATTTATATATTCATTAACATAATTCATTAGTCAATACATAATATCCATAATAAGATATCTACAGGGGGGTGTGACACAATCTACAGTCGGGGACTGTGTGGCACAATCTACAGGTGGGGACTCTGGCACTATCTACAGGGGGTCTGTGGCACTACCTACAGGGGGTGTGGCACTATCTACAGGCATGTGTGGCACTTTCTACAGGCGTGTGTGGCACTATCTACAGGGTTGTGGATAGCAGACAGTATCATGTACTATGTACAGGGGGAGTGTGGCACTATCTACAGGGGGCTTGGCGCTATCTACAGGGGGTGTGGCACTATATATACGGGGGGGTGTGGCACTACCTACAGGGCGTGTGTGCCACTATCTACAGGGGGTGTGACACTACCTACAGGCATGTGTGGCACTTTCTACAGGAGTGTGTGGCACTATCTACAGGGGTGCAGCACTATCTACGGGCGGAGTGTGGCACCATCTAGATGGCGCTTGGTGCCATCTACAGGGGGTGTGGCACTATTTGCAGGGTGTATGTACAGTGGGAGTGTGGCACTATCTACAGGGGGCTTGGAGCTATCTACAGGGGGTGTGGCTCTATATACAGGGGGTGTGTGGCACTACCTAGAGGGCGTGTGTGGCACTATCTACAGGGGGTGTGGCACTATCTACAGGCACGTGTGGCACTATCTACAGGGGTGCAGCACTATCTACGGGGGGAGTGTGGCACCATCTAGATGGGGCTTGGTGCCACCTACAGGGGGTGTGACAATATCTGCAGGGTGTGTGTGGCACTATCTGTGCAGGGGATTGTGTGGCACTGTCAACATGGGGGTTGTGTCACTATCTACAGGGGGGATGTGTGTGGCACTATATTTGGGGGTGGCACTATCTATAGGGTGTGTGTCACTATCTACAAGGAGTTTGTAGCACTACCTACAGGGGGGCTGTTTGTGGCCCTATCTACAGGGGGAATGTGTGTGGCACTATCTACGGGGGAACTTTGTGTGGCACTAAACAGTGGGTCTGACACTATCTTGAGACACAATCTAGAGAGGGCACTGTGTGGTGTACTCTTTACAGGTGTCATTGCTTAGAGCCCCCATACATAACTTTGCTTGGGTCCCCAGAAAAGCCAAATATTCCCCTGAGTAAGTACAAGGATACTTACTGCTAGATCCATATTTGTATGTCTATCATCTGTGATACACTCTGCTGGGGCCATGCATCTAAGCCTATCATGTGTGATACTGAGTGCTGGGATTCTCTATCTAAATCTATCATGTGTGATACTGGCTTCTGGGGCCCTGTATCTTAGCCTATCATGTGTGATACTGATGTCTGGGGCCCTGTATCTAAACCTATCACTTGTAATACTGTCTGCTGGGGCCCTGGATCTAAGCCTATCACATCTGATACTGTCTGCTGAACCGCGATATCTAAGCCTACTTTGGGATACTGTCTGCTGAGCTGCTGTGTCTAATCCTATCATGTCTGATACTGTCAGTTCAGACAATGTATCTAAACTCAGTGGTATAGTTATAGGGGTCGTAGTTTTAAAGATATACTGTCTTGTATATATATTTGTACATATATGTATATGTATATATATATATATATATATATATATATATATATGTATATATATATATATATATATATATATATATATATATATATATGTATATATATATACAGTGAAGGAAATAAGTATTTGATCCCTTGCTGACTTTGTAAGTTTGCCCACCGTCAAAGACATGAACAGTCTAGAATGTTTAGGCTAGGTTAATTTTACCAGTGAGAGATAGATTATATATAAAAAAAAAAAAAACAGAAAATCACATTGTCAAAATTATATATATTTATTTGTATTGTGCACAGAGAAATAAGTATTTGATCCCTTTGGCAAACAAGACTTAATACTTGGTGGCAAAACCCTTGTTGGCAAGCACAGCAGTCAGACGTTTTTTGTAGTTGATGTTGAGGTTTACACACATGTTAGATGGAATTTTGGCCCACTCCTCTTTGCAGATCATCTGTAAATCATTAAGATTTCGAGGCTGTCGCTTGGCAACTCGGATCTTCAGCTCCCTCCATAAGTTTTCGATGGTATTAAGGTCTGGAGACTGGCTAGGCCACTCCATGACATTAATGTGCTTCTTTTTGAGCCACTCCTTTGTTGCCTTGGCTGTATGTTTCGGGTCATTGTCGTGCTGGAAGACCCAGCCACGAGCCATTTTTAATGTCCTGGTGGAGGGAAGGAGGTTGTCACTCAGGATTTGATGGTCCATGGCTCCAACCATTCTCCCATTGATGCGGTGAAGTAGTCCTGTGCCCTTAGCAGAGAAACACCCCATAATGTTTCCACCTCCATGCTTGACAGTGGGGACGGTGTTCTTTGGGTCATAGGCAGCATTTCTCTTCCTCCAAACACGGCGAGTTAAGTTAATGCCAAAGAGCTCAATTTTAGTCTCATCTGACCACAGCACCTTCTCCCAATCACTCTCAGAATCATCCAGATGATTATTTGCAAACTTCAGATGGGCCTGTACATGTGCCTTCTTGAGCAGGGGGACCTTGCGGGCACTGCAGGATTTTAATCCATTATGGCGTAATGTGTTACCAATGGTTACCAATGGTTTTCTTGGTGACTGTGGTCCCAGCTGCCTTGAGATCATTAACAAGTTCCCCCCGTGTAGTTTTCGGCTGAGCTCTCATCTTCCTCAGGATCAAAGATATCCCACGAGGTGAGACTTTGCATGGAGCCCCAGATCGATGTCGATTGACAGTCATTTTGTATGTCTTCCATTTTCTTACTATTGCACCAACAGTTGTCTCCTTCTCACCCAGCGTCTTACTTATGGTTTTGTAGCCCATTCCAGCCTTGTGCTGGTCTATGATCTTGTACCTGACATCCTTAGAAAGCTCTTTGGTCTTGCCCATGTTGTAGAGGTTAGAGTCAGACTGATTAATTGAGTCTGTGGACAGGAGTCTTTTATACAGGTGACCATGTAAGACAGCTGTCTTTAATGCAGGCACCAAGTTGATTTGGAGCGTGTAACTGGTCTGGAGGAGGCTGAACTCTTAATGGTTGGTAGGGGATCAAATACTTATTTCTCTGTGCACAATGCAAATAAATATATATATCATTTTGACTATGTGATTTTCTTTTTTTTTTTGTATAACCTATCTCTCACTGGTAAAATTAACCTAACCTAAAAATTCTAGACTGTTCATGTCTTTGACAGTGGGCAAACTTACAAAATCAGCAAGGGATCAAATACTTATTTCCTTCACTGTATATATATTGTAAACAGTCAGTAGGAAGACTGGTAGAGGGTAGGTATGTGCCACTGAGATTTCTTATCTCAGTGGTGTAAATCTCTTGGAAGTTCGTTGCTCAGCAAGGTTAGTTGGTGAGCAGGAGTTTTTTTAGGCTGGATTTCAGGGTCCGGGATTTAGGAATGGCTGTAGAGATTCTGGGTGGAATGGCCATTCCCATACCTCCACTCCAGGTTTTGATTTCTAGAGGTTCTGAGTCTCAGCTGGCCCTGATTAAAAGGGAAGCTGACAGTGTGAAGAGAGAGAGAGAGAGTGAGGAGGAAGGAGGTTGTTATTCCTCCAGGGAGACTGCTATGACCGAAGCACCTAACAAAGGGGATTTGCACAATCAGGTGGTGGCTGCTACAGGGTGAGAACTTTAAAGATTGTTTTTCAACAAAGTTATATTGTTATGTTGGTTGCTTTACCCAGTGGACGCAAACTCTGTATAAAAAGGATCTGTTTGTTTGGTGCAAATAAAAAGTACCCGCTGTATCTGTTTTACCCTGTTTCCGTGTGCGTTACTGTCCAATACAGCAACCCAATGGGGACGCCAGCTCACATATAGTGGAGAATGCGGGCATCACGCTAAGGGTAAATGCACAGTTCCTTAATTAATCATTAATTGGACTTCCCGTATGTCCTGGGTAAAAGCAGCAACAGGATTGGAAAAAGAGACTGTTATGGAAGAGTTTGTAAAACAGATGATGCAGGCAAACCTGCAACAGCAGCAAGCGATCGCACAGCAGCAGAGGGCTCATGCGGAGGCTATACAGGTTCAACAGGAGACCAACCGCCTGCTGGGTGAGCAAGTTTCCGCCCTAAGAGAGACGGTCATGGCTCAATCACAGTTACCACGGGAAACAGCCACCACCCTGATAAATGTGTGCAAAACAGTGCAAAGCACCCTGCAGAAAATGACTGCTGCAGATGATGTGGAGGCATATATAACCATGTTTGAAAGGTTGGCCGAGCGAGAGAAACTCCCTCTGAAAGAGTGGGCAGAGGTCCTGGCACCATTTTTAGTGGGAGAACCACAAAGGGCATACTTCGACCTGACACAGGAGCAAGCCAGTGACCATCATCTATTGAAAGCAGAGATAATGGCTCGTTTGGGAGTTACCCTTTCTGTGCGGGCTCGTCGGGTTCATGCTTGGCGGTACGAGAGGACAAAACCACCGCGATACCAGCTGTTCGATCTCCTGCATCTGGCACGCAAGTGGCTTCAGCCCAAAATCCTAAATCCCAGTGTAATGTCGGGGTAGGGAGACAGACAGGTGAGCCCTAATCTACCCGCCACTCAGTCCCTGCCTACTTGCAACGACCCACCCTAGGCGACGGGGTACAACTGGGCGACGGTCTCTACACTCAATAGGTGCATGACAGACAAACAGACAAGGGTACAAAGAAGCCGGGGAAATGGGGAAGTTACCCACGGGAACACCGTGAGCAACAAGCGAGGTGAACGAGCCGAGTCAAACCAGGAGATGAGCGAGGTACAAAAACGCAGAGCAGAAGAGTGGTCAGTAAAGCCAAGGTCAAATACAAGCAGAGGGTAGTAGTTCAAGAAGCTGCAGCAGGGCCAGGAAACCAGCAGAGAAGAATCACAAGCAAAGGAGGAACAGGAAAGGCAGGTATAAATAGACAGAGGGCGGGAGCTTGCTCCGTCTGGCCAGGCTGTGATAGGCTCTCCCACTCCTAAGCCTGCCATCCTGAGTGGTGGAAGATGGAGTCAGTCCCACAGACATAGAAGCAGGTGCAGACTGATTACCTATGGGCGTTGACACAGAAGCTGTGTCTGGCAGATCCTTTACACCCAGGGAGATGGTGGAAAGAGTGGTGATGGACCGCTACATGAGTAGCCTGCCAAGAGAGTTGTATCGCTGGGTTGCCCAGGGAGACCCCCAGACTCTAGACCAAATGCTTTCGGCAGTCGAGAGGTATACCTCTACTGAAGATTTTCTTGCCCCTGAACCAAAATGGCGACCTCCTGAGCGAAGCTACGAGATACACCCTGCTGCGGTCGGAGCGAATCCGGTCCCTAGGACCCGAATGGCAGAGTTGCCATGAGGAGGGAAACTAAAGTTTAAACCCCTAGCACCTGACTTTCTCTGTTGGAGGTGCCAGCAGCCGGGTCACATAGCGGCCCACTGTCCCCAAAACATGGAACCGATGGATGGCAGTGCCACTCGACGATGCTCCCTGTTTGCCCATTTGGCCTGCAGTGCTGGTACCCGACAGGAGGAGGGACTACAGGAGCGACAAGTCCTTGTGAATGGGGCTGTTGTCACAGCCCTCCTGGACTCAGGGAGTCTGGTCACACTCTTGCGGGCCACCCTACCACATGTACTGGTTAACCCAGAAAGGCGGGTGGGGGTGATATGTGTACATGGGGACACCAAGGACTACCCGGTGGCCAACGTCACTATAGAGACTTACTGTGGGTCTCAGGCCCATGAGGTCGCGGTTGTAAATAAATTGATTCATGCCTTTATCATTGGCCGTGACTTTCCCTTGTTCTGGGAGCTGTGGGACCACAGGTCGGCTAGGGGGGGCAGGAATAAGGTTGATATTTTGTCTTTGCACCCTGTTCCTTTAAATGAGGATGGGCCCACTGAGGCAGTAGCGGTAACAGAAAAGGGGGCCGACAATTTTCCTCTGGCGGTTTTAGCAGGAGAAGAGGGTGAGCCTGCAGGTCCTGAGGCAAGTCCCCCTGATCTTGAGGTATCCCGGGACAACTTTGGAATGGCTCAACTGAGAGACCCCACCCTAAAAAATGCCTTCGGAAATGTGACCGTCATTAATGGTGTTCCGCATGGTCCTAATGCGGATAAATGTTTTCCCCATTTTGCTCTTAATGGGGATCTACTGTATCGGGTCACGCAAATAAGGGAGACCCTAGTTGAACAGTTGCTGGTACCCGCCCCATATAGACATATGGTACTGGACATGGCTCACACCCATGTGCTAGGTGGTCATTTAGGTACAGATAAGACCCAGGAAAGGATCCTACAAAGATTCTACTGGCCAGGCTGTTATAAAGAGGTTGCAAACTATTGTAAATCATGCCCAACCTGTCAGTTAAGTACTCCGGTAGCCCACTTTAGGAGCCTGTTAGTTCCCCTGCCTATAATTGAGGTCCCGTTCAAACGAATCGCGATGGACCTAGTGGGACCGTTGGTTAACTCCGCCCGGGGCCACCAGTATATTCTGGTGGTGTTGGACTATGCCACCAGATACCCTGAGGCTATCCCCCTGCGAAACACCTCCTCTAAATGTATTGCTCGGGAGTTGGTGCACATATTTTCGAGAACCGGCCTGCCAAAGGAAATATTGACAGATCAGGGAACCCCTTTTATGTCTAAAATCATGAAAGGGTTATGTAGGATCTTGAAGATCAAACAAATAAGAACCTCTGTCTATCATCCTCAGACTGATGGACTGGTAGAGAGGTTCAACAAGACCCTGAAGGGGATGTTAAAAAGGGTTGTGGAGAAGGATGGTCGGGACTGGGATTGCTTATTGCCCTATTTGTTATTTTCTATCAGAGAAGTCCCTCAGGCCTCCACTGGGTTCTCTCCATTTGAGTTACTGTACGGCAGGCACCCCTGTGGTCTCCTCGATATTACCAAAGAAACATGGGAGAGTGAGGCGACACCTTATAGGAGCATAATAGAACATGTGGCACAAATGCAAGATCGGATAGCCAGGGTTATGCCCATAGTAAAGGACCACCTACAGAGAGCTCAGGAGGCACAGAGCCGAATATATAACAGGGCAGCCAAAGTGAGGCAGTTTAACCCGGGTGATCGCGTGTTGGTGTTAGTGCCCACAGTTGAAAGTACATTTTTGGCCAGGTGGCAAGGCCCTTATGAAATTGTGGAAAAGATTAGTGAGGTAACTTACAAGGTACATCAGCCGGGGAAAAGGAAGCCGATCCAGCTCTATCACATAAATTTAATTAAACCCTGGCAGGATAAGGAGTCCTTGCTAACTTTCTCAAAAATATCTGAAGATCTGGATGTGCAGATTAGAAAGTTTGAGATTGCTGAAACTTTGTCACCGCCACAAAAACAAGACACAAGGGAATTTTTACAGCATAATAGGGACCTGTTTTCAAATCTCCCAGGGGTTACTGATGTGATAGAACATGATATTATTACTGACCCAAAAGTCAAAGTAAGCATTAAGCCCTATAGAATCCCAGAAGCCAGGAGACAGGCCATCTCAGAGGAAGTGAAACGCATGTTAGCACTGGGGGTGATTGAGGAGTCTAATAGTGGGTGGTCCAGCCCCATAGTATTAGTTCCAAAACCCGACGGGACATGGAGGTTGTGCAATGACTTTTGTAAGCTGAATGAAGCTTCCAAATTTGATGCCTACCCTATGCCTAGGGTAGATGAGTTAATTAAGCAATTGGGGCCAGCCAGATATATTACAACCCTAGATCTCACAAAAGGGTACTGGCAAAAGGAAGCCAGGGAGAAAACTTCCTTCTCCACCCCTGAGGGGCTGTTTCAGTATGTAACCATGCCCTTTGGGTTACAGGGTGCACCGGCCACCTTTCAAAGGGCGATGGATCGGGTTTTGAGTCCGCACAAAAGATACGCGGCAGCCTACCTAGATGATATAGTCATCTTCAGCACTAACTGGGAGACCCATTTGAATAATGTTTAGTCTGTCTTAGATTCCCTCAGAAAATCAGGGTTTACTGCTAACCCAGAAAAGTGTGCCATTGGGTTAGAGGAGGCCAGGTATTTGGGCTATTTGGTAGGAAGAGGTGTGATAAAACCTCAAGTGAACAAAATTGAGGCAATACAAAATTGGCCATAGCCCCTTACAAAAAAACAGGTGAGGGCATTCTTAGGTATTGTGGGATACTATCGAAGTTTGCCTCCATTGCAGCACCCTTAACAGATCTAACGAAAGGGAAGAAGTCCGTTATGGTTCAGTGGTCCCCAGAAGCAGAAAGGGCATTTCAGGGGCTTAAGAAAGCCTTGTGCAGTCAGCCGGTGTTGATAGTACCAGACTTTTCGAAAGAATTTGTTGTACAAACCGATGCCTCCAATGTTGGTTTAGGGGCAGTCCTATCGCAAGAAGTGAATGGGGAGGAGCACCCCATAGTGTACCTAAGTAGGAAACTCACTTCTTGTGAGAGGAATTATTCAATAGTGGAAAAGGAATGTTTGGCCATAAAGTGGGCACTAGAGACGCTGAGATACTATCTACTAGGCAGAAAATTCAGGCTAGTTTCGGATCATGCCCCCTTGAAGTGGATGTGCCACAACAAAAGAAATAATGCAAGGATAACTAGATGGTTTCTAGCATCGCAAAATTCTAATTATAGTTAGGAACACAGACAGGGGGAACTACATGTTAATGCCGATGCCCTTTCACGTCTCCATTGCTTATCGGCTACAAGTCCCCAGTCCCCTGGCCTTGGGCAGAGGGGGGGGGGGGGATATGTAAACAGTCAGTAGGAAGACTGGTAGAGGGTAGGTATGTCCCACTGAGATTTCTTATCTCAGTGGTGTAAATCTCTGGGAAGTTTGTTGCTCAGCAAGGTTAGTTGGTGAGCAGGAGTTTTTTTAGGCTGGATTTCAGGGTCCGGGATTTAGGAATGGCTGTAGAGATTCTGGGTGGGATGGCCATTCCCATATCTCCACTCCAGGTTTTGATTTCTAGAGGTTCTGAGTCTCAGCTGGCCCTGATTAAAAGGGAAGCTGACAGTGTGAAGAGAGAGAAAGAGAGTGAGGAGGAAGGAGGTTGTTATTCCTCCAGGGAGACTGCTATGACCGAAGTACCTAACAAAGGGGATTTGCACAATCAGGTGTTGGCTGCTACAGGGTGAGAACTCTAAAGATTGTTTTTCAACAAAGTTATATTGTTATGTTGGTTGCTTTACCCAGTGGACGCAAACTCTGTACAAAAAGGATCTGTTTGTTTGGTGCAAATAAAAAGTACCCGCTGTATCTGTTTTACCCTGTTCCCATGTGTGTGACTGCCCAATACAGCAACCCAAGGGGGACGCCAGCTCACAATATATATATATATATATATATATATATATTTTTTTTTTAAATTTGGGGGGCTAAACATGCCTTGGGGCTTGTGCTCCTGATTTTTTTAAGACCCTAGTAACGCCCCTGATCTCAGTGGCGTATTAAGTAGACACTAGAGGCCCTGGGCTGTTACCCAAACTTGGGCCCCCCTTCTCCACCACCTCCCTAGTGTGCCGTAACCATTGTTAACACTACCTTTTTGTGGAAGCATTAACAAATGGGTGTTACGATTCCCCTTGTCAAAGGGCTGTGTCCCTACATACTGACAGTATCACACTTTGCATGGACACATTACCCTGACAAGGGGAATCGTAACACCCATTTGTTAATGCCACACAGCCCCCCTTGTATATAGTGCCACACAGCCCCCCTCTTGTAAATAGTGCCACACTGTCCCCCCTTGTATATAGTGCCATGCAGCCCCCCTTGTATATAGTGCCACACAGCCCCCCATCCCTTGTATATAGTGCTACACAGCAATCTCCCCACCCCTTGTATATACTGATACACAGCAATCCCCCCTCCCCTTGTATATAGTGGCACACATCCGCCCCTCCCCTTGTACATAGTGCTACAGAGCAATCCCCCTTCCCTTGTATATAGTGCCACACAGCATCCCAATCACTTGTATATAGGGCCACAGCCCCCCTCCCCTTGTATATAGTGCTACAAACAGCAACCCCCTCCCATTGTATATAGTGCCACACAGCAATCCCCCTCCCCTTGTATATAGTGCCACACAGCAATCCCCCTCCCCTTGTATATAATACCACACAGCCCCCCTCCCCTTGTATATAGTGCTACACAGCAATTCCCCATCCCCTTGTATATAGTGCTACACAGCAACCTCCTCCCTTGTATATAGTGCCACACATCCCCCTCCCATTGTACATAGTGCAACACAGCAATCCCCCGCACCTTGTATATAGTGCCACACAACCCCCCTCCCCTTGTATATAGTGCCACACATTCCCCTCCCCTTGTATATAGTGCTACTCAGCAATCACCCCTCCATTGTATATATTGCTACACAGCAATCACCCCACTTTATATTGCCACATAGCCTCCAAAACAAATAAATATAGTACTTACCTTGCCCCGTTCCTGTGACGGACGTCGCGCTGTGCAGGGATACATGGAGTCTTCCCAGCACGTTATAGGCTGCAGGCCTAACTTGGCCTGCAGCCTATAGTAATCAATTGTATCTGCGTCCCAAGGATACAGAAACAAGTGAATGTGGTTGTCGCTAGCACCGGGGTCTCTTCCGGTGCTAGCAACTCAACTGGACATGAGGGGGCCTGTGCCACCCGGCCCATAAATGTTATGGGCCGGGCAGCCTCCCGAACCGCCCTACCAATGATCCGCCACTGCCTGGTCTACACATTACACATTCCCTTTAACTTTTCTTGTATAATTTGTTGCTATTTATTACTGTTACCACAATCTTGCAGAATACACTCCCTCATGGGAGCTAAATATATCATTTTTATAGAACCTGTTGCTTAGTGATGAACATTACAGAAATAATAAGCATATGTATTAGACAGAAGCAAACAGGTTCGAAATGTAAAAAGTATGCTTCTTTATAACAAGGTGATTTTTTTTTTTTCTGTTGAACTTGTTTTATAAAGCGCATCCATTTTGCATTTCCTGGTTTAGTTTCATACAAATGAGTTTATAAAGCAAGACATGTCATGACATTTATCTTCCCTGTTTATACCTAGGTTGCATTGATGATTGTTATTTATTGTAAATCATTAGAATTTCAAATTAGGATTATTTTGTAGAAGCGGCAAATTTACAGCAATATTTAAATACATCTACATTGTAATTCCTGTGAAATACTGGATTACATCAGTATCTATCAAATCCTTCCTGGCAACTCTCAGATCCCTTCCCACAAAGTTTCACTCTCCTTGTTCCTCTGTATGTCCCCCATACATAGAGTTCTGCTGAACAGATCATTTCTGCCCTATCTAAGTGACCAGGAGTGCAGTCAAATAATGAGTCAGTCCTTACAATGATAAGCTACAGCGCTATAAAACTCCCCTGACACTAGATGTCAACACTATTTGTAAAATCTGTCCAGAGGATTCCTATGAGATGCAGCTTCATGCTGATCTTCCCTGCCTTCTACTTGTGATTGATAGTTTTTTTTCTTGACGGCTCTTAGAATTCATTTACACGAGCGGTCTGATTTGCGTGCCGCAAAAATGGACCGTACTTCATGCATTTCATGTCCATGTGCCGTCTGTGTGCTTTCCGTTCCGCATCAGTTTGCTTTGCATGTGGCATCCATTTTTCACATCCGTGATTCTTCTCTGCTAGCTCTTCCTCTTTTTTTTCTCTGCATTTCTTTAGCAACTGATGCGTGAAACACGGACAGCACACGGATGTCGTCCATGCCCTGTTCGTGTTTTTCACTCACTCATAGACTTTAATGGGCGACAATATCCGTAACAACGGACCAATATAGGACATGCAGTGAGTTTCATGCAACGGGCACACGCTGCGTGAAAAATCATGCATGTCTGAATTGCCCTATTGATTTGCATGGGTACGTGTGCTGTCAGTTATTTCAATGGACAGCACACAGACGTGGAACACGCTCATCTGAATGAGCCCTTACAAGCATGAGGCCGGATAAAGCAGCGGGATGCAGCATGTCATAGAATGCACTGGAGACTCTGCAGTGTGAGTGGAGTTTTATTACTCAAAGACAATAGTTCTATGAAGGGCCGGCATTAGGGGGGCAAACTGGGCAATTGGGGTGGCAATATACAGGGGGAGGGATTGCTGTGTAGGACTATATACAAGGGGGGGCGCTGTGTAGCACTATATACAACAGTGGGGCGCTCTGTAGCACTATATATAATGGGGGGCTGTGTAGCATTATATACAAGGGGGGCTGTGTAGCATTATATACAAGGGGTGCTGTGTAGCACTATATACAAGGGGGTTCTGTGTGGAACTATCTATAAGGGAGGGGGCTGTTTGGCAATATACAGGGGGGTGGGATTGCTGTGTAGAACTATATACAAGGAGGCGGAGCTGTGTGGCACTATATACAAGGGGAGGGCATTGTGGCACTATATACAAGGGAGGGGGCTAGGGAGTGTGGCACTATACGCAATAGGGGGCTGTGTGGCACTATATACAAGGGGGGCTGTGTGGCACTATATACAAGGGGGGCTGTGTGGCACTATATACAAGGTAGGGGGACTGTTTGGCACTATATACAAGGGAGGGGGCTGTGTGGCACTATATACAAGAGGGGGATGTGTGGCACTATAAATACAATTAGGGGTGCTGTGGCACTATAGACAAGGGAGGTGGGCTGTGTGGCACTATATAGAAAGGGAGGGCATTGTGGCATTATATACAAGGGGTTGTAGCACTATATACAAGGGGGGGATTCTGTGTGGCACTGTATACAGGGGAGGGGGCTGTGTGGCAATATACAGGGGGGATTGCTGTGTAGCACTATATACAAGGAGGGGGTGTGGCACTATATACAAGGGTGGGGTCTGTGTGGCACTATATGCAAAAGGGGCCTTTGTGGCACTATATACAAGGGGAGGGCATTGTGGCACTATATACAAGGGGGGCTGTGTGGCACTATATACAAGGGGAGGGCATTGTGGCACTATATACTAGGGGGGCTGTGTGGCTCTATATACAAGAGGGGGGGCTGTGTGGCACTATATACAAGGGGGAGGGCTGTGTGGCACTATATACAAAGGGGGCTGGCTGGCACTATATACAAGGGGGGCTGTGTGGCTCTATATACAGGGGGGCTGTGTGGCTCTATATACAAGGGGGGTGTGGCACTATATACAAGGGGGTGCTGTGTTGCACTATATACAAGGGAGGGGGGCTGTGTGGCACTATATACAAGGGGGGCTGTGTGGCACTATATACAAGGGGAGGGCATTGTGGCACTATATACAAGGGGGCTGTGTGGCACTATATACAAGGGAGAGGACTGTGTGGCTCTATATACAAAGGAGGCTGTCTGGCACTATATACAAGGGGGGCTGCGTGGCTCTATAAACAAGGGGGTGCTATGTGGCACTATATACAAGGGTTGTGGCACTATGTACAAGGGGGGGTGTGGCACTATACACAAGGGGGTTCTATGTGGCCCTATATACAAGAGGGGGGCTGTGTGGCCCTATATACAAGGGGGGCTGTGTGGCCCTATATACAAGGGGGGCTGTATGGCCCTATATACAAGGGGGGCTGTGTGGCACTATCTACTAAGGGGGTTATGTGGCACTTTATATAAGGAGGACTGTGGCACTATCTAAAGGGGGCATTACTTCTGTGGGGGCACAATGGGGGCACGGTTACTGATAGGGCACTTTTATTGTGTCCAGCACTGAGAGATCATTATTACCATCTGAGGCACTGTAGATTACGAGTTTGTTTAAAGGATGGGTTAGGTGTAGAGGGTGCTTAAAAAGCGAGACACCAGCATGTCTGTGTGCCAAATTCTGCAGAGATGAGTCGTAGCTGGAATAAGTTGTCACAGTGCTGTCACGGCGCGGGGTGTAGACCCACTGGGCCGTACCACGTAGCGGGATAGCAGCTGGCCAAATAGGTACAGTACAAAATCTATAGTCCCGAAAGGGTACCTGAGGCAATGCAGACAGTAGCGGTGATTCAGGCTTAAGATAAGGCTCCGGCAGTAGCTGGACACCCGGCAGAGTGTGACGCAGTAGATGCAGCGGAAGACACAACTTGACTTCGACTCCAGATGGCACAGAGGCACAGTAGCACAGGATACAGGGTACAGGCAGCAGGAACAGGTAACACTGGGAACTGGAAAACACTGAGACCATATGCAAGACAAACTTTAGCTACACAACAATGCTCAGGCACTGATCAAGAGGGCATAGCCCTTTTTATAGTTCAGCAGCACTCTGGACTTGATTGCAGATTTCCTGCAATTGTGCGCGCACTGGCCCTTTTTTTGTGTGAGAGGGGGGACATATGCTTTGGGTCTTGCAACACTCCTGAATGCGCTAGATATCAGTTATGCAGTTCTTTGCACACCGCCTTCTGAATTGACTGCATTATTTATATAGTAAGGGTGTGTTCACATCAGCATTCGGTTCCGTTGATGGGTTCCATCAGACCTTTCCGTCAGGGGAGCCCATGAACGCAAACCAAACGGAACCCATAGCTTCCGTTTGCATTACCATTACCAATGTTTCCGTTGCAAATGATTTATGTTTGTCTCTGCTCCATAAGATGTCTTATGTCGACTGCGCTATTGTTTCCGCCAAAAAAAACAGAAACCTTATGGAACGGAGACAAATGGGAACCATTTGCAAGGGAAACATTACGATTAAATTCAATGGTAATGCAAACGGAAGCTATGGTTTCTGTTTCTCTTGCGTTCATGGGTTCCCCTGACGGAAAGGTCTGACAGAAGCCATCAGTTCAACCCCCAAATCAGATGTGAATAGGCCCTAATTCAGCATTTGGGGCCTCAATTTTCATCTTGCCCAGGGCCACACTTTGTCTAAAACCGGCCCTGGTTCTATGTCCCTGATCTATCACTTGCTTCCCTTAGATAATACTCAGAGCAGATCAAGTGCAATGTGATGCGACTGTACGGAGTGCTTCTTCCATAATCACAGAGGGCAACAGTTTAAATGGTTTTATTTAAACAAGTGGCATAACAAGAGCGGTCCTAAACCGGGGTTGGGCTCTCCACTTTGCAGGAGTTCTAACCAGGTTGGGCTGCGCCAAAGTGATTGCAGGCTCCGCAGCCTGTTCCCACCGTGCCGCTATAAGTCGCTGAGGGACCACCCTATACCCACAGCCTGCCCTGCTACACCTAGGGTGCACCAGTCACTTTGGAGGAATGCTCTGCACATCTGTGGGTCATGATGGTGGCCGCTACGCCACTAATGTCACGGGTCCGTACTCTCCCTGGGCTGCGTACGTGCAAGTCGTGTACTGTTCACACAACACTCATAGAACGGACCAAAGCCATGGAGTAAAACGCTCACACAGTTCTAAGTCCAAGTCTTTGGATCGGGTACCGTATCTTTAAGGACCGCTCCAAATAATTGCAGTTGTTTTACATTAATTCGCCCATTGACAGGTCTCTTCTCAATAATGCAGGAGTACAGGCAACAGACATCTGCCAACTTATCCATGCTGGGGCATACTCCAACATGGACACCACTTTCTAATTCCTCCTAGGCGTCTGCAACTGCTCACAGGGTAACCTCCTTGTTCCCTCACAGTCTGTCTCTTTTAGGGAGGACCTCCATCCTGCAGCTTCTTGCCAGGTTCAGGTGCTGGGAGGCCACACTCTCTCCCTACCGAACTGCAGCTGTCCTCCCTGACTTCCCTGTGTGCTCCACATACACTTCTTGTTTCCTGCCAGACAGCTATATCTCTGTCACTCATACTGCAGTGACCCCTAGTGGCTGCACATAACATGGCAGACATGCAACAGATAACACATAGGTGTAAACATCACCTCACACAGGAGGGAACACAGAACGCAGGTACCAACAAACATGGAGGCTGCACTGGGTTGCACATGAGACTGTGTTAGCGAAGCCACATCAGAGTTGGAAGAAGGAGCCAAGACGGCAGATGGCCCATATATGGCACAACAACTAAATAAGGTATTCACAAGGCACACACAAGAGCATCTACATTATTCTTTAACAATAGTTTTTGCTGCACTATAAGGGCAAAAAAAATTCCCAGAGTGTTTTTTCATTTCTAAATCGGTTGTCTCACCATTAAATATGATATTCATTGTATAGATCATAAAAAAATGAACAATGTTTACTAATAAAACGATCCGGTAAAGAATTATGACACTTGCTTACATAGTATGGAGCCACCTGGTGTTCAAAGCAGGGGCGTAGCTAGGGGGGGGGGCAAGCGGGGCATGTTTTCCCCCGGGCGCAGTTCAGAGGGGGGCGCCAGCGCCCCCTCCTCCTGCACTATAATTGTACCTGTGTCGCAAAGGACACAGGTACAATTAGAAGCAATGAATGACCGGGCACGTTCCGTGCCCGGCCATTCAGCGCCTTTCCACGAATGTACCAGTGACGCTTCCGTCGATGAAAGGCGCTGACTGACTGGCAGAGAAAGTCATCCTGCCCAGCCAATCAGCGCCTTTCATAGACGCTGTGTTCAACCCCCTGGAGACCTGCGCAGAAGAGCGCAGGTCTCCATGGCTGCCGGACGGCGTGGGAGCGGGAATAAAGTGAGTTTGAAATTTATTTATTTATTTTTTAAATTGTAATAGAAGTGTGGCTGTATCTGCGGGGGAGGGGGGGACTTTGTCTACACGGGGGACTTTATCTACGGGGCTGGGCTATATACATGGGGACTATATCTACAGGGGGGCTATATACAGGGGGACTATATCTACAGGGCTGGGCTATATACAGGGGGACTGTATCTACAGGGCTGGGCTATATACAGGGGGACTATATCTACAGGGGGGCTATATACTGGAGTGGGCTGTCTATAGAGCACCATATACAGGGGTGGGCTATATAGTATATAGCCCCCTGTAGATATAGCCCACCCCTGTATATGGTGCTCCATAGATAGCCCACCCCAGTATATAGCCCCCCTGTAGATATAGTCGCCCTGTATATAGCCCAGCCCTGTAGATATAGCCCCCGGTGTATAGCCCACCCCTGTGTGTGTATATATATATATATATATATAGCCCCCCTGTGTATATCCCAGCCCTGTAGATATAGCCCAGCCCTGTAGATATAGCCCAGCCCTGTAGATATGGTCCCCCTGTATATAGTCCCCCTGTATATAGTATCCCACAAATAGCTCCCCCCTATAGTGCTCCACAGAAATCCCACCCCTGTATATAGCCCTCTTGTACATATAGTCCACCCCTGTATATAGTGCTCCACAGATAGCCCACCCTTGTATATAGTATATACAGGGGTGGGCTATCTAGTGGAGCACTATATACAGGGGTGGACTATCTAGTGGAGCACTACATACAGGGGTGGACTATCTAGTGGAGCACTATATACAGGGGTGGACTATATGTACAAGGGTGGGCTATATACAGGGGTGGGCTATCTGTGAAACACTATATACAGGGGTGGACTATATGTGGAGCACTATATACAGGGGTGGGCTATATCTACAGGGAGGCTACATACATGGTTGGGCTATCTGTAGAGCTCTATATACAGGGGTGGGCTATATCTACAGGGGGCTATATACAGGGGTGGGCTATCTGTAGAGCACTATAGGGGGAGTTACTTGTGGGATACTATATACAGGGGTGGTCTATATGGGGGCACTATCTACAGGGGCTCTATGGCAGGCACTATCTACAGGGGGCACAGTGTGTGTGTGGGACACGGTGTATGGTGCTATTATAATTAGAGGTGCAGTGTTTGGCGCTATTATATTTAGGGGCGTAGTGTGTAGTATAATAACTTTATCTTTATTTATAGGTGTAGAAATGTTGGAAAAGTGAGAAGCTGAAGACATGTGAGCGGCAAACTGCAGAAATGGGCTGTGATCGGGAGAAGTCATCATAGAGGTCTGGACCGGATGGAGAAAAAGAACTAGAATCTGAGACGTCACCGGTGAGTCACTTAATGTATTCTGCCTCTAATAAGCACTGTAGTCACTGTATGATCTGCAGCGAGATGATGGGGGGTATGATTATGATATGATTTATTTTTGTGAAACGGCATCTCCCATCATATCCTTACCATTGTTCGGGCCATGCTGGGAGCTGTAGTTTTACGCCGTACAAACCTATACGGCAGGGGTTGCACTAAATTGAGCTGTATTTGTTCTGGGGCTGTACACTTCTCTGTACAACACCCAGTTGGTAAAAAGTAAAAACACGCCCAGTTGTCCATTGAGAAACTCATTAGCATAAATCTAAACTAGCTCATAACTTGCTAAAAAATGATAGTTTTTCAAAATAAAAACCACTGCTGTTATCTACATTACAGCATCAATCAGATTATGTAGGAGATAGGGCATTTATAATCTGGTGACAGAGCCTCTTTAACCCCTTGCGTACCTTCAACGTAATAGTACGTCGCTGGCCGCTTATTCCAGCGTACCTTCGACGTACTATTACTGCGCAGGAATAAACTGTCACTATGTGAAATCACATAGTGACAGAACAGCGGCGGCAGCTGTCATTGACAGCTAACCGTCTCTGCTACCGACCTGGGGACCAATTAGCAGTCCCCAATGCCGGCGATTGCTGTGATTGGTCAGTCTCTGAAGACTGACCAATCACAGCCGTCTGTCACGTCGTCTGCAGGAGAAAGCTCCTGTCACTTTCTCTGATCTCCTCACTTCTGTGAGATACGTGAGGAGATCAGAGAAAGCGGTGTAAAAAAAAAAACACTATTTTTATTAACCCCTTCCCGAAAATGGGCGTATAGTAACGCCCTGAGGATGAAGCGGGCACAGGACCTGTGCTCGCTCCATCTTCATCGGATGTCGGCTGTAATATACAGCCGACATCCCACTGCAACTACAGCGATCACTGTCCTCTCCGATCGCTGTAGTTTAACCCCTTAAATGCCGCTGTCAATAGCGACAGCGGCATTTAAGTGATTGACACAGAGGGAGGGGGCTCCCTCTGCACCCCATTGCCCCCCCCCCCCGTGAAAAATCGCAGGGTTCTGATGGTTGCAATGGCAACCAGGAAGCCTAGCGACGGCTTCCTGGTTGCCAGGTACGGGAGCCTATTAGGTCCTGCCCAAGGCAGGACGTAATAGGCTCAACTGTCAGTTGTAAAGTGACAGTTACAATACACTGCACTACATCAGTGCATACAGAAGTAGTGCAGTGTATTGTGCAGGGGATCAGAAGATCAGATCTTCCAGTCCCCTAGTATGTGTAAAATAAAAAGTAAAAAAAAAGTTTTAGATAAATACAAGTTTTACGTAATAAAAACAATAATCGCCTTGTTTCCCTGATCAAGCCCTTTATAATTAGAAAAAAAATGAAAAAAAAGACAAAAACTAGACATAATAGGTATCGCCGCGTTCGTATCGGCCTGAACTAAAAAAATATCATATTATTTATCCCGCACGGTGAACACCGTAAAAAAAATACCATAAAAAACAATGGCAGAATTTCCTTTTTTGGTCACGTTGTTTCCAAAAAAATGGAATAAAAAGTGATCAAAAAGTCGCGCGTAGCCAAACATGGTACCAATAAAAACGACAGTGTGTCACGCAAAAAATGTATGTACTCCGCACAGATTACATATGCCCCCACATTATAAACTGAAACACCAGTAAAACACTAAACAAAACTACTACCAAGCAAAATCTGCGCTCCAAAAGCCAAATGGCGCTCCTTCTGGGCCTGGCAGTGTTCCCAAACAGCGGTTTATGACCACATATGGGGTATTACCGTACTCTAGAGAACCGCTTAACAATTTATGGGGCGTATGTCTCCAGTGGTACAAGCTGGGCCTAACGCATTGGGCACTGAAATAGCATATATGTGGAAAATGTCAATTTTCAATCTGCAACATCCACTGTGCACTAATTTCTGCAAAACCTTTGGGGGTCAAAATGCTCACTACACTTCTAGATGAATTCTTTGAGGGGTGTAGTTTCCTAAATGGGGTCACTTCTCGGGAGTTTTCACTGTACTCGTACCTCAGCGCAATGCAACATGGCGTCAAAAACAAATTTTGTAAAATCTCCACTCCAAAAACGAAATTGCACTTTTTCCGTTTAGACCCTTGCCGTACGTCCAAATAGCCGTTTACAACCACATATGGGGTATTTCCGTAATCAGGAGAAATTGTGTAACACATTTTGGGGTGTCTTTTCTCCTGTATTCCTTGTGGAAATGAAAAATTCTGAGCTAAAGCTACAGGTTATTGGAAAAAAAAAATGTTTTCATTTTCACGGACCAATTCTAATAAAATCTATAAAACACCTGAGGGCTCAAAATGCTCACTACACCTCTAATTTAATTCTTTCAGGGGTATAGTCTCCAAATTGGGATCACATCTGGGGAATTTCTACTGTACTGGTACTTCAGGGACTCTGCAAATGCGACATGGCCCCCAGAAACCAATTCAGCAAAATCTGAGCTGCAAAATCCAAATGGTGCTCCGTCCCTTCTGAGCCCTGCCTTGGGTCCAAACAGCAGTTTATTACCACATAATGGGGTATTTCCGTAATCAGGAGAAATTGCTTTACAAATGTTGAGGTGCTTTTTCTCCTTTATTCCTTATAAAAATTAGAAAATTCTGTGTTTTTTCCAAAAAAAAGTCTCTTTTCATCTTCACAGACTAATTCCAATAAATTCAGCAAAAAACCTGTGGGGTCAAAATGATAACTATACCACTAGAAAAATTCCTTGAGGGGTATAGTTTCCAAAATGGGGTCACTTTTGGGGGGATTCCACTGTTTAGGTCCCTCCAGGGCGTTGCAAACGTGACACGGCACTGAAAACCATTCCAGTAAAATCAGAGCTCCAAAATCCAAATGGGGGTCCTTCCCTTCTGAGCCCTGCTGTGGGTCCAAACAGCAGTTTATTACCACATATGGGGTATTTCCGTAATCGCGAGAAATTGCTTTACAAATGTTGGGGTGCTTTCTCTCCTTTTATTTCTAGCAAAAATTAGAAATTTTTACGTTTTTCCAGAAAAAAGGTAGATTTTCATTTTCACAGACTAACTCCAGAAAATATAGCAAAATACCTGTGGGGTCAAAATGCTAACTATACCCCTAGATAAATTCCCTGAGGGGTGTAGTTTAAAAAATGGGGGTCACTTTTGGGGGTTTCCACTGTTTTGGCACCACAAGACCTCTTCAAACCTGAATATGGTGCCTAAAATATATTCTGAAAAAAGGAGGCCCCAAAATCCAAGAGGTGCTCCTTTGCTTCTGAGGCCTGTGTTTCAGTCCATTAGCGCACTAGGGCCACATGTGGGATATTTCTAAAAACTCCAGAATCTGGGCAATAAATATTGAGTTTCGGTTCTCAGGTAAAACCTTCTGTGGTACAGAAGAAAATGTATTACATATGAATTTTGTAAAAAAAAATGAAATTTGAAAATTTCAGCTCTACTTTCCTTCAATTCCTGTAAAACGCCTAAAGGGTTGAAACACTTTCTGAATGCTGTTTTGGATACTTTGAGGGGTGAAGTTTTCAAAATGGGGTGTTTTATGGGGGTTTCTAATATATAGGGCACTCAAAACCACTTCAGAACTGAACTCGTCCCTGAAAAAATAGCTTTTTGAAATTTTCTTAAAAATATGAGAAATTGCTGCTAAAGTTCTAAGCCTTGTGAGGTCATAGAAAAATAAAAGGATGTTCAAAAAACGATGCAAACATAAAGTAGACATATGCGAGATGTTAATTGGTAACTATTTTGTGTGGTATTACCATCTGTTTTACAAGCAGATGCATTTAAAATTGGAAAAATCATAATTTCTTCATATTTTCGCTAAATGTTGGTGTTTTTCACAAATAAGCAATGAATTTATCGACCAAATTTTTGCACTAAACTAAAGTACAATATGCCACGAGAAAACAATCTCAGAATCAATTGGATAGGTAAAAGCATTCCGGAGTTATTACCCCATAAAGTGATACATGTCAGATTTGAAAAAATGGGTCTGGTCCTCAAGGCCAAAATGAGCTGGGTACTCAAGGGGTTAAGGGCCAAAACCTCAAATCAGAAATGTGCCACAGTGTTTTGTTCCTACTTACAAAATGCCTTGAATTTTATACTTCCTTTAAGGTGCTTGGGTTTCAGACTAAATCGGCTTAGATATCTGGAGATCAGAATTGCATTAAGGCCTTGAATAGGAAAATTACAAAATTCACCATTGCCCTGGTCTTTAGTTATTTAAAGCTGCATAGTAGCTATTTGTAGATAGTCTGAAGCACTTTCTGCACAGAAGCTCCAAACTTGTATAATTTGAATAGGAAAAAAAAACTACCACTAGCCTAAGGGCTCATACGCATAACCAGTCCAAATGGTAGTGCATGGACCGCACTCCATATACTGCTGTTTGGTTTCCCTGTGAGGCACTATAAATACCTCTAGAAGCAATGCTACTAAAGGAGACTAGCCCTGCAAAACCATGTAAAATCAAGCTACAGGATGGTCCTATAGAATTCTACCGAATCTGACTACATCTGTGGTCAAGTGGATGCATAAGGAATGGCTGGAATATATCAAATCCAAATGTAAAATGCCTAAAGTCACTCTCACCCATATGTCCGCTGGGTAGGAATATCCTGCAAAGCATTAAATATAATTACCAAAACTAACATATTTACAAATCTAATCAAAATTAAATCTTCAAATAATAACCGCGCCATAAAGTGTGCAAATAGGACCACACAGCCAGGACTGGCAACAGTTTTTTTTAATGTGTATGGCTACCTCTAGACTCTGGTCATAAAGTAAGTTCCACCTTTACCGCTTCCCGACCGCCCACAGTAAATTCACGTCGGCGCTTGCAGGGCTCTGTGCAGCGCCGACGTGAATTCACGGTGGGTGTTAAAAGCGCGATCCGGGTGTCTCAGAGTAGCGCTGACACCCGGATCGCGCTGTTAACCCCTGCCTCTGGTCCCGGAGACATGACCGGGACCTAATTGGTTCAGGTTCCGGTCATGTGATTGCAGTTCGTTGCTACAACAAACTTTCCCTGCGAAGTTTGTTACTACAATAAACTGGAAAGTTTGTTGCTAGAACAAACTTTCCCGGGGACCGATTCCGGGTGCTGCAGTCGGTTATAAGGCAGAACCGGAGGCCATACAACGGCCCCCGGGTCTGCCATGCATAGCAGCCTATGAGAACTAGCCGGAGGCCGGTCCTCGTAAGCTTCCTGTCAGTGTGACTCTCAGCGTCAAACTGACAGTTTATAATACGTTACACTACCTAGGTAGTGTAATGTATTATAGCAGCGATCAGTGCTGCCAGTCTTCAAGTAAAACAAGTAAAAAGTTAAAAATAAACTAATACAAATGTTTTATAAAAGTGTCAAAACAAGTTATAACAGTTACAAAAACAAAAAATACTTTTTTTCCTATGATAAGTCTTTTATTATAGGAAAAAAATGAAAATGTTAAAAAAAAGTACACATATTTGGTATCACCGCGTTCACAACGACCCAAACTATAATATTATTTTTCCCGCACGGTGAACAGCGCAAAAAAAATAATTAAAAAACAATGTCAGAATCACTATTCTTTTGGTCATCAACCCTCCAAATATATAGAATAAAAAGTGATCAAAAAGTCGCATGTACCCTAAAATAGTACCAATAAAAACTACAACCCGTCCCACAAAAAACAAGCCCTTACACAGCTTTTTTGACTGAAAAATAAAAAAGTTATGGCTCTCAGAATACGGTGACACAGAAAATAAATAATTTTATCAAAGTGATTTCATTGCGCAAACGCCACAAAACATAAAAAAACTATATACATCTGGTATCGCCGTAATCGTATCGACCCGCAGAATAAAGTAAAATGTAATTCATAGCGCACGGTGAAAAGTGTAAAAAAAAAGACAAAAAACATTGTCAGAATTTGTTTTTTTGTCACTTTGCTTGCCAAAAAAAATCTAATAAAAAGTGATAAAAAAAATCACATGTACCCTAAAATGGTACCAATGAAAACTACAGATTGTCCCGCAACAAATAAGCCCTCGCACGGCTCCGGTGAAGAAGAAAAAAAAAAGTTCTGGCTCTCAGAATATAGCGACAGAAATTGTGCAGTGTCCAAAAGCGGATAAGATCGGGCGCCATTTATCAGTGCGACATTGGCCACATATCTGCAGATTATTATTTATTTACCGAATTATTATACACTCTTATTATGTCCTGATGTACTCTGCCCAATTTACACATACCCCCACATCATAAACTGAAATACCAGCAAAACCCCAAACAGAACTGTTACCAAGCAAACTCTGCGCTCCAAATGGCGCTCCCTCCCTTCTGAGCCCCACAGCGTGCCCAAACACCAGCTTACGTCCACATATATGATATTTTATATCCGGGAGAACCCGCTCAACATTGTATGAGGTATTTGTCTTCAGTGGCACAAACTGGGCACAACATATTGTGCATTAAAATGGTATATGAGTGGAAAATTTTAATTTTCACTTTGCACCATCCGCTGCGCATTAACGCCTTTGCGCACCACGACTTAATAGCATGTCGTGGTGCGGGGGGTTATAAATGGAGCGGGCTCATGCGCTGCGCCCGCTCCATATTCTGCAGGTGTCAGCTGTGTATTACTAATGGACAGGAACAGCGATCGCGCTGTTACAGGAGCCTGTAAAAAATGATATTATACTGCAATACATTAGTACTGTAGTGTATTGTACCAGCGACCTAATGATCGCTCGTTCCAGACCCCTAAAGGGACTTTTGGGAGGTTTCCACTGTTTTGGTACCTCACAGGCTTTGCGTGACACCTGAAAACCATTCCAGCTAAATTTGAGCTCCAAAAGCCAAATATTGTTCCTTCCCTTCTGAGTCTTACCATGGGTCCAAACAGCAGTTTTTTACCACATATGGCGTATTGCTGTAATCAGGACAAATTGCTTTACAAATTTTGGGGTGATTTTTCTCCTTTATTCATTGTAAAAATTAAACATTTCTATGTTTTTTCAGAAAAAAGTAGATTTTCGTTTTCACGGCCTAATTCCACTAAATTCAGCAAAAAAACTGTGGGGTCAAAATGCTAACTATAACCCTAGAAAAATTACTTGAGGGGTGTAGTCTACAAAATGGGGTCACTTTTGGGGGGTTTCCACTGTTTTGCTCCCTCCAGGGCGTTGCAAACGCGACATGGCACTGAAAACCAATCCAGCACAATCTGCGCTTTAAAATCCAAATGGCGCTCCTTCCCTTCTGAGCTCTGCCGTGGGTCAAAACAGCAGTTTAGTACCACATATGGGGTATTGCTGTAATCGGGAGAAGTAGCTTTACAAGTTTTTGGGTGCTTTTTATTCTTTATTCCTTGCAAATATTATTTATTTTTTCAGAAAAAAAGTAGATTTTCACTTTCACAGGAAAACTCCAATAAATATAGCAGAAGACCTATGGGGTCAAGATGCTAACTATACCCCTAGATAAATTCCTTGAGGGGTGTAGTTTCCAAAACCATGTCACTTTTGGGGGATTTCCACTGTTTTGGCACTACAAGACCTCTTCAAACCCGATATGGTGCCCAAAAAGGAGGCCACAAAATCCACTAGGTGCTCTTTTGCTTCTGAGGCAGGTGTTTCAGTCCATTATCACACTAGAGCCACATGTGGGATATTTCTAAAAACTGCAGAATCTGGGCAATAAATATTGTGTTGTGGTTCTCTAGTAAAACCTTCTGTGTTACAGAAAAAAATGTATTACAAATGAATTGCAGCAAAAAAAATACAATTTGTAAATTTCCCCTCTACATTGCTTTAATTCCTGTGAATCGCCTAAAGGGTTAAGAAACTTTCTGAATTCTGTTTTGAATACTTTGAGGGGTGCAGTTTTTAATATGGGGTGATTTATGGGGTCTATCTAGTACATAAGGCTCTCAAAGCCGCTTTAGAACTGAACTGGTCCCTGTAAAAATCGCCTTTTGAAATTTTCTTGAAAATGTGAGAAATTGCTGGTAAAGTACTAAGCCTTGTAACGTCCTAGAAAAATAAAATAATGTTCCAAAAAATGATGCAAATATAAAGTAGACATATGGAATATGTGAAATAGTAACTATTTTGTGTGGTATTACTGTCTGTTTTACAAGCAGATACATTTAAAATTTGAAAAATTATAATTTTTGCAAATTTTCTCTAAATTTTGGTGTTTTTCACAAATAAGCTATGAATTTATTGACCACATTTTTCCACTAATATAAAGTACAATATGTCACGAGAAAACAATCTCAGAATCGCTTGGATAGGCAAAAGCATTCCAGAGTTATTACCACATAAAGTGACACATGTCAGATTTGAAAAATTGGGGCTGGTCCTGAAGGCCAAAATGAGCTCGGTCTTGAAAGGGTTAACGCAGAATTAGATAGATGTATATAATATGCAGTGGCTAATTAGTACAGAATGCCGTACACATGTCATTCATTCTGATCACGCGGGTACATCTCTTATGCAACTAATAGCGGAGATCCCAGCTATTTAACCCCTTAGATGCCATGGTCAACAGTGACCGTGGCATCTTATTGGTTTGGCAGAGGGAGGGGGGCTCCCTCTGTCACCCATCGGTGGCACACCAATATGGTCACGTGCTGCCAATGGGTTGCCAAGGCCTAACAGAGGCTAGAAAAAAGTCCAGTTGGACTGAAACGTCGCATGGGTGAATAAATAGCTCTTGCTCTTTTTGGAAGTGCTGCCTCTGTCCATTCTTTGTCTGCTTGATATCCAGGACCGCGGACCAGGTCTTATTGAGGCGTGCACCCACTTGCAGTCCAGTGCTGTGGAATCTTTTCGTTTTGTGGTAACAGAGGCTAGAGGCACGGCCAAATAGATTGCACTTTTACACTGACAGGCAGTAATGTTTTGGTATACTGAATATGGCATTGTGAAGTCCCCTAGTGGGACTAGAAAAATACAATAAATTTTTTTTATTTATGTAGCTACTTACCTGCAAACGCTGATGCTGCTGCAGAATCAACTGTAGCCTCTTGTGCCGATGTGTCCTCGCTCGTCCGACACGATGCAGGACCTGGGGCAGGAAGTGAGTGACGTCACAGCGTGATCTCTCGAGAACACGCTGTGTCTGTGCACTGCCAGAAGCTGGGCGTTGTGAAGAGAAGTGGATGATACTTCTATACACAACGCCCAGCTAGTAAAAGAAGTAAAACGCCCAGATGTAACGAACACAATACACGCCCAGTTGTACTTTTACTTTAAACACGCCCAGTTGTACTTTAGAAAGCCTCATTTACATAAATATAAAAATGGTCATAACTTGGCCAAAAATGCTCGTTTTTAAAAAAAAAAAAAAAAAACGTTACTCTTATCTCCATTGCAGCGCCAATCTGCTGCAATAGGAGATAGGGGTTGCAAAATCTGGTGACAGAGCCTCTTTTTAAGAGAAATAATGGGTAAGACAAGAGTCATAACAACCTTGTAGCTGCAAGGCAAGTACGTACATTCTCCTAACAGACCCAGATAAAGAATTATAAAAATAGCTAAGGGTAAGGCCACACGGTGCGGCCACGTTGCATTTATGTTGCGTTTTTAAACCGCAGCAAGTCATTTTTCAATAGAAGTCAATGGTGACATTTTGGTTATGGACAGACTGCTGCTATTATATTACAATGTGTTTTTTGTGCAGTTAACTGCATCTTCACCCTTAGGGTAAGGCCACACGGTGCGTCGTTGACGCGGTTTTGTTGCGTTTGAAAACCGCATGCGGTCAACTGCATGCGTTTTTTGTCTCGGTAATGCTGCAGTTCTGTTGCGTTTTTTAAAGGACATAATTGATGGGCATAGTTTTCACCCGTGTTGAAGTTTGTTAGGTGCTTCCTAATAGTTCATTACAAGGCATTGCAGAACTGTTATTAAAAAAAATGCAAGCAGTTCAGCAACTACTTTGGCAGCGCGGTCATTAACCGCATGCAGTCCGACATTATGAAAATGCAGTTAACTGCACAAAAACACATTGAAATATAATCGCAGAAGTCTGTCCATAACCCAAATGTTACCATTGACTTCTATTGAAAAATGACTTGCTGCGGTTTAAAAACGCAACATAAACGCACCGTGACCGCACCGTGTGGCCTTCCCCTTACAGAGAAACAGATGATTCCTCAAAAGACAAAATGGATTCTTCATACAAGATGAAGTCACATAACCACACTTTCAAAATGGAGTCACAAACATATTTTGCTCACTTTCACATTTCCCACCTTTTGTTTATTTGGCAACATTTTGTACCCTAGCCAGGTACTTAAGGGAGGGATTAGCCCCCCTTGAGGACTTTCCTAACCTTTTTACCTAACTCCCTGGGCATGTCAACAACATTTCTCCCCATACCTATTTCATTCACCGGGTATGCCCGATCAAACGATCTAGGATGGTGGGTCATCATTTTAGCCTTCACTGCAAAGCATTGCAAACATTTTGGCAGGCCCCAAAATATGAAGCGCAGAAGCAAATATAATGCAATACATAATAAAACAACCTGCAGGACACTCTGGAGCAAACCCATTAGCCATCCCCCCAATACCCTTAAACCAATCTGGCCACTCCAGGTTCCAACCATCTTTGGAATTGGCTTTCCTGAACTCTTCCTTTATTTTCTTAGCTTGATCTATGTCATGCTTTCTACACTGCACCACAGGGCCGGCTCCAAGTTTATGTGGGCCCTTGGGTAACACAGACTTAGTGGGCCCCCTTGCGGGGGAACTCACGGCAGCAGTAAAATGACAAAAATCGTCACTTTGTGCCCCCATATAGATGTTAGGCCCTGTTTATGGCCCCATATAGAAGTTAGGCCCCTAGTTTGTACCCCCATAAATGTAGTGCCCTCTGTAGATAGTGCCACACAGCCCCCCTCCCAGGTAGTGCCACACAGCCCCCTCCTCCCAGCTAGTGCCACACAGCTTCTGACGTCACTTTCTATATATGGACAGTCTTGTCAGGGGCAACCCCAGATCTATAGTCCCGGGCAGAGCACTACTAGCACTCTGCCTGGGAGAGGTGTAGCTAAAGGCTCATGGGCCCTGGTGCAAGAATTCAGCTTAGGCCCCCCTACCCCTCCCCAACCACCAGACCCCTGCGCACGCCTATGCCCAGCTGCCTTGCCCGACAGATCCCATGAATGCCCCCACAGTATAATGCCCCCATAGCTGCCCCCACACAGTATAATGCCCCCATAGCTGACCACCAAAGTATAATGCTCCCCATAGCTGCCCCACACACCGTATAATGCCCCTATAACTGCCCCCCACAGTATAATGCCCTCTATAGCTGACAACCACAGTATAATGCCCCCCATAGCTGCTCCCACGGTATAAATCCACCACACAGTACAATGCCCCCCCATAGCTGCCCCCTACATAGTATAAAGCCCCCATAGCTGCCCCGTACACTGTATAATTGTATAACGCCCCCCATAGTTGACCACCACAGTATAATGCCCCCCATAGCTGCCCCATACCGTATAATGCCCCCCATAGCTGATCACCACAGAATAATGCTCCCCGAGGCTGCCCCACACAGTATAATGCCCCCCATAGCTGCCCAAAACCGTATAATGCCCCCCATAGCTGAACCATTCAGTATAATGCCCCCATAGCTGCACCATACAGTATAATGCCCCCATAGCTACACCATACAGTATAATGGCCACATAGCTGCCTCATACCATATAATGCCCCCCATAGCTGCACCATACAGTATAATGCACCACATGGCTGCACCATAAGTATAATGCCCCCCATAGCTGCACCATATAGTATAATGCCCCCCATAGCTGCACCATACAGTATAATGCCCCCCATAGCTGCACCATACAGTATAATGCCCCCATAGCTGCACCATAAAGTATAATTGTAAAGGATCTGCCAGGCACAGCTTCGGGGTTAACGCCCATAGATAATCAGTCTGCACCTGCTTCTATGTCTGTGAGACTGACTCCATCTTCCACCACTCAGGGTGGCAGGCTTAGGAGTGTGAGAACCTATCACAGCCTGGCCAGACGGAGCTAGCTCCCGCCCTCTGTCTATTTATACCTGCCTTTCCTGTTCCTCCTTGCTTGTGATTCTTCTCTGTTGGTTTCCTGGCCCTGCTGCAGCTTCTTGTACTATTGTCCTTGCTTCATATTGACCCCGGCTTGCTGACTACTCTCCTGCTCTGCGTTTGGTACCTCGTACACTCCTGGTTTGACTCGGCTTGTTCACTTCTCGTGTTGCCGTGGGCAACTGCCCCTTTCTCCCCCTTGCTCTGTGTACCCTTGTCTGTTTGTCTGTCGTGCACTTATTGAGCGTAGGGACCGTCGCCCAGTTGTACCCCGTTGCCTAGGGCGGGTCATTGCAAGTAGGCAGGGGCTGAGTGGCGGGTAGATTAGGGCTCACTTGTCTTTCTCCCCACCCCCGTCATTACAATAATGCCCCCATAGCTGCACCATACAGTATAATGGCCCCCATAGCTGCACCATACAGTATAATGGCCCCCATAGCTGCTCCATACAGTATAATGCCCCCATGGCTGTCCCATACAGTATAATGCCCCCATACAGTATAATGCTCTCCATAGCTGCCACATACAGTATAATGCCCCCCACAGATTTCCCATACTGTATAACGCGCCCATAAGGAATAATGCCCCCTCAGCAGCTACAATAGGAACCCCCTCCCATACCTAGTATAATGCCCCCATATGTACCTAATAGAAAAACAATAACATAATTACTTACCTACCCCCATTCCCACGACGTGTAGCGGATCCTTCTCCTCCTCTGCACTCTGCTGTGAGTGACTCGTCGCAGACAGGCGCGATGTAGTGATGTCACTACATCGCGTCTGCCTGTGCAGAGTGGCTCACGGCACAGTGAATGCTTGAGCAAGGCTCCAGCATTCAACCCAACTGAATCTGGTCCAACTGAATCCAACTGAATCTGGTCCTGGCATCGCTGTCCATATTCACTGTCCATATATGGACAGCGATGTCAGGGGCTTTCCCAGAGACGGAGTCCCGGAGCAGAGCCGCTAGCGCTCTGCCTGGGACTCCTCCCCTTCTTAAATCACTTTTTATTCTATATTTTTGGAGGGGTGGTGACCAAAAAAGTGATTCTGACAGTTTTTTTTATTGATTTTTTTTTGCGGTGTTCAACGTGTGGGAAAAATAACATTATAGTTGTATAGTTTGGGTCGTTACGAACGCAGTGATACCAAATATGTGTACGAACGTTTTCATTTTTTTCCTATAATAAAAGACTTATTATAGGGAAAAAAGTAGTTCTTGTTTTTTTTTTAACATAACTTTTGTTTTTACACTTATTTTTACACTTTTATCAACTTTTTTGTCCTTTTTTTTTTTTTTTCTCTGTCCCATTAGGGGACTTGAAGACTTGCAGCTCTGATCGCTGTTATAATACATTACACTACCTAGATAGTGTAATGTATTATAACTGTCATTGTAATGTGACAGTGACTCTGACCGGAAGCCTAGGAGGACCACTCCTAGGCATCCATACATGGCAACCCGGAGACCATTGTCTGGCCTCCGGTTGCCATGACAACCATCGGCGACCCCCACAATAACTTTGTGGGGGCTGCCGACCTTTTTAAATCCCCTAAATGCAGCGATCGCATTAGTTGCGGCACAGCGCAAGAAGAGGTTAATGTTGAAACACCTGTTCACTAATGCAATTGAAAAACTGTGTGTTTTGTTAAAATCGCACAGGGATTCTCTGATGCGTTTTTGCTGCAGTTCAAAAATGCAGCAAAAACACCCTGTGTTTTCCCAGCCTAACCGTAAGTTCACATGTAGCGTAAATACGCACATTTTCGGCAACGGATCTCGTTGCGGAAAATCTGCAGCATAATGCTGTAGCAGCAAAGTGGATGAGATTTGAACGAATCTCATCCACACGCTGCATAAATGATAAGTGGAAAAAAAAAACGCTCAGAAATTGACCTGCGGTGCGGTTTTTCAATCCGCGTCATGTCAATTGTATTTTCGTAATCGCTACTTTCTATTAGCGGGTTTTCCCCATTGAATTCAATGGGGAGGTAAAACCGGCAACAAATAACAGATGTTGCGATTTTTGCGGCGGAGAAGCTGCGATTCCGATGCAAAAATCAAAAACCCAGAGAAAAAAAAAAGTTGTATCCCATGTGAACGCCGCAGCCAATCACAGGCTGCTGCGATCACATGGGATGAAATGTCATTCCAGGAGGCCGGCCTGAAGGACAGCAAAGGGATGCGTTGCCATGGCTATGTAAGTATGACATTTTTTTTTATGTGCAGTTTTCCACGGCAAACATTACGGTCGAAAAACTGCAGCACAATTTGGCGTGATTTTTCGTCCGGAATTCTCCTACGCAGCGTATCCACCCTGTGTGAACATAGCCTTATTTTCCTGTTAAGTTGAACTGCACTGGCTTGCAAAAAAAAAAAAAAAAAGAATAAATAACCACAACCTGCCATTCTCAATCACACTTAATTCTAGCTCCTAAAACAGTAAGGACCTTCTTAAATGCATTTACAATAATTTGTCTAGAGCTTCGCATTTATCTCGATGGCAAAAAACAATGCTAATCAGTAGTTATATCACGTTTGGAAATAATGTGACAACCTTGTCTGATAAATAATGTCAAATATACAAAGACATCTCACCACAGACATCCCCTTTACTTATGTCCCATACCTTCAAATATTAATCTTCTTAAATATGTCATTTCAGAAAATAAATGGCTAGAGATCTTTCAATAGAGCACTCACTGTTTATTAATCTAGTCATTAGTTACGTCCTCCAGCTGTTCTCTTTTAAAGAGCACGTGCATGCTGCGATAGCACAGCACCATCCCCTGCTTCCCCTATCCAGGCATCTGCAAGCAGAGCGGTGTGGTCTCACTTAAAGAGGCTCTGTCACCACATTATAAGTGCCCTATATTGTACATTATGTGATCGGCGCTGTAATGTAGATTACAGCAGTGTTTTTTATTTTGAAAAACAATCATTTTTGACAGAGTTATGACCTATATTAGCTTTATTCTAATGAGTTTCTCAATGGACAACTGGGCGTGTTTTACTATATGGCCAAGTGGGCGTTGTGGAGAGAAGTGTATGACGCTGACCAATCGGCGTCATACACTTCTCTCCATTCATTTATACAGCACATAGCGATATAGCTATATCGCTATGTGCTGCCACATAAACACACCATAACGCTACTGCAGTGTCATGACAATGAATATACATTACCTCCAGCCGGGACATGATGTGTATTCAGAATCCTGACCTCTTCTCTGCACTTCTCTGTGATTTACAGCATAGCACAGGGAGATTACGCTGTAAGATGTAAGCTGTCATTTACAGCGAGATCTCGCTGTGCTGTAGTCTCACAGAGACGCTACAGAAGTGGTCAGGATTCTGAATACACATCACGTCCCGGCTGGAGGTAATGTATATTCATTGTCATGACATGCCATGAATAAGGACGCAGACGTGTCAGAAACGCGTAGGCACATTTGAACAGGGCTTACTGCAATCCTTCACCTCACATTCATTCCTGTACTCTGCCATAGAACTACTCTATATAGTTCAATCATTTTTAACCTTTGGTCTACCAATAAAATTGGAACAGGAGTTCCTTTTTAACTCACACCCAGCTCTGGATCTTGGTTCTGTGTTTTTTCCTGTTGTTCACCGCTGGCCGCGCGGGAATCCGGGGGCTGTCTGTACTCAGACACAACTTAACGGTGAGCTGGAGGTTCAGCTCCCCCCCTCTTCCCTATTCATATATTTTGTGTAAGAATGTTACCACCCTTATCGGATGCTTTTAGAACTATATTCTGCTTCTTTTCTAATACAATTAGAGCCTCTCGTTCGGAGGGGGGTAGATTATTCTGCATACGACTCACATCCTGCCCACCACTGTTTAGCAACTTCAAAATAAACCTGCCAAATGGTTTTTCTCTTTTTTCTTATAAGTGTGTACTGAACTAAGGTGGGGGGTTCCCAAGTCGACAACTGGCAGAAGAGAAAGGCCCTCCTGCATTCCTACAGAGCTCTCAGCAAGATTCTGGTTGAGGCACTACACTATAGTAAAGTGAGAACTACAAGACACAATGCCTATGTAGGTTGGCACTAAGTGGTATTAAACTCATGACTTAGGGACACAATTTCAGCATAGATTTAAAGAGGTTGTCCACGATTACAAAAGCATGGCTGCTTTCTTCCAGAAATATAGGTTTTCACACATGTCTATGGGATGTGTCTGGTATTGCAGCTTAGTTCAATTGAAATAAATTCAATACCACACACATACTATGGACTGGTGTGGAACTATGGCTGAGATGAAGGCTAGGTGGAGTAAGTGGCATCCTAGAGCACTTTTAGGGAGAGTAGCACAATTTATGTAGTAAAGAAAAAAAATGTCCACATAACAAACATTTTTCAGCAGAGCAGGACATCTGCTGTTGGTTGAATTATTGTCCATCTGATCAGCTATCATGCTAAACTTCAGGAACCGAATACAAGACAAATTTTTTGCCTCTTTATAAACAGTTGGAGACTGATATACACACTTGGTCTAAATTTTCCTTGTCATGGTTTGGCAGGATTGCCTCCATTAAAATGACCTCGTTACCCTGATTGCTGTATTTATTTCACACTATTCCGATTAGCATAACTCATATTGAAATCCATGATTTACAAAGAAAAATTTACGAAGTTTATATGGGGTAACAAACAATCTCGTATACTAAAAAAGACACTACACACTCCTAGAATCGCAGGGGGGTTGGGGGTACCCTACACTATTACAACACAGCTAAACTGGCACAAATGATGAATATTTATTTGAGACCATATTAACCTCAGTGGGTACAGTTGGAGACTAAAAAAAACAAAATTTTAGTAATTAATATTAGCAGATATATTATTTTCTGTTTTATTGGATAAATAATTACAATTGTTTTTTTGTTTTTTTTACACATGCAGGTAAGTGTTATAGTACTGCCTAAATGTTATTTTTGAAAATGTGTGATGTTTTAAAGGTAAATTGTTGTAAGTTATTTAAAAGATAAAATGTATTTTTGTCAGGAAAAAGTCATTTGTGTTAAGGCTATTGTGTATTAAAGGGGGCCAAATTAGTGCCCCCCAGATAGAGTGCCCGACAGTCAGTAAAGAGCAGAAGACAGAAGAGGATGACGATGTACAGGACTTGTCAATGCACTGGTGGGACCCTATACCCAAACCTGAGATTGGTGAGGGCATTATATTATTAGTTGTGGCCCTATTGATATATTGTTTGAGGTTTATAATCACAATATATAATTTCTGTAATTTAATATGAGGGGGGTTTGTCAAGGATGGTTTATTTGCTTATATTCTCTGTATTAAATTACATTATGAATTATCAAGCAGGATGTCGAATTACTAAGATATGTATTCTCCATTATTTTGATGACCTTTCCTCTACATAGTTTTGTTCGAGTCTCAAAGAAATGTGTTATATCTATGTGTTCATAATATGGCCTTCATACATCTGAACGCCCCGACATAAAGTGCAACTATTTCTCATTAGCGCAACAAACTCCCTCATGGGAAAGAACATTTACCACCACACTATTGTATGTTTGTCTCCAGGTGTTACCTGATGTCAGCATTTTAATGAAGATGTACTTGAAATATTCTTACAGTCTGCTATTGGCTGAATAAGAAATATTGTCACATTGCCTCTGATTGGTTAACCTCAAGCCTACACCCCTTTTGAATGATATTATTGTAATTGAGTTTGGCAATAAACCCCCAGAGTAGTATTTTGAGCATATCAGCAGCGTCTGTGTGTTATTTCTCCTCTCTCGATATGATTAGGATGCTGGATAAAGTTCCTGGCGTGAGTGTCTAAATTTCAGTTTAATAAATTTTGAGCCATTGACTTCCATGACATGCTCACATATCTTTCTTGTACCAGTGCAGTTGTCTCTGTCTAAAAAATAAAAAAATTGTATAGCCCACAGATTTGTCCATAAAACAGCACCCATAGGATAACTTAACGGACAGTCATGTGACCCACATCATGTGACCCCTGGCATTCAGGTAACACTGTCCAGGTGAATAGTAGAATATTGATGAGCAGAAGTTATAAAGTATTTCTACCTACAGCAACATCTCATCATCATGTCTGTCACATCTGTGAGGGGCAGCTCTTACATTCTTCTCCCTGTCTCCTCTGTGTGTTGTGTGTTTTTATTTTTTTAATTTAACTTTATTAGCAACATGACAACATCACCTAGAGGCAGACAGTTATATTATAAATCATCTAGAGACAGTGAATACAGGCATAGTGAAGTAGTTGTTCATAATTATTCCACCATGTAGGTGAATGCGTCCGGTGGTCACATGACTGTCGCCATGTTTACTCATATTCAGTTAGCCAGTGGATACATTACACAGGACTAATCTGTGGGCTATACCATTCCACTGTGACAGGGGCCACATGCACTATAAGAAATGTATGTGAGTAGAATTTCGAATAAATGTATATTAGAAAACTGTATGACTTCATATTCTACAAATAAGTAAAAAAATAAATAAAAGCTGAACATCCCCTTTAAGGGACGCTATGGGTATTGTCTGAAATCATCCAATGCAGCCTGTGTAATTTGCTGTAATCCAGAAAGTTACCACCGGGGTTGCCAAAATATGTATTTTAATGGTGCATAGATAGTTTTAAAGGATCAAGGACTTTTTTTGCAGGACAATATAAAAACCATAGATTTTTTTAGCGATTTACACTCTCTTCCACCCTCTGAATTTTTGAGATATAACCAAATCAAACATTTCTTGGTTTCATGAAAAAATTTATTTGAAGATGTCTTAACTCTGATCTCATTAGAGTGGTTATGCTGGTCTCCGTTCCCTAGGGGCAAGATTTCCTATATCTACTCTGGGCTGGTTACCCTCCCAGATAAATTTCCTTATATGAATACATGGGAGTCGGAGATTGGCAGGGAATTTGAGCTAAATCTATGGAGGGATATGGTATAACAGATCTCCAAAATATAATTTAATACATCTTTGATAAAAGCAAGATACAAAGTAATGCTTAGATGGTACATGGTCCTGTCCCGACGATACAAAATGCATCCATCTTCCAACCCATGTTTTCAGCAATGTGGTGGAATGGGTACTCTACTTCCTACTTGGTGGGAGTGTCCTTTCGTCATCAAATTTTAGTCTGAGGTCTTTGATTTTATGAGATCTCTCTTACGCATACCTCTTTACTTGTAGATTTAGTCACTGCACTACTTAACGGACTGTTATCCTCAATACCTAAACATAATAAAAGACATCCAATTTATCCCTTTAGCAGCCAAATTAAAGATATTTAGGTCCTGGTGCAAAGCTCTGATGGACCTGTTCAAAAATAAGCTAACCACGCGAAACGCATGTCGGGGAACCTCCTGGACATACAGGACACATGAATAATATGGGTAAGCTATTCTATTCATAATTGTTTTTGAAGTGTGTGGAATTAATCTCCCTATAGGATAGTACACATAGACGCTTATTTAAAGAGACTCTGTCACCACATTATAAGTGCCCTATCTCCTACATAAGGAGATCGGCGCTATAATGTAGGTGACAGTAATGCATTTTATTTTAAAAAACGATCTGTTTTCACCACTTTATTAGCGATTTTAGATTTATGCTAATGAGTTGCTTAATGCCCAAGTGAGCGTGTTTTTACTTTAGACCAAGTGGGCATTGTACAGGGGAGTGTATGACCCTGACCAATCAGCGTCATGCACTCCTCTCCATTCATTTAGGCAGCGCATAGGGATCTATGTGCTGTCTTATACTAACACATTAACAATACTAAAGTGTTTAGACAGTGAATAGACATTCCACGGGATGTCTATTCACAATCTCTGCACTTCGTTACTCTGTCTGTGGTAGTTACAGCAGAGGAAGCGTAATCTCGTTGTAACCTGTCATCTACAGCGTAATCTCGCGAGATTACGCTTCCTCTGCTGTAACTACCACAGAAACAGTAACGAGGTGGTAATCTGGATTTAAGGACACCTAGCCCACCAATAATTGTCCGTTTTGAGACGTATGTGTATGAAATAAACAATCATGGGTCATGGTTAATGAACAACTGACTAATATTAGGGCAGACAAACAGGATAAATTTGATAAGATCTGGGACCCTGAAAGACCTATTTTGCCATATAAACTGAGGAGGCGGTGGTGTAAAGGAAAAACCTGGATACCGAACAAATCTAAGGATCGGTATTAGGTTTAGATGTGGTGTCAGAGGCAGACAGGAGCTGCTGTTAGTTATGATGTCAGTCCAGCACATTGATGGATTCTGTTTACATTGGCATTATATAGCTTCTATGTAAAGTGGATACATCGAAGTTGCAGCGCTAAAACAGTACAACATTTTTAATACAACTATATTAGACAAGTGCTTAAAATGCAAAAAAAATACATATATTCCATTAAAGAAATGTCATCAAAGATTTTTATAGCATTCACTGCATCACCAATTGTAAAGCTAGGAGAGGTGTGATGAATTTTTTACAATTATAGTGCCCTCTAATACTACTTACCCATGGGTATTTTCATATACAACATGTGTAGAACATTATATAGAGGTAGAGCAATTTATAAATAGTGTTTCACTTCTTTATCACAGCCCTCATTAACAACTTCAGTATCTTTGAGTAATCTTTACCCTGAGGGTATTTTGGTGCATTTTTGTACTTTGTGCATTCACTTCAACTCCTTGTAATAGAGTTTTTGATCTGTTGCCATGTTGTATTATATCGAAGGTTTGCAATTTGCTAATTATAGGAAAAAATGGTTGGAGTTACTGATCATAAACAATATTTGCCTACTTTGATTTTTTTTCCTAGTGAGAATTGTATAGAAATTTTAGTTTTTTCTAAATTTGATTTTTATTAGAGTTTTATTAGTTAAAACTCTGATAATTTCTCATGTCAAAAGTACATTTTTGAAACACGATAAAGTAAAGTTCTTTTAATGTTGCTAGGCATACAGTCAACTTGCGACAACTAACCGTCACAGAGAAATAGTCAGAGTTAATAATTGCATATAAAAAGTTATCCACCTACAAGGGTTGTGAGATTCAGCTGAACGCATCTTGCATGAGCGACCACTAGACCAAGGGTTTAGAACATCCCCGAACCACAATACAGTTTGGGCATCCTGGTCAAATACAGTTTTTCAATACATATACATTGGAACATTTTCCAAAAGGAGACTAGAAGTATGGCAAAGACAGTCAACTCAGCGGTACCCAATACATATTGTATACATATTGTATAAATCATATTGCAACTCTGAGAAAGATTCAATCAAGATGGCATTATTATCTGTTGAAAGTTGGGAAATTCAATGTGGGGCACTCAATGTGGTGTTGGAAGAGTTATGGAGAAGAAAGTGACTTATTACATTGCTGGTGGAATTGTCACAAGGTTACACAATTGTGGTTAGAAATATTTGTGCTGATAAAAAAAAGTCATTATCACCTTGTCAGATCTAGCCCTACTTAATATTGTAATAGAGGGTGTCCCCAGTTGGGCGCATTGGCTCATGAATAGAATTTTAAGTGCGACTAGACTTGAGATACTGAATCTATGGAAAAGTTTTGAACCCCACCATGGGGGTAGTGATATATAGTGTTAACTCCTACTTTCAGTATGAGTATTGGTTGTGGAATAATGTGAAAATGGGGTATTATTATTATTTACGAACAATGATAACAGATGAGGGGTATGAATGAATGATGATATGGTGTTTAAGGACTATGTGATTGAACTGCGGTAGTTGTCATTCGGGCTGGGAGGTTAGTTCATTAATAGGGGTTGGACCCTGAGGCTCACCTCCTCTAACAATTGTATTAATTGAGTGGTATTCCTCTCCTCCCATATTCTTTAGTCTATTTTTTTTTTTCTCTTTTCCTCTTTTCTGTTTATAAAATAACATTCACATTAACAACATAAGTCTTTGGTCTAAGTAACTTTGTATAGGAATGGCACGCTGCTTTGGCTGAGCACTTAAAAAGAGAGTGTCTGTGTGTGAAATTTCCATATGTACCAATCTGCAAACAGGGCAAAGTTTTGAATATGTATATTCTGCATTGAATAAAAGTTCAAGGCCCTAAATTCCTTCGGATTAATAGGGATCCAGACCACTTATCTCTGAAAGTAACCATTTCATGTTATTAAAATATTATTCTAGAATAATTTCGGAAGAAAAAAAAGCTTTGCTGACATGTGCTTTTAAAATGGTATTAGATTTTACAAAGCACATATTGCCAATTATAATCTTCTAAGTGAACTTGTGAATACAGCATGCTATCATTTTTATATCATTCTGCTTATTGGCATAAGGAAGTAATGTATGTTCCTTTGGGATATTGGACTGACTTCTCCAAGACCAGCAACCATGCATTATAGATGATTGGAGAGCTATCCTTATGGTTTCTAAGAAATGTATGGATAATAATGAAAAAAGGTTTTGAATATGTATCTGTCTTATCATTAATCCAGAAAGGTATGTAAATTAGAACCACGGCAAAGTACTAGGAATAACTGCATAAAAACTTTTAAAAGCTATTGTTTTATATTTTGTATCCATTTATTAGATTGGCGTAGCTATAGGGAGTGTAGAGGTAGCAGAGGCAAACGGGTGCTGGTTCTTAAGGGGACCCAAAGGCCCCTCGCCATATAACAAAACATCATTATTATAAATAGCACATATTAAGCGAATTACCCTGTATAGGTTTTGTATTGGGGCACAACAGCTTCAAAATTTAATTCTGGGAATTATCAATATATCTAATTAGTTAGACCTATTTCTACAAAACTTATCATACACAGCACATAAACTGTGAATTCTTGAATGTTTCAAGGGCTCTTTTCTCCAAAATATGTGCTTAGGATATTACAAATTTTACCACTTGAATGAGACAGACCTCCCATCAAGTGATCATCCTGAGCTATGAGATTTTCAGTTGACTATGTCCATGCCATATATAGAAATTTTATTATTGTTTCAGTATTTTTCATTATTTACATCAAGGGATATTTGAAACCATGGGAACAATTTTCTCCATGAAAAAATGAACCTTGTGAAGCGATACACATTTTCCTTAGCCGTCAGCTGATGTCATTAAAGGCTATGTACACCTTTGAAAGGGATTCTTTTTTTTTTGTAATAAAAAAAGTCAGTCAGTGTGATTGGTGAAACTTTCAATTTAGTTCTTAAAAAATAATTGTACTTTTTGAGATACAGCTGCTCTGTATTCTGTGCACGCACGCACGCACACACACACACACACACACTTGTCATATGAACACAACAAAGATGGGGCTGCCATTAACTACTAATTCAATTAACAAAGATATAGTTCACTTTTGCCCGAATAAACTTGGCATTGTACTTTGCCAAAAACCAAATTGAGTTTCGTAACAAGCCGATTACATTTCTGTTGGAAAATGCAATTTACTCCACTATTAATGATTGTGTACATTTTAGGATATCTATATAAGTTGTACCTGTAATTTTTGCTGCATTTGTCCACCACCTCATCTGGTAACCAGTGTTAGTTAATTCACTAAAGTTACAATGCACATTGGCATACCTGTTAAGTCAGTACTCAACATTATACAGTACATTAACAACAATATACTTTGGCTATTGAAAGCTGAGTCTGTACATATGGTTTTTGACAACTCATGGACCCCCACCTTATGAGATATTATATATGGCTTTTCAGATAATAGATTTAGTTTCAATTGTTTTCATTGAGTTTTGAAGAGATAAAAGTCAACAGTTAGTATAAAGTGTACAGATTGCTCCACATGAGCTTGAACTTAGGGATGAGTATTGGAAAAAAAATTTTATAGTTATATATGAATATGCCATATTAAATAGTTAAATGCCAAACAAGGTAACATGTATACTTTTATGCATATTTGCGTATCAGTCAAGAGATTAATTCAGGCAACAAGGATGTCTTCCAACAGTTTGAAAAAACCCAGTATAACATGCAAATTGTCACATACTCAATATTTAAATGTCCCTGTACTCCACCTGTGATCATGGCAGACAACCACTGTACCAAATGGTGAATTCAGTAACATTGGAATGGCACCACCAAAGCCATTTATTGACTCCCTCAGCCATATGTCAAGTATAGCCCACAATCTCTGTAACTTAGTAAAGAAAAAAAAAACCATGGAACTGTGTGTGCAGGATCAGCGGCTAAAAGTATGTGACTATTTGTTGTTTGCATAATGATATGCATATTACACTGGGGTTTTACAAAATGTTGAAATTCCCATTCAACTTATCTGCTACGCACTGTCCAGTCTTTTATAAGCCAGTGTTACATAGTGTCCAGTTTAGTCCAGTTCATGGTGTCCTAGTGGTTTATATTGTAATCTGTCCCTGGTGTCTTGTGGTATTTACTGTGAATAATATTATTCTATATCTGGGCTTTATAACTAGCTGTATATACAGTCTGCAATCCCAGGTGACCAAGGGTAATTATAGTGACTTTGTTAAACAGCTGTATATAATCTGGTTTGTTACTGGTGACCTGATAGCATAGTGTATATGGGTGGCCGTACTTTATGACCTGATGGTACGTATGCCTAGATCAGTATGTGATACACTATGACTATTCAGTGGAATGAGTTCCAGACAACAGAAATGTATTGAATTGATGTTAGCTCTTGGTAAACCAGTATTCGCTTACCTTTTTCCACACTCAGCATGTACCAGTTTTATGCCCTCCAACTTCAGGGTCACCCCCGCAAAAGTGTAATAGAACATATTTCCAACTGGTATTCTGTCCTTTCCCTTTCATAAAATTGCTATCTTTTTTTTTTTTTTTTGAACACCAGTGTTTACATATGTCTGGCCAGCAACTACTTGTATTGATCACCAACATTGTTCCCTATGGCACCAAACAATCACTGAGTAAAAACGAAGGGTGGACAGGCAAGTTAAATAACAGACTGGTAGTAAATGCAGAAGCAAAATAAAAAGGGCAAATGCACGTAACTCTGAAAATGGTCCCAGCTTCTGAGCGTACCGACGCAGGGCTATTTAAACCCTGCCGGTGCGCTCGTAGCTGGGGGCGAGTGAACATGGGTCGGCGCGGTAATATGACATGCGTGCGCGGGAAATTTAATATGGAGACAGGAGATCAAAAGCAGCATCTCCTGTCTCCATCGTTTTTAACACAACTCAGGACAATGATTAATTGTCCTGCTTTGTTGTGAGGCAGGTATCTACGGGGGGTGTCTATCTACAGGGGGACTATATCTACAGGGCTGGGCTATATACAGGGGGACTATATCTACAGGGGGGCTATATACTGGAGTGGGCTGTCTATAGAGCACCATATACAGGGGTAGGCTATATAGTATATAGCCCCCTGTAGATATAGCCCACCCCTGTATATGATGCTCCATAGATAGCCCACCCCTGTATATAGCCCCCCCTGTAGATATAGCCCCCCCTGTAGATATATTCCCCCTGTATATAGCCCACCCCTGTATATAGCCCCCCTCTGTAGATATAGCCCACCCCTATATATAGCCCCCCTGTGTATAGCCCACCCTTGTAGATATAGCCCCCCCTGTGTATATCCCAGCCCTGTATATAGACCAGCCCTGTAGATATGGTCTCCCTGTAGATATGGTCCCCCTGTAGATATGGCCCCCCTGTAGATAGCCCACCCCTGTATATAGTCCCCCTGTAGATATAGCCCACCCCTGTATATAGTATCCCACAAATAGCTCCCCCTATAGTGCTCCACAGAAAGCCCACCCTTATATATAGCCCCCCTATGTATAGCCCACCCCTGTATATATAGCCCCCCTGTGTATAGCCCACCCCTGTATATAGCCCCCCTGTGTATAGCCCACCCCTGTAGATATAGCCCCCCTGTGTATATCCCAGCCCTGTGTATAGCCCAGCCCTGTGTATAGCCCAGCCCTGTAGATATGGTCCCCCTGTAGATATGGTCTCCCTGTAGATATGGTCCCCCTGTAGATATGGTCCCCCTGTAGATATAGCCCACCCCTGTATATAGTCCCCCTGTAGATATAGCCCACCCCTGTATATAGTATCCCACAAATAGCTCCCCCTATAGTGCTCCACAGAAAGCCCACCCCTGTATATAGCCCCCTTGTACATATAGTCCACCCCTGTATATAGTGCTCCACAGATAGCCCACCCCTGTATATACTATATACAAGGGTGGGCTATCTGTGGAGCACTATATACAGGTGTAGACTATATGTGGAGCTCTATATACAGGGGTGGGCTATATCTACAGGGGGCTATATACAGGGATGGGCTATCTGTAGAGCACTATAGGGGGAGTTATTTGTGGGACACTATATACAGGGGTGGTCTATATGGGGGCACTATCTACAGGGGCTCTATGGCAGGCACTATCTAGAGGGGGCACAGTGTGTGTGTGGGATATGGTGTATGGTGCTATTATAATTAGAGGTGCAGTGTATGGCGCTATTATATTTAGGGGCGTAGTGTGTGGTATAATGATAACTTTATATTTATTTATAGGTGCAGAAATGTTGGAAAAGTGAGAAGCTGAAGACATCTGAGCGGCAAACTGCAGAAATGGGCTGTGACCGGGAGAAGTCATTATAGAGGTATGGACCGGATGGAGAAAAAGAACTAGAATCTGAGACGTCACCGGTGAGTCACTTAATGTAAATGTTCACTCTGCCTCTAATCAGCACTGTAGTCACTGTATGATCTGCAGCGAGATGATGGGTGGTATGATTATGATAGGATTTATTTTTTGTGAAACGGCATCTCCCAGCATATCCTTACCATTGTTCGGGCTATGCTGGGAGCTGTAGTTTTACGCCGTACAAACCTATACGGCAGGGGTTGCACTAAATTGAGCTGTATTTGTTCTGGTGCTGTATATGTGTACTGAGCTTGGTTCTGGTGTTGTGTATAGAACCATATTGCTTGTGAAATGTACAAATAATTTTTATGCTCGCGTTACATAAAAAGAAATGGCACGTCGATTGGTAGAGAAAACAAACACGGCGAGGGGGAAGGAGATGTCGGGAAAGAGGTTGGGGGGGGGGGCGCCAAGCTGAATCTTTGCCCCGGGTGCTGGAGAACCTAGCTACGCCTCTGCACACACACACACACACACGCACAAACACACACATATATATATATATATATATATATATATATATATATATATATATATATATATATATAAATAGGGGACACTTCCCTTTAAATAGCTTAACCCTACTTCCTTGAATGGGGATGAACTGCGATACCAGACACAACCCATGGACAACAGTGATGTTATTTCTATTAAATGACGATGCTTTTGAAGTATGTTATCCAGGGACAAGTTTTTTAAGCACATATAACATAATAGGTTCGTAATATAGCACACATTTCACTAAGAACATCCAGTCTTCATAAAATGGGATGTGTTAACTGTTTTATTGTGATCATATCATATTATCTTCTCCTTATAAAAAAATACTAATTATTTTGTGTTTATTTAGACTGTAGAATGACTACAGAAGGTCACAGTAGACAACATTGGCTCAGCTCAGGTCTTCATATTAGAAGCTTTAGTGCTTTATTTTCAGCTTTACTCTAACAGCCTTTTGTTAATTCTACACAATATATTAATAATAATTTAATAGAAGAGAAACTGACACAATTGCAAACCAAGTATTATTTTAACAAGCAAATATAAATAGAGGTATACTGTGGAAGACACATAGGTAAAAGCACTGGCAATGTTATAGTGAACCTGAATAAAAGAGTGATTGGACATATTGTTGGAAGAGTGGCCCAGAATGAGTGTTTACCGTACACTAGTGACTAATAAACTGTTTAACCCCCATCGATCTCTACAAGGAAGAACCGCTGCATTCCTCTTAGCACTGTTCCCCTTCGTCTTCTGTCTGCATGTGCATTACAGACCTGCTGCAGTTATTGGGAGACTAAGTCAATATACAAATTGGCCCCTTTGTTCCAGCAATTAATGGGATCACAGGGCATAAAGGTCAACCTTCCCTTTAATGTTTCGTATAAATAAGGCTTTTGACACCTGACCCTTAATATGTTTGCTATGTGGGTATCTGCAACTGAAAATTTCTACAAAACCGAAACAATGTCAATGCCAATTTTATTTTACAGATTGAGATAAAAATGACACATAAGTGAAATAAATGATGGAGTTTTGCTTGATAAATCAGCATTGTCGTGTCAATCAGAAGGGAACAATATATATGATGGACTGAGATTCAGAATAATATATTATAGGATGACATTTTGAAAGCTGACATGCAGAGTGATACAGTGACATTTACAGTAATATAATGACATGCCGAGAGTCATACAGTGATATTCTTGTTTGTGAAATTACATATTAAAAGATACATCAGGCAAAACTATTATTAGCAGTGGCCCTTTAAAATGTAACGCAATGAGAGATGATGTAGCAGCATATTTGGGTAGACAGAAAGGTAGTGCTACATGCCCAAGCTACATTCTCAACAGTGAGAGATAGGAAGGCAGTTCTACGTGTGTCTACATTATTTGACAGAAAAAAGGATGTACTCTTGCAGCTAGGAAGTTGGCCAGAGGCAGGGCTTAATAGGAAACGGGAAAATTCACATTTTACGGTAATATATAAGTATTGTAGTGTATTGTGCAAGCAATCTAATGACCACATGTTCAAGAATCCTAGTGGGACTAAAAAAAAATTAAAAAAAATTATCGAAATTTTAGTTAGTGAAGTTTTCAGGAATATTGAAAAAAAATATATAATTTTTTTTTAAGTAGAGACAAAACCCTTTTCCCATTTCCCACTACAGTAAACAATAAAAAATAAACATAATTGGTATTGCCGCAACCCACACTGTGAATCGCGTCCAAGAAAAAAACACCAAAATTACTGTTTTATCTTATCTCTCCCAAAAAAATGGAATAAAAAGTGATCAGGATGTCGTATGTACCCGAAAATGGTACTAAAAACTACAACTCGCCCAACAAAAATTAAGCCCTCACACAAACATTTTTTTTTTTGGAAAAGTAGTAAAACATTACAAAAATATAAATATAACTTTGGTATCGGCGTAATCGTATTGACCCAAAGAATAAAGTTAACATGTCATTTTACTGCATGGTGAACGCAGGAAAAAACAAAACCCAAAAAATAATGGAGGAATTGCTGTTTTCTTTTTCCATTCTACCCCACAAATTATATTTTAAACGTTTTACAATATTACATTGTACATTAAATGGTGCAATTAAAAACGCGTTCTGCTAAAAAAAAAAAAAAAAGAAACTCACATGGCTAAATTAATATAAAAATAAAAAAGTTATGGCAATTGGAAAGCTGGGATGAAAAAGTTAAAGGGTTAATATATTTGTACAATACATTTCCTCTGTTCTGTGTATGGTGGTAAAGGAAAACTGAACAGCAGCGGTATGCATGCATTTGGACCTAAGGAGACAGTACTGGGAAATGTTCCTAGAACTTTTTCTTTTAAAACCACTTGTACAATGTAAATGTGAATTTCAATGTTTCAGTTTTTCTTTATTGAAGTGAAATGGAAAAACACCACTAAAACTCCACACTGAGCTTGCTGGGATTTCTAAAATATGGAATTTGCCTTAAAAGCGCCATGTGAATGTAGTGAATGGAAAAGGTTTTTCAAAATGCATTTCTTAAACTTTTGTGAGCATAAAACCAATGGGGGAAATGTATTAAGACTGGTGTTTCATACAACAGTCTTAATATGAACAGCGCTGGAGTAAAATGCACCTCACTTATTAAGAGGTGCACACGTTTTTAATAAAAAATGTAAATCTCTGGCTGTCTGTGCACCACAGAGTAAAATATACGCCAGCTTGGAGCTAGTGTATATCTCCGCTATAATTTATGCCAGTTTCTGTCGTAGATGATAGAAAATGTGTCGGGCCACGGGTGACCCTGCCCCTACTACTAAGCTCTGCTGTGAGCAGCAGAAATTTGCCCAAAATATGACATTTTGACCCCAAATTTAGACTTTTGTGCCGTTTGCAACATTTCGATTCATTTACATACTCTTGCACCATCTTGAGATAACTATTTTGACAGCACGAGAAAAGTGCTGGTACGTGCTATTCAGAAGGGGGTTAACTATAGACACTCATTGATTGTTATTGATAGTAGGTGAAGGGATTGTTACTGGAGACCACCAGCAGCAGTTTTTACAGGGTACTATGTTGTGCCATGGAAACGTGATTGTTGGTGATTAAGAAAGAATCATGCATCAAGTATCTTCTAAGGGGGAAAAAGTAGGCTTTGTGGGCACATTTCAGTTTTATTTCACAACACATATTTGATGGTAGAAGTCTAGTGCCTTTTGCATACCGTGGGCCTATTTTAGCCTACTTAGGCACATACATCAGGAGATTTTTCCCAGCGTACAGTATATACTAAAAGTAACCTAAGGAGTTATGTACTGACAACCACACACGGATAAAACTGCAGCAAGCCTGGCCCCCTCCCAGCTACCTATTCTCTGCCACTTTTCTATAGCCACTCATACATTTAAAAGGACACTAACTTTTGAAACAACTTATGCTAATCTAATAGTATACCTGATATATATCATGTAGATTTAGCATGTAATGCATATTTATTTATATTTAGCGGTTTAGGTGACATTAGGGTTCTCAGTGTGCTGTCGCCATGTTTTTTGTGTGATATATATATATATATACATATATATATACACTACCGTTCAAAAGTTTAGGGTCACTTAGAAATGTCCTTATTTTTGCAAGAAAAGCACAGGTTTTTTTCAATGAAGATAACATTAATCAGAAATACACTCTATACATTGTTAATGTGCTAAATGACTATTCTAGCTGCAAACGTCTGGTTTTTAATGCAATATCTACATAGGTGTATAGAGGCCCATTTCCAGCAACCGTCACTCCAGTGTTCTAATGGTACATTGTGTTTGCTAACTGTGTTAGAAGGCTAATGGATGATTAGAAAACCCTTGAAAACCCTTGTGCAATTATGTTAGCACCGCTGTAAACAGTTTTGCTGTTTAGAGGAGCTATAAAACTGACCTTCCTTTGAGCTAGTTGAGAATCTGGAGCATTACATTTGTGGGTTTGATTAAACTCTCAAAATGGCTAGAAAAGAGAGCTTTCATGTGAAACTCGACAGTCTATTCTTGTTCTTAGAAATGAAGACTATTCCATGCGAGAAATTGCCAAGAAACTGAAGATTTCCTACAACGGTGTGTACTACTCCCTTCAGAGGACAGCACAAACAGGCTCTAACCAGAGTACCAAACGCCTCTTGTAGCGGCTTATCTACTAACGAGCCCGACCCTTTTCTCCCCCAACATCTGCCGCTATACGCATTAGATAGTTGGCCGCAGTCGTACATCTAATGCTTATGGCCAGCTTAACATTCATATTGTGTAGGACCTCAAAATTGTGTTTTTATACCTTCTTACTGCTACTTTCCCTTGTGATCTCCTGTCTTAGCGGAGATTCCACGTGGAGAGACACTCCTGCACACTGGGTGGTACAGTTCCCGTGGTAACAGTACGATGCCCGAAGAACATCATGCGCACGGCCTATTAATTGGAATTGGACCCATGCACAACATTCTCTGAGCATCATATGGTTGCCACGTCAAATGTATAGCCCACCATGCAGGAGCGTCTCTCCACACCCGATGCCAGGTCCGAAGGGAGATCACTATTGGAGGTACATGTTTTATTTGCTTATTTTGATAAGTAATCTCTTTATGTATTGCGCTTTTTTCTGCTTACATAGCAATTACTATAATGTTTCGAATAAGTTATATTAAAAAAATACATTACTTTTGCCAGCTTATCATAAAAATCTGCAAACAAAATATTCCTCTTTAAATTATGGTTTTTAAAAGCAAAAATAAACTATCTGGCTCTTATTGCAATATTGTTTCCAATGGTCAGGCCGCCAGCCCAGGATTGTAATTAAGCAGAGCCTGCTCTGAGATATTTCTGCAATCACAGCTCTGTTACAAAGTGACCCTGTGGCAGAGCGTAGGTGCAGTGATATTTTTATATGTCACTGACTGCCTACATTACAAGTTACTTTTCTACCCACACAAAATAGCTACTGATGGCCACAACTACATCATTATGTAGGAGAGGGTGACGTTACGTAGGCGTCACTTTTGATACAAATTAAGGTTAATTCTACCCATCATTAGAGCTGTGAATTCTGTCTCTGTGATCTTGTTAGTGTGCTGACATTCAGTATCATTTGTGGTGAGCAGGTTTCCTAGTAACTCAGTGCTAACCTTTCCATTAACCCCCCTGGTAGGATTTTCATTGATCATCATTATTCTGTGCTCATCATTTTCTTACTGTTTAGCTGCACAGTTATAAGTTATAAGCCTATTACTTGCTTCACTCACCACGTCTTATTTAGGTGCAAATTTTTAACCATCAACAGTTAAAAATCTTAAAATGTAATCCCATGTTACTGTAGCAAAAATGTCAATATGACCGCAACGTGTGAATGCACCCCTACTTTCCTCTGGATGCCAAGAAAGCATTTGACAAGATCAGCTGCATTTTAACAGCTGTTCCTTTTGTTCTCAGAAGAGACAAGATGCCGCCAGAGGTGTCTGACAGTGGCTTAAGCCCCGTTTACATGGGCCAATGATCAGTCAAACAAGCATTCATATGAACGCTTCTTCCCAATCATTGCCCTGTAAACATCGGCTGATTGCATCTTTTTTGCGGCCAAAAAAATGGTTGCTGGTCGGCAACACATCTCCCTGGTCATACTATTTAAAGTATATAGCCAAGTTAAGAGATGGGATGAATGATACAAGAGGTAATGGAAAGCTTTTTATTTGTACTGCGGAACAGGCAGATGCAAATAAAATATCGGGTAGATTAATAATTTGTTTTTGAATCAGCCATCCTAAGAGTATTTGTGCAGGTACATACAAAGGGTATTTCTCCTTATCACATCTAAGTTATGAACTTAGATGTAATAGATTTACAGGTGAATCCAGCGTGTCAGAAACACGCAGGACCCGCTGACCCTGAACCCGTCAGGTCCGGGGGACTGACGAATTCAGAGAATTGCGCTAGATACAGCTGCTCTGTATGGAGAATACAGAGCAGCTGTACCTAAAAAAGTTCAAATATTTTTTAATAAAAAGTACTTACAAAGTTACACAAAACACACTGATACACCTTTTTATTAAAACAAATGTTTTGGCCTATCAAAGGTTTACATAGTCTTTACAGCTTTGGCTGTTGGACATTAATCTGATTCCTGGATTCAGTGCATTTCCAGAGGCAGCTTGGGAAAAATCCTGGAGAAAGGAATGGGAGGCTTTGATAATAATGGATGAGATTCCAAGACCATTAGCAGAACGTAGAGCTTGAGTAGGGTGTTAGATAGAGATGTGAGATAAGATGTAGGAGGATGTAAGGAGTTTCGTGGAAAGCAAAAGGTTCATGTAGAATATAAGAAAAAAGCTGAAGATCCCTGTGCAAGAACAGTATATGGGCCCCTTGTTATACAATTTTTCATCATAAATCACCCCTTATATTAACCAGAAAATTCATCTCAGACATTTACATGCAATATAACAGATAGAAGAAGGCTGTTTTTTAAGGTGAAAGTGGGCCCCTTTACCTACTGGGCCCCTGTGCAGCTGCACAGGTTGCACCTATGGTATGTCTTACCCTGAGTAAAAATTGCTGAACTAGTGTCAAATACGACAGATAATTCATTGGAATCATAAGAGAATAGTTGCTGATAGATTTGAGGGTGAAACTGGATTCACACAGGACGGCAATGTTGCAGATTTTTTTGCAGCATTTGTGCACCATTTCCGCAGCAAAATACACACGTTTAATATGCAGATTTGTCTGCCGATTTTACCCCTTCTACATTTAAAAAGCTGAAATCTTCCGTGAACATCCAGAATAGAATTAGCATGCTGTTATTTGGAAAAAACACCGCATGCTCTGATTTCTATCTGGAAAATGTTTAGCAGCATGTAGATGAGATTTGTTTAAATCTCATCCACATAGCCGGGATGGTAATTAGTTGCGGATTTTCCGCACATAAAATCTGCAGCATTTCCATCCCGTGTGAATCCAGCCTAAGGTTGGATTAACAGGGGACGGAAATGCTGCCGATTTTTCCGCAGCTCCATCACTGTTCCTGGCCATTAGAGCAGCGTGTCAGAAGCTGACACCTGCAGTGTATGGAGCTGGAACAGCGCGTGAGCCCCCTCCATACATCATCTCCTCCCCGCTCCATGATGTGCCGGCATATCACAGGTCGGGAAGGGGTTAAGTAAGGAGCGGTCAGGGGGCCCGGCACTGCCCGGTCCCTTGACTGCCGACTATAAGATGCAGGGACTTTTTAGTAAGATTTATTCTTGCTAAAAACTGCGTCTTATAGTCTGAAAAATACGGTATATATATTTTTTTATTATTATTATTATTTTAATGTAATTTTTTATTGATATTATTTCTGATGATGTTTTTTGTAATTTTTTCATTTCATTATCTATATTTAAAAAAAAGATCCTGATGAGGACAGATCACCTCCTATCCCTGCACAGAGTCCTCTGCACAGGCAAAAGAGAATGCCCAGAAAACTCTCCTATAGACTTCAAAGAGTTATCTCCAGACTCAGAGCAGCAGATAAGGCAAGATAGCCACCCCATAATCATGTACAGAAAATATACTACAAAAAGATATAATCAGAAAATAAAAACAGATTATAAAATAAGAATATGTTTCACTATCTGGTATAAATTAGTAAAAAAAATTTAAGTGATACATTCCACTTTTAGCAAAGTTTGAGGGGTGTTTTCTATTTTATTTGGCTAAACCCCACATGGAAATCAGTATATGTTGTAGAGACACAGGCCAAAGACCATACCGATCTTTGGGACAGAACTGTGGCAGCATAAACCATCCTACAATGCTGAAGACAAGACAGACAAATACTGTCCCTTTTCTTGGGGCTTCTGAGTTTGTGGGCTTTTACACTGGTGGCATGTATAAACTAAAGTCTTTCAATAACGTGCCACTTTAATTGTGAACTTACATCGTGCATGTAGAGATGCAGGTAGCACTCTATTAGTACGCTGCGCAATAAAGTTGCCAATACAACTGTAAAATGCGTGAGGAGCTTTGTACATGGGTTATATTACAATCAATAGGACCTGTGCACAATTCTCCTCTGGGCATCATAAGGTTTCCTTGGCAACTGTACCACGTAGCATGCTACCTGCCTTTCTCCACACCCAATTTAAAATCAGGCGTGAGAAAACGCAATTATAGTGAGACTTTAACCAAGAAAGCTCTTTTAATCATCCATTACATTATAACTACAGAATCACACTGTATGGTGCTAATATGGCACTGCAGTATCTGTCACTCTGTATTACCATTTGCAAGTCCATTACAATAGCTGTGACTTCTGCGCAGATCATTTCACTTCAGCGTCCTTTAAATCTCGCCTTTAAACAAACTTTTGTTTGATATCACTGTTCATACTTGAATAAAAAATGAGTTTAGTGCTCTGGGCAGTCAATAGTTAACCATAATCCTATAAAGATAAAAGTTTAGCCCATACAGCAATTGTTGGCAGTAACTTTTTGTAAACTCCTCGACTTCTTGTACATGAAATATAAGAATGGTTTAATTATGGAGCTGTGGTTTTCACAGCAGAGGATCCAACAAATGTAAAAGGCCAGCTAACATTTCATAATTAAAAAGACTGCTTTGCCTCTTAAAAAACCTGTTAACCTCTAGAAAACATATTGAGGTGATTGGAAATATAATTAAAGTTTCATGTCTGTTCGACTTTTTCTGGAAAGCCGATGTATTGGAGTACGGCTCATGCACTTTCTATTGAGTCCATCCCCCGATACATTGATTTCCGGAAAAAGCCGAACAGACACGAAGCGGCTGAGCACTGACATGAGCGCTTCTGCAGCTTCGTTTTAGCGATTGGTGGGGTCTCCGTGCTCGGACCCCCACCAATAAAAACTTATGACATGTCACTATGACATGTCAGAAGTTTGTCAAACATTTAGTTACCCGTTAATTAAAATACATCTAAAATGGATATTAAATTTGGCACATGCCATGTACACCACTTTTTTTAGTGTCATTTGGGCCAGAATTTGTAGTAAAACTCTCCCAATTACACATGTCCAAAATGTAACAAAGATTTTGTTGCTAAGGAAAATGTTTCAAAAATGAGCAAGATGTTGTAAGTAATTCCTTGAGCAATGTGAAGTACTCTATCTCTCCCTGTACACAGTCCAAATATGAATATGTCCAAAGAAGGTTATGAAATCAAGCTGTGTACAGACATCTTTGGACTATGTGCACATACAGCGGATATTTTCCATTGCAATGGTTGAAATAAGTGGCAAATCTGAAATACATCCACAAAGTCTGTACGCAATCTGCACGGAAAATCCATATCAAATATACCACATGTAAAATGTATGTACTGAGGCACTGCATTATTTGTAATTCAATAATATAACCTTATTACCTAAATACCCCCTGTTACAAAAAATGACTAGTAGAATATTCTATAGATTTCATATTAGACAAGTAATAGGAATTAAAATTGAACCCAAAGTTAAACTGGAGTTTCTACTTATAATTATTCATTAAGGAGTTCTTTACATGTCCATTCTACGCTGGATGTATTAACCACACACTGCCTGCTTCTCCCCTTGGAGAAGCGTTGGAGAGAGCAAGATGGCTGCCAGCTCCCAGTACTCAAATAAGTCATGTTCATACGAAACCCCATATACATGCTGCAGCATTCACTTTCTGTTGCAGTATTACACGCTGACTTCATTATTCATCTCACTACTCATCTTAGTTCTGGTATCATATTTATTAACTGTGCTTAGTCCTGGTACCATATTTTAAACTGAGCTTAGTTCTGGTACTGTATTTAGATACTGAGGTTTGTTTTGGTTCCACGTCTACGTGGCCGTGCTAGCGCCATTTTATCACTTGCTTCTATACTGAACATGACTGGAATCTTGGTAGCAGGCATTCTAAGGCATGCGCAGTGGCTCACTGCTCGGCCACATCACTGCAGCTCTGTTGAAGACAAAGAAAGGCTCCTAGGCATGCGCAGAAACCCTGGATCTGCACTACAGCTGGAGAGTGCACGTTGAGGCAAGCAGCGCTTTTGAAGTCACCGCAACGCTTCTTGCATGACTTGTCAATCGTAGGGATGAAGACCACCCACAACCCGTCCAGCAACAGGGAGAAAGGAGCAGGGAAAAAGAAGCAGGAACATTAAGAATTAGCGGTAAGAAATCAGATTAGAGCCCATCAACAGGTTTCAGTTTTTGATTAGGGATTTCATCTGGTTCAAAATAAATAAACACCCGAGATTGGAATAACCCCTTAACCCCTACGCGCACCACGGCCTAACAGCAGGGGGGTGATGTTTGGAGCGGGCTCAACCGCTGAGCTCGCTCCGTACGCAGCGGGTGTGAGCTGGCACCTGGGACTAACGATCAGGAACAGCAATCGCGCCATCTATGACATTATAAAGAGGGGAGCGCCCCCCCTGACGACTCATCGGCCTTTCCGCGACAAGATCAGGGGGTGCTGGTGGTTGTCATGGCAGCCTAGGGGGCTAATGAAGGCCCCCAGTACTGCTGTTCTTAATCTCCTGTTAAGGGCTTAACAGGAGCCTGTAAAAATGACAATATACTGCAATACATTAGTATTGCAGTGTATTGTACCAGCGAACTAACGTTTGCTAATCTAACGTTCTAACTAATGGGACTAATTGGGACTAATGAAATGTGTAAAAAAAAGTTAAATAAAGTTTTAAGTAGTGTAAAAAAAGTTCAAAAACTATTACAATATACCATTATTTAACCCGCACGGTGAATGCTGTAAAAAATAAAAAATTAAAACGCCAGAATCGCTGTTTTTTTGTCACTTAATATCCCACGAAAAATTTAATAAAAAGTGATCAAAATGTCTCATGTAGCCCAAAATTGTACCACTAGAAACTACAGCTCGCCCCACAAAAAAAAAAAAACTCAATCAACGGAAAAATAAAAAAGTTATGGATCCCAAAAACGAAAATGTACTCACCGAAATTTTTATTTCCTGGAGACCGTAGGCAACACAACACATATGGGTTTTAGTCCCCTAGGTACATCAAGCAGAGACAGGTTAATTAGCAATAAGCATTAGGCAATTAAAGAAGAATTATAAGTATGTACCGGAAACCAGGTCCCAGCGTATTTTTACGAAGCAATAGTCATAAGTCCTGCCAGGGGGGAAAGCTTGTGCTGCCTACGGACTCCAGGAAATAAAAATTTTGGGGAGTACGTTTTCGTTTTCCTGATCGTCCTTGGCAGCACAACACATATGGGACTTGCCAAGCAATAGCTATATGGGCGGGATAGCAGACGCCATTTCAAGCACTCTTTTGCCAAATAGAGAACCCTCTGATGCCAGTGAGTCGAGCCTGTAGTGCTTGACAAAGGTTGATGCGGATGCCCACGTAGCCGCTCTGCAGATTTGATCCAGTGGGATATGCCTGACTTCTGCCCATGAGGTTGCTGTAGAGCGTGTGGAATGTGCCCTCATCTGCAGAGGAGATTGAAGGTCACTGAGATGATAGCATTTTTCTATAGTTGATCTAATCCACCTTGCTAGGGTGGCTTTACTTGCCTTTTGTCCCTTATTAGGACCGGCATGCTGAAGGAACAGATTTTCTGATTTCCTAAAAGCCTTTGTCCTTTTGAATATAGGTGAGAACTGCTCTTCTCACATCCAGTTTATGCCAATTTTCCTGATCTTCACCTTGGGGATGAGGGAAGAGAACTGGCAATAATATCTCTTGGTCCTAAAGGAAGGAACTTTAGGCATTCATACCATCCATGGTACGTAGTAGAAGACAATCTCCCAGGTCCCTCAAATATGGTTCTTTGAAGGAAAGGGCCTGCCGCTCGCTTATGCGCCTGGCCGACATGATTGCCACCAGGAAGAAGGCCTTGAAGGAGAGAATTCTGATGGATGACTCTTGCATGGGTTCAAACGGTGGCTTTGTTAGAGCCGACACCACTATTGAAAGGTCCCAGGAAGGAGAGGGTACTTGAGAGACTGGGCTAAGGTTTCTTAAAGCCTTGAAGAAGGTCTTCACCAACTGCTGGTTGGAGAAACGATTTTGCAATTGGGCATTAATTGCCGTGAACTGTACCTTAAAGGTATTTAGCTTCAAACCTTTATTGAAGCCCTCCTGAAGAAATTGTAGGACAGTATTCAGAGAGACTGCGTTTGCTGAATTTTTGGAGCCCCAGGAGGGAAACCGGGTCCAAACTCTGTTGTATACTTTGACCATTGAAAGTCGTCTAGCTGACAGCAAGGTATTAATAACTTCTGATGAAAGTCCCATTTATTTCAGGTTCTCCCGGTCAATCTCCAGACCGTGAGATGTAGACTGCGAGCGTTCGGGTGATACACCCCTTTCTGGAGACAGGAGGTCCGGTGATACTGGTAGTTTCAGAAACCTACCCTTCGAGAGAGACAATGCTAGGGAGAACCAAGCCCTGCAGGGCCAAAATGGCAGGATTGCAATAGCTTCCGCTTTCTCGTCCCGAACTTTTTCCAATACTCTGGGTATTAAGGGGAGGGGAGGAAAATGTCGATTAATTTTCCTCCCCAACTGACAGACAGGCCATCTAATGCTACTGCATTGCGGGTGTGGTACAGAGAACAGAAGCTGAGGACTTTGTTGTTCTCTTCTGATGCCATCACATCCACGTCTGGCATTCCCCACGCGGCAGCTAAGCTGCTGAAAACCTGATGGTTGAGACTCAACTCCCCTGGATGGAGGATATTGCGGCTGAGGAAGTCTGCAGTGTGGTTCAAGGAGCCCTTGATGTGAACTGCTGAAATTCCCAATGAATGTTGTTCTGCCCAACTCATAAGTTATCTGCACTTGGTTGACATTGAGGCACTCCTCGTTCCTCCCTGTGTTTACATAGAACACAGTTGCAAGGTTGTCTGACTGGATCAGGATTTGGGGATTTCTCAGATGGGATTGAAAGGACATTAGCGACAATCTCACTGCTCTGAGTTCCTTCATGTTTGAGGATAGTGACACTTCCCTCTGACTCCATCTGTTCTGAACCCACAGGTGATCTACATGGGCACCCCAGCCCCAGGAGGAGGCATCCGTTGTGAGCACTGGCGTAGCTATAGGGGTCGCAGAGGTCGCAATTGCGACCGGGCCCCGAAGCCAGGGGGCCCACGGCCCCCCGCACCACATCAAGAAAAAGTTACTATAGTAACTCGGGCCGCGAGCACCTGTTACTATAGTAACATACATAACTTACCTTCCTAGTTCCGGATCGCAGCGGAGGTCCTGACGTCAAGCGCTGTGCGCAGCGCATGACGTCACAGCGCTATGCGCCGCGCACAGCATCGAGACGACAGAACTCCCGCCGCTGCCGAAGAGGAAGGTAAGATAGCCCTGACTGGCAGGGTCCGACTCCCGGGACCCGCCAATCAGCTGTTTTGAAGGGGCCGCAGCACTCGTACGAGAGCTGCTCCCCTTCATTCCTGTCACTTCATTCCGGTCACACTGTGAATCGGTGTCGGCGATTCACAGTGTGGGCGAGTAGTGAAATGAAGGGGAAGCAGCTCTCGTACGAGTGCTGCAGCCCCTTCAAAACAGCTGATTTGCGGGTCCCGAGAGACACATCAGCTATTGATGGCCTATCCTGAGGATAGGCCATCAATGTTTAGGGACTGTACAACCCCTAAGCCTACGATGTAGCAGGCTTAGGGGGCCCATGAGACAGGATCACAGATTGTGTGATCCTGTCTGCTGGGCCCTGTATCTAAGCCAATCACATGGTAGGCTTAGATACATGACCCATGTGTGATCCTGTCTGATGGGCCCTGTATATAAGCCTACCACACTGTAGGTTTAGATACAGGGCCCCAGCACACAGTAATCTTATACTATATAAGATTACTGTCTGCTGGACCCTGTATCTAAGCCTACGTTGTGGTAGGCTTAGATACAGGGTCCCACAGACAGTATCACACATGGGCCCTGTATCTAAGCCTAACACACGTGTTACTAATCATTTTTTGTGTGTTTTCTTACAGGTTCGCTCGTTGGACTACGGCGGATTCCAGGACTACTTCGATGACAGATTTTTTTTTTATTATCAATAAAATTGTTAATGAGGGCTGTGTGTTTTTTTTTTTATTTCAATAAAATATTTTTTCTATGTCTTTGTGTTTTTTTTAAAACTATATTACTACCGCCTTAGTAATGGCCGCCGGCTGATTGACAGCATCCATTGCTAAGGCGGGGCTTAGTGTAATCCGATGCAGAGGCTAACACTAACCCCCTTTATTACCCCGGTACCCACCGCCACCAGGGGTGCTGGGAAGAGCCGGGTACGATCCAGTACCTGACCATCTGTAGTGATGGTCGGCCACTGGGGTGGCCGCAGGCTGGTATTATCAGGAGGGGAAAGGCCAAAAAAAGTGGCCCTTCCTACCCTGGTGATGCTGCTGCTTTATTGTATCTGGCTGGTTATGAAAAATGGGGGGACCCCACGTCATTTAAAAAAAAAATAATTGGAAAGAGCGATGTGGGGTCCCCCCCAATTTTCATAACCAGCCAGATACAACACATCAGCAGCAGGCAGCATTACAAGGGTGGGAAGGGCCACTGTTTTTGGCCTTCCCCAGCCTAATACTACCAGACTGCGGCCACCCCGATGCCTGCCCGTCACTACAGATGGCCGGGTACTGGTTCGTACCCGGCTCTTCCCAGTACTCCTGGTGGCGGTGGGTACCGGGGTAATAATGGGGGTTAGTGTAGCCTCGCCTTAGTAATGGAGGTTGTCAATCAGCCAGCGGCCATTACTAAGGCGGTGATAATAAAGTTTAAAAAGATACAATCACATAGAAAAAATGTTTTATTGAAATAAATAAACAACCCTCATTAACCATTTTATTGAGAATTAAAAAAACGCCGTCATTGAAGTCCTCGTATCCGAAGTCCAACAACCGAACCTGTAAAAAAAACACACACACACAAAAATAATCAGTAACACATAAAGAAGCAAAATTATTATTTTTACCTATCCTGGGTCCAGCGCTGGAGACGCAATGTCAGCGAGCTGGGCCCTGTATCTAATCCAATCATGTGTGATACTGTCTGCTGAGCTGTGTATCTAATCCAATCGTGTGATACTGTCTGCTGGGCCCTGTATCTAATCGTATCTTGTGTGATACTGTCTGCTGGGCCCTATATCTAATCCGATCATGTGTGATACTGTCTGCTGGGCCCTATATCTAATCCGATCATGTGTGATACTGTCTGCTGAGCCACTGTATCTAATCCTATCATGTGTGATACTGCCTACTGAGCCACTGTATCTAATCCTATCATGTGTGGTACTGTCTGCTGAGCCACTGTATCTAATCCTATCATGTGTGATACTGTCTGCTGGGCCACTGTATCTAATCCTATCATGTGTGATACTGCCTTCTGAGCCACTGTATCTAATCCTATCATGTGTGATACTGTCTGCTGAGCCAATGTATCTAATCCTATCTATAGTTGATAGGGTCGTAGTGCTATAGATATGCTGTCTGCTATACACACATTTTTTTGGGCGGACACATATGTATTGGGGCTATTTCCCCTGACATTTTAAGCCCTGAGGGTATGTTCACACGGCAGCGTCTGTTAGGGTATGTTCACACACTGAGCCAAAAACGTCTGAAAATACGGAGCTGTTTTCAAGGGAAAACAGCACCTGATTTTCAGACGTTTTTTAAGCAACTCACGTTTTTCGCGGCGTTTTCGCGCCGTTTTTTCGGCCGTTTTTTTAGCTGTTTTCAATAGAGTCTATGAGAATACGGCTCCAAAAACGTCCCAAGAAGTGTCCTGCACTTCTTTTGACGAGGCTGTAATTTTACGCATCGTCTTTTGACAGCTGTCAAACGACGACGCGTAAATTACAGGTCGTCGGCACCGTACGTCGGCAAACCCATTCAAATGAATGGGCAGATGTTTGCCGACGTATTGGAGCCGTATTTTCAAGCATAATTCGAGGCATAATACGCCTCGTTTACGCCTGAAAATAGGTCGTGTGAACCCAGCCTAACGGCTGAAATTACGGTGCTGTTTTCAGGAGAAAACAGCACCGTAATTTCAGCCGTAATGGCATGTGCAGGCGTCTTTCGCTGCGTCCATTACGGACGTAATTGGAGCTGTTTTTCTATGGAGTCCATGGAAAACGGCTCCATTTACGTCTGAAGAAGTGACATGCACTTCTTTGACGCGGGTGTCTGTTTTACGCGCCGCCTTTTGACAGCGGGGCATAAAAAAAAATGACCGTCGGCACAGAACAACGTAAGACCCATTCAAATGAATGGGCAGATGTTTGCCAACGCTTTTGAGCCGCATTTTCGGACGTAATTCAATGCTAAAACGCCCGAATGACGTCCGTAAATAGGGTGTGTGAACCCAGCCTTAGTGACGCCCCCGGCTGCTAGTGCTGCATTGTTGGGTCACTTAGGAGACCCAGCGATGCAGCTGAAAGCTGCGGACCGTCGGCCATGAGAAGTTTGCGGGGGGGGGGGGGGCCCAGTAAGAATTTTTGCATCGGGGCCCATGAGCCTTTAGCTACGCCCCTGGTTGTGAGGACTTTCTGTGGTGGGGGAACCAGAGACTTGCCGGACCGGAGAGTGTCCCGGATTAACCACCAGCTGAGGTCTTGAAGGGTGAAGTTGGAGACTTTGAAGAGGGCGTCCAGATTTCTGACATTTTTGTCCCAGGCTCTGAGGATGTCGAGCTGCAATGATCTCATGTGGGCTTTGGCCAAGGGGAAACCATCTATGGATAAGGTCATTAGACCTAGGATTTTCATAGCGCCTCAAACCGATATATTCGGATGGCAAATAAGGCGTTCTATTGAACCCCGGATTGCAGCAATCAACTCTGGAGACAATTTGACTGTCATCGACTGGGAATTCACCATGAACCCTAAAAATTTCAGATTCTGTGACTTTCTGAAGTTCACCAGGAACCCGTGAAAGTGAAGAAACTCCAATGTGGTTTGGAGATAAGTAATAATATAGAGGGAAGAAGGAAATGGGAGGAAACCTCCAGCTCACCAATCTGACACTCCTGTGTTCGTAATCGCCCGGGTCAGCCGCGACGGCACACGGCAGCAATTGTAGAAAAAAATAGAGACGATCCAGCGATTGTGATATCCAAAATAGGAAAAACTAGGTTTCCACTTTATTAGATGCAAGCTATCCAAGCTTGAAATAGAACACCAGGAGGAAAAGACAGGGTGGTGATATGCGGCAATAAATTAGCCTACGCGTTTCAGGCACTAGGCTGTGCCCTTAATCATGGCTATGTCGAGTTTGGAGATGTTGTTGTAGAAGGGACTCTGATGATGCTTTTATTAGCTAGTCGTCCAAGTAAGGGACCACACATATCCATTACAGCCTCAGTGCTGCTGTTAGGACCACCACGATATTCGTGAACACACGGGGTGCCGATGAAATCCCGAAGGGTAAGCAGGTAAATTGGAACTGCTGTACTCCGCCTTGCGTCGGAAGAACCTTTTGTGCGCGGCCAGCATCGGGACATGCAAGTATGCATCTGTGAGGTCGATTGCTGCCAGCACGTCATTCCTTTCCAGAAGGTTCATCACTGACCGGATAGTCTCCATCTTGAAGGTTTTCCTCACCAGATATTGATTGAAGAAAGTCAGGTCTATTTCCAGCCTCCAACTGCCATCTGATTTGAGCACAGGGAACACTCCTGGATTAAACTCCTTGCCCTTTTTCTGAGACTGGGACCTTCCAGGTCTGCTTTCTGGAGAAAGACCTGCAGAAGCTGATGGAATATCGGGTTGTGATGCCTTTTGAGGAAAAAATGGTCTGGGGGGAGAGTTCTGAACTCCAAAGAGTATCCTCTCCTGATGGTTGCCGTCACCCAGTCGTCGGATGATGTCACCGACCACCGAGAGGAGAATCTCTGAAGCCGTGCTCCTACTTATAGGATTGCCTGGGCGTCATAAACTGTTTGTATTTTGAGCGGGATTTTTCTTCCGAAAGGAGGAAGGGTTTTCCCACTTCGTTTTAAACGTGCGCTGACGGTCTGGAAACCTTCTTTTGAACTTCGGGGATTTTCTTCTCTGATCACGAAAGTAACGCCCGGTATCCTTCCTTTTAGGTTCAGGAAACCTAGCCCCTTTGCCTTCCCCTAAGGAATTCAAAATATCCGTTAATTGGGGACCAAACAGAGATTCCGGCTGAAAATGGAGGCTACAAAAATTATTTTTGGAGAGATTATCCCTAGACCATAACTTAAGCCAATGAGCCCTTCTGGCCGCATTCAATAGGGACAAGGCCCTGGATGCATACTTGATGTTATCCAGCTGGGAGTCACAGAGGAACTCTGAAGCTGACTTCATTACTGGGAGGGACTGGAGAATTTCTGCCCTTGGGACTCCATCTTCTAGATCCCTTGACAGGTGGCTTAGCCAGACCCGGAGTGCTCTAGCCACCGGTACTGAAGACAATGAGGCTTTGCGCGAGCCCACTGCTGAAGTATACACCTTCTTCAGAAGGGAATCCGCCTTGCAATCCATGGGGTCTTTCAGCAGGGCTGATTCATTGGGTGGAAAAATGGCTTTCTTTGCCAATTTAACCACTGGCAAGTCCATTTTTGGAATTTTCTCCCAAGCTTTGGAGCCAGTTTTATCCAGTCTGTAGAGGTTTTTGAACCGAGAGCCCAATTCTGATTTCCTCTCAGGCTTATCCCAATCCCATTTCATCCATACCGTTAGGACAGGATGGCTGGGAAAATAAAACAGTCTGTCCTTTTTAAGCTTATGCTCAACCTCCTTACCCGTCTCCAATGTATCCTTCACCGCTCTGAGGAGATCATGGAGCTTATCCTTACTCTTGATGTAACATTCCTCGGGGTCTTCAGAGTCTGTGGAGTCAGAGACCAACTCTGAATCTGAACCTCCTGTAGAGGAGGAATCCTCCTGGTATTGAGGAGGTGGAGAGGGAGAGGCCCTCTTAGCAAGGTGTGATGATTTTACATCCTCAAAAGCGACAGACAGCTGTTGTGTAAACCATTGCATAAATCCCCTAGAATCTTCCCTGGGAGGGGAGGCGACTGGGATGGAGCATGAGATACACAGATCTGACACAATGTTATCAGGCCGAGGCTGGAGGCATTCCCTGCAAAGCCTTTGCCTGGATTTGTGGGTCCTTATCCTACCTTCTCTTCTGGCAGACATCTAGAGAAGAGGCAGAAAGAAACGCATGGTAGGAAAATGTGCATAGCCATCAGCATCAAGACACATCAGGACCCATCAATGTAAACAGCCTTACTAACCTTAGCAAGCAGAGGGCTGTCCAGAGGCAGAGCACGCCAGGTTTCAAACAGGACGCTAGCATTAGGAGCCTGCTGTGTTTGCGCGTCACATCCGGGGGCGGGAACAACCTGGGGGTGGGGCCAACATGGGGACATGGCCAACAATGTCATCACTTCCGCCCCCATCCATGCCTCTGTTACGCCGAGCAGCACTTCCGGATAACTGGGAGAGCGCGGGCGGTCCGTCCGGAATCCTCTTCGGACCTAGATGAACGGGGATGCTCCAACAGGGGGTCCTCCTCCCCTGCTACCATTACCAGGATCAGGTAAGGTGCCTCTTCGCCGTGTACCAAGACGTTGACCGCCATCTTGGTACACCTTCGCGGCTGAGGGACAGAGGCGCAGCCCTGTATGCAGCCCGGAATAATCTTTTCCTCTGTTAGAAGGATAGGGTACTGTCTCCGTACTGACTGAAGAGAGAAAGAAAAAATAAGCTGGGGCCCGGTTTACGGTACATACTTATAGGGGAAGTCCTTAATTGTTTAATTGCTTAATGCTTATTGCTAATTAACCTGTCTCTGCTTGATTGTACCTAGGGGACTAAAACCCATATGTGTTGTGCTGCCAAGGACGATCAGGAAACACAAATTTTATTTTTAACTATTAGTTTCTCCCTTGTAAAAGTAATAAAACGTATTAAAAAAATATAATTCGGTATCACCGTAATCGTATTGACCAGTAGAATAAAGCTAACATGCCATTTTTACTGTACGGTGAAAGCCGTGTAAACGAAACCCCTCAAAAGATTAAGGAATCAGTGTTTTTTTCCTATTCCACCAAACAAATATTTTTTTTCCAGTTTCCCAATACATTATATGATACAATAAATGTTGCCGTGAAAAACAACAACTCACCCCGCAAAAACAAGCCCTCGTATGCCTTTATCGACGGAAAAATAAAAAAGTTGTGGCTTTTGGAAGGTGGGGAGGAAAAAATGAAAACAAAAATCCAAAAAATTGCTGTGTCCTGAAAGGGTTAAGGGTTAACAGAAATAGCATATCATAGAGAATTTAAGTGAACAGACTATATTTTTTTCTTTTTTACGTCTATTATGAAAGCGATTGAAATACTGTCTAAACACGGCAGCTGAAACCCAGTTATATTTGATTGGGAAAAGAGCATGGATTAATAATTCATGTCTTCTGGCTGAATAAGTAAATTATTTGATGCTATTATAATACTATTTATTTCAAGGTTTTTGGGAGTATAAACAATGAGGATTAACTGTGTAATTGTGCTCTGAGCTCCATATGATAATGAGGTCATTCATTTGGGCGCCAGTTGCTTTCCACTACTCCTTGTGGGTCTGAATAACCCGATGTATGAACAGCCGAGAACCTCAATGGGACATAAACAGAATGCTGATTACATTGGAAATCGGAGATTTTATTGGGTTCTGGTAATGTGTCTGTAGCTTGTGTTCTCTTTTCTCAGTTATATGTGACAGAAGCACTTGACACATTGTTAATACTGAACCATGAGGTACAAAAATTATTGAAGGGAGAAAAGTGACTTAAAGTGGTTCTCCAGGGACAAGGAGAAACTCTATATAATTCCAGTGTACGAATAGATAAATTCAGCCATGGCATTTTATTTGGGCAGTTATATCTATTGCTATGGTAACAGATAATTGCACTGGCTTTAGTCTACCTTTAAACCCCACTGCAAATAGGGAAAGCAGAAGTCTGAAACCTTCATGCTAGTCACTGCTTGTGTCTTATACTACACTACAGCTGACTCTAGTCAGCGTGACTGCATCAATGCTCTCCTGCTTGATCTTACATTGGGCGTTGAGAGACGCAGATGGCACCCTGGATGGTACAGTTGCTGAGGCATGGGTCCTATTAATTAGAATATGAACTCAGTGGGCATTGTACCGTTTCCTCAGTAACTGTACTGCCCAGCGTGCTACTTGTGTGATGCTTTAAATCAAATCAATGAAACATGCAGGCAGAATTACATGACATTAAATAACCGAGTCTACCTTCCTATTGCATAGCAGAGCAAAAAGAGGAACTCAGACATTGGATCCAGATCTGAGATAGATTTGAGACCTAGTGTTTTCTTTAGTAATACATATAACGATCAGGCACACTATTAATAAAAAGCGATTTCTTTGCAGTATCTGGAGACTACCACGGGACGCCTGTTCACAATACAATACAATAAGGATTGTCCCGAAGCTTCACTTAATAAACATCAATAGATTTTACTCTCACCAAACCATAGATTGTATTCTTTAACTTTCAATATTATATACCATAGTACATTTTTACTGCTCAGACGGTTGCAAGCAAAAGGTCTGAGGTGTCTACAATGAGTTCTCCTTTCCCCCAGCCTGCAGGCAAAAAAGAAAATTCCAACTTCCACCGGTGTGTATCTCTGTATTGCTGGTTCTTGTTGTTCCACAAAGCAATATAGCAGCGTGCTATATAAATAATTGTGATCGCTGGTCTAAATCTCCAACAAGGGAGAAAAAAAGACAGATAGTGCACCTTTGGAAAAGTACAAACTCCACGTTTTTAATCCATACTTAGCTGACACCCGGGACTAAAGGTCAGGAACAGCGATCGCACCATCTAAGACATTAGAAAGATGGGAGCGCCCCCCTCTGACGGCTCATCGGCCTCCCCGCGACGAGATCAGGTGGTGCCGATGGTTGTCATGGCAGCCCAGGGGACTAATTATTTTTTTTTACTTGCAACACCAAAGGAGTTATATATGTTGATCTGCCCGTGTGGACCTGTATACGTGGGTAGAACTGCAAGAAAACTAAAAACGCGGATGACTGAACATTGTAACAACATTCAGAAGGGTAAAATTGACTATAGTGTGTCCTCACACTATGCTAAGTTCCATAATAAAAATCCAAATGAAATAAAGTTCTATGGGATTGAGGTAATTGAGAATCATTGGCGTGGTGAAAATTACATTAAAAGAATGAGTCAGACAGAATCCTATTGGATATATCTATCACGGTTCTCACCGGTTTGTTTGTGGATCCTCTGTGTCGTCTGGGAGATGGTGCTTGTAACCCAGGGCAACGCTTGGCACAGCAGGTTTAGAGGCAGTCAGATGAAGAGGCCAGAAGTCAGGACAGGCAGCAGACGTCGTTACGGGTATGGATAGGAATAGGTCAAGGCAGGCGGCAGGCAAGGATAGTACAAGTTCAGGCAGACATCACAACGGGAAATCCAGACAAAGGCAGAAGGCAAGGTAACAGGGAAAACTGGGTACAGGGAAGCTCACAGGGATAACTAGGTTGAACAAGCAAAGATCTGCGGGAGGCGGGTCCTTAAAGAGGCTCTGTCACCAGATTTTGCAACCCCTATCTGCTATTGCAGAAGATAGGCGCTGCAATGTAGATTACAGTAACGTTTTTATTTTTTAAAAACGAGCATTTTTGGCCAAGTTATGACCATTTTTGTAGTTATGCAAATGAGGCTTGCAAAAGTCCAAGTGGGTGTGTTTAAAAGTAAAAGTCCAAGTGGGCGTGTATTATGTGCGTACATCGGGGCGTTTTTAATACTTTTACTAGCTGGGCGCTCTGACGAGAAGTATCATCCACTTCTCTTCAGAACGCCCAGCTTCTGGCAGTGCAGATCTGTGACGTCACTCACAGGTCCTGCATCGTGTTGGACACATCGGCACCAGAGGCTTCAGTTGATTCTGCAGCAGCCTCGGCGTTAGCAGGTAAGTCAATGTAGCTACTTACCTGCAAACACTGATGCTGCTGCAGAATCAACTGTAGCCTCAGGTGTTGATGTGTCCTCGCTCGTCTGACACGATGCAGGACCTGTGAGTGACGTCACAGCAGTGATCAGGCAGAAGCTGGGCGTTCTGAAGAGAAGTGGATGATACTTCTCGTCAGAGCGCCCAGCTAGTAAAAGTATTAAAAACGCCCCGATGTACGCACATAATACACGCCCACTTGGACTTTTACTTTTAAACACACCCACTTGGACTTTTGCAAGCCTCATTTGCATACCTACAAAAATGGTCATAACTTGGCCAAAAATGCTCGTTTTTTAAAAATAAAAACGTTACTGTAATCTACATTGCAGCGCCTATCTGCTGCAATAGCAGATAGGGGTTGCAAAATCTGGTGACAGAGCCTCTTTAAATAGGAAATCTTAGGGTATGTGCACACACACTAATTACGTCCGTAATTGGCGGACGTATTTCGGCCGGAAGTCCCGGACCGAACTCAGTGCAGGGAGCCGGGCTCCTAGCATCATAGTTATGTACGATGCTAGGAGTCCCTGCCTCTCTGCAGGACAACTGTCCCGTACTGTAATCATGTTTTCAGTATGGGACAGTTGTCCTGCAGCGAGGCAGGGACTCCTAGCATCGTACATAACTATGATGCTAGGAGCCCGGCTCCCTGCACTGAGTTCGGTCCGGTACTTGCGGCCGAAATACGTCCGTCAATTACGGACGTAATTAGTGTGTGTGCACATACCCTAAGGATTTTGACACACGCCGGCCCCTTAAGAAGGGAAGAGTCAGCGCGTGCGCCCTCTAGTGGCTGCAGACGCACATAGTGGATGATGGCCGTGGAGGGAGGTGAGAGATGCAGTTACCTCACGACGCCCAGAGCCTGCAGAGCGTCTGAATCGGGTGAGTGGAGCTCGGGACGAGCATGAGGGAATGGAGGGTGCAGGAAATGGAGCAGAGGCCATGGAAGCAGCGGGGAACGATGTGGCAGCCGTTACAATATAATTTGAAGACCTTGTGCCCTTAGGGATTGAACTCAGATTTCGAACTCAAATGTTTCCTTTAAATTAATTCATTATTAATAAAACATTTAAAAAACACCATCTTTATGTAGCTATCCTCTAACTGTAAAAAAATGGGTGCTTTACCCGAATGTATGTATTTTCTATGTTGTTGACAATTGATGATTTGTTCATTATATATACAATAGTGGGAGGAAGTCTTTTAATTTGTATAGATTTTCAAAAATATTACAATTGATATTTTATGTAGGTCATTGAGAAAGAATATAAATGTCAGGACATAGTTATGAAATAGCATTCATGTAATCGTCCAAAGGCATAGTTGTAATTTGGTTAGTTTCATGAATGAGGGAGATGGGGTGTATATATATATATATATGAGACATCCCAAATCAATATCCATTTTTATGTATAATAATTTTTAATCATAAGATCAAGCTGAGGCAGAAAGAATATTATATGTTTCAGTCCAGCAGCACAGGGTAATGAATTGATTATACGCTAGATCCTGTTATGCGGTGCAAACTTGAGGTGAAAACTTGAGTATGTGAGAATAATAATTTTTCCATAATACACTTGCTATGTGCGTTGTTTTGAATATAGACTTGATGTTTTTTTTATATATTTTAATGTATTTTGAATTTCAATACTTTTGTATATTAAAATTTGATGGCTATTTAAGCATACTAACAGTACACGCCTATATGCCCCAGAGGAAGCCGGAGGGGCGAAACTCAGGGTCGGGCTTCAGAACTTGGCATGCCGCAAGAGATTGGGGACAACACATAGAACAGAAGCTGACTGGTTTCAGGCCCAAGTGGCCTTTAGTCATAGCATAACAAACAAATCACACAAGAAGATATATATATATATATATATATATATATATATATATATATATGCAGCCAATTATGAACAGAGAAATAATCGCATGTTCTAAAATCAAGTGTGTGTTAACCTGTTAACGCCGAAGGACGGATATATCCGTCCTCTGCAGCTGCTAGTTCGCGCAGGAGGACGGATATATCCGTCCTCTGAACGCGCGGGTACTGACAGCGTACCCACGTTATCAGCGGCTGGAGCACAGCTGTTATACACAGCCTGGCTCCTGCTGCAACTGCCGGAATCGAAGCGCGCTCCGATTCCGGCAGTTTAACCCATTCAATTCCGCTGTCAATAGCGACAGCGACATCTAATGTGTTTGACAGAGGGAGGGAGCTCCCGCTGTCACCCCATCGGTGCCCCCGCAAAGAAATCGCCGGTCGTCGTCGGGTTTCCATGGCAGCCGGGGGGCTAACAAAGACCCCCAGGTCTGTCTTCAGCAAATGCTTGTTAGGCCATGCCGGGGCATGGCCTAATAGATTGCCTGTCAGTTTCACACTGACAGGCAATAATGCTTTGGTATACTAAGTATACCAAAGCATTATATATGCGATCAGCAGATCGCATAGTGAAGTCCCCTGGTGGGACTAAAAAAAAAATGTAAAGCAGTAAAATAAAGTTTGTGAAAAAACAATTTTTACAGTCAAATCAAATAAAACTTTTTTTTTGCCCAAAAAGTGGTTTTATTTAGTAAAAGGGCCAAAACAAATAACACACACATATATGGTATCCCCGCGATTGTAACAACATGAACAATAAAATGAACACATTAATTAAACCGCCGGATGAACGGCGTCCAAAATAAACGCAAAAAATGACGTCAAAATTCTCTCTTTTCTCCCATTCCCCCCATAAAAAAATTAAATAAAAGTTAATCTATAAGAACTATGTACCCCAAAATAGTACTAATGAAAACTACACATTGGCCCGCAAAAATCAAGCCCACATATGGCCACATTGATGGAAAATTAAAAAAATTATGTCTCTTGGAATGCGGAGATGCAAAAACAAGTAATTTTTTTCTAAAAGGGTTCTTATTGTGCAAACGTAGGAAAACATATAAAACCTTTACATATTTGGTATCCCCGTAATCGTGCCGACCCATAGAATAAACTTAACATGTTATTTACGCTGCATAGTAAACGGCGTAAATTTATAACGTGAAAATCAATGCTGGAATAGTTGCTTATTTTCAATTCTCTCCTAAAATAAAGTTAATAAAAGTTAATCGATATATTATAAGCATCTAAAAATTGTACAATTACAAAATGCAACTGGTCCCGCAAAAAACAAATGGCTGACGAAGTTCCACCAAATCTCCCCGTTGAGATCGCTAACACATACATGCCAGTCTAGATCAGTCGATGACTGCAGATTACGCTTGTATAAAATGGCCAAAATATTTAACGACCCGGGGAAGGACACAAAAGATCTTTTTGATTTGAGAATGTACATGACACAATTGGAAAAATTTCTTATTATGGAACTAAAAACCTGGTGGGATCTAACAACTCTGCAAAATTATCTGGATAAAAATATGATCCCCAGGGGACTGAGACTACGCAAAGCCCCAACTACTGTCTATTCGGAGGATTTCTCTGAGAAATGGAATGCCATCCTGTCTAATTGTTCCTTGCAACTAATACAGTTAATTATTTCCCTTTAGGAGAAAGAATTAAAAGAAACTTGCTCCGAAATTAAACAACTTCAAGAATCCATAATTCCGTTTTCAACATTTCAAGCATTTATTGATATGGACATCTTAAAGGGGAATATCTCTAGACTGAAAACTACCATCATGGAGACAAAGCAAACAACATATCTCCGGGACCTACAGGACTACAAGAGCAATACAATATATATGTGGTCCAAACCAGACACACGCATATTTACTCCTCGATCCATTCTGAAAAAGAATAATAATAAAAGAAATAAAATATCTACGTCCCGAGTTAATTTAAGCTCCACAGACTTTGAATCACCCGATACTGCATCTGATATAGGAGAAACTCCTCAGTCCAATTAGGAGCCATCAAACACTGTACCAGGGAAAGACCAACAAATAAGAAGATCATTAAGCAGACATCCAAAAAATGGAGAGCTGGGCGCAAGCACAGACGCATCTCGTCGGTGTCCGCGCCGACATCCAAAAATGCAACAACCCAAGTTTTCTCGAGTGCACAGCTATCAGTTCTAGCTCGAGGCTAGTCCAATGAACCTACTTGTCACTTTAATCTGTTTAATACAATTCTTGATGTCAACAAATTTGCAAGAAAAGTTACTGTAAATTTTTTTTTAGATAACAGTCAGGTTGTTTCATATGGTAAGGATGTCCCTCAGATTCCTGATACCTTACCGTGTCCTCATGTTACTGTCCCTCCCCCCTCGCCTGCTTCGCAGAACAAATGGCCGCATCTGATCTACAACATTTACACGCCAAATCGTTTTTGTATGGTGATATTATTTCTTACCAAAAATGTAATGTCAAGAATGAGTCTTTTTATGCCATACAATCACGTTCACCTGTTTTGGATAAATTTCAAAAATTAATTTAGAAGGACCTTGTGTTTCTTCATCAAAACCTTATTGATATGTAAAGGATCTGCCAGGCACAGCTTCGGGGTTAACTCCCATAATTAATCAGTCAGCACCTGAATCTACATCCCTGAGACTGACTCCAGCTTCCACCACTCAGGCTGGCAGGCTTAGGAGTGGGAGAGCCTATCGCAACCTGGCCAGACTCAGCTAGCTCCCGCCCTCGGTCTATTTAAGCCTGCCCTTCCTGTCCCTCAGTGCTTGTGATTCTTTTCGTGTGGTTTCCTGGCCCAGCTACAGCTCCTTCTATTTTGATCCTGCTCCATACTGACCCTGGCTTACTGACTACTCTTCTGCTCTTCGTTTGGTACCTCGCACACTCCTGGCTTGACTCGGCTCGTTCACCTCTCGGTTGCTCACGGTGTTGCCGTGGGCAACTGCCCCTTTCCCTTGCTTGTATTCCCTTGTATGTTTGTCGTGTTTGTCGTGCACTTACTGAGCGCAGGGACCGCCGCCCAGTTGTACCCCGTCGCCTAGGGCGGGTCGTTGCAAGTAGGCAGGGACAGAGTGGCGGGTAGACTAGGGCTCACTTGTCTGTTTCCCTACCCCCCGTCATTACATAATCACAAGCCCATACCTAGTCTACCCTGGTCCCTGACACCACTATGGACCCCCGTGAGACCCTGGCTCAGCAAATGCAGGGTCTCTCCCTACAGGTCCAGGCCCTGGCTCAGAGGGTCAACCAGCCTGATGCTACCTTGGTAGTTCCCCTCACCTCACCTCTTGAACCCCACCTCAAGTTGCCCGACCGGTTCTCAGGGGACCGGAGGGCTTTTCTCTCCTTTCGGGAGAGTTGTAGGCTTTACTTTAGTTTAAAGCCTCATTCCTCAGGTTCTGAGAGCCAGCGGGTGGGTATAATTATGTCCCGGCTCCAGGAAGGGCCCCAAGAGTGGGCCTTCTCCTTGGCTCCTGACGCCCCTGAACTTTCCTCCGTTGATTGTTTCTTTTCTGCTCTCTGACTTATTTATGACGAGACTGACAGGACTGCCTTTGCCGAGAGTCAGCTGGTGACCTTACGTCAGGGTAAGAGACCTGTTGAGGAGTATTGTTCTGACTTTAGGAAGTGGTGCGTAGCTTCTCGGTGGAATGACCCTGCCTTAAGGTGCCAGTTTAGGTTGGGTCTGTCGAATGCCCTGAAAGACCTGCTAGTTAGCTATCCCTCTTCTGACTCCCTAGACCAGGTTATGGCTTTAGCGGTACGACTTGACCGACGTCTCAGGGAACGACAACGTGAACGTTTATGTGTTTTCTCCTCCGACTCCCCCATGATGCCTCCCGAAGTTCCGTTGCTTTGTTCCTCCCCGAAAGACTCAGAGATACCTATCAAACTCGGGGCCTCCGTGTCCCCCCAACAACGTAGAGAATTCCGCAGGAAGAATGGTCTCTGCTTCTATTGTGGGGATGACAAGCATCAAGTGAACAACTGTCCTAAGCGTAAGAATGCAGCCAGAGAACTTCCGCGCCTAAGTGATCATCGGGGAGGTCACTTGGGCGCACAGGTATTTCCCGTAAATAGGAAACGTACTAAGATCTTGCTTCCCTTTCAGGTCTCTTTTGGTGGTAGGTCTGCTACCGGCAGTGCCTTCGTGGATTCAGGGTCCTCTACTAATATCATGTCTGTGGAATTTGCTATGTCTCTTGCTATGCCTCTGATTGATTTGCCTAAACCTGTCCCGGAAGTGGGTATCGACTCCACTCCTCTTGCTAATGGTTATTTTACACAGCATACCCCTGTTTTTGAACTCCTTGTTGGCTCCATGCATTTGGAGCAGTGCTCTGTACTGTTGATGCAGGGATTATCATACGATTTGGTTCTAGGCCTTCCCTGGTTGCAGTTGCATAATCCCACGTTTGACTGGAATACTGGGGAGCTAACCAAATGGGGTAATGAATGTTTTACGTCATGTTTTTCTGTTAATTCTATTTCTCCCCCTGAGGAGGCGAACACGCTACCCGAGTTTGTTCAGGACTTCACGGATGTTTTCTCTAAGGAGGCCTCCGAAGTGTTACCTCCTCATAGAGAATACGATTGCGCTATCGAATTGGTACCAGGAGCTAAGCTTCCTAAGGGTAGGATATTTAATCTTTCTTGTCCCGAACGTGAAGCCATGAGAGAGTATATCCAGGAATGCCTGGCCAAGGGTTACATTCGTCCCTCTACTTCTCCGGTAGGTGCTGGCTTCTTCTTCGTAGGGAAGAAGGATAGTGGTCTTAGGCCATGCATTGACTACCGTAGCCTGAATAAGGTCACGGTAAGGAACCAGTATCCCCTTCCTTTGATTCCTGATCTCTTCAATCAGGTTCAGGGGGCCCAATGGTTCTCTAAGTTGGACCTACGGGGGGCGTATAACCTTATCCGCATCAAAGAGGGGGATGAGTGGAAGACTGCGTTTAACACGCCCGAAGGCCATTTCGAATACCTCGTCATGCCCTTTGGGTTGTGTAATGCCCCTGCGGTCTTCCAGAATTTCATAAAAGAGATTTTGAGAAATTACCTGGGGATATTTCTTGTAGTGTACCTTGATGACATACTGGTGTTTTCCAAGGACTGGTCCTCCCACATTGAGCATGTCAGGAAGGTGCTCCAGGTCCTTCGAGAAAACAAACTGTTTGCCAAAACCGAAAAATGTGTGTTTGGGGTTCAGGAAATACCATTTTTGGGTCAAATCCTCACTCCTCATGAATTCCGCATGGACCCCGCCAAGGTTCAGGCTGTGGCGGAATGGGTCCAACCTGCCTCCCTGAAGGCGTTACAGTGTTTTTTGGGGTTCGCTAATTATTACAGGAGATTTATTGCTAACTTCTCGGTCATCGCTAAGCCTCTTACGGACCTCACTCGCAAAGGAGCTGATCTCCTCCACTGGCCTCCTGAGGCTGTCCAGGCTTTTGAGGTCCTTAAGAAGTGCTTTATCTCGGCCCCGGTGCTGGTTCAGCCCAACCAAATGTAGCCATTTATCGTGGAAGTTGACGCATCTGAGGTGGGAGTGGGGGCTGTCTTGTCCCAGGGTACCAGGTCCCTCACCCATCTCCGCCCCTGTGCCTACTTCTCCAGGAAGTTTTCGCCAACTGAGAGTAACTATGATATTGGCAACCGCGAACTCTTAGCCATTAAATGGGCATTTGAAGAGTGGCGCCACTTCCTGGAGGGGGCTAGGCACCAGGTAACGGTCCTTACCGACCACAAGAATCTGGTTTTCCTAGAATCTGCCCGGAGGCTAAACCCGAGACAAGCTCGATGGGCGTTATTTTTTACCAGATTAAATTTTTTGGTTACCTATAGGGCTGGGTCTAAAAATATTAAGGCTGATGCACTGTCGCGTAGCTTCATGGCCAGCCCTCCTTCGGAGGAAGATCCTGCTTGTATTTTGCCTCCAGGTATAATCATTTCCTCGATCGATTCTGATTTAGTCTCTGAAATTGCTGCTGATCAAAGTTCAGCTCCCGGGAACCTTCCTGAGAACAAGCTGTTTGTTCCCCTGCAATTCCGGCTAAGGGTACTTAGGGAAAATCATGACTCCGCACTATCTGGTCATCCAGGCATCCTGGGTACCAAACACCTCATTACTAGAAACTATTGGTGGCCTGGGTTGCCTAAAGACGTTAAGGCCTACGTCGCCGCTTGTCAGGTTTGTGCTAGGTCCAAGACTCCCAGGTCCCGACCAGCGGGCTTACTGCGTTCGTTGCCCATTCCCCAGAGACCTTGGACACATATCTCCATGGATTTTATCACCGATTTGCCTCCATCCCAAGGCAAGTCGGTGATATGGGTGGTAGTAGACCGCTTCAGTACGATGTGCCACTTTGTGCCCCTCAAGAAACTACCCAACGCCAAGACGTTGGCTACCTTGTTTGTCAAACACATCCTGCATCTCCATGGGGTCCCTGTCAATATTGTTTCGGACAGAGGGGTACAATTTGTTTCATTGTTTTGGAGAGCCTTCTGTATGAAGTTGGAGATTGATCTGTCCTTCTCCTCTGCCTTCCATCCTGAAACCAATGGCCAAACTGAGAGGACTAATCAATCTCTAGAACAATATTTAAGGTGTTTTGTCTCGGACTGTCAATATGATTGGGTCTCATTCATTCCCCTCGCCGAATTTTCCCTTAATAACCGGGTCAGTAACTCGTCAGGGGTCTCCCCCTTTTTCTGTAATTTTGGGTTTAATCCACGGTTCTCCTCCGTTTCACCTGGTAGTTCCAACAATCCCGAGGTAGAGGTCGTTCATCGGGAACTCTGCGCAGTCTGGGCCCAGGTTCAGAAGAATCTAGAGGTGTCCCAGAGCGTACAAAAAACTCAGGCTGATAGAAAACGTTCTGCTAACCCCCTGTTTATGGTCGGGGATCTGGTGTGGTTGTCGTCTAGGAACTTGTGTCTCAAGGTTCCATCCAAGAAGTTTGCTCCCCGGTTTATTGGGCCGTATAAGGTCATTGAGGTCCTCAATCCTGTCTCCTTCCGGCTGGAGTTACCCCCGTCTTTTCGTATACACGACGTGTTTCATGCCTCTCTCCTTAAACGCTGCTCCCCGTCCTTGGCTCCCTCGAGGAGACCTCCTGTTCCCGTCCTCACCCCTGAGGGGGTGGAATTCGAGGTGGCCAAGATTGTGGACAGCAAGATGGTCCAAGGCTCCCTCCAGTACCTGGTCCATTGGAGAGGATACGGGCCCGAGGAGAGGACTTGGGTACCCGCCCGGGATGTTCACGCTGGGGTATTGGTCAGGAGGTTCCACCTGCGTTTCCCCAGTAAGCCAGGTCCACTTAGAAAGGGTCCGGTGGCCCCTCATAAAAGGGGGGGTGTACTGTAAAGGATCTGCCAGGCACAGCTTCGGGGTTAACTCCCATAATTAATCAGTCAGCACCTGAATCTACATCCCTGAGACTGACTCCAGCTTCCACCACTCAGGCTGGCAGGCTTAGGAGTGGGAGAGCCTATCGCAACCTGGCCAGACTCAGCTAGCTCCCGCCCTCGGTCTATTTAAGCCTGCCCTTCCTGTCCCTCAGTGCTTGTGATTCTTTTCGTGTGGTTTCCTGGCCCAGCTACAGCTCCTTTTATTTTGATCCTGCTCCATACTGACCCTGGCTTACTGACTACTCTTCTGCTCTTCGTTTGGTACCTCGCACACTCCTGGCTTGACTCGGCTCGTTCACCTCTCGGTTGCTCACGGTGTTGCCGTGGGCAACTGCCCCTTTCCCTTGCTTGTATTCACTTGTATGTTTGTCGTGTTTGTCGTGCACTTACTGAGCGCAGGGACCGCCGCCCAGTTGTACCCCGTCGCCTAGGGCGGGTCGTTGCAAGTAGGCAGGGACAGAGTGGTGGGTAGACTAGGGCTCACTTGTCCGTTTCCCTACCCCCCGTCATTACAGATATCAATAATAACCTTACCCAGGCTGAAAGAGCTGCATTAAAACAACTAAAAGAATTGGACGATGTGGTTATTTGCCAGGCAGACAAGGGGGGGAGCTGTGGTCATACTAGACAGAGCTGTATATCTACAGGAAAATATTGCCCTTCTGTAAGACCACACCACTTATTGTACATTAGCCAATGACTCCATGGCAATCTTTTCCAAAAAGTTGGATTTATTAGTCACGGAAGTCGTAAGACTGGATATCATGTCCCAAAGGGAAGCTGAATTTATTCAAGTTAACCACCAGGTAATGGCTATTTTTCATTCCTTCCCCAAAATTCATAAGTCCGGCTTCCCTCCACCCTTTCGCCCCATTGTTGCCGAGAATTTATGCCTTTGGGTTGATAGTCTCCTTCAGCCACTTATATCAGCTATTCCTGGGTACATCCAGGACACAAAACATGTCCTGCATGTGCTCAGCAAAATAGGTTGGCAACCGAATTTTTCTTGGGTCACAGCTGATGTCACTTCACTGTATACTGTAATCCCACATTATCTTGCCAACTGTGCTTTGCTTTGGTTTTTAGACACGTACAGCAGCTATACTGTTGATTTAAAGAAATTTATTGTTTCTGCTGTTATGTATCTATTGTGCCATAATTTCTTTATGTTTAATCATACTTATTACCTGCAAACAACAGGGGCATCCATGGGAGCAAAATTCTCCCCTTCTTTAGCCATCATACACATCGCGTGGTAGGAAAAACAGTACATTTTTGATGGGGACGGACCTTGGGCTCTGTTGTGTGTCTGGTATGGCCGCTACTTAGATGACCTCCTCTTTATTTGGAGGTCCGATGCGGCGGCCATACCAGACTTCGTTGAATATTTAAATTCAAACCCCCTGAATCTCAAATTTACATACACTTGCCATTCCAGACAGATTTCCTTCTTGGATCAGTGAAGCACATCTTACATCAGTTGACACAGTGACATTCCGAAAGAGCATGGCAGGTAATACCACCCTGCATGCTACTTCATGTACCCGTCCCATATCATCAAAAGTATCCTAGTGGGTGAGTTTATTAGAGCGAAACGCAATTGCTCCTCCCCCGCTACTTTTGACCTAGAAAGTGACATCCTCATGAGTAGACTACATGATCGCAAGTATCCTCGCTGGATGCTAAACCGTGCCCGCAATATCTCCTTAGAACTCGATAGGGATACTTTCCTGGGAGTTTCTCACTATGGGGAGATACAGAGTAAAAAAAATATCATGTTTTTCTCCACTCCCTTCAGTGTAGAATACCACAGCATATGTAATATTATCAAAAAATATGTTCCCATCTTGCATCAGGATCCTTTGTACTCCAGGGCCTTAGAACATGGCCTTAAATTTGTGCCTAAAAAGGCCCGTACGATTGGCTCAATGCTATCCCCAAGTCTGTTCTTCCCAAAAAAACAGACCCCGACTTGGCTTAACTATAAGGGCATGGTCACACGTGGCGTATTTCTGCAGACACTGTCCGCATCAATGCCGCACATAATCTGCATTGCAGATTCCGTTGCTCCTTTGCCTAAAATGTGAAGTAAATTGCTGCGGATTAGTCGTTGCGGATTCAGGTGAAGAGTACATCCTGCTCTCTTTTAAAAATTTACATCTCAGTCTGGCTAGAAACCTCGAAACACATAGGTCCAGCCAGAATGAAGAAATATCCTGTTGGTAAAAGCAATCCGCAACGCAACACACATAACATCTGCGGATTTCATTGCGTAATTTTGCAACTCCATTGAAGTCAATGGAGAAATTCTGCCACAAGTACGCATCAAGTCCGCAACAGCCAGTGTATGCTGCGGACACCAAATTCCGCACTGCAGCCTATGGTCCGCAGCGGAGTTGTCCGCAAGGTCTGCACGAAGATAACTAAAAAGGTGTGGAAACCAATGGACAGACTAACTGCTGCGGATTTCCAGGGCGGACTGTCCGCAGCGGAATTCCACAACAATTCCGCCACGTGTGAACATGCCTTAAAGGTTGTTTCAAATGCAATTATACTAAATGCATCTGCTGCAATACCATCAAAACATCCACTGAATTCACATCCACGGCCAACAACAAAATTCAAAATAAAACAATACATCAACTGTAACACGACATACGTGGTTTATTTAATCATGTGTACTAAATGTAAACTACAGTATATTGGGAGCACGTCCTGCAGTCTCAAAACGCGCAACATTTCAGCGGTGTCTTTTCATTGCGCATCATGTCATAATGGAGATGTATCTTCCATTATTGTACAAGGCATAGAAAGGGTTAATTGCTCTTCCAGGGGTGGAGACCATTTGAAACAACTCAGGAATAGAGCGATTTTCTGGATGTTTCTACTTGGCACCTGTGCACCTAATGGGTTAAACCGCCGACTAGCTCTCATTGTTTTCTATTAAGATTGTTTTCTCTTACATAGTCCCTCACATTTATTGTTAGTACCCTATGAAATTTTTTAACATTGATGTGTCTTTTTCCCTAATCAACTGCTTTGAAAGGACAGGTGTCGCGGAAAAAATATTTTTTATATGTTTTTGGTTTTAGTATGTCAATAAAACAAATTTTATTTATTTGTGTTTTTGTGTTTTACTTTTTTCTAACTTTTACTTCTCTATGGGGGCTGGCATTTTTTTTTCCATCTCTATATGTGTCGACACATACAGAGATGGAATACGGCACATACATCCCCATAGTGAATGCGAACGGGAGCCGTTCCATTCACTATAGCGTACGCCGTCTATGTGGTAACGGCGCATGCGCCGCTCCCACACAGTCCAAAAGGAAGGTCTTCGGCCGAGCGACATCCGGCGCCATTTTCATGTGGACCGGAAGCCACGGCCGGACAGTAAGATGACTACTTCCGGACACGGCTTCCGTCCATATGTTTAGAAGCAACGACTAGGAGCGGAGGGAGCGGTCGGAGCGGACGGAGCGGATGCAGCGGCGGCGGCAGGAGCAGGTAAGTTATGTTTGTGTTTGTGCGTGTTATACTGTGTGATTACACTGTATCTAATCCTCCTACACTGTGCATTCGCATTCGTTCGGTTTGAACATTCAACCCCCTCCATTCTCCTGGCACTAGCCAGGATAAAGGAGGGGGCATTGTGCGAGCACACTAGAGCGTGTGTGTCTACACCAAATTTGCTGCATAAAGCAATGAGGTTGCTTTACCACATTGCAATGCTGCAATTTTGGGAATTGCTCCCTCTAGTGACCAGCACATGGAAATGTTATAAATTAGAATCTAATTTATAATACTTCCTGACTTGTGAAAAAAATTAAAAAAATTAGAACAATGTGTAATCATTTCTTGACTAACAGTTTAACTAAAAAAAATATATTTTTCTAGCGACACATTCCCTTTAACACACACCTGATTTTAGAACATGTGATTATTTTTCTACCGTTCAAAAGTTTGGGGTCATCCAGACAATTTTGTGTTTTCCATGAAAACTCACACTTATATTTATCAAATGAGTTGCAAAATGACTAGAAAATATAGTCAAGGCATTGACAAGGTTGGAAATAATGATTTTTATTTCAAATAATAATAATTTTCTCCTTCAAACTTTGCTTTTGTCAAAGAATGCTCCAATTACAGCATTGCAGACCTTTGTCATTCTAGCTGTTAATTTGCTGAGGTAATCGGGAGAAATTTCACCCCATGCTTCCAGAAGGCCCTCCCACAAGTTGGATTGGCTTGATGGGCACTTCTTGCGTACCATATGGTCAAGCTGCTCCCACAACAGCTCTATGAGGTTGAGATCTGGTGACTGCGCTGGCCACTCCATTATAGACAGAATACCAGCTGCCTGCTTCTTCCCTAAATAGTTCTTGCATAATTTGGAGGTGTGCTTTGGGTCATTGTCCTGTTGTAGGATGAAATTGGCTCCAATCAAGCGCTGTCCACAGGGTATGGCATGGCGTTGCAAAATGGAGTGATAGCCCTCCTTATTCAAAATCCCTTTTACCTTGTACAAATCTCCCACTTTACCAGCACCAAAGCAACCCCAGACCATTACATTACCTCCACCATGCTTGACAGGTGGCGTCAGGCACTCTTCCAGCATCTTTTCAGTTGTTCTGCGTCTCACAAATGTTCTTCTGTGTGATCCAAACACCTCAAACTTCGATTCGTCTGTCCATAACAATTTTTCCAATCTTCCTCTGTCCAATGTCTGTGTGCTTTTGCCCATATTAATCTTTTCTTTTTATTAGCCAGTCTCAGATATGGCTTTTTCTTTGCCACTCTGCCCTGAAGGCCAGCATCCCGGAGTCGCCTCTTCACTGTAGATGTTGACACTGGCGTTTTGCGGGTACTATTTAATGAAGCTTCCAGTTGAGGACCTGTGAGGCGTCTATTTCTCAAACTAGAGACTCTAATGTACTTGTCTTGTTGCTCAGTTGTGCAGCGGGGCCTCCCACTTATCTTTCTACTCTGGTTAGAGCCTGTGTGTGCTGTCCTCTGAAGGGAGTAGTACACGCTGTTGTAGGAAATATTCAGTTTCTTGGCAATTTCTCGCATGGAATAGCCTTCATTTCTAAGAACAAGAATAGACTGTCGAGTTTCACATGAAAGCTCTCTTTTTCTAGCCATTTTGAGAGTTTAATCGAACCCACAAATGTAATGCTCCAGATTCTCAACTAGCTCAAAGGAAGGTCAGTTTTAAAGCTCCTCTAAACAGCAAAACTGTTTACAGCGGTGCTAACATAATTGCACAAGGGTTTTCAAGTGTTTTCTAATCATCAATTAGCCTTCTAACACAGTTAGCAAACACAATGTACCATTAGAACACTGGAGTGATCTTTGCTGGAAATGGTCCTCTATACACCTATGTAGATATTGCATTAAAAATCAGACATTTGCAGCTAGAATAGTCATTTAGCACATTAATAATGTATAGAGTGTATTTCTGTTTAATTTAATGTTATCTTCATTGAAAAAAACTGTGCTTTTCTTTCAAAAATAAGGAAATTTCTAAGTGACCCTAAACTTTTGAACGGTAGTGTATATATTGCTTCCTCTGTGATTTGTTTGCTATGCTATGACTAAGGGCCCCTTGGGCCTGAAACCGGTCAGCTTCTGTTCTATGTGTTGTCCCTGATTTTATGGAACCTCAATAAAAGCCACATTTTGTTAAAGATTTTGATGCTAGATACTTCTTGCCCTTTCTGCTACAATTTGGTGCAGTCCTGCACCCTCCGTGCATCTACTTGGTTGGTGAGCTGGATAAAAATTACCTGTTTCTGTGCCGCAAGAGATTGTTATATGCCTTTTATTCTGTTTTGTGTTGTAAGTATGGATTAAAAACGTGGAGTTTGTACTTTTCCAAAGGTGGTGCACTATCTCTCTTTTTTTCTCCCTCGTTGGAGATTTAGACCAGCGATCGCAAGTATTTATATAGCACGCTGCTATATTACTTTGTGGAACAGCAAGAACCAGCAATACAGAGGTACACACCGGTGGAAGTTGGAATTCTCTTTTTTGCATGCAAGCTGGGGGAAAAGAGAACTCTTTGTGGACACTTCAGACTTTTTGCCTGCAAGCGTCTGAGCGGTAAAAATGTACTATTTTATTTTGACTTTGTGGTGTTGAGGATTTCACCTCTTTTACCTGCTCAGGTTGGCTTTTTCTTCTTTGTGAATTTGCAGTGAGTGGAGAGCTGAGTTTTTTTTCATACTAGAAATATTATATACCAGATTCTAAGCGGTTGTAAAGTAAGCACCGAACAACGGTGTCCTGCAGCTTCTTCTGTGTGTTTCTCCTTTACTTGGACGCTACAGGTGCCAGTAGGTGGTCAATCCTAGCTGCCACATGTTGCCTAATGCCCACTTCCAATTTTTCCCCTGGTCCAGCTTATAACTTGGTGCGATATAAAATCACACCTGTGTAAAAAAGGAAGACAAATGCTCTACAGCACCTTTTTGTTTTTAAAACTTGGATATCCTATTTACAGGATATAAAGCCCAACATACCACGGCCTAAAACACATTCAATAGTTTAAAAACATCAACAATGCTGCATTGTCTTTACCGATTTCGCCCTTTCTGATTTTCTCAGGGGATACATAAATGGGAACTCTACCTTACATAAAAAACTTCTTCACTCCATTGACAATAATAAGGGGCATTCCATTCATAAAAGTTCATCAAAATACCAATAAATAAGTAAAATATACAACAAATTAATATAATTACTTTTTATAGATTCATCCCCTCTTTAGTCTGTTTTCAAAACAGCTATTCCAATAAATGGAAGGCTCCTTGGGTCTTTCTGATGATGTATCATAAAACGTAGAGATACACTGTTTTAGATAATGTAAACTTATTCTAGAAAAGGCAGTGGTAAAATGAGCCAATTTTATCAGTTATGAATGCTTATGATAAATTTAGTGCATCTTTCTAGACATGCTAGACACTTTTCTTGTCCTTATACAGTAGTTTACGCCATTTTGGCGCATTTTAAGCGATGCCGCTTTTTGATAGAACATGCCCCTTTCCCTCTAAGCCACGCCCTCTTGTTGAGCGTGTTGAAAAAACTGTCTAAATCATTTAATGAATGTGGCACACGGCATGTACGCCAGAACTCTGGTGAATGTTGAATAGTAAATCTGTCCCACTCTGTGTAGTTAATCCTATCCTAATATTGCTAATGTGGTAATTTATTCGTTTTCAATTTTCTCCCTGTGCGTCTAACATATTGTTTTCTACAGAGACATTCTAACAGCTATAGTACATTTATCGTGTCACAGCTAATCATATTTTTTATCTCTACTGTATCTCCCATTACTGTTAGATTTAGATTGTTTGCTTACTCTTGTAGTCTTGCAGGATTTACATTTTTTTTTATTCTTGTTACATTTTCATTTATGATGACGAAAGATTTAATTGACAAATACACCATTCACATTATTTTAAAGGTGTGGCATTATCCGTGCGACAATAGATTCCAGTGATGTTTAGTGCTAAGTCATATAAGAATACATCTTCCTCAAATAACAATTTTTCACTAGGCGATCTTTTACGGTCCTCGCCTTTCTAAAAATAATTTTTGGCTTTTCGGTTTACATTACTCCAAACACAGAATCACCCCTCAGTAAATGCCAATATTTTTAAAATATATTCTTTATGACTCTATGATCTCCATTGTAACCTGTAATAAAAGGGATCATGTCCTTCTTATCTTTATTATTCCTTTTGAGTCCATGGGATGTCCTTAGTGTTTCAAGGACTTCGAGGACTTCTTAAATTGCTTCAACTACCTTGGAGAACAATCAAGAGAAAATAAATTTTTTAGATCTCACTATTTGTAATAGGATGTATACCAGGACATGGACCGGAATAGTTTCATTGAGCAAAACCGTCTTCACCATGATCCATGGCATAATAACATTCCGAAGAATCAGCTGATTAAATTTAGAGGAAATAATAACTTTAGAAAGGAATATGAAAAACAAGGGAGTTTGTCAAGCACAAGACTAGAACAGAAAAATTACTGTATGGGGACTATAAAAAGGCAATGCAGAAGGTAATGGAACTGAATCGGAATTAACTCATTAAGAAAAAAGAAAATAATAAACATAAGAGAAATGTATGAAAACAATCCAGTTTTAAATCTAACAGTAAGGGAGATTCAGTAGAAATCAAAGATATGATCACTTGTGATACAATACATGTAGTATTATAATTGTTACTTTGACACATACCACCTAACTAAACACTGTTGCAGACCAAGTACATCCCTCCAACGATATTCCCTGATGGCGGTGGCATCTTTCAGCAGGATAATATGTGCCAGACACACAGCAAAAATTGTTCAGGAAAGGTTTGAGGAGCATGAAAAAGAGTTCAAGGTGTTGACTTGGCCTCCAATTTTCCAGATATCAATCCCATTGAGCATCTGTGCTATATGTGCTGGAAAAACAAGGAGGATCGATGAAGCCTCCACTTCGCAACTTACAAGACTTAAAAGATCTGCTGCTGATGTCTTGGTGCAAGATACTACAGGACACCTTCTGATTGTCGTCAAAGTTGTTTTAGCTGCACGAGGGGGATCTACACAATATTAGGCCCCATGCACACGACCGTAGTATTCATCCGTAATTACGGATGGAATTGCGGACCCATTAATTTCTATGGGTCACTGCCACCTTTCCCTATATTTACGGATGTGAGTCCATGTCATAGAAATGATCCCCAAATTATAGAACATGTCCTATTCTTGTCCGTAATTACAGCACGGACTCCCCATAGAAGTCTATAGGCGCTTCCGTAATTGCATACGGCTACGGTTGTGCATCCGTATCCATCCGTAATTGTGGAAGCGTTGCTATGTGATGCCAGGGGATTACCCAAGACTCCTCCCTGGTTTTTATTGCAGATACGCAAATACGGATGAACTACAGATGCACTACGGACTGTATTTACAGACAGCTCCGCCCATTATTTCAATTGGAGGCAAAGGCATTTTTTTCCCCAGGCAGCTTTTAGCCACTCGCAGGAAAAAAAAAGTGGCATGTCCTTTCTTGCCATGGTTTCCACCTCTGACCTTCCATTGGAATAAATGGGAGGCAGAAATAACCAGTGGAGCTCTTTCGGAGCGTTTTTCGCTGTATTTTTTGCCCATGGTCCTTGCATTAGCTTGAATGGCCGTGGGTGAAAAACGCCAAAAAAAATGAGGCATCTATCAGATTTTTTTCTGCCTGCAAAAAACTCTGTATGAACAGGGCCTTATCGTTCATGCCTTCTTTAATGGTCATTAGTGGAAAAGCAGAGAGAGCATTTGAGAGTTTGAACGGGCGGAATTGAAGTGTTCTTTGATTCTGCCCATTGCAATGAGTTGTCAGCTGTATTAAACAGCTGTCAGCCGGTAAGTATGGAGCGAGCTCAGCCCGTGAGCCCACTCCATACTTTCCCTTAACGGTTGCCACATATATGTACATGGCATGTCATTAAGGGGTTAAAAGCTATGTACACCTTTAAATTACATTTTTTTTATTATTCCTTTTCTTCCTAAATGCTAAATTAAGAAACTTTGTAAATAGTCTACATAAAAAATTTCCTACCATTTGGCTGCTGTAGAATCTGTGTAAGTCCTGTAGATAGCTTGCATCCTGCAAATTCTTGTGTCTGCTGCCTGAGGTGAAAATTGATATTGCGCCCCCCAGATTTTGATTGACATCCCCCTGGCTGTTCTACAGCACTACCAGCCTCCTCCAACTCTTGTGGATGCGCCATTGCCTTGTGCAGCGATGAAGCCGGGCAGAGTACATCTCACGGTGCGTGCCCAAGTAGTACAAGGCAATGGCACATCCGAGAAAGTTGGAGGAGGCTGATGTCGATCAAGTATAGGAAGGTGGGGCTGGAGGCAGGACTATGTGACTCTTCAGGATAGTCGGCACTGCCCCATGACCCTTTAATGGGTAATTAGCATATAGTGTGCACCGTTTTAAAAGTTGATTTTATAGACAATCTGACTCTGAGCACAATAGAAACCCATTGAGAAGAGGCCGGGGAGGGAATGAGCAGAATAGATACCCCACTCGTATGAATCAGAGAGGGAGAGGTAGGGGAAAGGGCCCCAATCGTGGTGGTTCTTTAACCAAGAATCACCCTATCTCGGATTACCTTCTACGGGACAGGTGGGACATGTAGGCTGGAGATCCATACATAATGAAGATGAATCACAAATAATAAATCTGTCAATACGGACTCTGACTACTGAGGAAAAGAATGTTTTGAAAAAGGGTTTATCCTTTGTTCCCACAAACAAATTAGATCTATTCACATGGGTTAAGGACTTCAACCTATTCGCACACAAGTTAAAATGTAAAAAATTATTTAAAACACACGATAGACGACAATGTATTGAGTTGGGTATCACAGAAGAGGACTTACCACACCTTAAAATGCTGGAGAGGCTGTGGGAGGAAAGCCATAGGGATGCAGGGGAAGGTCCCTTCACAGAATTGAAGGTATCCTCTACTAAAAATGCACCCATGAGTGATAATACTCCCATTGATGTATTACTCAAAGTGGTCGAGGATCAACTAAGATTACTTGATAACCCAGGGGGAGGTAGATGGAACATCACGAAGGGGGAGATGGCAGGTCTACAACTGTTAGAGAAGGATGACACTATTATAATCAAACCTTCGGCTAAAGGTGGGAATATCGTGGTATTGGACCGCACTCAGTATAGTACAATGTGCCATTAAATACTTGGCAAAAAAGATTGCTATAGGCTACTTATCTGCCATCCTACCACAAAGTTCAGAAATAAGTTAAAGTGTATCCTTATTCCTGCAAAATCTATTAACCTTATAAGCGATAAAGAAATGACATTTATGCTTATTGATAGAGATGAGCGAACTTATCAAAAGTTCGGTTCGGCTAGTTCGCCGAATTTCACAAAAAAGTTCGGTTCGGACCGAACTAGTTCTGACCGAACCTGTCACTTCCGTGCGCCGAGCATGCTACTGTCCGGGGTGCTGATAGAGTTAATGGGCTGCACTAACTCTTTCAGCAACCTTCACAGTACATGCTCGGCGCGCGGAAAATACAATTTAAATGTAATAAAAAAAAAAATATTATACGTTCGTACTTACTTTCCTCCTGTCTGGCCTCCAGCGATGACGTTTCATCCCTTTCGCCGCTGCAGCCAATCACAGGCTGTAGTGGCGGTCACGCACGTCAGGATGACGCTTCATCCCACGTGACCGCCTCTGCAGCCGATCACAGGCTGCAGCGGCGACATGGATGAAACGTCATCGCTGGAGGCCGGACAGGAGGAAAGTAAGTATGAACATATTATTATTATTTTTTGGCATGTATGTATGTATGTATTTATGTTGTCATGTATGTATGTATGTTTGCATGTGTGTATGTTTGCATGTATGTATTTTTGCATGTATGTTGTCATGTATGTATGTATGTTGTCATGTATGTATGTATATATGTGCATGTGTGTATGTATATTTGTATGTATGTATGTATGTTTGCATGAATGTATGTTTGCATGTATGTGTGTTTGCATGAATGTATGTTTGCATGTATGTATGTATGCATGTTTGTATGTATATTTGAATGTGTGTATATATATATATATATATATATATATATATATATGTATGTTGTCATGTATGTATGTATGTTGGCATGTATGTATATATGTGCATGTGTGTATGTATGTATATTTGCATGTATATATTTGCATGTATGTATGTTGTCATGTATATATGTGCATGTATGTTTGCATGTATGTTGGCATGTATGTATACATGTGCATGTTTGTATGTATATTTGCATGTATATATGTTTGCATGTGTGTATGTTTGCATGTATGTATGTTGTCATGTATGTTTGTATGTATGTTGTCATGTATGTATGTATATATGTGCATGTATGTATGTTTGCATGTTTTTATTTTTGCATATATGTTTGCATGTATGTTTATATATATGTGCATGTATGTAATTATGTTTGCATGTATTTATGTTTGCATGTATATTTGTGCATGCTTGTATATATGTATGTATGTATCTTTGCATGTTTGTTTGTATGTATGTATGTTTTCATGTGTGTGTGTGTATGCATGTATGTATGATAGTTTTCATGTATATATGTGTGTATGTTTGCATGTATGTATATTTGCATGTATATATGTGCATGCTTGTATGTATGTTTGTATATATGTATGTATGGCCATGTATGATACTGTCTGCTGGCGCCCTGTATCTAAGTCAACTTCACGGCAGACTTCTATACATGGTATAACAGTCAGTATCACACATTAAACTGAATCTAAGCCTACGACATGTTTTATTTCATTTTTTTTTACAGGTTTGGTGTTTGGACTACGTCGGTTTCGAGGACTACTTAGATGACGTTTTTTTTTCTACAATAAAATGGTTAATGAGGGTTGTGTTGGGGGTGCTTTATTTCAATAAAATATTTTATCTATATCTTTGTCTTTTTCTTTTCAAATTTTATTACTACCACTTTAGTAATGGCCGCTGTCTGAGTGACAACATCCATTACTAAGGCAAGGCTTAGTGTTAGCCGGTGCAGAGGCTAACACTAACCACCATTATTACCCCGGTACCCACCACCACCAGGGGTGCCGGGAAGAGCCAGGTACGATCCAGTACCCGACCATCTGTTGTGATGGTCGGGCTCTGGGGCGGCCGCAGGCTGGTATTATGAGGCTGGGAAGGGCCAAAAACTGTGGACCTTCCCACCCTTGTAATGCTAGGCTGCTGCTGCTGTGTTGTATCTGGCTGGTTATAAAAGTGGGGGGGACCCCACGTCATTTTTTTAAATTATTTATTTACATTTTTTTTTTTAAAAAGACATGGGGTTCCACCCAATTTATCATAACCAGCCACATACAACACAGTGTTATTAGCCTGGGAATGGACAAAACCAGTGGCCCTTCCCACCAATGTAATGCCAGACTGCTGCGGCCTTGTATATGGCTGGTTATTAAAAATGTGGGGGACCCGTCTATTGCTAAATTTGTTAAATTAAAAAAAAAAAACGACGTGGGGGTCCCCCCCATTTTTATAACCAGCCCGATACAACACAGCAGCAGCAGCCTAGCATTACAAGGGTGGGAAGGTGCACTGATTTTGGCCCTTCCCAGCCTCATAATACCAGCCTATGGCCGCCCTAGTACCCGACCATCACAACAGATGGTCGGGTACTGGATCGTACCAAGCTCTTCCCGGCACCCCTGTTGGTGGTGGGTACCGGGGTAATAATGGGTGGTTAGTGCTAGCCTCTGCACCGGCTAACACTAAGTACCGCCTTAATAATGGACGCTGTCAATCAGCCAACTGCCATTATCTAGGCACTAATAAAGTTTAAAAAAAAACACAAAGACAATTCTTTTTTATTGAAATAAGAAATCCCCAACAAAACCCTCGTTAACCATTTTATTAAAATTTGAAAAAACGTAGATCTACGCAGTAGTCCAACGAATCGAAGATGTAGTCCAATCGGTACATCAAAATCTGCAACAACATAAAAAAACAGTTATCAATGTGAACAATACCAATACTTCTACTCACCTACACACATATATACACGCACACACAAACAAACAACCATACACAGACACACACATATATACACAAACACAACAAGATATACACACACACACACACATAAACAGACAAACACACACACACATATACACGAACTCACACATATACAAACAAAAACACACATATCCAAACACACACACACACACACACACACACAGTTATACACACACATACACGAACACATATACACAAACACATATACAAACAAAAACACACATACCCAAACACACATATACACAAACACACCCATATATACACACAAACACACACCCATATACACACATATACACAAACACATATACAAAAACACACACAAACATCTACACACAAACATATACACAAATACACCCATATATACACAAACATATACACAAACACATATACACAAACACACCCATATATACACACACATATACACAAACACACATATAAAAACAAAAACAGACAAAGTCACATACCCAAACACACATATATACACAAACACACACATACACAAACACGGTTTCTTTTAAATGCTGCTGGGGAACCCGCTCGATCCACTATATAAGGCTGCGCTACAGTGCAGCATTTAAAAGAAACAGGATCCTGACCTGTCCATAGAGTTTAAGGCAGCACAGAGTATTTCAGGAGATGAGCGTGCAGATTCAGTGCTGCTGTGAACTCTGCTCTTACCATTACGTAGCTCTCAGTCTGTTACCTCTCCTCCACTCCTGTCCTCCAGAACACCTTCACATGATTGGCAAGTCACCACGTAATGGTAAGAGCAGAGTTCACAGCAGCACAGAGTATTTCAGGAGATGAGCGTGCGGATCTTGTGCGGGGTGGTGACTTGCCAATCATGTGAAGGTGTTATTGAGGACAGGAGTGGAGGAGAGGTAACAGACTGAGCTACGTAATGGTAAGAGCAGAGTTCACAGCAGCACTGAATCTGCACGCTCCTCTCCTGAAATACTCTGTGCTGCTGTGAACTCTGTCCTTACCATTACGTAGCTCAGTCTGTTACATCTCCTCCACTCCTGTCCTCTATAACACGTTCACATGATTGGCAAGTCACCACCACGCACAAGATCCGCACGCTCATCTCCTGAAATACTCTGTGCTGCTGTGAACTCTGCTCTTACCATTACGTGGTGACTTGCCAATCATGTGAAGGTGTTCTTGAGGACAGGAGTGGAGGAGAGGTAACAGACTGAGAGCTACGTAATGGTAAGAGCAGAGTTCACAGCAGCACTGAATCTGCACGCTCATCTCCTGAAATACTCTGTGCTGCCTTAAACTCTGTGGACAGGTCAGGATCCTGTTTCTTTTAAATGCTGCACTGTAGCGTAGCCTTATATAGTGGATCGAGCGGGTTCCCTAGCACCATTTAAAAGAAACAGGATCCTGACCTGTCCACAGAGTTTAAGGCAGCACAGAGTATTTCAGGAGATGAGCACGGGCAGCCGTTCGTTTTTCCGAGCCGTGCTCCGATTATGCACACGACCGTAAAAACACCCTTTATTGCGGGTCGTAATTACGACCCGCAATAACGGGCTCATAGACTTCTGTTACCCACGGGTACCTTTCCGTTTTCTCACGGGAAGGTGCCCGTGGCGTTAAAAAAAAAGAACATGTTCTATTTTTCTATTTTACGGGCCGTGCTGCTATAATTATAATGACAGCACGGTTCGCAAAAGCGGCCGGCTGCCCGTGGCCGGCCGGCCGTGCTCGTAGTTACGAGTCGTAATTACGAGCACGGCCCGTAAAATAAAAAAATAGAACATGTTCTATCTTTTTAACGGCACGGGCACCTTCCCGTGAGAAAACGGGAAGGTACCCGTGGCTAACAGAAGTCTATGGGCCCGCTATTTCGGGTCGTAATTACGACCCGTGATAACGGGTGTTTTTATGGTCGTGTGCATGAGGCCCCGTAATGACGGGTGGCTACATGTGTGCACCCGTCATTACGGCAGCGTTGCTAGGCGACGTCAGTAAGGGTATGTGCACACACACTAATTACGTCCGTAATTGACGGACGTATTTCGGCCGCAAGTACCGGACCGAACACACTGCAGGGAGCCGGGCTCCTAGCATCATATTTATGTACGATGCTAGGAGTCCCTGCCTCTCCGTGGAACTACTGACCCGTACTGAAAACATGATTACAGTACGGGACAGTTGTCCTGCAGAGAGGCAGGGACTCCTAGCATCGTACATAACTATGATGCTAGGAGCCCGGCTCCCTGCACTGTGTTCGGTCCGGTACTTGCGGCCGAAATACGTCCGTCAATTACGGACGTAATTAGTGTGTGTGCACATACCCTAAATAGTCACTGTCCAGGGTGCTGAAAGAGTTAACTGATCGGCAGTAACTGTTTCAGTACCCTGGACAGTGACTACCGATCACAGTACCTGTAAAAAAAAAGACGTTCATACTTACCGGGAACTCACTGCTTCCTCCAGTCCGGTCTCCTGGCCGTTGCCTTGGTGACGCGTCCCTCTCGACATCCGGCCCGACATTCCTTGATGACGATGCAGCCCATGTGAGCGCTGCAGCCAATCACAGGCTGCCGCGGCCTCTGCAGCCAATCACAGGCTGCAGAGGCCTCTGCAGCCAATCACAGGCTGCCGCGTCAGAAGAGGTCGGACTGGAGGAAGAAGAGGGACTCGTCACCAAGACAACGACCGGGTACGTATGAAATGCTTTTTATTTTATTTTTAATCAGCAGCCTCTTTTCTCTATCAGTGATTGATAGAGATAAGTGGCTGCCGATTTGTATAATGTTTTTGACCGGGTTCGGTCAAAACGGGTTCGGCCGAACCCGGTGAAGTTCGGATTCGCTGCGAACCGAACTTTTCCGGAAGTTCGGACCGAAACCGGGTTCGGTTGTCCCGGTTCGCTCATCTCTACTTATTGACTATCCACAATGTGCTACATTTTATAGCCTTCCCAAAATACATAAGGGGGTAACCACACTGAAAGGTCGTACAATTGTATCAGGAATAGACAGCTTGTCACAAAAAGCTAGTCTATACCTTGATCGTGTCCTCAGACTGTTTGTAGTCTCCCTCCACTTGCTAATGGTTATTTTACGCAGCATACCCCTCTTTTTGAACTCATTGTGGGCTCCATTCATTTGGAGCAGTGTTCTGTGTTGGTGATGCAGGGATTATCGTCCGATTTGGTTTTAGGCCTTCCTTGGTTGCAGATGCATAATCCCATGTTTAACTGGAATACTGGGGATCTTACTAAATGGGGTAATGAATGCATGACTTCCTGTTTTTCTATTAATTTGGTTTCTCTCGCTGAAGAGGTGAACACTCTACCTGAGTTTATTCAGGACTTCGCTGATGTTTTTTCTAAAAAAGCCTCCGAAGAGTTACCTCCTCATAGAGAGTACGATTGCGCAATCGATTTGGTACCAGGAGCTAAACTCCCTAAAGGTAGGATATTTAATCTCTCTTGTCCTGAACGTGAAGCCATGAGAGAATATATCCAGGGAAGCCTGGCCAAGGGTTACATTCGCCCCTCTACTTCTCCGGTAGGTGCTGGCTTCTTCTTCGTAGGGAAGAAGGATGGTGGTCTTAGGCCATGCATCGATTACCGGAACTTGAATAAGGTCACTGTTAGGAACCAATATTCCCTTCCTTTGTTTCCTGATCTCTTCAATCAGGTTCAGGGGGCCCAATGGTTCTCTAAGTTTGATCATCGGTGGGCTTATAACCTTATCCGAATCAGGGAAGGGGATGAGTGGAAGACTGCGTTTAACACGCCCGAAGGTCATTTCGAATACCTCGTCATGCCCTTTTGGTTGTGTAATGCTCCCGCGGTCTTCCAGAATTTCATAAATGAGGTTTTAAGAGACTACCTGGGGGTATTTCTTGTAGTGTACCTTGATGATATACTTGTGTTTTCCAAGGACTGGTCCTCCCACATTGAGCATGTCAGGAAGGTGCTCCAGGCCCTTAGGGAAAACAAACTCTTTGCTAAAACTGAAAAATGTGTGTTTGGGGAGCAGGAGATACGATTTTTGGGTCAAATCCTCACTCCTAACTAATTCTGCATGGACCCTGCCAAGGTTCAGGATGTGGCGGAATGGGTCCAACCTGCCTCACTGAAGGCTTTACAGTGCTTCCTGGGGTTCGCTAATTATTACAGGAGATTTATTGCTAACTTCTCGGTCATCGCTAAGCCTCTTACGGACCTTACTCGCAAGGGTGCTGATCTCCTCCACTGGCCTCCGGAGGCGGTTCAGGCTTTTGAGGTCCTTAAGAGGTGCTTTGTCTCTGCCCCAGTGCTGATTCAGCCTAACCAAATGGAGCCATTCATCGTGGAGGTTGACGCCTCCGAGGTGGGAGTGGCTGCTGTCTTGTCCCAGGGTACCAGGGGTCTTACCCATCTCCGTCCCTGTGCCTACTTCTCCAGGAAGTTCTCCCCCACTGAAAGTAACTATGATGTTGGCAACCGCGAACTCTTAGCCATTAAATGGGCATTTGAATAATGGAACCACTTCCTGGTGGGGTCTAGGCACCAGGTAACGGTCCTTACCGACCACAAGAATCTGGTTTTCCTAGAATCTGCCCAGAGGATAAACCCGAGACAAGCTCGATGGGCGTTGTTTTTTACTAGATTCAACTTTGTGGTCACCGATAGGGCTGGGTCTAAAAATATTAAAGCTGATGTACTGTCGCGTAGTTTCATGGCCAGCCCTCCTCCTGAGGAGGATCCTGCTTGTGTTTTGCCCCCAGGTATAATCATATCCTCTGTTGATTCTGACTTAGCCTCCGAAATTGCGGCTGATCAAGGTTCAGCTCCCGAGAACCTTCCTGAGAACAAGCTGTTTGTTCCCCTGTAATTCCGGCTAAGGGTACTAAGGGAGAATCATGACTCTGCACTATCTGGCCATCCAGGCATCCTGGGTACCAAACACCTCATTTCTAGAACCTATTGGTGGCCTGGGTTGCTTAAAGACGTTAAGGCCTACGTCGCCGATTGTGAAACTTGTGCTAGGTCCAAGACTCCCAGGTCCCGACCAACGGGCTTACTATGTTCGTTGCCCATTCCCCGGAGACCTTGGACCCATATCTTCATGGATTTTATCACCGATCTGCCTCCATCCCAATGCAAGTCGGTGGTGTGGGTTGTAGTAGACTGCTTCAGCAAGATGTCCCAGTTTGTACCCCTCAAGAAACTACCCAATGCCAAGACATTAGCTACCTTGTTTGTCAAACACATCCTGCGTCTCCATGGGGTTCCTGTCAATATTGTTTCTGACAGAGGGGTACAATTTGTTTCATTGTTTTGGAGAGCCTTCTGTAAGAAGTTGGAGATTGATATGTCCTTCTCCTCGGTCTTCCATCCTGAAACTAATGGCCAAACTGAGAGGACTAATCAGTCTCTAGAACAATATTTAAGGTGTTTTATCTCTGACTGTCAAGATGATTGGGTCTCCTTCATTCCCCTCGCCGAATTTTCCCTTAATAACCGGGTCAGTAACTCGTCGGGGGTCTCCCCCTTTTTCTGTAATTTTGGGTTTAATCCACGGTTCTCCTCCGTTTCACCTGGTGGTTCCAACAATCCCGAGGTAGATGTCGTTCATCGGGAACTGTGCACAGTCTGTGACCAGGTTCAGAAGAACCTTGAGGCGTCCCAGAGCATCCAAAAGACTCAGGCAGATAAGAGACGTTCTACTAACCCCTTGTTTGTGGTCGGGGATCTGGTGTGGCTGTCCAAAAAATGTGCTCCCCGGTATATAGGGCCGTACAAGATCATTGAGGTCCTTAACCCTGTCTCCTTCCGGCTGGAGTTACCCCTGTCCTTTCAGATACACAACGTGTTCCATGCCTCCCTCCTGAAAAGATGCTCCCCGTCCTTAGCTACCTCGAGGAAACCTCCGGTCCCTGTTCTCACTCCTGAAGGGGTAGAATTCGAGGTGGCCAAGATTGTGGACAGCAGGATGGTTACGGGCCTGAGGAGAGGACTTGGGTACCCGCCCGGGATGTTCACACCGGGTTATTGCTCAGGAAGTTCCATCTTCGGTTCCCCAACAAGCCAGGTCCACCTAGGAAGGGTCCAGTGGCCCCTCATAAAAGGGGGGGTACTGTAGTGGATTTGCCTGACACAGCTTCTTTGTCGATGCCCGTGGTTAATCAGCCTGCATCTGTGCCTAGGTCTGTTAGAGTGACTCGATCTGCTACCACTCAGGCCGGGAGGCTGAGGAGTGGGAGAACCTATCACAGCCTGGCCAGACTGAGCTAGCTCCCGCCCTCTGTCTATTTATACCTTCATTTCCTGCTCCTCCTTTGCCTGTTATTCTTTCCTGTTTCCTGGCTCTGCTGCTCCTGCTATTATTATTGACCTTGCTTCATTTTGACCCTGGCTTTACTGACTACGCTCCTGCTCTGCGTTTGGTACCTCGTACACTCCTGGTTTGACTCGGCTCGTTCACTACTCCTGTTGCTCACGGTGTTGCCGTGGGCAACTGCCCCATTTCCCTTAGCTTCTGTGTACCCTTGTCTGTTTGTCTGTCGTACACATATTGAGCGTAGGGACCGTCGCCCAGTTGTACGCCGTCACCTTACAAGAAGGATCAGGGAACATATCGGACACATCAGAAGAAAAGATGATACCTTGGTGTCACGTCTTGTGTGGGAATGCCATAAGGGGGATGACCCTCAGTTTTCAAGGAATCAAACACATTAGACCATCAGTGAGAGGTGGTAATATTGAAAAGAAAACCTTGCAGAAAGAAGTGCAAAACCCTATGCATCTAATATGGGTTATTTCCCTGCACCAATATCATTATTTCTGATTTTCACCACACGTTACATCATCTCTCGGCAGTACATCTCAGTTCCGATATTGGCTTCTATATTTCACCTTATTATAGCTAGTTTGAGACTGACATACGTCCTATCGTACTCTATTTTAGGGTCTACCATAACTAGAAATTCGGTGTGGGTTTGAAGTACTCCATGGCCAATAAGGGAACAGAATATGTGCACTGAGCTTGATTGACATCTTCAGTGTCCTGACACTATGTGAGTCCAGATAGTTTTTGGTCTGGTTTGAGGTGTAGTAGCAATCTACCCTCGCTTTCAATGCTCTGTGATTAATAGGGAACCAAATATGTATTGAGCATAAATGACACTTGGTTTGTTTACCTACAATCCCGTGCTGTATACGATGTGAGTTTCAACCGCCTGGAGCTTCCCAGGGTTACTATGGACGCTTCGGTGTCCGGGCACGCTGATTGGCTGCTACACTGGAGGCTCGCCACCATCCGGGACGTCAGCAAACACGTCCTCAATGCGGATTGGTTGGTGGGCGAACCGACGTCAGTCAGTGGGAGGGCTTAAAGGGTCTCTGTCACCACATTATAAGTGCCCTATCTCCTACATAAGGAGATCGGTGCTATAATGTAGGTGTCAGCAGTGCTTTTTATTAAAAAAAACCGATCTATTTTTACCACTTTATTAGCGTTTTTAGATTTATGCTAATGAGTTGCTTAATGCCCAAGTGGGCGTATTTTTACTTTAGACCAAGTGGGCGTTGTACAGGGGAGTGTATGACGCTGAAAAATCAGCATCATGCACTCCTCTCCATTCATTTAAACAGCGCATAGGGATCCTGTTAGATCCTTATGTGCTGTCTTATACTAACACATTAACAATACTGAAGTGTTTAGACAGTGAATAGACATTCCACGGGATGTCTATTCACAATCGCTGCACTTCGTTACTCTGTCTGTGGTAGTTACAGCAGAGGTTACGCGGTAAATGACAGGTTACAATGAGATCACGCTTCCTCTGCTGTAACTACCACAGAAACAGTAACGAAGTGCAGAGATTGTGAATAGACATCCCGTGGAATGTCTATTCACTGTCTAAACACTTCAGTATTGTTAATGTGTTAGTATAAGACAGCACATAAGGATCTAACAGGATCCCTATGCGCTGTTTAAATGAATGGAGAGGAGTGCATGATGCTGATTTTTCAGCGTCATACACTCCCCTGTACAACGCCCGCTTGGTCTAAAGTAAAAATACGCCCACTTGGGTATTACATTAAGCAACTCATTAGCATAAATCTAAAAATGCTAATAAAGTGGTAAAAAGAGATCGTTTTTTTTAAATAAAAAGCACTGCTGTCGCCTACATTATAGCGCCGATCTCCTTATATAGGAGATAGGGCACTTATAATGTGGTGACAGAGCCTCTTTAAGCCTTTAAATATCCGGCGTCTCTCTGGCGCATGTGCGGCCAGTGTATTAGAGCCGTGCACATGCTCTATAAGAACGAAAACAGTGCTAACCGGCCTTATATCAATAAGAGTAATCCCTGATGACGTACCCCAGAAAATAGGGGATACTGAAACGCGTTGAATTTTTCCGTTTTTGGCAAGGATTTCAGAGAAAGCTTATACTATAAGGAGAGTGCAGGATCTGTGGGTGGATGTATGTCCTAATACCTACTGACGCTTCTCATCGCTCTGACCACTTGCTTGTGTCTGTACCTAGGTTATATTGGCCAGTTTTTACAAATTGAATAATTAATAAAGAAATACAAATTGTAATCGTTCTTTCAGGCTGTAACAAATTTTATAGATTTTGTTACATCTGAAAACATACTGTATATAATGGAATGTTTGGAAATATTGTCAGGTCATGTATTACCACATGGTGGCAGTTCAAGGGGTTAAAACTACCTACAGGTTCCCATTAAATAGACAATGAATTGCAAGAATTCAATTTGCCCTGCAATTTTGTTATTATAAATATATCCTATATAATTACAGCTCCAGAACCAAGCTCATACATATATACAGTACCAGAACAAAGCTTAGTACATGTATACAGCACCAGAACAAAGCTCTGTTCATAAATACTACACCAGAACAAAGCTCTCTACATAAATACAGAACCAGCACAAATACAGCTCAATTTAGGGCAACCCCTGCGTAAAGGTTTGTACGGCATAAAACTAAAGCTCCCAGCATGGCCCGAACAATGGTAAGTAGAGATGAGCGAACTCATGAAAAGTTCGGTTCGGCTAGTTCGCCGAATTTCACGAAAAAGTTCGATTCGGACCGAACTAGTTCTGACCGAACCTGTAATTTCCGTGCGCCGAGCATGGTACTGTCCAGGGTGCTGAAAGAGTTAATGGGCTGCACTAACTCTTTCAGCAACCTTGACAGTACATGCTCGGCGCACGGAAAATACAATTTTAATGTAATAAAAAAAATACGTTCATACTTACATTCCTCCTGTCCGGCCTCGAGCGATGACGTTTCATCCATGTCGCCGCTGCAGCCAATCACAGGCTGTAGTGGCGGTCACTCACGTCAGGATGATGTCAGAAGGCCGGCCTCCAGGGATGACGCTTCATCCCACGTGACCGCCTCTGCAGCCAATCACAGGCTGCAGCGGCCTCTGCAGCCAATCACACGCTCCTCTCCTGAAATACTCTGTGCTGCGCTGCCTTAAACTCTGTGGACAGGTCAGGATCCTGTTTTTTTTAAATGCTGCTGGGGAACCCGCTCGATCCACTATATAAGGCTGCGCTACAGTGCAGCATTTAAAAGAAACAGGATCCTGACCTGTCCACAGAGTTTAAGGCAGCACAGAGTATTTCAGGAGATGAGCGTGCAGATCTTGTTCGGGATGGTGACTTGCCAATCATGTGAAGGTGTTATTGAGGACAGGAGTGGAGGAGAGGTAACAGACTGAGCTATGTAATGGTAAGAGCAGAGTTCACAGCAGCACAGAGTATTTCAGGAGAGGAGCGTGCAGATTCTGTGCTGCTGTGAACTCTGCTCTTACCATTACGTAGCTCTCAGCCTGTTACCTCTCCTCCACTCCTGTCCTCAAGAACACCTTCACATGATTGGCAAGTCACCACCCCGCACAAGATCCGCACGCTCATCTCCTGAAATACTCTGTGCTGCTGTGAACTCTGCTCTTACCATTACGTGGTGACTTGCCAATCATGAGAAGGTGTTATTGAGAACAGGAGTGGAGGAGAGGTAACAGGCTGAGAGCTACGTAATGGTAAGAGCAGAGTTCACAGCAGCACAGAATCTGCACGCTCCTCTCCTGAAGTACTCTGTGCTGCTGTGAACTCTGCTTTTACCATTACGTAGCTCTCAGTCTGTTACCTCTCCTCCACTCCTGTCCTCAATAACACCTTCACATGATTGGCAAGTCACCACCCCGCACAAGATCCGCACGCTCATCTCCTGAAATACTCTGTGCTGCTGTGAACTCTGCTCTTACCATTACGTGGTGACTTGCCAATCATGTGAAGGTGTTATTGAGGACAGGAGTGGAGGAGAGGTAACAGACTGAGAGCTACGTAATGGTAAGAGCAGAGTTCACAGCAGCACAGAATCTGCACACTCCTCTCCTGAAGTACTCTGTGCTGCTGTGAACTCTGCTTTTACCATTACGTAGCTCTCAGTCTGTTACCTCTCCTCCACTCCTGTCCTCAATAACACCTTCACATGATTGGCAAGTCACCACCCCGCACAAGATCCGCACGCTCATCTCCTGAAATACTCTGTGCTGCTGTGAACTCTGCTCTTACCATTACGTGGTGACTTGCCAATCATGTGAAGGTGTTATTGAGGACAGGAGTGGAAGAGAGGTAACAGACTCAGAGCTACGTAATGGAAAGAGCAGAGTTCACAGCAGCACTGAATATGCACGCTCATCTCCTGAAATACTCTGTGCTGCCTTAAACTCTGTGGACAGGTCAGGATCCTGTTTCTTTTAAATGCTGCACTGTAGCGCAGCCTTATATAGTGGATCGAGCGGGTTCCCCAGCAGCATTTAAAAGAAACAGGATCCTGACCTGTCCACAGAGTTTAAGGCAGCACAGAGTATTTCAGGAGATGAGCACTGCCGGCCACGGGCAGCCGGTCGTTTTTCCGAGCCGTGTTCCCATTATAAAGTATAGGAGCACGGCCCGTAAAATAAAAAAATAGAACATGTTCTATCTTTTTAACGGCACAGGCACCTTCCCGTGAGAAAACGGGAAGCTACCCGTGGCTAACAGAAGTCTATGGGCCCGCTATTTCGGGTCGTAATTACGACCCGTAATAACGGGTGTTTTTACGGTCGTGTGCATGAGGCCCCGTAATAACGGGTGACTACGTGTGTGCACCCGTCATTACGGCAGCGTTGCTAGGCGACGTCAGTAAATAGTCACTGTCCAGGGTGCTGAAAGAGTTAACTGATCGGCAGTAACTGTTTCAGCACCCTGGACAGTGAATTCCGATCAGAATATAGAGTAACCTGTAAAAAAAAAAAGACGTTCATACTTACCGAGAACTTTCTGCTTCCTCCAGTCCGGTCTCCTGGCCGTTGCCTTGGTGACGCGTCCCTCTCGACATCCGGCCCGACATTCCTGGGTGACGTTACAGCCCATGTGACCGCTGCAGCCAATCACAGGCTGCAGAGACCTCTGCAGCCAATCACAGGCTGCCACGTCAGAAAAGAAGGTCGGACTGGAGGAAGAAGAGGGACTCGTCACCAAGACAACGACCGGGTACGTATGAAATGCTTTTTATTTTATTTTTAATCAGCAGCCTCTTTTCTCTATCAGTGATTGATAGAGACAAGTGGCTGCCGATTTGTATAATATTTTTGACCGGGTTCGGTCAAAACGTGTTCGGCCGAACTCGGTGAAGTTCGGATTCGCTGCAAACCGAACTTTTCCTGATGTTCGGACCGAAACCGGGTTCGGTTGTCCCGGTTCGCTCATCTCTAATGGTAAGCATATGCTGGGAGTTTCTTTTTCACAAAAAAAATCATACCACCCATCATCTTGCTGCAGGTCATACAGTGACTACAGTACTGATTAGAGGCAGAATAAATATTTATATTAAGTGACTCACAGGTGACATCTTCCCAGATTCTAGTTTTTCTTTTTCTCTTTTCTACTCCATCCAGTCCAGACCTCTGTGATGATTTCTCCTGGCCACAGCCCATTTCTGCAGTTTGCCCAATGTAGATAGTGGCCCCCATAGATCACCCTATAGATAGTAGCCCCTGTAGATATTCTCCCACATACAGCCCCCTGTAGATAGTGCCCCACATGTAACCCCCCTGTAGATAGTGGCACACATATAGCCCCACTTTAGATACTGCCCCACATATAGCCCCCTGTAGATAGTGCCCCACATTTAACCCGGTCCAGACCTCTATGATGACTTCTCCCGGCCACAGCCCATTTCTGCAGTTTGCCGCTCAGATGCCTTCAGCTTCTCACTTTTTTAACATTTCTGCACCTATAAACAAAGATAAAATTATCATGTTGCCACACACTATGCCCCTAATTATAAAAGCACCATACGAGGTTTAGGAAGTGGGCGTTCATGACTGGTTGTAATGTAGCTGAGCTCTGAGGTTGGGCTCCTTATTAGCGGCACATAGCAGCATTCCACAATCCCGACATTTATCAGATACTTCCCCCAACTTCCAGACATCTCCAGGAGAGGAAAGGAGCCATGGTATGAAGGCATGTAGACAAGTCTGGGCCATGTCGCCTCACTGACTTTTACACACCAGCTTCACCTTCAGCTACATCCTCACTAGATGTAATTGGCCAACGCTCTTCTCCGGCGTCTGCGTTCGCACCTGTCGAACTTGACAGAGCCAAACATGACAGAGAGGAGACCCGTTCCTCGTACCGCTCATCCCCCACACGCAGCGATGCCCAAGGGCAGATTATAATAAGGGCAATCTGCGCAAGTGCCCAGGACTTGAGTCTGGAAGGAGGCCCAGTTCGCCCCAGTTCTCCTGTACCGGCTGTTAAAATTACAGCCGGTTCAGAGAACCATAGTGAAGTGGGACTTCTCACCCAATTGTATCCGCATCCTTAGGATGCGGATACAATTGCTTACATTAGCGCTGGCGAGAAAGGGAACTATCCGTTCCCTTCCTCCCATTCGGCGCTTTACTAATGACCCAGTCGGCGTAATGATGTCATTACGCAGACTGCGCCGTTACGATGAATGACGCCGTCTGGTCTCTGACCAGTACTGCGGCGCTGGAGTAAGACGCAGGAACAGGGGGCAGGTGAGAATGTTTTGTTTTTTTCTCTGCAGCGTTGGGAGGATTATCTACAGTGGGCATTGTAACTGGCGCTATCTATAGCTATCTACAGGGGGCATTGTGACTGCCCCTATCTACAGGGACATTATCTACAGTGGGCATTGTAACTGGCGCTATCTACAGGAGGCCTTGTGACTGGCGCTATCTACAAGGGGCATTGTAACTGGCACTATTTACAGGTAGCATTATCTACAGAGGGCATTGTAACTGGCACAATATACAGGGGGCATTGTGACTGGCCCCATCTACAAGGGATATTATCTACAGAGGGCATTGTAACTGGCACTATCTACAGGGGGCATTGTGACTGGTGCTATGTACAAGGGCCATTGTTAGTGTGTGTTGTTTTACTTTACAGTGTTTGACAATTTAATTCCTGGGCACGGTGTATGGTACTATTATATTCAGGGGCGCAGTGTATAGTACTATTATATTCAGGGGTGCAGTGTATAGTACTATTATATTCAGGGGCGCAGTGTGAGCACAGTGTATAGTACTATTATATTCAGGGCACAGTGTATAGTATGAAATATTTATTGCATGATATCGTTATATTTAAAAGCATAGAGTGTGGCATCATGTGAATTTTATCTTCGTTTACAGGTGCGGAAATGTTGGAAAAGTGAGGAGCCGAAGACATAGGAGCTGTGAACTGCAGAAATGGGCCGTGCCCGGGAGAAGTCATCATAGAGGTCTGGACACGGATGGAGAAGAAAAGAGAAAAAGAACGAAAAAGAATCTGAGACGTCAACCGGGAGTCACTCAATGTAAATGTTTATTCTCCCTGTGCTTGAGAAAGGTCCTGTTGGACTGAAACGTTGCATGGGTGATTAAAAGCTGTTATAGTTTTGGAAGTGCTGCCTCCTTGACCATTCTTGTTTGCCCGATATTGAGGACCGTGGACCAGGTCCTGTAGAGGCGTGCACCCCTTCGGTGCTCCAGTGCTGTGGAATCTCTTTCCTTTGTGATCAGTACTGTAGTCACTGTATGATCTGCAGCGAGATGACGGATGGTAGCATTCTTTTTTGTTAAACAGCAACTCCCAGCATATCCTAACCATTGTTCAGGCTATACTGGGAGCAGTCGTTTTATGTCATACAAATTTATACAGCAGGGGTTAAACTCAATTTGCAAATGATCTTTGTACTGAACTGTATTTGTTCTGGTGCTGTATATATGTACTGAGCTTGGTTCTGGTGCTATATATATATATATATATATATATATATATATATATGGAGTTTGGTTCTGGAGTTATATATATGTACTGAGCTTGGTTGTGGGGCTGTATATATGTACTGAGCTTGGTTCTGGTGTTGTATATATGTACTGAGCTTTGTTCTGGGGCTGAATATATGTACTGAGCTTGGTTTTGGGTCTGTGTATATGTACTGAGCTTGGTTCTGGGTCTGTATATTTGTACTGAGCTTGGTTCTGGGGCTGTATATATGTACTGAGCTTGGTTCTGGGTCTGTATATTTGTACTAAGCTTGGTTCTGGGTCTGCATATTTGTACTGAGCTTGATTCTGGGTCTGTATATATTTTCTTTCTCTTAAGGTAAAAGTATATGTTAACCCCTTAGTGACTAGCCTATTTTAGTTCTTAATGACCAAGCTATTTTATTCGTTTTTCTATAGTCGCATTCAAAGAGCTATAACTTTTTTTATTTTTCCGTCGACATAGCTGTATGAGTACTTGTTTTTTGCGGAATTAGTAGTACTTTTTAATGGCACCATTTTAGGGTACATATAATTTTTTGATTGACTTTTATTAACTTTTTTGGGGGGGATTAGAAAAAAACCCTGAAATTCCACCATGGTTCTATGCGTTTTAAATTGACGCCGTTCACTGTGCGGCATAAATAACACATTACCTTTATTCTATAGGTCGGTACGATTACGATGATACCACATATGTAGAGATTTTTTATGTTTTGTGACTTTTGCACAATAAAAACACTTTTGAACTAAATATTTGTTTTTGCATCGTCGCTTTCCAAGAGCCGGAATTTTTTTATTTTTCCATCAATGTAGTGATTTTTGTGCTTGTTGTTTGCGGGACGAGACGTAGTTTTGATCGGTACTGTTTTGGGATGGGACTTATTGATAAATTTTTATTATGACTTTTTTAGGGGCTAATGGAAAAAAATAGCAATTTCGCCATTGTTTTTTGCGTTTTTTTTTACGGTGTTCACCTTGCGGTTTAAATTACATATTAACTTTATTAATTGAATCATTACGGTCGGGGAGATACCATATATGTGTACTTTTATTTATTTTTTACACTTTTACTAAATAAAACCACTTTTTATGGGAAAAAAATGGTTTAATTTTTTTACTGTCATTTTTATTAATAATCTTTATTTCACATTAATTACTTACTTTTTTTATTTCCACTAGGGGACTTTACCATGCGATCTTCAGATCGCTGCTATGATGCTTTAGTATACTTCGTATACCAGAACATTATTGCCTGTCAGTGTAAACCTGACAGGCAATCTATTAGGACGTGCCTCCAGCACGTCCTAATAGGCATATGCCCAGGGCAGACCTGGGGGCCTCTATCAGGGCCCGGCTGTCATGACAACCCATCGGAGACCCGCGATTGCATTTGCGGGCCGCCGATGGGTGACAGAGGGAGATCCCTCCCTCTGTAAACAAGTTAAATGCCGTGGTCGCTATTGATGGCGGCATTTCACGGGTTAAACGGCTGCAATCTAAGTAAACTTTGATCATGGGGTTTGGAGCAGGAGCCCAGCTGTCATCAGGGGCACACGTGCAGGACTTAGACTGGACCGCCGTGAAAACGCGGTGGCCTATCCTAAGGCCCCTTAGTTACTGCCGTGAAAAGGCATATTGGTGGTCACTAAGGGGTTAAATATACTTTTACCTTAAAGGGGTTGTCCGAGATAGTTCACTGAAGTGACAACTGAGTAAAATATACCTTTTAATAGTAACTCGTTTTAAAAACAGGGGTAACACACCACTGTGAAGTAAGCCCCACCGTGAAAATTTAAAAACGTATTAAACAAGAAACACTGAGTAATTATGATAAATATATCTCAGTGTTTGTAACAATGTTTCACTGGAACCAGCATTTATCCTGGGCACAACAGTAGTACAATCCCCAAAATGCACCAGTGTCCGTAAACAAACACCGGATCTCCTAGCGCTGGGTGTAACACAATGCTACTGTCCCCTATGCAGACATTCCATGTACAATGAACAATGGGTCGTTCATTGTACATGGAATGTCTGCATAGGGGACAGTAGCATTGTGTTACACCCAGCGCTAGGAGATCCGGCGTTTGTTTACGGACACTGGTGCATTTTGGGGATTGTACTACTGTTGTGCCCAGGATAAATGCTGGTTCCAGTGAAACATTGTTACAAACACTGAGATATATTTATCATAATTACTCAGTGTTTTCTGTTTAATACGTTTTTAAATTTTCACGGTGGGGCTTACTTCACAGTGGTGTGTTACCCCTGTTTTTAAAACGAGTTACTATTAAAAGGTATATTTTACTCAGTTGTCACTTCAGTGAACCTTCTTATTTTCTCATATTGTGGGAGCACAATTATATTTATATCAATTTATACAGTGAATTTGGGTTGTCCGAGATACCAACATTTTTTCAAAAACTCTGTCATACATTACCCCTTATACAGACAACCTAAATAAAGCATTATTTTAAAAAAAAATTCTACTTAGCACATTTCTTCTTTGAATTTAGCACGGTTTGTTTACATGCAGTTCAGCTCTGGTTTGTTGATCTTTCCTTGTTATAAAACTTTTTTCCCGTGCACGCTCATTGCAGGCTGCAATGAGCGTGCACGTACCTTCCAAGAGTTCACGTGAGCTGTCCTTGCTCCTCCCGCTGACATCCTTCACTGCACTTGTCTCCTTGCTGACACTCTTGAAGGATGATGAGCAAATGTTACCCCACCATTATGTTTTTCACATTTATGTTTTCTTTCTCTTTTCAGGTCTATAAACCTCTTCGTGTCCACCCTAACCCTAACCCTAACCCTTACCCTCACCCTAACCCTCGTCCACCCTCCTCTATCTCATGTCTCTCTCCACTAAGGCTATGTTCACACAGAGTTTTTTTGCCGGAGGAATATCTGCCTCAAAATTCCGTCTTGAAGTTTGCGGCAGATTTACCTCTCCCTGCACGTTGATTTTTGCGTCATTTTTCCCGGAGTTTTTTGTGCGCTGTTTGCGGCTTTGTTTGCTGCTTTGTTCGGGCCGTTTTTCGCTTCGTTTATCTTGGCGGTTTTTGCTTGTTTGTTTGCGTCTTTTTTTGCTGTGTTTTCCGTTGCGTTTATCGTAGCCTTTTTCTGTATCGTTGTTTGCGGCTATTTTTGCTGCGTTTTTCGTTGCATCTTTCGTGGCGTTTTCCCAGTAGTTTTTCGCGGCGTTCTTTGCCTCTTTGTTTGCGGATTTTTCCGCGATGTTTTTCGCAACGTTTTCCGTGGCGTTTATCGTAGCCTTTTTTGCGTCGTTTTTCGCCTCTTTTTTTTGCGTCGCTGTTTGCGTTTTTTTTCTGCGTTTTTCGTTGCGTCTTTCGTGGCGTTTTTTGCCTCTTTTTTCGCGGCTTTATTTGCGATGTTTTTCGCGGCGTTTATCGTAGCCTTTTTGGCGTTGTTTTTGCGGCTTTTTTTGCTGCGTTTTTCGCGTCGTTTTCCGTCATGTTTTTCGCCCACGGCAATTGAGCGCCGCGGGCATAAAACAACGGAAATACGCTTTCTCTGCCTCCCATTGAAGTCAATGGGAGGTCAGTGGCGTAAACGCCCGAAGATGGAGCATGTCGCTTCTTTTTCCCACGAGGCAGTTTTACTGCTCGCGGGAAAAAGACGCCGACGCCTCCCATTGAAATCAATGGTACGCATTTTCGGGCCGTTTTTTACAAGTTTTGCTATGCTGTTTCCGCTTAAAAAAAACAGGCGGAAACATCCCCGTAATTTCAGCCGTTATGGACGCCCTCGTGTGAACATACCCTAACAATGTAGGCTTAGATACAGGACCCCAGAAGATCTTAACTAGTTGAGGACCGGGCTATTTTGCGCCATCAGGACCAGACACCGTTTAGCCATTTTTAGCACGTGTTCGTTAAATGGCTATAACTTTTTTATTTGTTGTGCTAACGACGTGATTTTTGCGATGTTTTTTCCGTAGACAATGCAGGTTTCATTTTTTATCGTTTTTATACACACCTTTTTTGCCATTTTAGAATTTTCTTTCATAAAGTTTGAAAATAATAGTAAAAAAAAAAGCTTTTTTACGTTTCAGCTATTTTTTTTGCGTAATAACATAGTTTTACCCTAAAATAGACCTTTTATTTGTGATCGTCATTGTGTACCGTAAATTTTTATATATTACATGTCTATATTAGGGTACTAGGGTCAGCGCTAGCGTTACAACAATGATTGGCGGGGGGAACAGTACTTTTTTGGGGTGGGTATTTTATGTGTATTTGTTATTGTCTTTTTTTTTGCACTTTACTTTATTATTTTTTTATTACTATGGTCTGTCCCCCAAAGGTCAGAAAAGACCTTTGGGGAACTTTATATATTTTTTTTCTTTCTTTTACATGTTTTTCCACAGCAGCCCCAGTTACAGGGGAAGTCAGCCCTCTCATAGTGACGATTGTCACTAATAGGGCTGTGCTGGGTCTAGTAAGACCCAGCAGCAGTCTGTCAGTAACGGCACCCGGTGATCATGTGACCACATGTGATCACATGATCACCGGGAGGAATAGAGACAGCGGCGCGGGGCCGCTGTCTCTATTCCTATACACAGCGTTCATTGAGCGCTGTGTAAAAAGACATCGGAGAAGACAGAAGCAGCTAAAGCTGCTTCTGTCTTCTCCTCAGGGTCCCCGGCAGTCACTGACAGCCGGAGACCCGACATTCAGCTGCCCGATCGCGCGGGCAGCAAGTTAAAACCCGAGCCGTAGAAAGTCTATGGCTCGGGTTTTAAGGACCCTGACCGCAGGCCGTAAATATACAGCCAGCGGTCGGGAACCAGTTGTTAAACAGTGCACGGCCTCAAGGGCTGCATGCGACCCGTGTGCTGCATAGTGTTGTATAATTCCCTATCAAAGCCTACTATGTGTAGGCTTTGATAGGGGAAGAACTAAAAGTACAGAGGTCACTGTACCTTTCTAGTCCGCGGGTGCCGTCCCTCTTCACTTTTTTCACTGTGAACACGCATAGGCGCGTTCACAGTGAAAAGATGAATAGGCTGGGCGGGCGGGCACGCGCAGAAACGTCACGTCTCCAGTGACGTGTCGTGTCCCATCCGAGGTCTCGCTGGGGCGAGACCATGTGATCGGGACACGACACGACAGTGGAGGAGGAAGAAAACGTGACGTCAGAAGACATGTGATCGGCAGAAAAGAGCTGCCAGAACGGAGAACAGAAGCAAGATTGCACAGGTAAGTATATTAGGGAATACTTAATGTGTGCATTGTGTGTTTAACTTTAAAATAAAAATATATGTCGGACAACCCCTTTAAGAAAAGGTAAATATATATATGCAGTATATATGCAGAACTAGGAGTAAGGAGTGAGGTACAGCCGACACTTGTCACGGTGATGGGCTGGCGGGTGTAACTACCCCTCCACAGTGGCGACTTCAGATACTGCTCCCCAGTCTGGTGCAGGGTAAGGAGGTCAAAGGGAAATAGAACTTGGATAGATTTGTTGTGACGCCAGTTATATATATATATATATATATGTATGTATGTAACCTGGAGATAAGCTCCTGTGTGGATGCAGGGCTGTGCTAATAACCCAGGCCAGAATATAACAAAGTCCACAGATATTGAGATGGTGCAGGGGTGGATACACTGAAGCTGATATCTTCCCTCCCCAGTAAATTAATCCAGAGAAACAGGGGGGTAATTTAGAAAATCCAACTTACTTTACTTAGATGAACTTGCAGTGAAAGTATTGTACAGGCAGGCTGGATGTAGCAGCAGCATGGAGTACAGGCAGGCTCATGAGGTTCCTTTCTTCTTTGCTCAGATTAGTGTTCAGCCAACAGGTCTTTGCTTCTCTAGAAGTTCAGCTGTAACTCTTCATCTCTCTCTCTGTTAGATTTATTTACTCCCTGGACAATATGTCTCTGTACACAGGGCTCTTTAGGAATTAGATATCTCCCTCTGCAGAGACTAGCTCAGCCTGCATTTTCCTTTCTCACTCCTCCCTCACAGGCTCATTAGTTAGGAGCTCTGTGATTGGCTGTTTGCTTCTCCAAAAGACTAAGGGTATGTTCACACGAGGTCATTATGTCCGTAATTGACGGACGTATTTCGGCCGCAAGTACCGGACCGAACACAGTGCAGGGATCCGGGCTCCTAGCATCATAGTTATGTACGACGCTAGGAGTCCCTGCCTCGCTGCAGGACAACTGTCCCGTACTGTAATCATGTTTTCAGTACGGGACAGTTGTCCTGCAGCGAGGCAGGGACTGCTAGCGTCGTACCTAACTATGATGCTAGGAGCCCGGCTCCCTGCACTGTGTTCGGTCCGGTACTTGTGGCCGAAATACGTCCGTCAATTACGGACGTAATGACCTCGTGGGAACATACCCTTATAATGCTTCCAGAGAATTCTACACTGAGCAGGTTTAATTATTAACAAACCTTGTAAAGAAAGTAACCCTTTGAGCACTGCCTGCAATCACTTTACACAGATTACAGTAGTAAAACACATCACATATACAAATTACAGTGTATTCCTGGTTTCTGAAAACTCTACTTTGTGGGGTACCACATATACAGTAAAAACGAAACCCCAAAAAAACATGGAGGAATTTCAGTTTTTTCTAATTCACCCATTATATGGTACTTTACATGGTGCCAATAAAAACTACAAGTCCTCCGCAAAAAAATAATCCTTCACACACCAGTCCAGTGACATAAAAATAAAAAAGTTATAAAAATCCTGACCACTTTAGTGTCTCAAAGTATTCTGCTTTTTCTCTTCTATATAGCTCATTCTGCTTTTACAGCTAATTTAAAACCATGCCATATCTGTGTCTGCCTAAACAGAAATTTGGAAATATATACGATACAGCGTCTTCAAAGTTCTCTCTTCGGAGTTCGGGAGGGGGACCCAGACGTGAAAGTGTGCCCGGGGCCCATGGTGCCCTTAATCCGCCCATGTCCTGATGCCTGTAAAAGGAGGTAAGGAAAGCAGTAAACAGGGGCCTCTGTTATCACATGCTTCCCCTGCATCTCCTTCACCTAAGGGCCTTGCTCATGAAAAATGCACGCACATGGCTGAATCAGCTGAATCAGGGGATAACACCCTTGTTAATGCCTCCCTGCCTGGTATAGAATGAGATGCGAAGGAATGGGACTTGAACACACTTTCTCCCTCTGAGAAATTAGTAACTGAAGTGGCCCTGAAAGGCATGTTACTTTCCCTGCAAAGTAATCTCTGTACTGATATGGGAAAACTCAAACAGGCGCTTCAAATGGATGTAGAGGAATTGGGTAACCGCACTTCACACCTAGAGTGTAAAATTAGCGATTATTCCATTGCTCATAACAAACTTGTAGATTTTCATATTGCTGCAGAGGATGACATAAAAATGCTTAAAGACAAGATTACTGATCTGGAGGATAGATCACGCAGGAATACCATTACGTTTCGGGGAATTCCTGAGGATGTGAGTACTACTTATGCCCGGCATTTCACTCGGCTCGTGTTCGACCAGCTGACTAGTGTCATGCACGAGCCGGTTGAATGATATAGACACGCAATAGGTGTCTTCCGGCCATCTAGATGTGTTAAAATTACATCAGTGTGACCCCTGATGAAGCACCCTGATTATTAGTGGTGCGGAAACGCGTAGGGACACAGTTTATTGGTACGGACTGACCAGGTGTTTATTATATAACACAGTTAGGGGGATACATTGGTGAGCAGTGTGCGGTACATTCACTATTTAGTACCCTCATATGCCCCCCTCCTGTGCTGGTCAATCGTGCTTACGCCTCTATTATTATTTTAGCTATTTAGCCCTATTTTAGTTTGGTATTTCTATAATAAAATTCTATTTTAAATCGTTCATATAGGCAGTGATATATTGGTCTGTAGTTGGACTCGCAGTATTGGAATTCAAGCCCTTCCTTGTCTTACAGGATGAGTTTTACCGTCCCAGTAGAGAACTATTCCGATACTTGCAGATTAAGCAATTTGTTTCCTCCTTACTCAAGAACGGTCCAAACCCTCTAGGGGAAACACACTATAAGTAGCATTGTTGCCAGAGCTCGCACTGCGCACTCCTGTATGCTTGCCTTTCCCGAGCCCATTCTAGCCGTCAGCTGTCGTATGTATGTAAGTGGGAGGCCGACTTGGGCACGGAACTATTTAAAGCTGAGTGGTCACTAATTTGGATTCCCAGCACTAGAGGACTACTAAACACTCTGAGACTTGAAACCAATATGAAGGTCCTCACGAGAGGGTAATTGACTCCAGCCTGTATAGCTAAGGCCCCATTCACACCAGGTTATTGCCCTACGTTTATCGTGTATGTCAGGAAAGCTCCCAACGTACACGATAAATATGTTCATGGGGCTCCATTATCTCGACGGAGACCAAAAGAGTGTCCTTATGGCCTCCGTTGGGCTGGTATAGGTCAGTACACCTTTATGTTGAAGGATGAAATAGCGGAGTATACTACGCTATTCCATCCTGAGGGATCCCTCAAAAAAAGCATACGACATGGTATACCACATGGGAGCCTATTGGTGATGGATGCCACATCCGTCCCAGGTATACGTTAAATTTATACCTCATGGAGCTCCCGACATCACTGTCCATATTTGGACAGTGATGCCAGGGGCTTCTCCAAATCCGGAATCCCCAGCCAGATGGTTGCCGATGCTCTGGCTGGGAACTCTGAGCTTTGAAAAGCTCCCAACATCACTGTCCATATATTGCCAGTGACGTCAGGAGCAGTGCTAGAGTCCTCGGGCATAGCACTGGCTCCTGCTCTGCCGAGGGACTCCGGCACTAGGGAAGTTCCTGACATAACTGTCCATATATGGGGTACCAGTATAGAACACATTAGTATACGTAGTATACTAATGTGTTCTATACTGGTACCCCATATATGGAGAGCTATGTAAGGAACTTCCCCAAAAGTGTAATATATATATATATATATATATATATATATATATATATTTTTAATATATATATATATATATATATATATATACACACTACCGTTCAAAAGTTTAGGATCACTTAGAAATTTCCTTATTTTTGAAAGAAAAGCACAGTTTTTTTCAATGAAGATAACATTAAATGAATCAGAAATACACTCTATACATTGTTAATGTGCTAAATGACTATTCTAGCTGCAAACGTCTGTTTTTTAATGCAATATCTAGATAGGTGTATAGAGGCCCATTTCCAGCAACCATCACTCCAGTGTTCTAATGGTACATTGTGTTTGCTAACTGTGTTAGAAGGCTAATGGATGATTAGAAAACACTTGAAACCCCTTGTGCAATTATGTTAGCACCGCTGTAAACAGTTTTGCTGTTTAGAGGAGCTATAAAACTGACCTTCCTTTGAGCTAGTTGAGAATCTGGAGCATTACATTTGTGGGTTCGATTAAACTCTCAAAATGGCTAGAAAAAGAGAGCTTTCATGTGAAACTCGACAGTCTATTCTTGTTCTTAGAAATGAAGGCTATTCCATGCGAGAAATTTCCAAGAAACTGAAGATTTCCTACAACGGTGTGTACTACTCCCTTCAGAGGACAGCACACACAGGCTCTAACCAGAGTAGAAAGAGAAGTGGGAGGCCCGCTGCACAACTGAGCAACAAGACAAGTACATTAGAGTCTCTAGTTTGAGAAATAGACGCCTCACAGGTCCTCAACTGGCAGCTTCATTAAATAGTACCCGCAAAACGCCAGTGTCAACGTCTACAGTGAAGAGGCGACTCCGGGATGCTGGCCTTCAGGGCAGAGTGGCAAAGAAAAAGCCATATCTGAGACTGGCTAATAAAAGAAAAAGATTAATATGGGCAAAAGCACACAGACATTGGACAGAGGAAGATTGGAAAAAAGTGTTATGGACAGACGAATCGAAGTTTGAGGTGTTTGGATCACACAGAAGAACATTTGTGAGACGCAGAACAACTGAAAAGATGCTGGAAGAGTGCCTGACGCCATCTGTCAAGCATGGTGGAGGTAATGTGATGGTCTTGGGTGGCTTTGGTGCTGGTAAAGTGGGAGATTTGTACAAGGTAAAAGGGGTTTTGAATATGGAAGGCTATCACTCCATTTTGCAACGCCATGCCATACCATGTGGACAGCGCTTGATTGTAGCCAATTTCATCCTACAACAGGACAATGACCCAAAGCACACCTCCAAATTATGCAAGAACTATTTAGGGAAGAAGCAGGCATCTGGTATTCTATCTGTAATGGAGTGGCCAGCGCAGTCACCAGATCTCAACCCCATAGAGCTGTTGTGGGAGCAGCTTGACCGTGTGGTACGCAAGAAGTGGCCATCAAGCCAATCCAACTTGTGGGAGGGCCTTCTGGAAGCATGGGGTGAAATTTCTCACAATTACCTCAGCAAATTAACAGCTAGAATGGCAAAGGTCTGCAATGCTGTAATTGCTGCAAATGGAGCATTTTTTGACGAAAGCAAAGTTTGAAGGAGACAATTATTATTTGAAATAAAAATCATTATTTCTAACCTTGTCAATGTCTTGACTATATTTTCTAGTCATTTTGCAACTCATTTGATAAATATAAGTGTGAGTTTTCATGGAAAACACAAAAGTTTTGAACGGTAGTATGTATATATATATATATATATATATATATATATATATATATATATATATATATTATGACAGACCATGTGGACAGGTTGTGGATGGGGTCTATATTTCCCCAAGATTTCTGTCTTCTGCTATCTGAAAACAACCAGGGAATAATTCAGCAGAGAATGTGGTTCTCCCTCTGCAATAGGTTTATCTAAAACCTGGAAAAGGGCCTGGTTGTTGGAGTGGGGAGAAATGGGTGGGTCCCCACTCCATCCACACAGTCCTGGTCTTGGACTGTCTAGCTATTAATCAGGGATCAGGTGTGATAGCCCTTTAAAAAGGCTGCAGTTCAATCACACTCTCTCTCAGCCTGGGGAGAGGAGCTTGTGAGAGCAAAACGACTGCATTCATAACAGGTTGTATGGTCTGCATGGTTTATGGTGCCAGGCATTAGGCCTGCACTGTGTTAGTTAGGATACCTGACTGTCTAGTAAGTGCCGGACAGGCATAGAGTTTTCTTTTATTTGTTTTCTTTTTATTTCATGTACAACCTGTAAATAAAACTGGCTGAGTCCAGTAGTACCACATCTTTGCTGTGCGGACTGAAATTTACTGGCGTGTTTGATACCGAGTGCCCGTCTACCCCAGGAGACAACTGTCCCGCTACCTAATTCCCTTACAATATATATATATATCAATAGTACAAGCAAATATAAGAAACATTGCTATATATTTTAATTGCAGAAACATATCAGGCACTTCTCCTCCTCCACCCTGCCTCTTGCACTGATCATTCACTGATCATTCTCTCTCAATTCACTGCTAAAATTTGTCTTGATAGCTAAGACAGATTATTAGCTCACTGAGAGATCAGGTTACTACACGGCCAGACCTGGTCCATGTAAACGAACGCCGATCAACGAGACAGCTCGTTGATTGGCGCTCGTTTGCTACTTTCGCAAGGAGCTAGTATGGGGACGAACACTCGTTACTCCTATCGCTCGTCCCCATGTATTATTATCATTTCGGCTGCGCGTCTCCGTGTTTACACATGGAGATGTGCTGCCGTCAACAATAATAGTTTCAGTACTTAAAACTATACAATAAACTGATGAACGTGCGTTTGCTCGTTCATCGGCTGTTCGTTGCCCTGTTTACACAGGGCAATTATCGGGAACGAGCGTTCTATGAACGCTCGTTTGCCCGATAATTGGCTAGTTTAAAAGGGCTTTTAGGCTGGGGATAGACCAAGACTTTTGTTTCATTGTGTCCATAGGTATGCATTAGGCTAGGGCTCTTTATCTCACTACAAAAAAATCAGTGTAATATCACTGTGATAAATCACTGTCCATAGGAATACATTAAGTAGCTTTAAAAATCTTCAAAATCGCTCCTGACAAGTGTGTAGCTCTAAAATCTCAGCATGTAGCAATTAAAAAAATATTGCTAGAAATTCGCTTGTCTAGAACAATTTTGAAGAGATGTTCAAGCTACTCAATGCATTCCTATGGCCAGCGATTCAAAACAGCGATATCCCAGCGATTATCTGCAATGAGAATAATAGTGGATTTTTGTGGGCATGTGTGTGTCTCTGGGACACAGTAGTATGTTGATAATCAATTGTCAAATCATCCTTTTTATCGCGAATTAGCCGGCAAGTGTGGCTTTTTCTTAAACCCTTCACGCAAAATCATGTAACTGTACGTGATGAGGGTTAAGGGGAAGTATGGAGCGAGCTCACGGGCTGAGCTCGCTCCATACACAGCGGGTGACGGCTGCTACACGCAGCCGACACCTCTCTGCAATGAATGGAATCAAAGTTCACTTTAATTCCGTCAGTTTAACCCCTTAAATGCCACGATCAATCGCGACCGCGGCATTTAAAGTGTTAGAATCAGGGGGGCGCCCCTCGCGGCACGATCGGCCGGTTACAATGGTTGCTATGGCAGGCTCGGGGCCGAACAAAAGCCCCCAGGTCTGCTATCTTTGTACTCCTTTGAAGCTCTGCCTCCGGCAGGGCATCAAGAGAGATTGTCAGAATCACGATATACTACAATACATTAGTATTGCAGTATATCATGCAAGCGATCCAACGATCGCTGCTTCAAGTCTCCCAGGGGGTTCTAATAAAAAAAGTAAAAAACAGTTAACTAAAGATTTTTGTTATGTTCCCAAAAAAATAAAGTATTAAAAGTTACAAAAAAACGCTTTTCACATTTTTCCCCTAAATGTTAAAAAAAAAAAAAAAAAAAGAGTTAACTGGTATCGCCGCATCCCTAAAAGTCAGAACTATCACAATATAGCATTGTTTAACCCGCTCGTGGATGCTTTAAAAATAAAAAAATATAAACATATATATATATATATATATATATATATATATATAAACACACAAATTGCTGTTTTTTTGTCACCTTAGCGCTCCAAAAAATGGGCGGATTAATCCATATAGTGTTTATGCTACTTACCCTAAAAGAAATGCTCAGTGCTACCCCATTAACATTCCCTCCCCTGCCCCCCACATGAACACTGGGACCCATTTCCCATATTTTTGAGCAGGACACAGTTAATTATTTTTTAGAAAAAAAAACAAAACACTCCTGCAGCGGCTCCCCTTCCCGACTGGAGCAAATTACGCCCCGCCGGTTACATCAGTACATTTTCCTACTTTTAAAAGTATGCCAATGAACTGAGCTAACCTTGGATCATGTGATGTAAACTAACCAATGTCAGCTTAGAGCTGTCACGGTTTACTGTCATAGACCCCGGAAGGTAAGTATGATAATGGTTTTGCTTTTTTACTTATTAGTGTTACTAATGTTTTTTGTGTTTTTTTTTTACAGGTTCAGTTGTTGTTGGATTCGAGGACTACTTCGATGACAGCATTTTTATTTTAAATAAAATGGTTGATGAGGGTTGTGTGGGGGGTTTTATTTCAATAAAATATTTTTTTTCTGTTGATGTTTTTGTAACTTCATTACTACCGCCTTAGTAATGGTGGCTGTCTGATAGACAGCATCCATTACTAAGGCGGGGCTTAGTGTTAGCCGGTGAAGAGGCTAACACCAACCCCACATTACTACACCGGTACCCACCGCCAGCAGGGGTACGATCCAGTATCCAACCATATGTAGTGATGGTCGGGTACTGGGTGTCACGGCGTGGGGTGTGGACCCACTGGGCCGTACCGCATAGTGGGATAGCAGCTGGCCAACTAGGTACAAAATAATTACCTAAAAAATGAGTCAAAGACAGAGTTATAATAAAGAATTTTAATTTTTATTATTGCACAATAAGACAACAAATAAATATGATTACTCACAAGTTTAAATAGACAAGGATGACTACCACAGTGTGGAAGAAGAGGCCAGACATATGTATATAACGGGGCTACTATTGTAGCATATGCATGAAAAAAGTAATAACAAGGTGCATAAATAAATTACTAACACTAGGATATACTTATCAAAAGGACTATATAAGGTCCCAAATGGTAGTGTATAATTGTACTCATTGGAGTAGCCTGACACTTAATATTCCATAATACATTAATATAAAGTACACATGCAGCTAGATATAAGTAGCTTACCCATATTGTAACACACTGTTGTCTGGCGTCACACCCGATGCGCGTTTCGGCGAAAAAACGCCTTCGTGCGGGGGTGGTGTCAGAGAACAGGAATCCCTCTTCCTGCGTTTCTGACCTGCCTGTGTCCATTTGTAAGTATGGCCTTTTTTCTATGTTTTTGTAGTATATGTCCCCTTGTTTTTTATCTGTTTTGTTTGTGTATCAGGAACATTTAGTTCCATTTAGGGAGTTAGGGACTCGCAAGACTGGGGATCCTTGTCGTGGGTTGCGAGCTTGTGTCCTTTTGGACAAAATGATTACTAATACCCCAAGTATTTTTCATTCTTACTTATATTTGCTTCTTTTGGACACAGCCGGGTCTTTGACGCTGGGAGAGTATGGTGTGCTGTTGTTTGGCATAGTAAGCAGGGTAGCCCGCTCTATGAATTATCAGGGCGTCACAAATAGGCTTCTACCTGGATATACACGCTGCGCCTCATGACCTACACACTATCCCTCCATGTTTCACACACTGGCACCCCATTATTCATTTATGTATGCACTTTACTCATTACTGCCCCCTATATTTCACCCCTATTATTATCACTTGCACATACACTATTCATTCATTATTTTTTACTACACATCCCATGCACCACACGCCACTCCCCTCAAGACTAGTGGGAGTGGCTATTATTATTTGAAGCACCTGCTCACTCCTTCATCAGCGTTTCTGACCTGGCTGTGTCCATTTGTATGTATGGCCTTTTTTCTGTGTTTTTGTGGTATATGTCCCCTTGTTTTTATCTGTTTTGTCTGTTTTTATTATAGCAGCGCCTGAAATTTTGATCCTCTTTTCCTCTCTTTTTCACCTTTCACTGTAGATGGTACAGTAGATGCAGCGGAAGACACGACTTGACTTTCACTGTAGATGGCACATAGGCACGGTAGCATGGGATACAGGCAGCAGGAACGGGTAATGCTGGGAACTGGAAAACACTAGGAGACCATTTGCAAGGCAAACTTTATGTATACAACAACGCTCAGTCAAGGAACAAGTGGGCAGAGCCCTTTTTATAGTCCAGCAGCATTCTGGGCTAATTACTGATTCTAAACAACTGGACGCGTACTGGCCCTTTAAGGTCGTGCACGCGCGGGTGCCCTGGGGAAACAGTCACAGAACCTGGAAGTGAGGGCCGGCGTCTCCCTGGACTGAAGGGAGATGCCGCCGAGAACACAGATGTCCATGGTCGGAGCCGTCCGATGGTAAGTCTGAACGACGTTCCGCAGACATGGACGTTATACTGGGGCAGCCGCAGGCTTGTATTATTAGGCTGGGAAAGCCCAAAAACTGTGGGCCTTCCCACCCTGGTAATGCTAGGCTGCGGCTGCTTTATTCTATCTGGATGGTTATGAAAAATGGGGGGACCCGAGTTTGTTTTTTCAATTATTTATTTAAAAAAACTATGTTGGGTCCCCCCCATTTTTCATAACCAGCCAGATACAGTAAACCACAGCCTAGCATTACCAGGGTGGGAAGGCCCATGGTTTTTGGGCTTTCCAAGCCTAATCATACCAGCCTGAGGCTGCCCCAGTACCAGACCATCACTTCAGATGTTCGGGTACTGGATTGTACCCGCCTCTGGTGGCGGTGGGTACCGGGGTAATAATGGTGGGTCAGTGTTAGCCTCTTCACCGGCTAACACTAAGCCCCGCCTTAGTAATGGATGTTGTCTATCAGACAACCGCCATTACTAAGGCAGTAGTAGTAAAGTTTAGAAATACAGACACATCGAAAAAATATTTTATTGAAATAAAACCTTCCACACAACCTTCAATAGCCAATTTATTGAAAAAAAAGCTCATTGAAGTAGTCCTCGAATCCGACGTAGTCCAACGACCGAACTTGTAAAAAACACACACAAAGAAAAAACATTACTAACAGTAATAAGTAAAAAAGCAAAACCATTATTATACTTACCTTCCTGTGTCTGTGACAGTAAACTAAGCTGTGACAGCTCTAAGCTTTCTGTAGCGTCCATGGCCGCGGGCCGTCGGGTTTACTCACCTCCCGACGCCCGCAGCCATGGATCTGTGAGCGCTGGTCCCCATCTCCTTCCTAGGAGACGCCAGCGCTCACTTCCGCTCCGTTCGGCTGTGTCCCGTAGGGTGCGTGCGCACGCTCGTGCCCGGCCTTAAAGGGCCAGCGAGCGCAAATAGGAGGAAGTCAACATCATCAACTGCCACGATTTCCTGGTCTATAAGAAGGCCCCTGGCCTTCTAATCCTTGCCTGAGCATGGATAGTTTTCCCAGTCTGTCTTGCAAATGGTCCCTTAGTGTTTCCCGTTCCTGCTGTGACCCGTGCCTTGTTCCCCTTTCCTGTTTCCCGTGCTGTTCCTTAGTATCAAGTCGTGCCACGTCCGGAGGAATCCGCCACGTCCTGTCATCTGCCACGTCCGGAGGAATCCGCCACGTTCTGTGTCATCTGCCACGTCCGGAGGAATCCGCCATGTCTGGTGCAACTTGCGGCTCCTGTGTCATCCGCCACGTTTGGCGCTGTCTGCTGCATCCATCTCCATCTGTGCCAGAGCTGCGGCCACCGTCTGGACTATCCAGGTACCCTTGTGCGGGACATTGTATTTCTGGGGTTTCCTGTTGTTTGGCCAGCTGCCTCCCCGCTACGGCGGTACGGCCTAGTGGGTCCACTACCCGCTTCATGACACTTTCATTGGTTAGTTTGCATCCCATGGTCTCAAGTTACCTCAGTTCATTGGTCTAATTTTAAAAGTAGGTCAATGAACTTAGCTAACCGGCCCCCTGTGGATAGTGCCACACACACAGCTAGTAGATAGCACCCCCCCATAGATGGCATCCCCTCCCCCTCTAGATAGCGCCCTGTGCGAGCGGAGTCCCTCTGGCTAGGGATTCCGCTCCTAGGGGGAGCCCCTGACGTCTTTGTCCATATACGGACAGTGATGTCAGGGGCTCCCTCAAAGAGCGAAATCCACGGCCAGAGCATCGGCAATGCTCTGGCCAGGGATTCCGCTCCAAGAGTAGCCCCTGACGTCATTGTCCATATATGGATAGTGACGTCAGGAGTTTCTCCTGGAGCAGAATCCCTGGTCAGAGCTTCGGCATTCCTCTGGATAGAGATTCCGCTTCAAGAGTAAACCCTGGCATCACTATCCATATAGAGATAGTGACGTCAGGGGCTTCCCCTGGAGCGGAATCCCCGGCCAAAGCGTCGACAATGCTCTGGCCGGGAACTCCGCTTCAAGAGGAACCCCTGACATCACTGTCCAAATATGCATAGTCACATCTGGGGATTCATCTGGAGCGGAATCCCCGGCCAGAGCGTCGACAATGCTCTGGCCGGGGATTCCGTTTCAAGAATACCCCTTATGTCACTGTCCTTATATGGATAGTGATGTCAGGGGCTTCTCCTGGAGCAGTAGCCCTGGCAGAGCGTCGGCAATGCTCTGGCTGAGGATTCCGCTTCAAGAGGAGCCCCTGACGTCACTGTCCACATATGGATAGGGACAACAGGGGTTTCTCCTGGAGCGGAATCCCTGACCAGAGCATCAGCAATGCCCTGGCCGGGGATTCCGCTTCAGGAGGAGCCACTAATGTCACAGTGACGTCAGGGGCTCCTCTTGATGCGGAAACCATGGCCAGAGCGATTCAACTCCTACAGGGAGCTACAGTGGCGCTATCTACGGGGTGTGGTGCCGTTTACGGAGGGGGTACCATCTACCTGGGGGCTGTGTGGCATTACCTTCAAGGGGGCTCTGTGGCACTACATACAAGGGTGCTGTTTGTCACTACCTACAGCAAAAAAATTGAGCAGCAGTCTGAGGAACGCTGGTGAAGCACACCTCCGACCATGTGAGTGACCTAACAACTGGTTGGTCAGGTCACAAAGTAAAATTTTTCAGAAAATACAAACAAAACGATCCTGCAGCTGCCCCCTCCTTTTGCTGTTAAAAAGCAATCTCATAATGCAATTTTAATTTAAAAAAATATGAAGTCATCCACATAAATTGGCCTTAGCAATAAATATTAAAACATGTTTCGTGTCAAGCATTTAATTTAATAGAATTTTAGGAATTGATGGGCTTTTAGATTGTATCTATTATTTCTATGTCGTACAGGTCAGTCCTACATCTGACAACTTTTAAAAGCTCTGTATTTTAATCAGGTGCTCCGAAAATTCACTATGCACCCATGGAGACAGTTCTTGCTTCTGTTTATGGCGATAACCACAATCCTATTTATGAGAAGAAAGGAATGTTGTTGTTTTTTGGCCACTTCTTTTTTTCTGTTTCAAGAATCAAACCATCACTTGCTTGACATCAACACCCTTCAAACATGTCCTTCTCCCCACCCTAGATTGCCCTTTGATCCCTTTAAATAATAACTGAAAATACGGGTTATTTTCAATGTTTTAATTCTTTAGAGAATCTGAAAGACTCCCTATTGAATTATTACAGTGAAAAACTTTGAATTGTTCCAAAACATAAACAGGGATTTACACTATCTGTAAATTTATGGACAGTTCACAAAAACAGTCTGTTGTGTCCAGCAGGAAAACACTATGTAATTACATTATTTTTTTTTTCCGGTCTGTGCCAACACATGCGCAGAGCAAACGGCATGCCTGCCAGGTAAAAGTGAGAGAGGAGGGGAATTGTTTAATCCACCTTTCATTCCCTCCACGCTCAGACTCTACCAATCTACTTTACTCCACTTTAAGGATATGGACGTCTGCTGTCCAAATTCCCATGGAGAATACTCCAGCCTCTTATGAGGATTCCAAAGTGTGTGCTTGTCAGTCCTGTATCCTGTCTTTAATGTCTGGGGTCTGAATTAATTTTGGGATCTGAAGTCTAGTGTCTGAATTCTCTTCAAAGTCTGAAATCTGAATTTATTTTGAGATCTTACTTTGGGTGTTCTGAATTGTTCTTGGGATCTGAAGTCTATGGTCTGACTTTATTTTTGGTTCTTGAATTTGTCATTTTGTGGTCTATTGAACGGGTCTGTATACATTTTTTGAACCTTTTAATTCACGCCATTATGTTAGCGGTGTGACTTGGGAGGTGTGGTCTATATAAAGGGGCAAAACATGTGTACCCAAAAAAATTTTTTTTCTGTCCTTTGTGATTTTTGGTTCAGTTGTCCAAATATAACTGTAAGGGAATTAGGCAAACTTGGAGAATTATTTATTTTCACGTTTCCACGTGTTTATAGTGTTGTTCTTCACTGATATGGAATAGGTGACAATAATCAATCAATGTTGTATATTTTTTTACATATTAGTTGGAATTTAGACCTGGGCTGTACAACTGATGACCAAGGGATGGATTTGCTCATACAAATTTAATTACACCTGCTTCCTTTCTTCATCAACAGAATTCATGTTGCCATCTTTATATACCAGTTAGGCTGTGTTCACACCTGCGTTGTTGTGTTCCGTTGTTCTGCTCCATCAGGGGAGCAGAACAAGGGAATAACAGAACCAATGGTTCCGTTGCACAACGGACACCACCGGATGCTGATGGAAACAATTGACTTTAATGGGTTCCATTGGCTTTCCGTTGGGGTGTCCGTGATTTTACTAGACACAATAGTGCAGCATGCTGCGCTATTGTCTCCGGTAAACTCTGGCAAGCCCTGCCGGATCTGCGACGGAGACCCCTAACCCCTGGAGGCCGGCCTTCTAACGTCATCCAGACTTGTGTGACCACCACTACAACCTGTGATTGGCTGCAGCGGTGACATGGGATGAAACGTCATCCCAGGAGGCCGGACAGGAGGAAAATGCAGGGAGTTCTTGGTAAGTATGAACTGATTTTTCTATTTCATTAAAATTGTATTTTGCGAGCGCCGAGCATGGTAATTCTTCAGCGCTAGTCACTGTCCAGGGTGCTGAAAGAGTTACCGCCGATCAGTGCAGCCCATTAACTCTTTCAGCACCCTGTACAGTGACTAGCGCTGAACAACCCTGCTCTTTCAGCACCTTGGACAGTACCATGCTCGGCGCTCGGAAATGCAAACATGGAGTGCACACGGAAATCAGACGGCCGCTAAAACGGGCACACGGATCCGTCAAATACAGCCGTGAAAGCGGTGACGGAAGTGTGCACGAGGCCTTACACTGTGCTATGAAGAGTATAAACACAGCTCCAGAAAGATTCCTGTCAATCCCACTATGTCTAAATATTGATTTACTTCAGAGCTTGAAAAGTACAACAGCAATCTGCAGAAAACCTTCCTGACCTCCATCACACTGTATAATTCATTAACACAGTCAGAGCCTATTTTCAGAACAAATGCTGCTCTTTTCTTTTACACTACACTAATCTCCACACAATTTTCACCACCATAAACAATAAGACAGAACTGAAGACTTTCCATCACTCGAGTCGTCTCCTGTGGCTGGATAGAAGTGTTTCACTTATATACTGGGAGATTGTATTACAGTTACATGTCCATTCAATGTGTTGGCAGGTCCATTATACATGGTTCTACTGGTTAAAAGGTCTGATTAATCATGAAGACATTATAATTGAATTATCCTGAGATTTTATTCTTGGAGGTACTTCATGAGACCTTTTTGAGGCATTTTAAAGAACAAAATTAAAAACTTTGCAGTACAAGACTGAAAAAACAGCATCAAAAATTCTGTGCATTCAGCCCTGCAGCTGACCTCTAAAAGCTGAAATGGGTATGCAATAGATGTAGGTCACTGGTATGTTAAGTAATATGCACAGAATATGAACAGAGTTGGTATATTGAAGCTGCCATGGTAACTCCAGACAAAGCAGTAATATAAGGAATATTTACATTACTGCAACAGTTAAGGGGGTCAGGAGTATGATAAAGAACTAAACAAGATGTATATAAGAAAGTTTCTTAAATTTATATAAAATGTATTGAGCAATATCCTGCCCCCACTTCACGCACCCCCGGGGTCTGTGTGGAGCTCAACAGGCAGTTAAACACCTTCCTACTAGCCAATAAATGAGACTGGCTGGAAGTCTGTAGCTTTATTAAATGGTCATAAGATTAGGGTAAAACTGAGGAACAAACAAGAAATATACATGCCATTAGATTACAGCAATACATACAGTGAAGGAAATAAGTATTTGATCCCTTGCTGATTTTGTAAGTTTGCCCACTGTCAAAGACATGAACAGTCTAGAATTTTTAGGCTAGGTTAATTTTACCAGTGAGAGATAGATTATATAAAAAAAAAAGAAAAGAAAATCACATTGTCAAAATGATATATATTTATTTGCATTTTGCACAGAGAAATAAGTATTTGATCCCTTTGGCACACAAGACTTAATACTTGGTGGCAAAACCCTTGTTGGCAAGCACAGCAGTCAGACGTTTTTTTGTAGTTGATGATGAGGTTTGAACACATGTTAGATGGAATTTTGGCCCACTCCTCTTTGCAGATCATCTGTAAATCATTAAGATTTCGAGGCTGTCGCTTGGCAACTCAGATCTTCAGCTCCCTCCATAAGTTTTCGATGGGATTAAGGTCTGGAGACTGGCTAGGCCACTCCATGACCTTAATGTGATTCTTTTTGAGCCACTCCTTTGTTGCCTTGTCTGTATGTTTCGGGTCATTGTCGTGCTGGAAGACCCAGCCACGAGCCATTTTTAATGTCCTGGTGGAGGGAAGGAGGTTGTCACTCAGGATTTGACGGTACATGGCTCCATCCATTCTCCCATTAATGCGGTGAAGTAGTCCTGTGCCCTTAGCAGAGAAACACCCCCAAAACATAATGTTTCCACCTCCATGCTTGACAGTGGGGACGGTGTTCTTTGGGTCATAGGCTGCATTTCTCTTCCTCCAAACACGGCGAGTTGAGTTAATGCCAAAGAGCTCGATTTTAGTCTCATCTGACCACAGCACCTTCTCCCAATCACTCTCAGAATCATCCAGATGTTCATTGGCAAACTTCAGACGGGCCTGTACATGTGCCTTCTTGAGCAGGGGGACCTTGCGGGCACTGAAGGATTTTAATCCATTACGGCGTAATGTGTTACCAATGATTTTCTTGGTGACTGTGGTCCCAGCTGCCTTGAGATCATTAACAAGTTCCCCCCCGTGTAGTTTTCGGCTGAGCTCTCACCTTCCTCAGGATCAAGGATACCCCACGAGGTGAGATTTTGCATGGAGCCCCAGATCGATGTCGATTGACAGTCATTTTGTATGTCTTCCATTTTCTTACTATTGCACCAACAGCTGTCTCCTTCTCACCCAGCGTCTCACTTATGGTTTTGTAGCCCATTCCAGCCTTGTGCAGGTCTATGATCTTGTCCCTGACATCCTTAGAAAGCTCTTTGGTCTTGCCCATGTTGTAGAGGTTAGAGTCAGACTGATTGAGTCTGTGGACAGGAGTCTTTTATACAGGTGACCATGTAAGACAGCTGTCTTTAATGCAGGCACCAAGTTGATTTGGAGCGTGTAACTGGTCTGGAGGAGGCTGAACTCTTAATGGTTGGTAGGGGATCAAATACTTATTTCTCTGTGCACAATGCAAATAAATATATATAATTTTGACAATGTGATTTTCTGTTTTTAAAAAAAAATATAATCTATCTCTCACTGGTAAAATTAACCTAGCCTAAAAATTCTAGACTGTTCATGTCTTTGACAGTGGGCAAACTTACAAAATCAGCAAGGGATCAAATACTTATTTCCTTCACTGTAAGAACAAGGGCACATTGTATAAATGTACTACAGATACAGGCAACAGGCTGACATATATTAAGCCCATCTGCAAATAAACAGTGGAGATAACAGTTTATAGTACAATATGAACAGTGTATGACAGTACAAATACAGTATAGGACCAAACATGGCCGACTATGAGGCTAGGCCGAGCTTCACAACTACAACAACTGAAATATTACAGTCCCATGTAACAGAGTGAATACTGTCCTAACAGTATTCCTGTGGCTGCTGATAGCCAGTAATATTACCGTCTATACTACGACATAGGGACAGCACAGGTCCTCTCTCTGTGCAGACATGGAAGAGACTGCCCTCCTTCCCAGAATCCTTTTCACCTACTCATGGGTGGGGAAAAAACGAAATTACACAATGGATGAAATTACCAACACTGGCCACTAGATGGCACTTGAAGCACTAATTACATGCATTACATAACATAGAAAATAACGTCACAAATATCAGTCTATAACATTACGCCTATGAGCAGCACACTCCCTGCCTGGTGTCAATCAATGCCACCATCAGAGTCCCCAACAGTAAAATAAGTTTGGTTACTGGTCTGAGAAATAGTTTGGTCTCCTTTTGATTATGAACCTTGACCTCAACTTTTCGGACGTTACCGTCCTCTCCCAGGAATGTTTTAGTAACGAGACCTAGAGGCCACTCATTCCTATGTTATTGGCAGTCTTTCATAAGCACGACATCACCAGTTCTGATGTTGGGTTTGGTGTTCTGCCATTTATTCCTTGGTTGTAGCGTGGAGATGTATTGCTTTTTCCACCTATCCCAAAAGGTATTGACAAGGCTTTATACTTGTCTCCATTGACATTTGTAAAGGTCTGTGGTACTGAATTCTCCAGCGGGAGCATGAGCAGTGCTAGTCTTCTGAGTAAGCAGCATTACAGGAGTAAAGATTACTGGATCTTCAGGATCACTTGAAACTGGAGTTAAAGGTCTGGCATTAATGATGGCTGAGACTTCTGCCATGAAAGTAGTCAAGCACTCATGTGTAAGCCTTGCTGTACCCACTTGCAGGAAGATGGAGTCCAGGATTCTACGTGCTATACCTAGCATTCTTTCCCAAGCTCCACCCATTTGAGAAGAATTGGGTGGATTGAAAGTCTAAGTGCAACCTCGCTCACTTAGGTATCTTTCGACACTCATAGTATCCAGGGTCGCAAGAATTTGTAGCTCTTTGGCTTTAACAGAAGCATCAGAAAACACACACAGTCTTTGTATTTGAACTTCTGTAGATGGCACAGGGGCATATAGACGTGCAACATGTAGACTAGATAGAGTGTTTAGAGAGTTCCTCCACTCTACCCACAGATCTCTCTTTTCAGTGGGAAGTGGATCATCCTAGTCGGAAGTATCACGGGTTAAATCTCGGAGTATTGCTTTACCTTGTATGGTCACAGGAGCTGCAAATCCTAAAGGATCCTACAAGCTGTTTATAGCAGACAGGACTCACCTCTGAGTAAAGGGTTTTTCCTCCCTGCTGACTTGGAAGGTAAAGGTGTCAAACTTTAAGTCCCAGAGTAGCCCAAGACTACGTTGCATGGGAAGAGTGTCAGTTCTCAAATCTAAGTACCTTAAATCATTTGAGTGGCCGTGAGAAGGAAAGGCTTCCATCAATTCCTTACTGTTGCAGGCGATTTTGTGGAGTCTAAAGTTTGAACTGGCGAGCATTTCTTGAGCTCATTTTGGAAGATTGATTGCAGACTCATTTGTAGGCAGGGATTCTAAACAGTCGTCCACATAAAAGTATTTTTCTACAAAGTGTCTAACATCTGACCCATATTCTTTCTCACCCTCCTTAGCTGAATGTTTGAGTCCATAAATAGCCACTGCAGCGGAAGGACTGTTACCAAAGATGTGTACCAGCATGCGGTACTCTATGGGGTCTTTGGAGGGATTGTTATCCTTGAACCAAAAGAACCTTAAGAACTTTCTGTGTTCTTCTTTAACAAGGAAGCAATGGAACATTTGCTGGATGTCAGCCATGAATGCAACAGAGTCTCTGCAAAAGCGGAGAAGTACTCCTAGGAGGCGGTTGTTGAGGTCTGGACCTGACAGGAGGACATCGTTTAAAGGGAATGTGTCGCTAGAAATGTTTTATTTTTTTTAGTTTAACAGTTAGTATATACATAATTAGACATTGTCTTACTTTTTTTTTTAATTTTTCACAAGTCAGGAAATATTATAAATTAGATTCTAATTTATAACATTTCCCTGTGCTGGTCACTAGATGGAGCAATTCCCAAAATTGCAGCATTGGCATGTGGTAAAGCAACCACATTGCTTTATGCTGCAAAATTGGTGTAAACACACACGCTCTAGTGAGCTCACAGAATCCCCCCTCCCTTATCCTGGCTAGTGCCAGGAGAAAGGAGGGGATTGAATGTTCAAACCTACTACACTGTGTACCGCCATTTTTTTAGCGTATACACAGTGTAGTAGGATTACATATAGTGGTAATTACACAGTAAAACACGAACAAACACAGACATAACTTACCTGCTCCTGCCGCCGCCGCTCCCTTCGCTCCATCCGCTCTCTCCGCTCCTGGTACTTGCTTCTAATCACATGTCCGGAAGCCGCCGCGACCGGAAATAGTCATCTTACTGTACGGCCGTGGCTTCGGGTCCACATGAAAATGGCGCCGTATGTCTCTCGGCCGAAGCCCTTCCCTTTGGACTGTGCGGGAGCGGCGCATGCGCCGTTCCCACACAGACGGCGTACACCATAGTGAATGGAACGGCTCTCGTTCGCATTCTCTAAGGGGATGTATGTGCCGTATTCCATCTCTGTATGTGTCGTTAATCGACACATACAGAGATGAAAAAAAAAAATGGCAGCCCCCATAGTGAAGTAAAAGTTAGAAAAAATAAAAAAGTAAAACACAAACACACAAATCAATAAAATGTATTTTAATAACACACTAAAATCAAATTTATATTAAAAAATTTTTTTTCGCGACACCCGTCCTTTAAGGAGACACCCTCATATTTGGCACTAGAGTCAAATACCACTTTTATCTGACCTGGTTTCTTTGGGTGGTATACACCAAATATGGGTAGGTACCAGCACTCCTCTGTGTCTTTTAAGATAGGAGCTATCTCTGCATGACCATTCTCAAATATTTTTTCCATGAATGTAAAGAAGTGGTCTCTCATATTTGGCTTTCTCTGAAAATTACGTCTAAGGGAAGTGAAGCGTTTATAGACTTGTTCTCAATTGTTAGGCAAGCGTTGCCTCTTGTGCCTGAAAGGAAGTGGTGCAACCCAGCTATTTAATTTATCTTTGACTCTTTCCTGCTCCATTATTGCTAAGAACAGTCTATCCTCATGTGACATTGCCACCTGATTGTCCTCCTTTGTTCTCTGGAAGACTGTGCATCCTAAGTGGTCTTGGTCACTGTCACAGGCATGGTTGTCACAGGAGTTGCCTATGAAGGGACAAGGCAGATGGATGCTGTGAGGCAGCTCTTTTCTGAGGAAATTAGTTTGACATGGTTAAAAAAGAGAAGGGCGTCCATTCTCTAGTGTGCTAGTAAGCATGTTGATAACTGAGGGTGGTTTGTGCACACTTCCTAGACAAACATCTCCTATAATCACCCATCCTAGGTCAAGTCTCTGGGCATATGGAGCATTGTGAGGACCATTGATTTGATCTCTAGCTTTGTGAACTAGTAAAATATCTCTCCCAAGAAGCAGGATTATCTGAGCCTGTGGATCTAATTCTGGTATGAGATGACTTATACGCATCAAATGGGGTTGGTGTTTTGCAGCATCCGGTGTAGGGATTTCAGACCTGTTATCAGGGATCTGGTTACACTCAATTATAGTTGGTAAAGGCAAGGATGTGTAACCATCTATAGACTCGACTTGGTAACCAGCAGCTCTCCTCCCCGCCGTCTCAAAAGTGCCAGCACAAGTTTTTAGGGAGTAGGGAGAGCTGGGTCCTTTAATTTTGAAAATGTCAAAGAAGGTAGATCTGGCTAGAGACTTGTTACTTTGGTCATCGAGAATTGCATAGACTTTAATAGCTTTGTCTTTGTGGCCTGTCGGGTAAACTCTGACTAGGCAGATTTTTGAACAGGACCTGCCACCTATACACTACCGTTCAAAAGTTTAGGGTCACTTAGAAATTTCCTTATTTTTGCAAGAAAAGCACAGTTTTTTTTTTTAATGAAGATAACATTAAATTAATCAGAAATACACCCTATACCTTGTTAATGTGCTAAATGACTATTCTAGCTGCAAACATCTGTTTTTTAATGCAATATCTACATAGGTGTATAGAGGCCCATTTCCAGCAACCATCACTCCAGTGTTCTAATGGTACATTGTGTTTGCTAACTGTGTTAGAAGGCTAATGGATGATTAGAAAACACTTGAAAACCCTTGTGCAATTATGTTAGCACCGCTGTAAACAGTTTTGCTGTTTAGAGGAGCTATAAAACTGACCTTCCTTTGAGCTAGTAGAGAATCTGGAGCATTACATTTGTGGGTTCGATTAAACTCTCAAAATGGCTAGAAAAAGAGAGCTTTCATGTGAAACTCGACAGTCTATTCTTGTTCTTAGAAATGAAGGCTATTCCATGCGAGAAATTGCCAAGAAACTGAAGATTTCCTACAACGGTGTGTACTACTCCCTTCAGAGGACAGCACACACAGGCTCTAACCAGAGTAGAAGGAGAAGTGGGAGGCCCCGCTGCACAACTGAGCAACAAGACAAGTACATTAGAGTCTCTAGTTTGAGAAATAGACGCCTCACAGGTCCTCAACTGGCAGCTTCATTAAATAGTACCTGCAAAACGCCAGTGTCAACGTCTACAGTGAAGAGACGACACCGGGATGCTGGCCTTCAGGGCAGAGTGGCAAAGAAAAAGCCATATCTGAGACTGGCTAATAAAAGGAAAAGATTAATATGGGCAAAAGCACACAGACATTGGACAGAGGAAGATTGGAAAAAAGTGTTATGGACAGACGAATCGAAGTTTGAAGTGTTTGGATCACACAGAAGAACATTTGTGACACGCAGAACAACTGAAAAGATGCTGGAAGAGTGCCTGACGCCATCTGTCAAGCATGGTGGAGGTAATTTGATGGTCTGGGGTTGCTTTGGTGCTGGTAAAGTGGGAGATTTGTACAAGGTAAAAGGGATTTTGAATAAGGAAGGCTATCACTCCATTTTGCAACGCCATGCCATACCCTGTGGACAGCGCTTGATTGGAGCCAATTTCATCCTACAACAGGACAATGACCCAAAGCACACCTCCAAATTATGCAAGAACTATTTAGGGAAGAAGCAGGCATCTGGTATTCTATCTGTAATGGAGTGGCCAGCGCAGTCACCAGATCTCAACCCCATAGAGTTGTTGTGGGAGCAGCTTGACCGTATGGTACGCAAGAAGTGCCCATCAAGCCAATCCAACTTGTGGGAGGGGCTTCTGGAAGCATGGGGTGAAATTTCTCCCGATTACTTCAGCAAATTAACAGCTAGAATGCCAAAGGTCTGCAATGCTGTAATTGCTGCAAATGGAGCATTCTTTGACGAAAGCAAAGTTTGAAGGAGAAAATTATTATTTGAAATAAAAATCATTATTTCTAACCTTGTCAATTTCTTGACTATATTTTCTAGTCATTTTGCAACTCATTTGATAAATATAAGTGTGAGTTTTCATGGAAAACACAAAATTGTCTGGGTGACCCCAAACTTTTGAACGGTAGTGTAAGTCCTTTGCAGACCTCAGTACATTGAGAAGTAACTGCTGGTGTCACTGTATCAGTGTTCCTTTCTTCTCCGCCCTGCTCCTGGGCACTTACTGCATGTGCCCATGGTGGTGGCACAGGGTGTAAAGCTGTGTTGTGATCTGTGCTGTCACATTCTGTACATTCTGTACATTTTACACTGACCTACAGTCCTTGGCGAAATGTGATGTTGCTAAGCAGTATTTGTAGCAGATCTTGTTTTCTTTGAGGAAGGCTTTGCGTTCCTCTATGGACTTCTCCCTGAAGGCTCTGCATTTCAGTAGGGAATGTGGCTTCCTGTGCAGGGGACACTGCTTACTGGGATCCTGGAATCTGTCCTCTTGGTGAGAGGAGCTTGAAGACCTGTAGGGATAACCTTTAAGAGAAACATTAGTTTTGTGAACTGCCACTGGTGTTTTATGCTGCTTGAAACCAGAAGGAGTGGCACAGGATAGTGTAAGATCGAAGCTAGGATCATTCCTAATTCTTGCTTGCTGTGTAATAAATTCCACAAACTCACTGAAAGGAGGGAATGGTACGTTGTTAATTTGCTTGTACCTAGAACCATGTGTGACCCACTTCTCCTGCAGGTTGTAGGGAAGTTTTTGGATTATACGGTTGACACCTCTGGCTGTGTCAAGGAATGCAAGTCCCAATAAATCTCCTTCTGTCCTGGCGACCTGTAGTTCCATTAAAAGGTCACTTAGTTCCCTAAGTTTTTGGTAGCCCTTACTAGCTATTTTAAGGAAGTCATCAATTCTTTTGAATAATGCATTTTCTAGAACCTCAGCTGAGCCATAACACTCATCAAGTCTGTCCCAGATCATCTTAAGACCTGTTTCTGGGTAGTTTATGTTGATAGCCCTGATCCTCTTAACATGCTCAGCAGATTCATTTCCAAGCTATTTCACTAGGAGATCTAGCTCTTCTCTGCAAGACAAGTCTACGTCTCTGATAACATTCTGGAAAGAGGATCGCCAAGCTCTGTTGTTCTCAGGCCGATCGCTAAACTTTACAAGTCCCTTGGTGACTAGCTGACGTCGAGCAAAGAACTTAGCAAAGTCTATTGTGGCTTGGTTAGTACTGAGACAGGTTGGCGGAGCATTGCCATGGTGAGAGTGTGGTGTGTGGTCATACCTGTTAGGAGTCTCTGCTTCAGGCTCGCCCGTGCCATACCATTTTGGGGTGAAGAAACTTCCTGCATACTGGAATGGAGGTTGGGTCCTTTAGTGAGCAGGGAAGTTGACTTGAGCTGTGTCATTCTCTTGCTTGCAGAACTGTGGTCTGAGATCAGCTTCCTGACACAAGGTCTGGTGTGTTTGACTTGGCTCTCTGATGATCCCTTTTGTTTCTTGTGCAGTCTGAGGGTTACTGATGGATTGTTGAAGGACATATTCTGAAGTGCGCTGTAGTGCATCCTTGGGATAATGTTCTAGGCCTAGCACCAGGGGCGTAACTAGGAAAGACTGGGCCCCATAGCAAACTTTTGACTGGGGCCCCCCCTCCCCTGGGTGTCACACAACCCCCCCTTGTAGAAAGTGCCTTTTTTACAGCCCCCCTCTAGATAACGCCATACAGCCCCCCCTCTAGATAACGCCATACAGCCCCCTCTGTAGATATCTACAAAGGGGGCTGTATGGCGTTATCTATAGGGGGGGCTGTATGGCGCCTTCTACAGAGGGGGCTGTATGGCGCTATCCACAGGGGGACTATATGGCGTTATCTACAGAGGGGGCTGTATGGCGCTATCTCGAGGGGGGCTGTATGGCGTTATCTACAGCGGGGCTGTATGGCGCTATCCACAGGGGGGCTGTATGGCGTTATCTACAGGGGGGGGGACTGTATGGCGTTATCTACAGAGGAGGCTGTATGCCGTTATCTACAGGGGGGACTCTATGGCGTTATCTACAGGGGGGACTCTATGGCGTTATCTACAGGGGGGACTGTATGGCGTTATCTACAGGGGGGACTGTATGGTGTTATTTACAGGTAGACTGTATGGCGTTATCTACAGGGGGGACTGTATGGCGTTATCTACAGGGGGGGCTGTATGGTGTTATCTACAGGGGGGGCTGTATGGCGTTATCTACAGGGGGGACTGTATGGCGGTATCTACAGAGAGGGCTGTATGGCGTTATCTACATGGGGTCTGTATGGCGTTATCTACAGGGGGTCTGTATGGTGTTATCTACAGGGGGGACTGCATGGCGTTATCTACAAGGGGGGCTGTATGGCGCTATCTACAGGGGGGCTGTATGGCGTTATCTACAGGGTGGGGGGACTGTATGGCGTTCCCTACAGGGGGGTCTGTAGGGAACGCCATACAGCCCCCCCCTGCAGGGAACGCCATACAGCTCCCCCCTGTAGGGAACGCCATACAGCCCCCCCTGTAGGGAACGCCATACAGCCCCCCCTGTAGGGAACACCATACAGCCCCCCTGTAGGGAACGCCATACAGCCCCCCTGTAGAGAACGCCATACAGCCCCCCTGTAGGGAACGCTATACAGCCCCCCTGTAGGGAACGCTATACAGCCCCCCCTGTAGGGAACGCTATACAGCCCCCCCTGTAGGGAACGCTATACAGCCCCCCCTGTAGGGAACGCTATACAGTCCCCCCTGTAGGGAACGCCATACAGCCCCCCTGTAGGGAACGCTATACAGCCCCCCCTGTAGGGAACGCGATACAGCCCCCCCCCTGTAGGGAACGCCATACAGAGTCCCCAACCCCCCCAAAAAATGCGACCTACAGTGTGAAAAGACAAAAGACATGTATCCCCTATCCACAGCTCCCCCCTGTAGGGAACGCCATACAGCCCCCCCCCTGTAGGGAACGCTATATAGGCCCCCTGTAGGGAACGCCATACAGCCCCCCCCCCTGTAGGGAACGCTATACAGCCTCCCCTGTAGGGAACACCATACAGCCCCCCTGTAGGGAACGCTATACAGCCCCCCCTGTAGGGAACGCCATACAGCCCCCCCTGTAGGGAACGCCATACAGCCCCCCCTGTCGGGAACGCTATACAGCCGCCCCTGTAGGGAACACTATACAGCCGCCCCCTGTAGGGAATGCCATACAGAGTCCCCAACCCCCCCAAAAAATGTGACCTACAGTGTGAAAAGACAAAAGACATGTATCCCCTATCCACAGGATAGGGGATACATGTGTGATCGCTGGCAGTGATAGGGAGAACGGGGGACCTAAAGTCCCCTGAAGTTCTCCATGACTAACCTCTGACTTCCGGCGTCTGCGCAGCTCAATAAAAATGAAAGGAGCGCTGGTCACGCATGCGCACAAGCACGACCGGCGCTCCATTCATTTCTACGCAGCTGCCGACACAGACCCCGGAAGTCAGAGGTTTGTGATGGAGAACTTCAGGGGACTTTCAGTCCCCTGTTCTCCCTATCAATGCCAGCGACCACACATGTATCCCCTATCCTGTGTATAGGGGATACATGTCTTTTGTTTAATGGCAGAGCGGGGAGATACCTCCCTGCTCTGCCGTAGTGTTCAGTGGCGTCGCGCTGTGGCAGCCATAGCGGCTGCTAGCGGAGCCTCCGGCCATGGTGGGGGCCGTGCCGGCGGGCGACACGGGCCCCCTCATGCCGCGGGCCCTGTAGCAGCCGCTACGGCTGCTATAGCGGTAGTTACGTCACTGCCTAGCACATTGCTATGTCTGCTGTGCTCACTGTCAGGGTATGCGGCAGCTTCTAAGACTTCTGCTTCAGCTATGGCAGCTGCTGTTTCCTTTTCAATGGTGAGCTTTGCAAGTATCGCTTCAAGGCGCGCCCTTTCCAGGTCTAGCGAGGCTTGTTGTTGCGCTTTCTCTGCTTCCAGGGATGCTTGTTGTTGTTCCCTCTCTGCTTGTTGTAATTTCAGTTGCATCTCTTGCTCAGCAAAGGTGGCCCGTGTCTTTGCTGCTTCAGCCTTTGCGCGGGTGATAACGGCTACATTGCTAACACAAGCAACATGTTTTAAAAGTACAATACTTCTTTATGGAACTTCTCCAACACCCATAAAGTTAACTATGTGATGGGTATTTCAAATACATTTGTAAATGTTTTGTATATTTCTGTACAGTATGTTACTTGTTTCTTGTTATTACTACTAAAAATAAAGAAAGTATATTTAAAAAACTAGCAAAAAAATTATCCAATAGCCATAGCACACATGTGAAAATGCCAATAGCAAAGCTCCACTGTCATAGAACTGTCTATTCAGATTAATAACAGTGGGCACATAGAACAGCCGCGGTAAAGTTCCAAGTTCAGAGAAGCTAAATGCTGCTTACTTAGTCCTTCTGAAGAAGGTGTGTCGATAGCGCATCAAGAGGAGAACCCTATCAAATTGAAAGCTTTTCTTAAATTACTTTTGCGACACGAGCACTTGGCAACACTGACTGGAGGACATCTGCCGTCTGATGGAACTGTCCTCCTGAAGCAACACCCACATGTTTGGTTTTTTTTCAGAATTCCTGTGGAAGTCGAATTCATAAAACCCGAAATTCAGTTCCGGGGGCTGCAGAGTGGATGCTCCATGTGACAATTATTATTACCTAGTAGCCTGTAGGGCACCTTTCATTTTAAGTGCTACTTTATCATGACAATGTTGCTTTAAGTGCCTGTTCAGATCACGTTTTTCACTTCAGTCGAAGGTATACCTCAGGAGGAGTCTCGACGCATACCTCCGATGGAAGGCATCAATGTATCCCACTTTATAGGCATACAGTGGTATATGTCACCCAAAATCCCTGGGCAAAGCGCTACTTTAAGCGCTGAGCCCAGGGAAGCCCCTGACCTCACTGCCCATATATGGACAGTGAGGTTAGGGACTTTCAACTATGGTGTCCCCGACCAGAGCATCGCAAGCGCTCTGGCCGGGGACTCCTGTCTTGGGAAAGCCCTTGACGTCACTATACATATATGAACAGTGATGTTAGGGGCTTTGTAATGCAAGAATCCCCCGCCATAGCATTGACAATGGTGTGGCCAGGTATTCCGCTCCAAGAGGGAGACCCTGAAGTCACTGTCCATGTATAGACGAATGTTAGGGGCTTTGAGATGCCGGAAACACATTTAGCGTGTACGTAGGGAGCTTTCCCAATGTGCACGTTAGTTGTAGGGCCAAAGCGTGATGTGAACAGGGCCTAATAGGTGGTTGTACCAACTTTATAAGCAATAATAGTAAACACATGCTTCTATAATTTTACATACGTTTTTTTCATCTTTGTTAAAGCATTTTATCTGACTCTTCTATGCAGGACATTTCTAAGGCTCTGAAATAAAGTCAGAGCCAATTCTCTAAATGGACAATACTTAGAATGATGGTGAATTTTCCCTGGAGCGGCTGGCCTGACAAAATTATGGAAACTCATCCAGGAAGCAAGAAAAGACAACAATAACCAAAGAACTGCAGACATCTCTTGGATTGGTTTAGACAAAAATCTTGACCTGATCCAACAAACTTAAGCTGGCCCTGCATTAGTGATTTCACACGGCTGTATTTTGAACAACTTGTTGTTCATGGTTGGTCTGTGAAGGTCAACGTTCTGGACGACAGCTTCATAAGTCAAAATGACAAGTGGCCGATTGATGTCTGCTTTGATCTGTGTCCTGTTTTAGGCTTCTATTATTTTGATGCCGATCTGTCATTTGGCATGAATGACTTTACAGGACTGCACCTGACACTGACTAAAAAAAAACCAACATGACAGATCAACTTTTCGACAAATATCTGCCTTCAGTCAGTGTCTATCACACTTGTTAGAGTCACGAAAAGGCACCAACAGTCAGGAAAAAATGGTAGAAATCGGCCATTTCAGCCATCCAAAATCGGTAGTGTATGGGCAGCTTTACATTTGTGGGGCATACACAAAATCCTACTATGTGCAATGCAGAGGAAAAAAAGCTTAAATTTCTCAACTGTTGTCAAAGAGACTGATATGACAAATATGATGTTTTGCAATTACTTTGCTAAAAATGGCGCAACCGGTTATTGAAGGGGTATCTCAGACATCAGCATTTATCACCTATTCACAGGATCACTGATCGCTGACTCTGCTGCTTCCATACCTCTCATATCGAGTTGTAGGGAGTGGCAGCATGTATTGCATGCTCGGCTACTAACTCCTCCATACTCATCTAACATTTATCACCTCACCTGTGGATATGTGATAAATGTTCACAGCTGGAATACCCCTTTAAGTTTATGGGGCGATTATTTTTTCACATTGGTTTCTTACATGAATACACTACTGTGTTATTTATTTTCTCAGGTACCCTTTTGTTAATTATTACAACTTTTAACAATGTTAAACTATTCGGAGTACTACTAGGGAACCATACTTTTTTTTACACAATGTAGCTTTGATACACAGAGGTTCCTGCAAGATTGGGCAAAATATATTATTAATGCAGTATCGGTTCACAGAACCAGCAGAATCAGAAAAACTCTTGCGTAATTGCAGACAAGAGGTATTTGTGTCCTCGGATTCTTTATAATGTCAAGAAAATAGATTTCACTGTAAAAAGAGATTGCTAGTACACTTGCAGCTGCGGAGAAGGTAAGAGCTATATTAATTTCATTGTACGCTAAATTACGGAACCATAAATAATTACTTATTATCTAGCTATGATCATAATCACACTTGGCAAGCCTTCCAAATAAGATGAACCTAATATTAAACTAAACCTAAAAATGAATGTAATAAAAGTAAACAGGAGAAAAACTGCTAGCACTGTTTGTTAGTCTGCATTTTTCTGAAACAAACAGACTTGTAGAAATCCTCCAGAGAACACAGGGGTTAATTTCCTGCTAATCTGCTCTATTTTCAGCTGGTGAAGGGCTGAGAGTGGGGTTTAGCAAAAGGGTGGGGCTTAACTATCCTTTTGTCCTACTGCAGAAAGGGCACAGGGGGAAGAGGCTCCTGCTGCAGCCAGTTGTTTTATAGCCAGACACAGGGTTGTGAGGACATGGAGGGGCTGGCTTACCTCCTGGAACACATATAGAACAATTCTTTATTTATTCCCCAGTATTAATTGCAATATGAAACAAAATAGGATCAAAGAAAAAGAGGAAATTAAGAGTGAAAGCTGCAGTGATATAATGTTTTTTTTGTTTAGTGTTCCTTTAAGGCAACCAATTGCACAGTGCTGACATAAGTTCATTATATTTTCATTCCAAAACACACAACCACATATCTCACTATATTTTATTAATCAAAATGGTATCTGGACGTGATTAGGCAATGTGTGTAACGCTCATCTCATTATCCCATGCATTAATTCCCTTGCAGTTAAATATTCATTCGCTGATTGCCACATACAGTGTTGCCTTGTGCCTCATTATTTTCTTTTCTTTCCTTTTTACTTTTTTCAGTTCATATTTAAAAGAGACCTTTAGCTTCAGTTTTATACTTGCAGGATATATATTTATTTTAAATACATAGGCACATGATTTTTTTCCATATACATCCATGTAATAGCTGCCTGGCCAGCAAGTTCACAACAAGAACCCCTCCCCCACATTGTAAACCCCTCCTCCATCATTGTGGATACAGGACACTATTTGAAATAATGTAAAATCAGTATTGTATTTACATTTTAGAAGCCCGTAGACACAAAAATACCTCTGTTAATTTTCTGTTCAGCCCGTATAAATGTAATACAGAATGGGCCAGCATTCCATGGACCCTGAAACCAAATCAACTTAAAGAGAATGTATCATTAGTAAATTACATATTCTTTAAATCAGGTTTTTATTATAATTTTTTTATATATTTTTGGCTGCTATTTTTTTTTAAATTATTATGTATATGACTATCCACATAAATAAAAATCTTGAAACATTCCAGTTTTCACACCGGCTACTAGAGCAGTCACAATAAGCTGATTTCCTCATCGTCCTATGGCAGCACACATGGGGATATTCTGTCCCCATTCTCCGCCTAAGGCTGGATTCACACGAACGTGGCGTTTTTGCGGACATCACTTGCCAGCTCCGTGTGTCATCCGTGTATGATGCGCGGCTGCGTGATTTTCGCGCCACCGCCATCATAGAGATGATTCTAGCCGACGTCAGTCACTGTCCAAGGTGCTGAAAGAGTTAACTGATCGGCAGTAACTCTTTCAGCACCCTCGACAGTGAATTCCGATCACCATATCTAGCAACCTGTTAAAAAAAAAAAAGAGGTTCGTACTTACCGAGAACTTCCCGGCCGTTGCCTTGGTGACGCGTCCTTGGTGACGCGTCCTTGGTGACGCGCCTCTGTTGACATCTGGCCCCACCTCCCTGGATGACGCGGCAGTCCATGTGACCGCTGCAGCCTGTGCTTGGCCTGTGATTGGCTGCAGCTGTCACTTGGACTGAATTTTCATCCCGGGAGGTCAGACTGGAGGAAGAAGCCGGGAGTTATCGGTAAGTCAGAACTTTTTTTTTTTTTACTCGTTCATGTATATTGGGATCGGAAGTCACTGTCCAGGGTGCTGAAACAGTTTAACTCTTTCTGCACCCTGGACAGTGACTATATCCGGACGTCGCGTACCGGAAATATTTTTGCCGGGTACGGCCAAAACGAGTTCGGCCGAACCCGGTGAAGTTCGGTTCGGTTGTCCGGGTTCGCTCTTCTCAAAGACACTCCGTTTGGATGTTTGTACATAGAAAAGCACGTGGTGCTTTTCTGTTTACATTCATCCTTTTGACAGCTCTTGCGCGAATCACGCAGTTCGCACGGAAGTGGTTCCGTGCGGCAGGCGTGGTTTTCACGCACCCATTGACTTCAATGGGTGCGTCATGCGTGCAAAACGCCCAAAGAATGGACATGTCGTGACTTTTTTTCAGCGGACTCACGCTGAGCAAAAATCACGGACATGTCTGCACGGCCCCATAGACACATATACGTCCGTGCAACGCGCGTGCAAATCACTCGCGTTGCACGGACCTTTTTCACGTTCGTCTGAATAAAGCCTTAGGACCAGCTCACCTAGAATACTAATAGCAACAATTAGCGGAATTAATAAACATTTAACTGGTGTATAAGAATATGCTCAACCCCGACATACATGTTTTTTAATTTGTCGTCATAGCAGGGGCAGTTTGAGGGGTGTCTCTGTCCAGCCTATCATTTATTGCCTCCATTATTTACGTCCCAGACATTGGTGTGGCTTTGTTGAGGGACTTAAGCCTGTATTCGTATATCCGGAGTTGACTCCCAGGACGAGTTCTCTGGATTATCACATTAAGTCCTTATTCACACGACAGTGGAAAACGGCTGTGTGATGGCCGTTCTTTTAATGGCCGTCACACGGCCATTTTCAGAACAATGATGTTATATGGGTGTACTCACACGGCGGTTTTTTTTAACGGCCCGTGAGTAATGGCCATCAATAAATAGGACATGTCCTATTTTTGGCTGTATTCACGGCCTGACGGCCCCCATAGAAGTCAATGGATCAGTTTTTAACGGCTGTCAATACATGTAACAACCGTTAAAATCGATCTGTGACATGGAGATTGGCAAGGGAACTAGTAGTTCCCTTCCTGGCTATCGGCGGCTTGATGACACTAACCGATGCAGCTCCGACCTCTTCCGGTGTGGTCTCTCGTCTTCACGGGTTCTGCGAAGGCGACGCGATAACGTAATCGCTCAGCCTTTGCAGATCCCGTGAAGTCAAGCGACCACGCGTGAAGACAAGCTGCATCGGTGAGTGTCATCATGTCACCGCAGATCCCGTGAAGACGAGAGACTTTACCTGAAGAAGACAGCGCTGCATTAGTGAGTATGTAAGGCATTCATGTCGGGCTGTGTGGCATCATATACATCGGGGCTTTGTGGCATATACAGGGAGGTGTGTGGCATCATATACAGGGGGCTGTGTGGCATATACAGGGAGGCTCTGTGGCATATAGAGGGAGGTGTGTGGCATCATATACAGGGGGCTGTGTGGCATCATATACAGGGGGCTGTGTGGCATATACAGGGAGGTGTGTGGCATCATATACAGGGGCTGTGTGGCATATACAGGGAGTTGTGTGGCATATACAGGGAGGTGTGTGGCATCATATACAGGAGATGTGTGGCATCATATACAGGGAGGTGCGGGGCATCATATACAGGAGGTTTGTGGCATCATATACAGGGAGGTGTGGCATGATATACAGGGAGGTGTGTGGCATCATATACAGGGAGGTGTGTGGCATCACATACAGGGAGGTGCATGGCATCATATACAGGAGGTTTGTGGCATCATATACAGGGAGGTGTGTGGCATCATATACAGGGATGTGTGTGGCATCATATACAGGGAGGTGTATGGCATCATATACAGGAGGTGTGTGGCATCACATACAGGGAGGTGCGTGGCATCATATACATGGAGGTGTGTGGCATCATATACAGGAGGTTCGTGGCATCATATACAGGGAGGTATGTGGCATCATTTACAGGGAGGTGTGTGGCATCATATGCAGGGAGGTGTGTGGCATATACAGTGCAGCACCTGCCATGAGGCGAGGTGAGTCGACAGGGTCAGGCGGCGCCACCTATCCGAAAACGGGGGGCGGCATTTTCAGCCAAGGATGGACTGGAGCGGGGGGAGGGGGCATACAGACTTAGCAGACGTGCCGCATGATGGGCACGTGTGTAACACTCCTCCTCCTCACTGTACGCAGCACGCGCCGCCAGAGGAGCAGGTCTGCAGGAGGAGCAGTCGAGCGAAGAGAGGTGACGAGATGCACGAGGTACGTTCCTGTCTTAACTCGGTCGGCCGAAGCTGCTGGGACCGGGACCCAGAAGTATACTGCAAGGGGGGTCTGGGCATTTTACTGACAGCAAAGGGCTCTATGGGGCTGGAATAATCCACCCCATAGAGCCCTCACATCACTATAATGGAAGGATAGGGGGGTCTGAGCGTCTGACTTACTGCAGAGGGCTCTATAGGGGGGATTCTGCCCCCCCCCCTTTAAAGCAGTCAGTCAGATGCTCAGACCCCCTTAACCTTGCAGTATAGTAACTAGTCAGGGCTCTGTGGGGGGGATAATTCCCCCCTATAGAGCCTTCTGCTGTCAGTAAAACGCCCAGACCCCCCCCCCCCCTTGCAGTATACTCTCGGCCTCCCAGCATTGGCCGACCACTTTTAAATTAGTAGGGGCAGGAGGCTGAGCGCAGTATAGGGGCCTGTTCACATCAGCATTGGCTTTCCGTTCCGGGGGTCCAGTCGGAGGTTTCCGTCACGTGAACAAAACCAAACTGAAACCACAGCTTCTGTTTCCGTCACCATTAGCGCAGTCGACTGCGCTATTGATTCCGTCAGAAAACCGGAAACCTGCCAGAATGGTGAGGAACGGAATTCATTAGTAATGTTTCCGTCACCATTGATATCAATGGTGACGGAAACGGAAGTTGTGGTTTCAGTTTGACTTTCCGTTGCGAGGTTCACCCGACGGAAACCTCCAACGGAACCGCGGAACGGAAAGCCAACGCTGATGTGAACAGGCCCTAATCCTTCCCCATAAACCTGCCCCGGTAATTCAAATATATATATGTATATATACAGGGTGGGCCATTTATATGGATACACCTAAATAAAATGGGAATGGTTGGGGATATTAACTTCCTGTTTGTGGCACATTAGTATATGGGAGGGGGGAAACTTTTCAAGCTGGGTGTTGACCATGGTGGCCATTTTGAAGTCGGCCATTTTGTATCCAACTTTAGTTTTTTCAATGGGAAGAGGGTCATGTGACACATCAAACTTATCGAGAATTTCACAAGAAAAACAATGGTGTGCTTGGTTTTAACATTACTTTATTCTTTCATGTGATCAATAATAGGCGACCTAATGGATTCAGGTACATAGCCTTTAAACTGTAACTAAACTTTTATCATGTCGTAGTGACATGTCCGAAGTTTTCATCGGTGGGGGACCGAGCACTAAGATGCCCACCGATCGCTAAAACGTAGCAGCAGAAGTGCTCGGGTGAGCGCTGTGCCGCTTAATTTATGATCGACTTTCAGCCGAGTGAGCGGTGTACGGACTCATAGACTTTCTATTGAGTCTGTACACTGCTCCAAGGAAAGCCAAACAGAATTGAAGCGGCACACCGCTCACTCGAGCACTTCTCGGCAAGCAAGTACAAGACTGTGTACCTCTCTCCAGCTCTTGCTGTGACGCTGTCTGTAGCTGATTGGACAGTGTCACAGCGATGTTACATGCCCCCTTTCCAATTACCTCCTCATTGACAGTTCAGGGGGTTATTTAAATATCGGGCGCCAAATATTACAACACCAATATCTAAATAACGAAGGTGGATAGGAAAAAACTATTTAAGTGCCCCAGAGTTTGTGCAGCTGTGCACGTTACATTCTGCACACGTATGGGCAGGTGAAAGGTTCACTTTAAGACCCCATGCAGACGACCATATTTTTTCCCCCCGTAAATACTGGCTTAAATATGGGTCCTTTTGTCACCTGTATTCCACCCGTATTAACAAACCCGTGCCCGTAAATACGGGTCCGTTGTCACCCTTATTCCACCTGTATTTACGGACCCATTTTCTCTTCTATATTGCACTGCACTAATCGGCAGCCCCTTCTCTCTTTCCAGTACAATAGAGAGAAGAGGCTGCTGATCAGTGCTGGAGAGAGAGAAGGGGCAGCCCTTTTGGGCAGAGTTTCCACAGCAGAACGCAGCGATAGAAAGAAAAAGAAGTTCATATGTACCCCGGCCGTTGTCTTGGGGACGCTTCTAACTTTTGACATCCAGTCCGACCTCCCTGGATGACGTGGCAGTCCATGTGACCGCTGGAGCCTGTGATTGGCCACTGAACTCAGTTAAAAATCATAAGTCAATTAGGTAATAAAAAGGGGGCATAGAAGATGTGTTAAACCATTATCAGTGATAATGCTGCGTTGCTGATCTATGATACTAAAGTAATACAGTAAGTAGAATTCTTTAAATCTTTTCTATACATTAAACAGCACTTTACAAATAAACAACAAATGTTTTCCTATTTAAAATGTTTTATATATTGCGTGTTTGTTGTGTAAAGCTAGTAATAACAAAAACTGATAGATTTAGGGGGGGGGGCGTCTTTTTATAGTTCGCCTCAGGCAGCAGAGAGTCTAGGTTCCCCCCTCTGGGCTTATACAGGACGTGTGTGGCATCATATACAGAGAGGTGTGTGTCATCATATACAAAGAGGTGTGTGGCATCATATACAGGGAGGCTGTAAATAGTGTCTGTAGCGTCCATGGCCGCGGGTCGTCGGGTTTACTCACCTCCCGACGCCCGCGGCCATGGATCCGTGAGCGCTGGTCCCCGTCTCCCTCCTAGGAGACGCCAGCGCTCACTTCCGCTCCATTCGGCTGTGTCCCGTAGGGTGCGCGCGCAAATAGGAAGTCGTCATCATCATCAACTGCCACGATTTCCTGCATTTAGAGGATTTCTCAATCAATGCACAGTGCATTTTAGGCTACGGCCTCATCTCTTCCCCTCCGAGGAGGCCAAAGTGGCGTTTATTATCTCCCTCCTCGCTGGCAATGCCCTCGCATGGGCAAACCCAATCTTGGAGCAAGAAGGACCTGTATCCGCGGACCTAGCCTTGTTCCTGCAGTCCTTTCGTGCCGTGTTCGAGGAGCCGGGTCGAACATCCTCTGCCGCAGCCACTCTGTTGACCCTCAAGCAAGAAGGCTCCACTGTAGGGGAGTATGCTATCTCCTTCCGTACCCTAGCAGCCGAGCTGGCATGGAACAATGAGGCACTGGTGGCAACCTTCTGGCAGGGACTGTCCTCTCACATCAAGGACGAACTGGCAGCCCGCGACCTTCCTTCTACCTTGGATGCCCTCATCCTGTTAGCCACCCGGGTTGATATGAGAATCCGGGAGCGCTCTCAAGAGGTTCGACAGGAGAGCCGGGTCCACAGACCAGCACCATCAGTCCAGAGACCACTATTGTCCACTCCTAGTGCGCCACCTGAAGAACCCATGCAGGTAGACAGAGTCCGGTTATCTGAACAGGAGAAGCAGCGCAGACACTCCTCTGGACTATGTATGTATTGTGGCCTCAAGGGTCATTTTGTGCGCCAATGCCCGCAGAAACCGGGAAACTCCAGTACCTAGGGTTGATTGGAGAGGCAACTCTAGGTGGAATGTCTCCAAACGTTAAAACCTCTTCCAGATTATCGATTCCTGTGGCCATCGTCACCGGAGAGACATCACATCCTTCCTCCGCCTATCTTGACTCTGGAGTGGCTGCTAATTTCATCCAGCAGGATAGTTTTCGTCTACCCACAGTCCGTCTGGAGAGACCCCTGGCTGTTGCCTCCGTGAATGGCCTACCATTGCCTGATCCGATCATGCTCATCACAGAGCCGTTGACACTACGGGTCGGAGCTCTTCACTCAAAACAGATCACATTCCTGGTACTACCCTAGGCTATCAATCCTATCCTGCTGGGTCTGCCATGGCTCCGTCTACATGCCCCGACACTTGACTGGAATTCTGGAGAGGTTCTTCACTGGGGTTCCAGATGCCATAGCCATTGCCTGTCACAAGTCCGTCCTGTTGTGCCCCCTCTGCCTCAGTCACTTTCCGGTCTACCAGCTCAGTATGCCAGTTTTGCAGATGTCTTTTGCAAACGAGAGGCTGAGACGTTGCATCCACATCGGAATTATGACTGTCCCATTGAATTGGTTCCCAATGCTTCTCTTCCCTGTGGACGAGTATATCCTCTCTCCTTGCCAGAGACTTTATCGATGTCAGCCTATATCAAGGAGAACTTGCAGAGGGATTTTATTCGAAAATCTTCCTCCCCGGCCAGGGCAGGCTTCTTCTTCGTTAAAAAGTGAGATGGAGCTCTTCGACCCTGCATTGACTACCGTGGTCTCAATCAGATCACGGTCAAGAAGAAATACCCGTTGCCACTTATTTCCGAGCTCTTCGATCGCATACGAGGAGCCAAAATTTTTTCTAAGCTAGATCTGCGTGGGGTTTATAATCTAATCCGGATTCGCCGGGGTGACGAATGGAAGACGGCATTTAACACCCGCGATGGGCACTACGAATACCTAGTGATGCCCTTCAGTCTGTGTAACGCTCCCGCAGTATTTCAGGAGTTCGTTAATGATATCTTCCGAGATCTCCTCTATATGTGTGTTGTAGTTTATCTCGAAGATATTTTAATTTTCTCCCCAGATCTGATGACCCATCGGAGGCACGTTCGTCAAGTTCTTCTGCGACTAAGAGAGAATCGCTTGTATGCCAAGTTGGAGAAGTGCACCTTTGAAAAGAGGTCTTTGCCCTTCCTGGGCTACGTCATCTCGGATCAAGGCCTTAAGATGGACCCTGAGAAACTAAAGTTTGTCCTGGAATGGCCACGTCCTCAAGGCCTAAGGGCCATACAACGGTTCCTGGGATTCACCAATTTCTACCGGCAGTTTATTCCGAACTTTTCTTCTCTGACGGCTCCCATCTCTACCCTTACCAAGAAGGGTGTGAACGCCAAGGTGTGGACTCCAGAGGCAGAGTCCGCATTCATTAGCCTCAAGAAAGCCTTCACTTCAGCTTCAATCCTCCATCACCCTGACGTGTTTCGGCAGTTCTCACTGGAAGTGGACGCCTCCTCTGTTGGTGCAGGTGCACTTCTGTTCCAGAGGAGCTCCAAAGGAAAGGCAGTGGTATGTGGCTACTACTCAAGACTGTTTTCTTCTGCTGAGCGCAATTACTCCATTGGAGATCGGGAGCTGCTGGCTATCAATTTGGCCCTGGAGGAGTGGAGACATCTTCTAGAAGGTGCAGCTCACCCCATCCTGATCTTCACCGACCACAAGAACCTCACCTACCTTCAGTCCGCTCAAAGACTGAATCCCCGTCAAGCCAGGTGGGCGCTGTTCTTCACCCGTTTCCAATTTCTGCTCCACTACCGTCCCGCTGACAAGAATGTGAGGGCCGATGCCCTGTCCAGATCATTTGAGATGGAAGACACGGTGGAGTCCCTTCAGACTATCATAGACCCATCCTGCGTTGTCACCGCTAATCCTCTGCAGCTTAGAAATATCCCTCCGGGGAGAACTTTCGTTCGGTTGGCAGACAGAAAAATAATTCTCCGCTGGGGACACAGTTCTAAACTAGCTGAGCATGCTGATTGTCCGTCACTTCTAGTGGCCCACGCTACCTAAAGATGTTCTGGACTTTGTCTCTGCTTGCTCGGTGTCTGCCTCTAACAAACTGACTCACTCCAAGCCTGCCGGCCTGCTTCAACCTCTGCCTGTACCCAGTGCCCCCTAGCAGCACATCGCAATGGACTTCGTCACAGACCTTCCTCCCTCAGCAGGATGCAACACCATCTGGGTGGTGGTGGACCGGTTCTCTAAGATGGCACATTTTATCCCGCTGACCGGCCTACCTTCTGCTCCCCGACTGGCGAGTCTCTTCATTCAGCACATCTTTCGCTTGCATGGCTTGCCTCTTCACATTGTTTCCGACCGGGGGGTTCAGTTTACCTCTAAGTTCTGGAGAGCCCTCTGTAAACTCCTGGATCGGAGTTTGGACTTTTCCTCTGCCTATCACCCCCAATCCAATGGGCAAGTTGAGAGGATCAACCAGATCATGGAGAAATATCTCCGCCACATCATCTCTTCACAGCACGATAACTGAGTACAGCTTCTTCCATGGGCCGAGTTTTCATACAACAACCACACAAGTGAGTCCACTACTTCCACTTCGTGTACAGTCAACATCCCAGAGTCCCTCTTCCTGTTTCAACTTCATCTCAGGTACCCGCTGCTGACTCTGCATATGGGGACTTCCTGCAAATCTGGCAACAGACCCGTTTCTCTATTTTGCTAGCAGTAGATCGCATTAAGCGAAAGGCAGATACTAAGAGCCGCCTCAGTATCTTCCGGGGACTAAAGTCTGGCTGTCCTCTTGGAACATTCGCTTGAAGGTACCCTTATACAAGTTCGCTCCCAGGTTCCTTGGTCCTTTCGGGATTCTGCAAAAGATCAACCCTGTCTCCTATAAACTGCGGCTGCCTCCTACCCTCAGAATCCCTAACTCCTTCCATGTGTCCCTCCTGAAACCAGTGGTCCTGAACCGCTACAGCAAGACTTCTAGTTCCACAGTTGCCCCCAGCGGTCCTTCTGATGTATTCGAGGTAAAAGAGATCCTGGACTGCAAAAGGGTAGGAGGAAGGACTTTCTATTTGGTGGACTGGAAAGGGATTGGTCCTGAGGAGAGGTCCTGGGAGCCAGAAGAGAACCTCAGCGGCCCTGCTCTTATTAAAAAATTCATCTCGCTCTGGCCCCAAGAAGAGGGGGCGTAAGAGGGGGATATTGTAGTGTCCATGGCCGCGGGCCGTCGGGTTTACTCACCTCCTGATGCCCGCGGCCATGGATCCGTGAGCGCTGGTCCCCGTCTCCCTCCTAGGAGACGCCAGCGCTCACTTCCGCTCCATTTGGCTGTGTCCCGTAGGGTGCGTGCGCACGCTCGCGCCCGGCCTTAAAGGGCCAGCGCGCGCAAATAGGAAGTTGTCATCATCATCAACTGCCACAATTTCCTTGGTCTATAAGAAGGCCCCAGGCCTTCTAATCCTTGCCTGAGCATTGTTAGTCTATCCCAGTCTGTCTCGCAAATGGTCCCTTAGTGTTTCCCCGTTCCAGCTGTTACCCGTGCCCTGTTACCCGTTCCTGTATTCCGTATTGTTCCAGTTCCTGTGCCTACCAGCGTTGGAGTCGTGTCTCCTGCCACGTCCAGTGTCTCCTGCCACGTCCAGTGTCTCCTGTCACGTACAGTGTCTCCTGCCATGTCCAGTGTCTTCTGCCACGTCCAGTGTCGCCTGCCATGTCCAGTGTCTTCTGCTTCATTGCATACTGCCCACCACGTCTGGCGCCACCTGCCACACCAGCTTCCATCTGTGCTGTAGCCACATCCACCGTCCGGACTATTTCAGTTACCCAAGCATTACTGTCTGCCATTGACTTTCGCATAGACTGTGACCTGGTCAGCTGCCTCCCCGCTACGGCGGAGCGGCCTAGTGGGTCCACATACCCTGTGTCCATGACAGTGTCTAGGTGATCATGTGACCTTCCTTTGGGTGTTTTCAGGGGGCTGGGACAAAAAAGGCCTGACCAATGAAATTCATCCGTTTTTTTAACGCCCATGAAAAACTGACGCAAAACGGCCATTAAAAACGGACAGACGGACTGGAAATAGATGAAAATTTAGAGACACACTGATGCAAAATATCCATGACAGTTGTTTTTAATGGCCATTTTTTTTTCACTGTGGTGTGAATATAGCCTAAAGGTATTCTCCTCCTGTGGGTGCACCTGGAGTAGAGATTTTAAAGTGGCTCTGTCACCACATTATAAGTGCCCTATCTTCTACATAATGTGATCGGCGCTGTAATGTAGATTACAGCAGTGTTTTTTATTTGGAAAAACTATCAATTTTGAGTTATGACCTATTTTAGATTTATGCTAATGACTTTCTTAATGCCGAACTGGGCGTTTTTTTAGCTTTTTGACCAAGTGGGTGTTGTGGAGAGAAGTGTATGACGCTGACCAATGACCAGCCAGGACGCGATGTCTATTCACAATCCCGACACTTCGGTAACGTTTGTGTGGGATTTACAGCATCAGCAAGCGTAATCTCGCGAGATCACGCTGTAATCTGTTATTTACAGCGTGATCTCGCAAGATTACACTTGCTGTGCTGTAAATCCCACACAAACGTTACCGAAGTGTCGGGATTGTGAATAGACATCGCGTCCTGGCCGGAGGTGATGTCTATTAACTCTCAAGACACTTCAGTAACGTTAATGTGTGTGTATGTGACTGCACATCATGATCTAGTAAGAGCGCTATGTGCTGTGTAAATGAATGGAGAGAAGTGTATGATGCTGATTGGTCAGCGTTATACACTTCTCTCCACAACGCCCACTTGGTCAAAAAGTAAAAACACGCCCAGTTGGGCATTAAGAAAGTTATTAGCATAAATCTAAAATAGATCATAACTCTGTCAAAATTGATCGTTTTTCTAAATAAAAAACACTGCTGTGATCTACATTACAGCGCCGATCACATTATGTAGAAGATAGGCCTCTTATAATGTGGTGACAGAGCCTCTTTAAGGTACCTGCTTATGTCTGGTTGTTTCAATGCCATGCCGGTAAACGAGTTCTCTGGATTATCATTCCCTGTCCTGTGGCACATGTATCATTATATGGATTTGATTATATCAGAGGTTATTATACCAGCGTTGTGACTCTAGTTATTCACCTGTTGAGCTCATCTATTGTGTGCTCCAGTACAGAGTCTCATGTGTACCTGTGAATCCTCCAGGTAAGTAAGTTATGCTAAAGGTGTGTCTTTAATTCACTTACTTGTACCAATTTACTATCTACCTGGCAGTGGTTTTTGGCTATGTGGCAGCGAGTGCCAATGTCTGTGACGACATCCTCAAGGTTTGGCTGCGCCCGCTGGGAGCTGCTACTTGCACTTCCAGGTGTACTCTTATGCTGTGCTTTATATCACTTCCTGCAGGGCTTATAATGAAGCTTGGATGAGGGGGCACCAGGATTGTTTTGCCTGAGCAGCCACTCTCCAATCCTCCTCAGGTTATATGAATAGGCGCTGCCTCTCAGTATCCCTGCTGCCACGTGGGACAAGGTATTTATATTGTGTTTCTATTTCTGTGTACTTCAGATGTCTGCCACTCTAGTCAGACTCCTGGCAAGAGAAGACACAGATTATCACACCAACATCAGCCTCTGCCAAGATGATGTAGCTTCTGATATTTGTGATGGTTGTTTATTGCATCAGAAAGAATATCCTTAATTTGCAAAAGTCAAAAATAAGTCTTATATCTAAACACTGCGTAAGCTGCATTAAACCTCTCTCTGATGACTGCTCATCCAATATTTGCAAAGACTGCATCTATCCAGAGGTCAATAGTCATTTAAGCTGAATGTGCCTTACCTCATCAGGTTGCAGAAGCTGCACGGTTTAAGTCCCAGCAGGTAACTGTATGAGAGACTGGCTGGGTATCTGTGGTGCTGTTGAATGTTTTGTAGTAAAAAAAGAGTATGAGAGGTATTAAAAAAATAAGTAAGAATTATTATGAAGATTAAAAATGACAGGATAAAGAAAATGTATTTTATCTTCCAAAGAAGGGCTGTGTATTACCTGGACATCAGTAACTAAACACTATTATGGGGAGGGAGTGGAAACACCCTGACAAAAAGATGCACTTTGGCAGCCGGTTCAAAGCTATATATAGTTATCTCCTGCTGTGTCCGAAAGTTGGGAGGATCCAGCTATGTTTGACCCTCCTGTAGTTTAGTTATCAACACGTGCATTTTTCCCTTCAGATTATACAATGCTACTCAAAGACCTCCTGGACAGGAGAGGTCCCATAACAACTCAGCAGCACTAATGAAGGCAACTATGGTTTATGTTCCAGTAGCAAGAGCTTTGAGGGTCTGGCTCAGCCATCTGGGTCAGGACATTATGAAGTCTTTAGGATTTTATTTTTCAAAAAGAATGGCTCTAGACAAGGCTCCCTTTTTGGTTCAAAGCTGGAGGAGGTTCCTCAAGCAAATAAGGATGGAGAAGGTCTTGCTTTTCTAGAAATTAACAACCGTCGAGCATTTACATTTCGCAGGCGTGGACTCTCACGTCCCTTTTTTCTACCAAAAACAGAAGGCGTAATAGGCGGCCTGAGCGTAAGTACGCGGGAAGGTTCCAGGTGCAAACCTGATGCTGGTCCTGCCAAGAAGGAATTCTGACGCCAGGAGTATGGTTATCAATGTAGAGGGCAGACTCAAAAAAATGTGCAGACATGGAACGAGATCACTTCAGGTGGATGGTTACTCCAGCTGTTAAGAGAATGTTATCTCTTTGAGTTCCAGAATTCTCCACAGAAAAAAACTCTCAAATTCCACATCTGCTACAAGAATTTGTTGGTAAGTGTGCCCTCGAGCCAGTACCTTTGGAGCAGCAAGTGTTTTTCTTGTCCCCAAACAGGGAGGGAAGTGGAGATACTAATAATAGACTTTCGCCATCTCAACAAGTCTCTTAAGAAGATAAGATTGAACGTGGACACCATAAAATCAGTCACAAATCTTCTTCAGAAGGGAGAATATATGGCTTCACTGGATCTGACCGATGCCTATGTCCACATCCCAATTCACCCGACATGCAGAAAATACCTGAGAGTGGCCAATTGTCATCATGGTCAAGTTCATCATGTCCAGTTCAAAGCCAAGCCTTCAGGTTATCACCTGCCCCAATAATATTCCCCAAAGTGGCAATAGTCGTGGTTGCTTATCTGTGCTTGCAGGGAGTCCAAATCGTCCCTTACCTAGATGATTGGCTCGTGGTAGCATTATTTGTGGAAGCTCTTCACAGTCCTCTTCTTCTGACCACGCATCTGCTACAGAAGCTCGGTATCCTAATACATTGGGCCAAATTAGACCTCATTCCATCTACAGGAAAGCGGTTTCTAGGTTTCATCGTAGATCCAGCGCTTTATCCTTTTCTTCCTCAAGACAAGATCTGTCATTCAACATCTGGTATGGCATCTAAAGAAGTGTAGACTGATCTCCATTCTAACAGCCATGAAGATTTTAGGGCACCTGACAGCTTCTATAGAGGCTGTACCATGGGCCAAGTCTCATTTCAGGAGCCTCCAGCAGGATGTTCTAGAAATGGGGATCGCAATTATCTGCATCTACACAGACAAAGGTCACTCAGCAATCTAACAAGATCTCATCTCATGTGGTGGCTAAGGAAAGAAATTGTCTCCAAAAGGAAAAACGTTGCCTGCCAAACAGAGGTTATAATCACCACAGAGGCCTCTGTCCTGTGTCGAGTAGGCCATTTTTAAGATCAATGGACTCTGCGTCATTGGATCGACTGAGACAAAGATCAATCATCAAATGTCAAGGAACTCCAAGCTGTCCATCTTGTGCTTCTTGCTTTTAGACCTTGAATCAAAAGGAAATCCACTCTGAACCGTTCAGACAATATAACCACAGTCTGGTACCTCAACAAAGAGGGAGGCACTGGGTGTTTCCTTGTCTTACAAGAATGCAGTCACATCTTTAGCTTTGCAGAATTCCATCTCGCATGATAAGGAGTTGTGCATATCAGTGGATCTGTCAATACAGTAGCGGATCTTCTCAGCCAGACGAGACTAGTTCCATCAGAATGGAAACTCAACTCTAAATACTTCCAGCAAGTAGTGAACAGATGGGGCATGGCAGAGATGTACCTAATGGTGAACAAAGACAACTTCAAAATTTGGAAGTTCTGTTTTCTTCACGCATCAGACCATCCAGTTGCAGTAGATGCAATGTCATTATCTTGGAAGAAGCGGTTCCTGTACATATTTCCGCCAGTCCTGCTCATACGAAAAATCTTGCAGAAGATTGCAGCTGAGAAACCCCTAATAATTCTGGTTGCTCCATTTTGGCCTTGCAGGTCATGGTTCCATCTTCTGCTCTGTCTCCAGAGGGAAATTTTGGAAGCTGCCAATGTGCCAAGATCTGTTGCTTCAGACGCCTTGTTTCACCCTAACCTCAGCAAACTCCATCTGACTGTCTGGAGACTGAGAGGTAAAGATTGTTTAAAAAGGCTTCTCTGAGTCTGTAATTTCCACGCTTCTTCATGACAGAATACCAGCAGCCAATAAAGTTTATTCTAAATTGTGGAAGAAATTTTCAAGCTGGATGGAAGAGTCCTCCTATTGTTCACTTGAGGTGCCAGTGGTATTGCAATTCCTGCAGGAGGATTTCCAGAAGGGGTTAAAGTTCAGTACCCTGAAAACCCATGTATCGGCCATCAATTACATGTCTGAAGATAAATTCATCAATCAACCTCTTGTTTCAAGGTTCTTTATAGGCATCAAAAATCTTAGACCACAGGTTAAACCACCATTGCCTTCATGGGACTTGTTCTTAAGAGACTTGCATTGCCTTCATTTCAACCACTATTAAAATTAGATCTTAAGTGGCTTTCCTTTAAAGTGGTGTTCCTTGTGGCTGTCACTTCAACCAGGAGAATAGGAGAGGTACAAGCCATATCTGCAAAACATCGTTACCTCAGGTTCCTTCCATATGCAGTGGTGATACGCACTTTACCAATTTTCCTGCCGAGAGTGTCATCTGTGGATAATAAACAAAGAATCTTTACTTCCGGTCCAATTCAATGGATCAGCAGGAGGAAGAACTTCACTCATTGGATGTAAAAGGAGCCGTAGATATGTATCTCTACAAGACCAAACAGTTAAAGGGGTTGTCCACCTTCTGACAACTGATGACCTATCCACCGAATTGGTCCACTAACCGCTACACTGTCAGCCACAACACGTAAAGCGCTGATACTTGTCAATCCAAAACTGGTGATCTAGAGAATAGATTGCGTGGAAACAACCTATGCATCATAGGACTCCCAGAGAAGGCTGAGGGGCAAAACCCTATGACAGGCTCATTTGAAAGGCCCACTGAAATTCTACAACTCAACTGTTCCAATTTTTTTTACTTCTCCACTGACCTTCAGAAACAACGGGCCAGCTTTACTGAGATTAAGGGTATGTTCACACAGTCAAAAACGTCTGAAAATACGCAGCTATTTACAAGGGAAAACATCTCGTAATTTTCTGACGTTTTTTAAGCCACTCGCGATTTTCGCTGCATTTTTCGCTGTGTTTTTTAAAGCCGTTTTTGGAGCTTTTTTCAATTTAGTATGAAAAACAGCTCCAAAAATATCCCAAGAAGTGTCCTGCTCTTCTTTTTCACGACTGTTTTTTTACGTGGCCGTTTTTCAAAATGACCGCGTAAAAAAACGGCCCATCGGAGCAGAATGCAGTTTTTCCTATTGATTTCAATGGGCAGATGTTTGGAGGCGTTCTGCTTCCGATTTTTCGGTTCTTTACGGCCCGAAAAATGGCCGAAAATAGCCCGTGTGAACATACCCTAAGAGGAAATTTAAAGATCGTTTTATATCATACTCATTGGCTTATCCAGCACGCCTCCGTATAGTTGCTGATGGCAGAGTGGTGTTTCTGCACATTTCGACGGAGGCGAATAAATGGCTGCAAATGCATCCTCCAGCAGTTTGATTGACGTCCAAGATCAGCGTTTAATATCTTTAGACTCTCTTAGTGACACCTACAAGTTGGCCCTTTGGGACACCTCTCTTCTTTGGGTAAAGTTGGTTGGCGATTCATTGATATTGCTATTCTCTTACTAGTGAATATTACAACTCGGGTGAAGGACTATTTCTCCTTGTAACACTCTACCTGTCAAAACGTACTTATATATTTCTTAACTACAATGCCTCTACAAGCTATTATTGTAAGCTGGGTTGTTTGCCTGACCTTATACGAGTTGGGTGTCCCCCATTTTTCTATTTTGATGGTTAACCCAACTACTACACCTCGACAGGGCTGCCTCTTGATTACAGTTATGTTACACCTTTTTGTTATGGCTAAAAATGTGCCGCAAGAAACAAAATTGGATTTTCGTACTCGTCTATCTGCACACTAGTCATTTACTATGGGTTTAGCTACATTTGTCCGGTGACTTTGTATAAGTTATTTTTTATATTGACTATATGGCTGTATCTCTGAATTGTATTTTCTGGAATGTACATGGTCTGGGGACTGCACATAAATGGGCCTCCGTCTTCTACCATATAAGGCGATCCAGCCCCCACATCATAAGCCTGCAAGAAACTCGCCCAACTGCTGACATATCTGATTATCTTAGAAAGCCCTGGTTACAATAGTCGTGTCACTCTTTCCATAACTCATTCTCCAGAGGGGTCTCCCTACTGATACATTGTTCTGTACACTAGAATCCAATACTTACACATAGGGACCCCGATGGCAGTTAATGGCATCCTCTCTGAATCTTTTCCCCTCTCTCGTGGCACGTGTCCCCTTTCCCCAGTCTTATTTGCGATTGCCATTGAAGCGGTTGCGATTCGTTTGGGAGGTACTCACTTGGTGACAGGTATCTTATGGTAGGGAAGGTCTAGTCTGGTGGGCCTATATGCGGATGACATGATTCTTTTTCTAAGATATCCCACTGACTCACTTCATCAGGCTATGTGCATACCAAATACCTTTTCACGATACTCTGGTTTAAGAGTCAATTGGCAAAAATCGGTGATATTATTTACTGCTTCCAACCTGACCCCTGACCCTTAGTAATACTATTTGGTTTAGCGGTTGTTACCAAATTTAAATACTTGGGCATTACCACGGTTCTTGACCACGCTGAAACAAAAACTGAAATTATTACTTCGCTATTGTCCCTGATAGGGATTAAATTAAAACCATTGTCCAAATTACCCTTGTCAGTGGCAGGTCGCATTAACTTAATTAAGATGGTCGTACAACCTAAATGTCTGTATATTTTACAACATATGACTGTTAGGGTCCTTATGTCCTTTTTTCGCTCAATTAAGTTTTTTACTCATTAAATTTATATGGGGTTCCTCCCATTCAAAAGTTAAATTCACTACTTTACAATGTCCCAAAGCAGAGGGTGGAATGGCACTCTCAGAAGTGCATATGTGTTAAATGGCGGGTCAGCTCTGAGGTGTGAGAGACTGGTTGTTGGATTCCCTGTTATCAGACACAGGCTACAATTTGGCCTCAGTGGTAGCTGGCAAAAGTCTAATTAGCTTTTTGGAATATCCAGAGTTTACATGCATTACTCTGCATTACTCCCCATACATAGTGTAACCTTAGAGATTTGGCGAACATCTAAACGTCTCCCACATTACAAAGCCACCCTCCCTGAACTGCCGTTGTGGCAAAACCCTAATCTACCATCCTTACAGACCGTACCCACAATTCTGGCAAGAATTATGGGTGACAAAATTTGATGACATATTTCATGAAGGCTCTTTTCTCACCTTTCTGCAGTTACAGGAGACCCACCAGCTTTCTCAACTGCAGTGGTATAGATATCTTCAACTCCGACATGCCGTTGAAATGCAATTCCCATCCACAGAAACTACTATTTCTAAGTACCACCTATCTTAAAATCTCAGGGGCCCAAAGGCCTGATTTCGGCGTTATACACTCACCTATTGTCAGTCAAAGTTGTCTCAACCCCACTACCAATATTTGATAAATGGTTGTCACAAATTCCAGATCTTTCCCATGAGGATAGGAATGATGTATTGAGTCCCCCTTTGACTGTATCCCCCTCGATTAATGATAAGTTGATCCAACTATGCTTTGTATATCAGGCCTACCTTACACCTACTAACCTGTTTCAGATGGGAAGAACTCCTACTCCTGCATATCACAGGTTTCATTGTCTGGATGCAGATTTCTGACATCTTGCCCGGGACTGCCCTTACATTTCTACTTTCTGGACACGGGTATTTTCCATTCTCTTATCCCTGTTATCTGTTCCTATACTGAATACTCGTAAAATTGCCTTATTTGGCATTTTGGAAGAAGAACAATGGACACATCACAAATGCATATTCTTAAAGAAATCTTTATTCTTAGCCATGAAAACTATTACAATGCATTGGATGGCAGATAGGCCACCATCTGTAATAGCGTGGAAGAAGCTTGTTAATACTGTTATAACTTATGAGCATCTGGCATATCAGCATCGCGGGTGTCCTGACAAATTTCATAAAGTATGGAGTCTGGCTGGACTCTCCGGAAACTATGGATATATATGACCCATAATATACACATTGTGATACGGCTTTAAAACTTCTTTTGGTTGTCCAACATTACCCTATTTTTCTTCATACTTGTTATGCTATAAATAACTCAAGTGGCATAGATGACTGGTTATGTTACTAAAAAGTTGTTCCCTTTTTTTTCTCTTTTATTTCGATTCTGTATATATATAATTATACTTTTGATATTGTACTGATTACACTGAATGTAAAGAATTACATCCTTTGCATTGTGTAACTCAACTGTAAGATCTGCCTTTCTTATTACTTCTGTTTGCAACATTGTAAATAATACAAATTTTTAAAAAACCTTCAGTCTAAAATATTTTTTGGCCAGGATTGCGTCAACAGATTTTGATGCCAAAACCCGGGAGATTAATCGTCTGATAGCTGTCACTTGGAGATCGGGTATCGATGCATCAGATAAACAACAAAACGGCGGTAAGTAATAAACTTATTCTTACAAAAAACATTTCACTCATGTATTGTTGAAACCTTGTATTAGCTGTTGTGACAAGACAATCTCCCAGACGCAGTCACTTGTCCAGAGGTATGTTGAAAACTAGTGTGTGATGAATAATTGCAAACTGTGTAAATCTATCTTGAGTTAATGGTATGAATGGCATGAGTAAATATTGTTGACAGTGTAAATGTTTTAAGAAGTAAAGGTGATGAGAAATATAAGATTGTATCAGTGAATGAGGTGTGTCAGACCCCTAGGTTGCAGTGTACTGAGCAGATGGTTGAGAGGAGTTTCAACATACATGTAAAGGTTTATGACATTTTTCAGGAATTATAGCTTGGAAAATTGGAAAAAATTGTACTGATGAAGAAACCTAATTTCAGAGATCCGGTAGTGTGTCCATTGAGTGTAGTCCCTTATGCTGTGTGGGAAAATGAAGAAGACAAATGTTTTGTAGAATAAACCTGCAATGAATTGATGGCTGTTGGATTTGTGTTGTATTGTTGTAGGTCTGTTGTTGGTAATTTCATTTATTATTTGGCTGTTGTGTAAAATTTTTAATGATCAAAGGAAAGGTTACCCTGTCACCTGCATTGTCTGAGAGAGCTGAGGTCAACGGCCGAGTGTTAGGAACGCCTGAATTGGCGAGAGTCACAGACCACTGACTCAGTAATACTACAAGTGTCCATAGGTGACACAGGTGTCCGTCGGTGGCACAACTGTCCATCGGTGACAGAGAGTTTCTGCAAGTATTCGTTGGTGACGCAACTGTCCGGAGGCGATAGAGAGTCGGTTTCAGAGAATTTGGATATTCGTCAGTAATATCCTGTAGGTAGTACCTGTAGTACCACAATGACTTGTGCGGTTAAGTCTGAATTATGAGGAACTCAGAGGGCAGAGTGACAGGGGGAACCCCGTGGTATACAGCCAAGGAAATTGTGAAAAACAGGGCAGACAGTGACGCTACAACAAACTGTCAAACTTTGAAAGAATGCTTAAATATGCTGGCATGCTGAAAGATGGTTTTTGGATGTGATAAATGGAAGGATTTTGTGGAGATGAACAAGGGATGGTTGAATGACCATGAGTTAACTGGAAAAAAGCTGAAACATGACTTAAAGTGGCAAAGCAAGTGATTATCGGTGGTGCAAGTAAGTTGGTATGAATGGTATGTGTGTATAGGCATTTTACATTTTGACAGGAAGAGTGACTGTACTAGTGATGATGAAGACTAATACAGCTAGGTACATTGTAGTGAGTAATGGTAATTGGGAGTATGGCAGGGGGGTGGGATGTGAACATGCATGCAGTGTGTGTCAAAGACGAGTCTCAGGAGCAAGACCAGTGCAAATGAGAATGGACTGACAAGTGTGGGAAATCTCTTCCCAATGTTAGGGAAACAAAAAGGATAGCAAAGCTTACAAATTGAGCAGGTATTGCATGGCTGATGGACTGACGAGACCACAGTATAAGGTTGGTTTTAGATCTATACTGCATGCTCTCTCATTCCTAACCAGCCGGATTGAGTTGTTTTAGAGTGTGTAAAAAAGCCCCAGAACAGTGAATTTAAGTACAAGGTTGTGTAAATGGGTAGACTTGTTGGCGTGCCTTATGTGTAGGATTTAAATTACTGGGGTTGGCCGTGTGTAATCAGGTTTTATAATTATAAATACAGGAGAGTCTTAGTTACCTTTCAGCATTTTGTCTTGCTAAGCCTCATAGTTCTACAAGAATCGGTCTGAGGGAAAGGGGGTTGTGAAAGGCGACTGGTTTCGGTGTGTGGGTGTGTAAGAAGGAATGTGAACGCCCATAGTGAAATATTACAAGAATCTAAGTCCAAGTATTTGTCTGCATAATAAGATAGTACTCCTACCACAAAATACAGGCAGGATAACCACTATAATGCACAATGTAACATCTTTATTAGATACAAGATAAAATACAGAATATAAAATGGAACGACAAACCCATGATACAAGGATCCCCACACATAAATACTAAAAACCTCCTATAGAAAAAAAATACATGGGTAAATACAGCAAAGTGGAAGTGCCTGAACAATAAATGCAGCAGCCCTATAGTGACAAGTTTCAAGTTAGGGAAAACAATTAAACTAGACGGCCACAAAAAGGAGGACAGAATACAGAACAAAAGAGGGGGACCCTGATCCCCAACACGTGTTTCGCCACCTGCTTCATCCGTAAGACCCCCCTTAAGTATTGAACTGGTGTTTGCACACTTAAGTTTCATGTAAAGTTCTGGCTCAGCATGCCTTAGATTTGGACTATTGAAGGCATGTGTCAGATAAAAGTGTAGCAGCGTGTTATAACTGTGTCAATAATAACTTCTCAGTAGAAATATATTCCCATTTGAAGAAAAAAAAATTGTTGTGAAAGGAAATTTTAGAAAACAAAATTCAGATCAGAAACTATACCTGAATTTGGTCTCTGTGCACAATAATATTTTGTTTTGCTGAGGACTGAACCTGCTGTTTGACATGAAAATTCTGTGAAGTATATATAAAAAGAAGATAAATCAGTTCGCACATATGACATTTAGTATACTGCTCAATGTTAATGTTTAACCTAAAGTTGTCATTTTTTTAATGTGGTCCTTAAATTGAATTACCTGATTAAGAGCAATTAATGAACTGGCAGCAGAAGGTGTGAAAACCAGATTCTGATGGAATGTGGATGGATAAGGAAGGTAAACTGGTAGAATCCAAGGCCAGTGGCGTAACTACCACCGTAGCAGCAGTAGCGGCTGCTATGGGGCCCGCGGCATGAGGGGGCCCGTGTCGCCCGCCGGCACGGGCCCCCACCATGGCCGCAGGCTCCGCTAGCAGCCGTTATGGCTGCTACAGCGGGACGCCACTGAACAGTACGGCAGAGCAGGGAGGTATCTCCCCGCTCTGCCATTAAACAAAAGACATGTATCCCCTATCCACAGGATATACACAGGATAGGGGATACATGTGTGATCGCTGGCAGCGATAAGGAGAACAGGGGACTGAAAGTCCCCTGACGTTCTCCGTGACTAACCTCGGACTTCCGGGGTCTGTGTCGGCAGCTCCGGAGAAATGAATGGAGCGCAGGTCCCGCTTGTGCGCATGCGTGACCAGCGCTCCTTTCATTTTTAGTGAGCTGCGCAGACGCCGGAAGTCAGAGGTTAGTCATGGAGAACTTCAGGGGACTTTCAGTCCCCTGTTCTCCTTATCGCTGCCAGCGATTACACATGTATCCCCTATCCTGTGGATAGGGGATACATGTCTTTTATTAGGACACACTGTAGGTCGCATTTTTTTGGGAGGGGGAACGCTGTATGGCGTTCCCTACAGGGGGGGGCTGTATGGCGTTCCCTACAGGGGGGGCTGTATGGCGTTCCCTACAGACCCCCCCTGTAGGGAACGCCATACAGACTCCCTGTAGGTAACGCCATACAGTCCCCCCTGTAGATAACGCCAGACAGCCCCCTCTGTAGGGAACGCCATACAGCCCCCCCCATAGATAACACCATACAGAACCCCCTCTAGATAACGCCATACAGCCCCCTCTGTAGATAGCGCCATACAGTCCCCCATGTAGATAGCTGTATGGCGTTCCCTACAGAGGGGGCTGTCTGGCGTTATCTACAGGGGGGACTGTATGGCGTTACCTACAGGGAGTCTGTATGGCGTTCCCTACAGGGGGGGTCTGTAGGGAACGCCATACAGTCCCCCTGTAGATAGCGCCATACAGCCCGCCCCTGTAGATAGCGCCATACATCCCGCCCCTGTAGATAACGCAATACAGCCCCCCCCCCGTAGGGAATGCCATACAGTCCCCCCCTGTAGGGAACACCATACAGTCCCCCCCTGTAGGGAACGCCATACAGCCCCCCGTAGATAACGCCATACAGCCCCCCGTAGATAACGCCATACAGCCCCCTCTGTAGATAGCGCCATACAGCCCCCTCTGTAGATATCTACAAAGGGGGCTGTATGGCGTTATCTACAGGGGGGCTGTATGGCATTATCAAAAGGGGGGGTTTGTAAAAAAGGCACTATCTACAAGGGGGGGGGGGTTGTGTGACACCCAGGGGAGGGAGGGCCCCAGTCAAAAGTTTGCTATGGGGCCCAGTCTTTCCTAGTTATGCCCCTGCCCAAGGCACTCTTGATGGCAGTTGTATTGATGGTGTGTGGCCTCCCATATGCCTCCAAGGCTGCAAAGATCAATTTGGTAAGATCTAATTGGTATGCCCCAGGTTTTACAGCTGTTGCTGCTAAATTCTGTTAGAGCTGTTTGATTTGCCTACAAAACAGTCCTGGCAGACCGGTGCCAACCTTACTAACACCATCTCCAATGGAGAGACCTTCCCAGGTAATACAGATTTGTTTTCATTCAACTTCCTGGGATTAAGAAAGTATAAAATATTAGTTTGTTCAGAGTATGTAAAAAAAAAGGCTTGAGTCACTTTTCAGACAAAAAAAATATATCTGTGAATATTTCTGTGGTTAGGAGCTGTCACGGGTAACCAGCTCAGATCAAGGTACAAATCCCACTCAAAGTGTTACAAAATAAGTGCAAAATAAAATGTCCAGTTGGAAAGATATCATTTTATGATAAACATTTTTTATAAAGAATTTACTTGGTCCAAGGGCTTGCCATTTTTATCGAATGCGCTTGTTATCACCATATGAACGCTTATTTGAAAAATTAGCAAAGGTTGGGTCCCCATCAGGTGCCAACAATCTTAAACCAACGACTTATCAAATTGATCAACTCCATCACTGAGATAAACTGAAGGCAGTGTCACAATTCCAAGCAATCTTGCAGACAAGCAACTTGCCGGAGGAAGAGGACTTAGATGCGGAGGGTTTGTGGCAGTCATAATAAAACTCCACTAATCCGATTACAAGGGAACTCACCCCAAGCTCACAGTACAAAGTGCTGTATACAGCCCAGTGACGTACACTAAAAGCAGCATCCAAGTGTTCACAGTGGGAGACAAGTAGGTGACCAGGAGGTGGGTAATAATAATCCCCCACCGGACACCACCATACAGTCTGACTCCACAATTGTGTGGGTTACCGTAAGGGTGACAGTCAATGAAGTGCAGAAGACAGAAGAGGATAATAATGTACAGGACTTGTCAATGCACTAATGGGATCCAAACCTGGGGGGAAATACTGAGATTGGTGATGGCATTATTTTATTAGTTGAGGCCCTATTGTTTAAATTGTTTGAGGTTTCTAATCATAATGTATGTAAATACACCACAGTACTGCAAACTACAAAGTTTCAAAAGTGTTTTATTATGTGGAGTTATAAAGTGAAGGTCACTACTAGTTGACACTCATAAGTAAGAAGTACATTGCAGCAATGGGAGCCCTGAAGTTATGTTATGTGCCATTACTCGTGGGTATCTTTAGGCTTAAAAAATGCTGCCCATAAAATGTTATAGAGGGCAGAGTATGGAAAAACTTATGTTTGGGGACCCATAGCAAGGTACTGCTGAAATTGGTAGTATAAATGATTGTAGTAGAAATAGTTGTAAAATACAACTGTAATTTATTAGAATATAAGGCTCCGCGTTTCGACATTGGACCAACCACTTGGCCTGAGGAAGACGTTGGTCCAGCGCATAGACTTATATTCTAATAAATTACTGTTGTATTTTACAACTATTTCTACTACAATCATTTATACTACGAATATCAGCAGCGCCTTACTATAGGTCCCCAAACATATGTTTTTACATACTCTACTCTCTATACCTGGCGGTAACTACCTCTTACTACCAGATTAGACCTGGCCGCAATTGATCATCTTTAATACCCGCTGCCTACATCAATTTGCACAACCCCACAAGGTGAGCATTCTACCTGCTCCACCTCATTTGTTGTTTTTTATCATCTTTTATTTGCACCATGTGGCGCCGTGTATTTCTGTTTTTCCTCTTCTCCAGTCATCACGATCTGTTATATCCGTAGTGGTAAAAGTTCTGTTAATAAAATCCCAGAGTATTAGTAAATAACTAACATACAATAGAACTAGATTATTTGACAGCCTCCAGCATGTTGCTATTATATAGACCCTTCTGGCATCATGCCGGTCAAGCAGGACCTAGATCAAGCTAACAAAATAAAGGAAGAGTTCAGGAAAGTTAAAGGGGTTTTCCACAGTATAAGTCATAAATGTCAGATAGATGTGGGTCCCACCTCTGGGACCTGCACCTATTTCTAGAATGGGGCCCCCTAAACCCCGTTCTGCCGCACTGTGTTGCGGTTGAAGCAGGTGAATTCCGACCATAAAGACGGAAACAGCGTAGCTCGCTGAGCTATGCTGTTTCCGTAAGTCCCATAGAACTTAATAGTCGTTATGGAAACAGCGTAGCTCGCAAGCTATGCTGCTTCTGTAACTGCCATTCACTACTATGGGACTTACAGAAACAGGGAAGCTCAGTGAGCTACGCTGTTTTCGTAACTCTTGACCATAAAGTCAGGAAGCGGCCGAGAGGCAGCGAGAGCAGAAGCAGGTAGAACGGGGGTTTAGGGGGCCCCGTTCTAGGGATAGGTGCGGGTCTCAGAGGTGGGACACGCATCTATCTGACGTAAATGTGGATATGTCATAAATTTCCCTGGTGGAAAACCGCTTTAATTCCAAAGATGATTGGAACCTGGAGTGGCCAGATTGGTTGTTATGGCTAAACCCCTCTATCTCGTTTAAGGGTATTGGGGGATGGATAATGGGGTTTCTCCGGGGTCTTCTACAGTTTGTTTAATTATGTATTACACTATATTTGCTTCTGCACCTCATATTCTGGTGCCTGACAAAACTTTAGCAATGCTTCGCAGTGAAGGCTAAAATGATTACCCACCATCCTAGATCCTTTGATTGGGCATACCCCATGAATGAAATGGGTATGGGGAGGACTTTTGTTGACCTGCCCAGGGGATGAGGTGAAAAGGCTAGGAAAGTCCTCAAGGGCGGATAAGCCCTCCTTTAAGAACCTGGTTTGGATCCAAAATGTCCTCAAATAAACAAAAGGTGGGAAATGTGAAAGTGAGTAAAATGTGTGTTCCATTTTGTATGAAGAATCCATTTAATATTTTAAAGAATCATCTGTTTCTCTGTAAGACAAAATTTATGCTGGGATTGTTTGAACATTCATATGTTTACCATTTCTTGTTATGAGAAATAAGCCTGATGTCTCATACAGTCTGGGAACTCATTTATTTTACCATTTTTTGTTATCAGAATTAGACCTGATGACTTTGTGGTGACATTGCAGCTGTAAGTATGTTATGAGAAGCTGTGTTTTAATCATGATTTCCCATGAGAACCTCATCTCACTTGTGATTGGTTGAGCCGGACCAATTCCCCATTGTATGTGATTGGCTGTGCTAGAGCCAACTTCCCATTTGTAAGTGATAGGCTGAGCTCAAGCCTACTACCCTTTTTGTGAGATACTATTGTAACTACATTATAACTGTAAACCGGGGTAGGATTTTCGGATATACAAGCATGTCTTGGTGTCGCTTACTTCTCTCCGATATATCGATATAACATGGATTTGGATCTGGGTGAGTAACTGACGGGTGTCCATTGACACACCCATGAAACCTTCAGTCTAATATACTTTGGCCAGGATTGCATCAACACATGTGTCAATTTATTTGATAATAACTTTGGAATGGTTTTACTTATCCAAGCAATTCTGATAATGTTTTCTCGTGACACATTGTACTTTACATAAGTGGTCAAATTTGGTCGATACAATCAGTATTTAGTTGTGAAAAACACCAAATTTTAGAGAAAATTTGGAAAAATTAGCATTTTCCTATATTTAAATGTATCTGCTTGTAAGGCTATATTCGCACAAGCATTGCAAGCCTCGGATGTGAAAAACTGCAGTTTTTCATGTCTGAGGTGAATCCATGCTGTACCCTGCGGGACGCGCTATCTATAGGCTAGAGTCTATGGAAGAATGCGTGAAGTGCAAAAAAAATAGGACATGTTCTATTCATTCATGGACCCTTCACACGCGGCATTAAAACAACAGTGTGTGAACGGCCCCATTGAATTACATAGGTCCGTGTGACAGCCATTATTTCAATGGCCGTCACATGGATTTATTCAACGCTCATGTGAATAAGGCCTAAGACAGATATTAATACTACACAAAATAGTTACTAGGAAAAACACAGAGAATAAGGAGTCATGTACTATTAGAATATGATTTGCCAAGGGCATAGAAAAATAAATTTTATTTGACAATTCATATTACATATAGATTAAAAGGTAGACTACAAATCGGACAACTCATACCTCCAATAGTGTAGGAGGACAATAGGAAACCACTAGTATATAGCACAAAGAAAGGAAGAAAAAACTTCCAGCAGAAGAGGCTGTGTGAACTGTTCTAAGGCAGAAGTCAGATAGCAATGTATGACGCAAAGCAAGAGAGCAAAGTAAGGTATCTGAGTAGATCGTACCACAGGTACAATCAATCTCATAATAGTGTTAATATGAAACAAAGTAAGAGATGAGTGCTGTCAGTTACATAAGCCATATTTACATATATACAGGACGTCAATCATTAGGTACAAAATATCTAAGCCTCAGTGAAGCACACAGATCTTCCCAGAATGTAGGTATAGGTATAAAAAACGAGTGAGTTCTATAGGGCACAACAAGTAGCGTTACTAACCCATGTGGTTCCTATGATCCAGTAACTTTCCTACATTCTGGGAAGATCTGAGAAAGGCTCCTGTGTTGAGCTGAAACGTCGTGTGTATATGGACCAATAAAGCACCTTTTTCTACTTTGCTTATACCTTGGAGTGCTGCCTGATTTTTTGGATTCTACTACAGCAGGTCTGTTAGCCCTGACCTGGGCAGGTCGGCACCCATCCATGATTCACAAGGCTGTGCGGCTGACATTGTATTTCGACCAGGGGCGTAACTAGGAAAGACTGGGCCCCATAGCCATCTTTTGACTGGGCCCCCCCTCTGCTGGGTATCACACAACCCCCCCCCCCCTGTAGATAGTGCCTCCCTATAGATTCCACCACACAGCGCCCCCCTATAGATAGCACCATACACAGCCCCCTGTAGATAACGCCATACAGCCCCCCTGTAGATAACGCAATACAGACCCCTTCTGTAGATAACGCCATACAGACCCCTTCTGTAGATAACGCCATACAGACCCCCTCTGTAGATAACGACATACAGAACTCCTCTGTAGATAACGCCATACAGCCCCCCTGTAGATAACGCCATACAGACCCCCTCTGTAGATAACGCCATACAGAACCCCTCTGTAGATAACGCCATACAGACCCCCTCTGTAGATAACGCCATATAGCCCCCCCCAAAAAAAAAATGGCCTATAGTTTGTCCTACAAAAGACATGCATCCCCTATCCACAGGATAGGGGATACATGTGTGATCGCTGGCAGCGATAAGGAGAACGGGGGACCGAAAGTCCCCCGAAGTTCTCCATGACTAACCTCGGACTTCCGGCGTCTGCGCAGCTCAATAAAAATTAGCACAAGCACAACCGGCGCTCCATTCATTTCTACGGAGCTGCCGACACAGACCCCGGAAGTCTGAGGTTTGTCATGGAGAACTTAGGGGGGACTTTCGGTCCCCCGTTCTCCTCATCGCTGGGCGTCCCAGCGATCCCATATGTATCCCCTATCCTGTGGATAGGGGATGCATGTCTTTTGTAGGAACAACCCCTTCAGTGGCGTCGCGCTGTAGCAGCCATAGCGGCTGTTAGCGGAGCCTGCGGCCATGGGAAGGGGCCGTGCCGGCGGGTGGCACAGGCCCCCTCATGCTGCAGGCCCCGTAGAAGTCGCTACGACTGCTATAGTGGTAGTTACGCCACTGCGTATAGGTAAAACTACAGCTCCCAGCATGGCTGGAACAATGGTAAGGATATGCTGGGAGATGCGGTTTCACAAAAAAAATCATACCACCATCATCTCGCTGCAGATCATACAGTGACTACAATAACTGATTAGAGACAGAATAAACATTTACATTAAGTGACTCACCGGTGACGTCTCAGATTCTAGTTCTTTTCTTCTCCCTCCGGTTCAGACATCTATGATGGATTTCTCCCGGCCATGACCTATTTCTGCAGTTTTCCATTTAGATGTCTTCAGCTTCTCACTTTTAAAACATTTCTGCACCTGTAAACAAAGTTAAAATTCTCAACACATCTAAATATAATTGTCACACAGACACACACACACACACACACACACACACACACACACACACACACCGTGCCCCCTGTAGATAGTGCCCCCTGTAGATAGTGCCCCCTGTAGATAGTGACCTACATAGCAGCCCCTGTAGATAGTGCCCACATATGGACTCCAGAGCTGCAAGGCAATAGTGCTAACCACTGAGCCACCGTGCTGCCCTACATATAGCTCCCCCTATAGTTAGTGCTCCACGTATAGCCCACCTCTGTAGATATTGTCTCACATATAGCTCCCCCTGTATATAGTGTCCCACATATAGCCCACCCCTGTAGACTGTGCACTACATATAGCCACCCTGTTGCTAGGGCCCCACAGGTAACCCACCCCTGTATATAGTGTCCCACACATAGCCCACCCCTATAGAAAGTACCCTAAAAAATAGCTCCCCTATAGATAGTGCTCTACATATAGCCCACCCCTGTATAGTGTCTCACATATACTGAGCCACATATAGACACCCCTGTAGATAGTGGCCCACATCCCCACATACAGACCTCCCCTGTAGCTAGTGCCCCACATATAGACCCCCCCCTGTATATAGTGGCCCACATATAGACCCCCCTGTATATAATGGCCCACATATAGAGCCCCCTGTATATAGTGGCCCACACCCCCACATATAGACCCCCCTGTAGCTACTGCCCCACATATAGACCCCCCTGTAGCTACTGCCCCACATATAGACCCCCCTATATATAATAGCCCACATAAAGACGACCCCCCTGTAGATAGACCCCCCCCCCACTATAGATAATGCCATTCACATTTTTATGAGGAAAAAATATATATAAAGTTGACATACTCACATGATCCCGTTCCCACGCTGTTCACTGGCGATGCAGACATGCTCTCTTCTGAGCATGTCTGCAGGAGCTGAACGAGCATCCTTCAATGACGCTGATTGGCGGGGCAGAATGACTTGCCCCGCCAATCAGCACCTTCCAAGCATGGAAGCGGCGCGATGATGTCATCGCGCCGCTAGCCAATCAGTGTCATTGTAAGGCACTGGATGGTGAGGCACGGAACATGCCCGGCCATTCAGTGCTAATACATGTATTTGGCTGCCGCTAGCTGCCGCTAACACCTACAGGCATGGGAGGGCCTGTGTAAGGCTCGGCGGCGCGGGCCCCACAGTAGCGGCGCTACCGCTGTAGCAGCCATAACGGCTGCTAGCGGCGCCACCGGGAATTTGGGTGGGCGTGTCGGCTGGCGGCACGGGCCCCCTCAAGCCCCGGGCCCCGTAGCAGCCGCTACGGCTGCTACCGTGGTAGTTACGCCACTGATTTGGACTTTATTTATCTATCTATCTATCTATCTACCTAACAGCTCTGTATTTTCAGACGTTTTTAGTCTAGCGTATGAACATACCCTAACAGTGTTTTTGTGATCTATGTTGTTCAATGCCCCTGCAAACTTCTTTATGTAGGAGAGACCACTCTAGACCTTAAAACCAGGTTAAATCAGCACAGGTACACTATTAGAAAGAAAAAATCGGATCTTCCTGTGTCTAAACATTTCACTGATTTGGGACATACTGAACAGCAATTGAGATTCCGGATTAAAGATCATATCCCTCCACTTAGAAGGGGTGGTGATAGGACCAAACTCTTGAAACTAAGGGAATTACAATGGATAGGGAGGCCCAACACTCTTAAGGCATGTTCACATGCAAACTGAAAAAGGTCTCAAAATACGGATCTGTTTTCAAGGGAAAACAGCTCCTGATTCTCAGACGTTTTTTAAGCCACTCGCGTTTTTCGCGGCGTTTTTTACAGCCGTTTTTGGAGCTTTTTTCGATAGAGTCAATGAAAAACGCCTCCAAACACGTCCCAAGAAGTGATCTGCACTTCTTTTTCACGGCCGTTTTTTTACACGTAAAAAAACACAGCGAAAAATGCACTGTCGGAACAGAACGGCTGAAAATAGGCCGTGTGAACATACCCTTAAACCCAATGGTCTGAATGTAGACTTTGCACTGGGTGGATTGGAATAGACCCCTACATCACTTTGACCCATCGGTGGTACGACTTGACATCACCATACGTATACTGACATGATATTTGAACCTTACTTAATGAATACTAATTATTTTTTTTATTATAGATGAAGCTACATCTACTTGGATATCACTGCTGTGGACTCAAAGAATCACCGACCTGTAGATTTTCTACTTTTCTACGGCTGGGTTCCCTGTGATTGTGAAAAACTGTACAATTGATATTATTTTATGAATTGGTTGCCACTGTATTTAAACCTGAATAGGTTTCTTGTTTGTCATAGGCATGCATATCCCCATACTGTTTTACCAAATATGACATATGTGCTATCTAGGGTCCCTCCTATATACACTTAAATGTTGGTTTAACATAAAATCTCGTTCTGGAGCTATGGGAATACACTAAGGCACGTAGATGTGTTACCCACGTATACAGTGCCAGTGTTGCCCCTTGGGCAGTGGCTGATGGCTGCTGACAGCAGTCAACGACCTCCCCCCGTCCCCTTGCTCAAAAGTGTGTGAGGTACCCGTTCTGATATTATTTATACTGCGGCCGGGCACTATCTTGGCTCAAACAGCTTGTTCACTCCGATGCTTGTTAACTAGAAACTGTCCTCGGGTTATACAATATTATCCCTATAATTTAACTAATGTCATTACGATCTCCGTTTCACTTATTGCGCAGGCACAACTATGCGCTGCTTTACTTACCTTTCTGCCAGTAGTTTAGATGGCGACCAATGCACAGTTAGTTCCAGTACGCATGCGCGAAAATGTGCTACACATCCGGGATACCTACCAAATTGACAAGTACTTCCGCACATGCGCAGTAGCGCTTTGTGGACACCGCTATGGCGGCGATGTGATCATGATTCCCCCTCAGGTGATGTCATTTTTTTAATCTATTTTTATTCCACTATGACACAGATATTTGCATTTATGTATATTGATACTTTAAACTATGTCCCACATATACTCAGTACATTTGTACTTATTGTTGCATATCACTATGGAATTTGTTCATTGAACTGCACTTGACTTGCTATACTGCAATTGCTATATTTGTCTTTGTAGCTTGACATTTTGTAAACTTGATTACTGATTTTGTATTGCTGATTGGCACCCTATTATATGCTACTGTGTGTTCACATGTCTTTTGCTTGAGAAAGGCTCTAGAGGACAGAGATGAAACGCCGCACATGGGGCAATAAAGTACCCTTATTTTTTTCACTTTAACTACGGTGTGCTGCCTATTTTTTGGATTGCTGTCTATCTATCTATCTATCTATCTATCTATCTATCTATCTATCTATCTGTCTGTCTGTCTGTCTGTCTGTCTGTCTATTGTTTAGTTAGAATGTCTGCCATTTTATCCACAGAACTATGGCATTACTTGAATTTAGCCTACACTGTGATCAGTAGTTAATTAAATTTTGCACTGCGAGATATTTCTACTTTAATGAATGAAATTACATTTCTGAACCAACTTGCACATTCTAGTAATATCTCCTGCTCCCGCTTATTAAGGTATCTTTAATTATATTACAATTACCTTATATGGCGAGCTTTCTCACTTGCGTTCATTATTTACTGATAATATAAATTCAACCTGCTATTATGCTCCCCTTGAGATTTTGTTTTTCAATTACATAGTCTTTTTTGTGGACACGTTAGGATATGTGCACACACAAAATAAAAAACGCCTGAAAATACGGAGCTGTTTTCAAGGGAAAACAGGTCCTCATTTTCAGATGTTTTTTAAGCAAACTCGCAATTTTCACAGCGTTTTTGGAGCTGTTTTTCTATAGTCTATGAAAAACGGCTCCAAAAACATCCCAAGAACTGACATGCATTTCTTTTTCGTGGCCGCGTAACAAATGGCCCGTCGGAACAGAATGCTGTTTTTTTCAAATAACTCGGAACACCCCTTTACCTTCAAGTGTAAGGGTATGTTCACACGCTTAACAAAAAACGGCTGAAAATACGGAGCTGTTTTCAAGGGTAAACAGCTTCTGATTTTTAGCTTTTTTTTACAGCCGTTTTTGGAGCGGTTTTTCTATTGAGTCAATGAAAAACGGCTTAAGAAGTGACATGCACTTCTTATTATGAGGCGTTTTTTAATGCATCCGTTTTTAAATATGGTCATGTAAAAAAACGCCATGTGGGAACGGAACTCCGTTTTCCCATTGAAATCAATGGGCAGATGTTTGGAGGCGTTCAGCCCTCACATTTTTTGCCATTTTTCAGGGCGTTTACGGCCCAAAAAACGGCTCAAAATAGCCCGTGTGAACATACCCTATCTGCAAGTGTGGGAACAGAACTATAGTGCCATGTAGCAAGTAATTAGAGACCAGCTTTGTAATGAAAACAGCACTGTGATTGGTTGCATTAGGTAGTAAAAGTAGTAGAAAAACAATGGAATGATCCAGCGCTGAGTCCAGTCTGAGTTTAAAAAGGAATCGATGTTCCTATCTTTATTGGAGTGAATAAATAAAATAACACAGTTCGATCAGACTGCCTAGATATAGTCACCACTCTGTCTAAATATAACATACACCTATTGAATCATACCAACACACGCAGTCTGTATGTATGGTGTATCACACCTGGGGTGGTAATTACAGACTAGGGTTAAACTTTTCACCTGTCTTTTTGCGTACTCATTAGTTACGCTTATTAAGCATACAGGGCGGTCAATGTCCTCACATTCTTTTGCCATGATTAAGAGCACAGGAGCTGCTCGAAACGCGTAGGCCAGGGCACTACTGCCTACTCACTTTCCTTTGGGATTGCGTCTCTCTACTATTTTATTTATTCACTCCAATAAAGATAGGAACATCGATTCCTTTTTAAACTCAGACTGGACTCAGCGCTGGATCATTCCATTGTTTTTCTACTGCATATACCGCCAGCCGTAGCGGCGATCCGAGCGAGGAGTCAGGAGACGCAACATACTGGTGAGCTGGAGGTTTCCTCCCTCTGCTATTTTCTAGTAAAAGTAGTGTAGTAGGGAAAAAGTAAGCAGTTGCCCACAACAACCAATCAGATTCCAAACCTCCTTTTTCGGAGGCCCTTTGGAAAATTAAAGTAGCAGCCTGGTTAGTTGACGCAATGACATCACATTCATGTGATGTCAAGTCATGTGAACATGCTGGCCAATAACGTCACACTGATAAAATGTCACCTCGGTGGACTTCAATCTATTTGAAGGAGAAAAACTACTGTGTAAAAAGTTAAACTGCACTTAAAAATATGTTCATGCTCGCACAGGAGCGATCAAAAAAATCATAGCACCCAATAGCAAAACTCAGAATGGCCTCCACCCCGACATTTCTTTGATTTGTTTTTTTCAGGAAAATGTTCAATTACAATAAGGCTGGGTTCACATGACCTATTTTCAGACGTAATGCAGGCATTTTACGCCTCGAATTACGTCTGAAAAAACGGCTCCAATACGTCGGCAAACATCTGCCCATTACTTTCAATGGGTCTTACGATGTACTGTGCCGACGACCTGTCATTTCACGTGTCGCTGTCAAAAGACGGCTCATAAAATTACAGCCTCGTCAAAAGAAGTACAGGACACTTCTTGGGACGTTTTTGGAGCCGTTTTCTCATAGACTCCAATGAAAACAGCTCCAAAAACGGCCGTAAAAAACACAGCAAAAACGCAGCGAAAAACGCGAGTTGCTCAAAAAACGTCTGAAAATCAGGGGCTGTTTTCCCTTGAAAACAGCTCTGTATTTTCAGACGTTTTTTAAGCCACTCGCGATTTTCACTTCATTTTTTACGGCCGTTTTTGGAGCTGTTTTCCATAGAGTCTATGAAAAACGGCTCCAAAAACGTTTTCAAAATGGCTGCGTAAAAAAACAACCAGTCTGAACAGAACGCCGTTTTTCCCATTTTCCATATTTTTCAGAACTCAGCTTGTCAATTCCTGCTACGGAAAGTGTGCGGAATTGCTGCGTTTTTCAGAGGAGACGTCTCCATCTCTTAACATTGGGAAAAACGCAGCAATTTCCGCACCATTTTCTGCCATAAAAACCGCAGGAAATTGTGCATTGTTGCCACAGCGGAAAGCCTTTGTCTTTCAACGAAATTGCTGCAAAAATTTTCTGCAGCAATTCCGTTGTGTGTGGACAAGCCCTAACACAAACACAAAACACAGAACCTGATTGTGGGTGAAAAAAGCGCTCTCCACAATTTACATAATCATTCACAATTTGTCATCAAACCATTGAAAACGTAAAAAGGAATGTTGGAAAATAATTTTGTAGTGTTTTGTCTTTATTCTTATAACAATACCTTGTAGGTTTTTTTTCTTTTTTTCATTTTTCAAATAAATTACAGAATCATCTTTATATGTTTATATATACAAATACAGGACTTAAATATTTGTCAACATTATATACATACATTACACAAAATACATACATTTTAATAATATATCTAGTACAGTCTGTGGTCTGACAGAAAATTGGAGTGTTCTACATCTTGATATATCACCATATGATATACACAGAGAAAGATACAATTGGCTATAAATCATCTACTTTTTAGTCATTGTGCTTAGATAAAAGTGTCTTCAATAGTTATGAGAGGAGATTTACTAGCGCAGAAATATGTCCTGTAGTAAATTACTAGCTTGACAATGTCCTCTGGAACTGTATTACATAATTTTCAAAAAAAATTCATAGAAACCTTCTTGGCCCCATGGATTTTGTACATTTTCTATGGGCCACCAGACGTAAGAAAGACGTAGTTTACAACTGTAGATGGCAATTAGTGGTATTAAAAAGCTACATCTTACTGTAAGTGCACATTTAAAACAATTCTCACTTGTGTACACAAAGTAATCACAGACGGAGAAATCTTTATATACAAACATATTATGTATGTGTCTCCCTTTTAATCTTTGGGGGATAGGGATAATCATAAGTCTCATTTCAGATTAGCTTGTTGTCAGCATTGACTTCTTAAATGACTTTCATTCACATATTTGTGTCGGAACTGGGTAATTTTTTTCCATAGCGCTTAATATTTAAAGAAAAATGTTATCACATAATGTTACACAGATCAACATGTCTGTAGAAAAACAATGGTGACAGGGCTATAAGATGTTTGCAATGCATTAATAATTTACCATATTTTTCGGACTAGCAGACACAATTTTTGTCCTAAAAACCGTGCTGTAATCTGGTGCGGCTAATAGTCCGAATGAATGCAGGCAGCTGCCAGTGTATGAAGAAGCAGGAGACTGAGCTCCCTGATTCAAAGGTCCTTGCAGTGCAGTTATATGGCAGCAGCATTTCCTGTGCTGTGTGTACAGGATCTCTGTATCATCTTACACATAGAATTCTGTAAGATCTGACTGTTCACTGAGCAAATAACACAGACATTTGTACATCCAGCACAGTAAATCTATGCAGGTACTGATCTGTAAGGACCTTCTATCCATGCGCCCTACTATGAACAGAGCAAATTCATCACCTTTAACCCCTGCATCTCCACCCCTCTGATGTCTGGTGAGTTCAGCGGAGGGTGAGGGTACTATAGCTGCCAATATCTTGTATCTCTGTAGCTGGCATTGTATTGGAGCAATGTGGCACTGTATCTATACCATATTGCCTGAATATTACCCATAGGGAGAAAAAAAACTCTCCTCTATTATGCTTTAAATTATGAGTGCGTCTTATAGTCCACTGTGTCCTATAGTCTGAAAAATGTGAGTATTTTTATTTTAGTGTGGTACCATGAGGAACCGTTTCCAATTACAATGTTATAAACCTTTCCCACCCTGGACAGAACACAGTTTGGGCATGACAGTGTGCACCTGTCAACTGATGTCTGCGTAGGTAAGGAAAAATAGGGAGGTGGAGCTGGACACTTGGACGCCTCCATAAGGAGGTGGAGCTGGACACTTGCTTGTGCAGGAAAATGTGTTGTGAAGATAACTGTCACAAGCTGCAACAATGTAGAAACCTCACTATAACATCAGTAATAGAGGAAGAACTCCAAATCTTTACATTATATTTACAATCTTCAGATAAAGAACACATGCGTTCTATATAATAGCCGACTATTCAATATTTAGTGGAACTTTCCTTTAAGCTGGATTTTCATTGCTGCATCCCTTTTGTTCAAAACAAAGAAGGGTACAACAAGCAGTACTCTGAATTTAAAGCTATATTCAAGGCAGTACAGTAAAACTGAATCACATGGAATTTGTATAAATACGAAGGAAGAATACAGAACTGGATGATATATATATATATATATATATATATATATATATATATATATATATATATATACACACACTTATATGCAGTCCTACTGATCATTCGGCCAATTGTAATGTGAATCTCATTCCAGGTTTAATTATACTGTCTTATACAAGGCAAGTACATGGCAACATTAGCGGGTGTTAAACCTGCCATGTACCTAATAAAAACAAAATTTATTTATCTCACACACCCTGAATGCTTTTTTATTTACATATGACAGTAAGTTAGTGAACATTGGCCCCTCAAAAATTATTGTCTGCGTGAGAGACTGCAATGAACAGATTATTAACTTCTCTGGCTTTTGCATGTGGAATGTGTAACCCGGCCTTTTTCTACTGCTACTGACATTTTAAAAGGAGAAGGAGTGCAGGACTGAGAGGAAAAGTAGTATGGGAGAATAGGTGATAAATCCTGCATTTCTTACCCGGCTATTGCTATATATAACATAACCAATCGGGTGTAAGTTGCTTGTGATCCTTAGAGGACTATCAAGGGTTATTTGCTCAGTGCTGTTGTCACACAGACAATATTTATCCGGACTGCCTGAGGTAAAGTGTAGTGCTTTTTTAACTCATTTACCACCTGGGTATTGAACTAATGGAAAAACGTAACTTTATTTTTGAGATACTGAACATCCAATTGAGCTAGAGTTTATTGTATAAAGACATCATTTTATAGGCTGCATTAGGGCCATTGACCATTAAAGAAATGGCAAGTAACGGGTTTAAGAGAAAGATGACTGATTTTTGGCCACATTTTCACACTCCACATACACATCAAATTCATCTACATCGGAAAAAGGAAGTCCATTTCCTGGCACATGCTCGCACACTATACTTCGCGTAGTAACCCTTGTCACACTAGGGGATGATCTTCGAGAACCTAGTCTTTTTTTCCTCCCATGACACATGACTTCCTTAAACATCTCTCGGAAACGCGTGGAAAGTAGATTGTACAGGATTGGGTTAACTGCCGAACTGAGATAAAATAACACTCCAGAGATCACATGGACAAAACTAAACATCTGGTGCATCTCTTCTGACCAATCATCAATGAAGCTCCACATCAGTCGTTCAGTATGGAAGGGGGCCCAACAAATTCCAAACACCACCACAAGGATGACTGTAGAGACAAAAAAGACAATGTATGAAAACAGTCAGCGTGGTTGTGAGTAACCAGAACAATCATAAATATGTACATACAAATGGCATGGCGGTGGCATGGCAGTCCTAAAACGAAAGATACAAACATATAGCTTGGCAAGAAAAGAGTTAAAACTATTTTGTCAAATCTTTATTTTATTAAAGTTTGGTACAGACAGTATAAATTATGCAATGCGCAGTAATAGGTTAAAAAGTAAAAGGGTGCATGAGTCGATAGACAGTAAAATATTTTAGGAATATTCAGAAAATGAGACAAAAATGTTGGCTCAATAGGTGTGAAAGTTCCTTAGGTTATATGGCCTAAAATAACTGGACAGTCAAGGGACTAAAGGGTTGTCTGCTTAAATCCTATTCCTGTTTGTATTCCGCTGCTTGGGACCCTAGCAATCAGTTGTAATCTGCAAAGGAAAGCAAGTGTTCACTTTCCCTACAGCGCCACCACAGGATAGATGAAGCATTACTCAATTCCTATTGAAATCAATGGGCTGTCCGAGTAATGCAAGAGCGAGAGCTGTTTTTTGTAATTGTTCACTGATCTTAAATCTATTTTTGTTTAAAACCCCTGGAGGCCTCTGCAGTTTCAGATACGGAATCACATCACTTACAGAAAAAAATCAAACTTTTTTTTTAGGCACTACATCATTTCTCTTTCTGGAATAGACCTATAGCACTGTTTATCCTGAGCTTCCTAATTTATGAGTACAATTCCACAACTACAAAACTGCCAAAAATACTATAACACACAAAGCAGTGGTGCGTGAGGAGAGCAACACAGACTTATGTGTCATTCAGAGTCTTTGAAGAGCTGTTTGACCACACCTATGGTCACTTCCATTAGTGATTGTTACCGTTTTAGAAACCCAAAATCTATTAAACCAAAGTATGAAAAAAAAATGGAAATTCTTCACATAAGAAAACAATTTTGGGTCTTGTATTTAAAATTTTTTTTTTTTAATTATTATTATTATTTTTTTTTTTTAAGGGAAAATGCTCTTTAAATAAAATGTGTAGTATTCCCTTTCTGTCTGAAACGTACCACAGAATAATGAAGGTTTGCTATTCTGTTGCTACACGGCACAGTACAATTATTTTTTGTAAAGTTTAATGTATTGTAAAACAAAAACTGCAAGACAAAGAATGACATTATTTTTGTCTTTTTCTCAGTCTTTTTAAAGAAGCTACTAAAATGAGCAGGCTGCAAATATAAAAAGGCACATTGTCTGCTAAAATATCCTGGCCCTGTCGTGAAAAGATAAATATTATTTTTCTCCCGCCTGTTGTGCTTGCAGAATTGTGTTCCACACAAAGCTAAAATCTCTCACCTTTATCCCAGATTATAATCCATTTAAAAAGAACCTGTCGCTTTATAGAAAGAAGGGTTAATGCGGCAATGCCCCCCTCAGGTATTTGTCCAGAGTTTATTGCAAGCATCTTGCTGGGGTATATAGTAAAACCTCACAGCACAAAGCAAACTTCCTAATAAGGACAAAATCAGACAAAAAACACCTACAGTTAAAAGGGGAGAACAGCCATGAGCTGTCAACATGAAACAGCCCAGAGCCCCATCCAACTGGATACAAACATCACCTGGAAATGCTGCAGGGTCACATAATCCCTGGAAGCTCCTATCAATCAATGACCGTGACAGCACGCTGCTTATCATATGACAAACTGTCACAAAAAGATGATCCCTCCGCAAGCTAATAGATATCAGCGGCTATAAACATGTTCATGTATGGGATGTCTTATAGATATTTTATATCAGCTCTGGAATTCTTGGAATGCTCCTTGCCATGCTCCATCTAGACAATAGACAGTAGTCAGAGTGATGTAAATCACACTTGAAAGTCAAAATAAATAAGGTGCAGTAAGTAACAAAACCTTAGTCTTTTAGTAAGTGTTGTTTTCTTCAAGTGCAAAGCGGACGGTTACTTTTTACATGTCAGCAGTGGATTGTATCCATAAAGCTCTTCCTAGGGTTTGCTTATGTCGGTAATAGAATACTCTAGGGTATAAAGAAAAAAATCAATTGATCCCTATGCCCTAAATGTAAGCCTCATGGGTAGCAATGATGTATACAGGAAAAAGAGACTGTAAGAATGTTATTTATTGTTCTTTTTAAATGGTTATTTTTCTACAGTTCAACTACTCAATCATCCACGACTAAAAAATGTAACTACAAATATTTCAATAGATTTGGAACCCTGGGAACTTTATGAGATGACAATTACGGACCAAGAAAACGATGTTAAACATTCTATTTACTTTGTTAGGGTATGTTCACACGGGCTATTTTCGGCTGTTTTTAATTGACTCTATAGAAAACAGCTCCAAAACGTCCATAAAAAAGGCAGCGAAAAACGCAGCGAAAATCGCGAGTGGCTTAAAAAACTTCTGAAAATGAGGAGCTGTTTTCCCTTGAAATCAGCTCCGTATTTTCAAACGTTTTTGAGTTTGCGTGTGAACATAACCTTACAATTAAGAGAAGGTTAGGGGCCTGTTTAGATCTGCATTCGGCTTACCGTTGTTCTGCTCCGTCAGAGCAGAACAACAAAAATACCATAAGCGCCTATTCCGTTCATAGATACTGCTCTGTATTGTAGCTGAAAAGTGTGATTTCTGACCATGAATTACGGAAACAGCGTAGCTCGCTGAGCTACGCTATTTCTGTAACTCCCATAGAAGTGAATGGCATTTACAGAAGCAGCGTAGCATGCGAACTACACTGTTTCCGTAACTACCATTCAGTTCTATGGGACTTGCAGAAACAGCCTAGCTCAGCGAGCTACGCTGTTTCCGTAATTCATGGTCGGGAATCACACTTTTCCCTAAGGCTACATGCCCATGTTGCATATTTTGCTGCAGAAAATACGCACCAAAACCGCAGCAATACGCAGGAAATTTGCAGGTAAAAAAACGCACCTAATCGTGCATTTTTTCGATGCGGTTTTTGGTGAAGTTTTTACGTTTTTATGCGTTTTTCTACGCGTTTTCATGCCGTGGGTTTTGGCAGATACAATTCGCAAGTGGAAACGCAAGATAAATTGACATGATGCGGATTCTAAAATAAGCACCGCAGGTCAATTTCTGTCCCAAAAAAAACCGCTGCGTGTACATGAGATTTTCTGGAATCTCATTGACTATGCTTGTACTGTATTATGCATGCAAATTAGTGCGGCAAAAACCGCACGTAATACGCATTGTGTGCATTGAGCATAAGGGTATGGTCACACGTGGCAAATTTGCTGCAAACATTTTCTCTGACATTCATGGGAATGAGACTTGCAGAAATTTCTGCACATGCTGCATAAACAATGTATGGAAAGGATTTTCCATCACAGAAATTTCTGCAACAAATCTGCTGCAGCGGAACATACCCTAAGGATTTAGTTAAACTATAAATGATAAATAAATAGTCATAACCAAGGACTCCACAGAAGACATTACTTTGCTCTGCAATTACATTACATAGTAGCAGATAAAAGGATTTGCAATGCCTTATCCCCATCATAATATAAAGACGAGGCTGGACGGCAGCGCGGAGGGCTTAAGGGGAAGCCTCTATGACTGCCATAGGAGGAAGAGGGAGCCAATAGGAAAGGAGATGTTAGTGGAGGGAAAGGAGGAGACGGAGAGGGGAGGGGACATGGGGGAGGTTTCTGTTCCTCCCGCTGTTTTCGGCATTGACCCGGAAGCAGCGGGAGGAATAACAGGTAGAGAACTTAGCTGCGCACTTACCTCTAACTGCCCGTAGTAAGATGTATTCCCCGGCCGCGTTGCTCGAGCAGCTGCAGGCTGCAGCTGTGTTCCACGATCCGGGCTGGCTGGAAGAGACAGTTGCAGCGCTAGCCCGGATCCCTCAGGCAGGCCCGTCGCGCTTTGTGTCTGCAGGCGGCACAGAGGCGCTCCCTTTCCCCGCCCTCCTCACAGGCGTTAGCGATATTGCAGCGGGGGGAGAGATAATCCCTGCGGCCCCTGCTCCGATAAAGCAGAGGGCGTCGTCGGGAGCGGTGGCTCAGGCCCGGTCACCCCGCCGCTCCCGGAGGTCCCGTCCACCAGAGCGTCTGAGCCCAGACATGGCCCCGCGTGCCCGGCGTCGCAGGGGGAGCCCTTCTAAGGACGCTACAGGCCAGGTTGCTGGGACGGGCGCCTCCTCCCTGGGCCTGCATCCTGGCAGGAATCCCCAGCCGCGACGGGGCTCGGCGGTTAACAGGGAGTCGCAGGCCGGGCTCCCTATCACACCCCCGCCTTCAGCCGCAGTATGCCGGGTGCAGTCCACGGCCGCCCCGCATGGTGATGTGCCGGCCAGGGGGCAGGCTTCCTCGAGATCATTGGGGAGGACACCAAGATCAACGACGACATCGAGGCAACAAGTCTGGTCGGAGGTTTGGGTCCCTACAGTCGGGCGGCAGGTGGCCGGCCCCTCGGTCAGCATATCGGGGTCCCCATGTCGGAGATGTCGGTGTGAGCACCAGTCGGCAGCGAGAGAGGATCTAGAAGATGGAGAGCTGGATGAGACGCAGCACTGGGCAGCCTGGTGAGTGTGTAACTCCTACATTACCATATCCAGCAATTTTCATGTCGGGTTTTGAGGGTGGGGCAGCGAGCGCGGAGGTTGCGGCTGTCCATAGTGGCGTTGTCGGGCGCGATGGCTTATCGGATTTGGTGGGTTGTTTGCACGAGTTAGTCGGGCGCTTAGATAGGGCAGCGGCTCTTGTAGTTTCGGTGGTGTCCCCGGCGGTGGTATGGGAAGGTCATCATGATGTATTGCCGCGGTTCGTGGGTAGTAATGTTTCGGGGGTGTCAAAAGAAGCGGTAGCAGTGTCGGTTCAAACTGAGGCGCAGAAGGATGGGGATAGAATTAGGCTGGATGATCGTGCTCGGGGCGAGGTTTATGTCTGATTTGAGGGTCCATTAGGGGCTCACCTGAAGCAGGAGGTTAGGGACCGGATTTGGAAGGATGAATACGTGGAAATTTTTTCTCTTCTGCCGCTTGCAAAGTTCAACTTGGATAAAGGCAAGCGGGATGAGAGTAAAAAAGAAGAAGAAGAACGCCGGCGGTATAGGCTTATTCCGCAGACGTTCGTTAACTGGTCGCAAGCTTTTGCTATTTTGGCAAGCGTGATCGGGGAAAAGGCGCCGGAAAATTGCTCGGCGTTGTTCTGTTATTTCCATGCCATCGGGGAGGCCTATAGGGCGTACGAGGGGCAGGCGTGGTTGCGGTATGATGAGCAATTTCGCCAGCGAAAAGCGGTACGGCCGGCGATTCGGTGGGATCAAAAAGATATTGCGCTGTGGTTGTGGGTTACGGCCCTGGTTAAGCAGTCCTTTCCCGGGAGTGTTGGCCAAGGAGGTCAGTCGGGTCAGTCCGGACAGGGTTCCGGTTCAAAACTTGGGTTCTGCTGGCAGTTCAATGATGGCCAGTGTAAGTTCGGGGCCTCATGCAAATTTAAACATGTCTGTTCGGAGTGTAACGGCTCCTCTCATGGGGCTGCAAAATGTATGCGGAAAGGGAAGCGGTCAGGTCCTCAGTCCTCCTCCGTTGGCCAAGGGGCGGTCGCCGGTGAGGGTGGAAAGAATGGCACCGTATCTAATTGAATATCCGGATAGGGTTGCAGCCAAGTTAATTTTTGAGGGGTTTTCGTTTGGTTTTGTTATTCCCCCTCCTCCGTATGAGGTTCCGGTTACACGGCGTAACCTTAAGTTGGCTTATTTGCACTCGGCGGTTGTTTCGGAAAAACTTTTGAAAGAAGTTTTGCTGGGGCGCATGGCCAGTCCTTTTGTCGAGCCGCCTATTGTAAATTTAGTTGTATCCCCCTTGGGAATTGTGCCGAAGCGGGAGCCCCATAAATTCCGTTTGATTCACCATTTGTCCTTTCCCAGGGGATCGTAGGTAAATGATGGGATAGATCACGATTTATGCTCGGTGGTTTACACGTCATTTGATAAAGCGGTGGCGTTAGTGCGTGGGGCGGGACCCGGGGCGTTGTTGGCGAAGACAGACATTGAGGCGGCTTTTCGTTTGCTGCCGGTACATCCGGAGAGCCAACGGCTGTTGGGCTGCTTCTGGAATGGTGGGTTTTATGTCGATAGGTGTCTTTCATATTGGGTGTTCTCTTTCGTGCGCATACTTTGAGGCTTTTAGTAGCTTCGTGGAATGGTTGACGAAGGGCGTAGCGGGGTGGACTCATTGATACATTATCTGGATGACTTTTTGTGTGTCGGCCCTAGCGGTTCCCCTGTTTGTGGTAACCTATTGTATTGCTTGCAGAAGGTTGCGTCGGATTTTGGAATTCCTTTGGCGCCGGATAAAACTGAGTGCCCAGTCTCTACCATCTGTTTTTTAGAAATCGCAATTGATTCGGTCGCTATGGAGTGCAGGCTGCCGGAGGATAAATTACTACCCTTGCGGCATGAAGTGAGGCGGGCCTGCCGACTGAAAAAGATCACTTTGCGCGAACTCCAGTCGCTGCTGGGGAAGTTGAATTTTGCCTGTAGGATTATGCCAATGGGTAGAATTTTTAGTAGGCGATTGGCGGCAGCGACGGCGGGTATCAGGGCATCCCATCATTTTGTGAGGCTTGGACTGGAACACAGGGCAGATCTGCAGGTATGGGATGAGTTCCTCGGGAAATATAATGGTAAATCGTTGTGGATGTCCCCGGTGCAAGAAATGAGTGAGTTGGAGTTGTTTACTGACGCGGCGGGGTCTGGTGGTTTTGGCGCGTATGCGGGGAGTCAATGGTGTGCGGGGAACTGGCCGGACAGCTGGGTGGTCAGTGGGCTTACGCGGAATCTGGCCCTGCTCGAGCTGTTTCCCATCGTGGTTGCGGCGACCATTTGGGGGGACAGGCTCAGGGATAAAAAGGTTTGTTTCCACTGCAATAACATGGGGGTGGTGTTAGCGATTAACAACTTATCAGCATCGTCTCCACCTGTGGTTCAGTTGTTGCGTCACCTAGTGTTGGTGTGCTTGTCGCTAAACGCGTGGGTAGTGGCGGTGCATGTGCCAGGGATGACCAACTGTATTGCTGATGCTCTTTCTCGCTCGCAGTGGGATCGTTTTCGTCAATTGGCACCGGGAGCGGATGCGTGCGGCTTGGCTTGCCCGTAGCATCTCTGGGAGCTGGTTTCGGTCCCGTGGACAGGTTCATTGAACGGTCGCTGGCTAGGGCGACCTGGAACGCTTATTCGGCTTGTTGGCAGCAATGGGAGGATTGGGTAAGAGTATTGGGCAACGTCTGCACGGAACAAGACAGGTTGGTAGCATTGTTGTACTGGTTGGTTGATGCTTGGGAGGCGGGGTTTTCTCTGGCTAAGGTGAATCGTTTCGTTGCTGGTTTGGCGTTCGGTTTCAAATTATGGGGTTTCCAGGATGTATCCAAGCATTTTCTAGTAAGGCAAGCGTTGAAAGGTTTGCGTAGAGGCAGGGCTGAAGCAGATCAGAGGCGACCCGTGTCTTTTGCCCTCCTTGGTTCGCTGGGCGCATCGCTGGGGGCTGTTTGTAATTCACCTTATGAGGTAGATTTGTTTCGGTTGGCGTTTTCCCTCGCGTTTTTTGGAGCACTCCGAATTGGGGAGTTGGTCTCTCCTAGTAAGGCGAGGACTGGGGGTTTGCGACAGGCGGACGTGGGTCTTAACGGGGATAGACTCGAGTTGTTGGTGCGGCGGTCCAAGACTGATCAGTTGGGCCATGGTAAGCGGATAGTGTTGTTTGCTCTCCCTGGGTCGACGATGTGTCCGGTCGCTTGCACGGTTGCGTTCAAGCCACGTGGCGAGGTGCCTGAGGCGCCATTGCTCCGCCATGAGAATGGCGCGTTTCTGTCTAGGTATCAATTTGATGCAGTATTCAGAAAATGCTTGGCTGTGGTTGGTGTGGGGGACGGGTGTTACTCGTCTCACTCGTTCAGGATTGGCGCGGCTACAGAAGCTGGGCGTTGGGGTTTGGATGACGAGGGTGTGCGTCGCATTGGCCGCTGGGAGTCCAATAGGTTTAGGACTTACGTTCGCCCTCATTTGTTATGAGTTGTACATTGTTTCTGATGGCCTTTCTTTGAGTTTGTTGTCCTTTCATTTCAGATCATCGCCCATGTTTAGTCTGGCTGTTAGGACATTCTTTTGTGCACTGGGGGGCACTGCGGGCGGACGTGCGCCCGGATGGCCACCAGCTTCGCATTCCGCGGCGAGATGCGGTTTTACATTGGTTGGGATTTCGAGGTATGTTATGGAGCCAGGTACTGGCCGAGTTTCAAACATATGCTCGTCTGGATAGAGTCCCGGAGGTTTTGGTGTTGCATGTTGGGGGGAACGATCTAGGGGTACGCCCCTTTCGTGAGCTAGTGCGGGATATAAAGCACGATTTGTTGTGTCTCTGGGCGTCTTATCCGTCCTTGGTGATTGTTTGGTCGGACATAGTTCCGAGGAAGTTTTGGCACTTGGCAAGGTTGGTGGAGAGGGTCAATAAGGCCCGCATTAAGGTGAACCGGGCGATGTCATGATTTGTTGCCAAGAACGGGGGCATTTGTGTTCGACACAAGGATCTGGAGTCTGGGGTTGGAAATTATTGGCGTAATGATGGGGTACATTAGACAGAGGTTGGAATTGATCTGTGGAGCTTGGCCTTAGCAGAAGGAATTGAGAGGGTGGTTGTGGTATGGAGGAACTCACAGGCTTAAGGTAGTCAAGGCCTGTTTCGCTGTGGCGGGGGGAGTCCTTGAGGTTGGTCAGTACAAAATGGGGGGGGGTCGCATCAGGGGTATGCGTCCCCCAAAAAGGTATATCATTTGAAGACTTCATAGGGTGTTATCCCTTTGAAGTGGTCTTCTGGTGGTTGGAGCCATCTGCAGAGGTGAGCGGTGCCTCCGAGCTGGTTTACGGCTGGAGGTAAAGAGTTGGTGGTGGTTTGCAGATGGCTAACTTAAAGGAAAGTTTCCAGAAACAACGCCAACCTTGTCCATTGGCAGTGCCTAGTATTGCAGCTCAGCTCCATACACTTGAATGGGATTCACCCAGCGTCTTGTTGCCAGATACCTCAGGATACCTTCAGAGGTATTGTAGAGTCCATGCCTTGGATCAGAGCTGCTTTGGCAGCATGAGGAGGATCTACACAATATTAGGTCACTTTCACTCGGCAGTATTTTGTATCAGTATTTGTAAGCTAAAACCAGGAGTGGGTACAAAATGTAAATCTTTTAATTTTACTTTATCTGTGAAGGTTCCACTCCTAGTTTTGGCTTACAAATAATGAAGAAAAATACTAATCTAAATACTGGCGTGTGAAAGCGGCCGTAGGCAGGTGGTTTTAATATTATGGCTAAATAGTATATGACTGCAGGAGGTCAAACACATAAATGCTTTTCCTATAGGACACAGCTTAATTCTAATATTTTAATACCATTTCTGTTTTACAATGGCATGAACATTGCTTGTAGTTTCTGTTTAATTGTAGAAAATAAAATTTTATTCACGTATTAACCTCTTAACGACAAAGGACGGATATATCCATCCTGTGCAGGTGCTAGTTCCCGCAAAAGACGGATATATCCGTCCTCTGATGGTGCGGGTACTTCCAGTGTACCCACGCGATCAGCGGCAGGTACACGGCTGCTATACACAGCCTAGCTCCTGCTGCAACTGCTGGAATCGAAGCGCGCTCCGATTCCATCAGTTTAACCCATTAGATGCCACTGCCAAAAGCGACAGCGGCATCTAATGTGTTTGACAAAGGGAGGGAGCTCTCTCTGTCACCCCATCGGCGCACCCCGCAAAGAAATCGTGGGGTGCCGTTGGGTTTCCATGGCAGCCGGGGGACTAACAAAGGCCCCCAGGTCTGCCTTCAGCAACTGCCTATTAGATTGCCTGTCAGTTTTAGGGTATGTTCACACGAGGTCATTACGTCCGTAATTGATGGACGTATTTCGGCCGCAAGTCCCGGACCGAACACACTGCAGGGAGCCGGGCTCCTAGCATCATAGTTATGTACGATGCTAGGAGTCCCTGCCTCTCCGTGGAATTACTGTCTCGTACTGAAAACATGATTACAGTACGGGACAGTTGTCCGGCAGCGAGGCAGGGACTCCTAGCATCGTACATAACTATGATGCTAGGAGCCCGGCTCCCTGCAGTGTGTTCGGTCCGGGACTTGCGGCCGAAATACGTCCGTCAATTACGGACGTAATGACCTTGTGTGAATCCAGCCTTACACTGACAGGTAATAATGCTTTGATATAATAAGTATACCAAAGCATCATATAAGCGATCAACAGATCGTATGGTGATGTCCCCTGGTGAGACTAAAAAAAACCTGTAAAGCAGTTAAAGTTTATGAAAAAAATATATATATATTACAGTCAAAATAAAATAAATCCACTTTTTTTCCCCAAAAAGTGGTTTTATTTTGTAAAAGTGTCAAACAAATAACACATACACATATATGGTATCCCCGCAACCATAACGACTGGAACAATAAAAGTGACACATTAATTAAACCGCCGGATGAACAGCGTCCAAAAAAAACGCAAAAAAACTACGGCAAAACATTCTCTTTTCTCCCATTTCCCCATAAAAAAATAAAATAAAAATTAATCTATAATTATCTATGTACCCCAAAATAGTACTAATGAAAGCTATACATTGGCCCACAAAAATCAATCCCACATACGGCCAGATTGATGGAAAAATAAATACGTTACGGCTCTTGGAATGTGGTGATACAAAAACAAGTAATTTTTTTCTAAAAGGGTTTTTATTGTGCAAACGTAGGAAAACATATAAAACCTTTACATATTTGGTATCCCCATAATCGTGCCGACCCATAGAATAAAGGTGACATTTTATTTACGCTGCATAGTAAACGGCGTAAATTTATAACGCGAAAATCAATTCTGGAATAGCTGCTTATTTTAATTCTCTCCTAAAATAAAGTTAATAAAAGTTAATGAATATATTATATGCATCCAAAAATGGTGCAATTGCAAAATACAACCCGTCCCGCAAAAAACAAGCCCTTATACGGCTATGTTGACTCTTGGAATGCGACCATGAGAAAAAAATAATAATCCTTGGTCATTAACGCGCAAAATGGCCTGGTCATTAAGGAGTTAAAATCATGCAATTTAAAAAACAAAACAAAAAACAAACCAACAAAAATAGCTTGAATCTATTGTCCCAAATCTCATTGTTACTTTATATATATATATATATATATATATATATCACAACCTTTTTCTTTTTAATAGTGGGATAAACTTGGAGACTAAAGCTTAAAGGGGTTGTCCACTTTAGACAAGTCCTTTTGTTTGAAGGTTCCCTGTGGACGATAAACAGATTAGTGTGTGTCCCAATAATAGGACTGCCAGCAATCTGTTGTAATCTGCAGGGAAGCCTGGCAGCAACTAGCCCTGCAGTATCGCCAGAGGACAAATTAAAACGTACCTAACCTGTCAGGTGACTTTTCAGAATAAGCTGTCGTATGTGTGTACATGAGGAATAACTATTTATGGCCTTTATATGTCTTGTATATGGCAAACATTTTTTTGCAGTTTTCCCCTTAGGAGGCTCTACCTCTTATTTTCTGTTTTCCCTGAGCAAGTGGGTGGAGCCTAACTGCTATCATGTTTCCCATACTCTTCACACATAGAAGAGGAGAATCCTGCTCTCCTACCTCTATCTATTACATACTAGTATATAGAAGCTGCAGCATCATGGAGGAGGTTATATAGTAAGGAGCAGTATAGCAGTGAATCCAGCACTGGGGTGTGATAGAACACTTTCTATGAGCAGTAGCAGCTTCTCTATATGCCTCTCTGCCTCTCTCACACTCTGCTCCCTCATTCCCCTCCCCTCCCTATAGACCTCTATCGGCAGATGTAATCTGATCCTTCAGTGAATTAATAATCCGTCTTGTCTTGAAGAGATGGATTTAGCAGTAAATTCAGAATGAGTGAACAGTTGGAAGGGAGGGGGGAGGAAAAGAGTAAGTGGAGAAAAAGGCCTTTTTTTTTATTAATAAGAGATATTACAAAGTTTCTTATATTTGCTTCTACTACTGATTTATCCAAAGCTTGTTGAAAATGTAGTGACTATATATTATAAAGGTGTTATTGAAATCACAGGGCTGTTCATGTAATGTATGGACAATTCATGTCCTCCAAAGACAGAGGTGCTCTCTACTCTGCCTTATAGATGAGGGTCTTGAATGGGGGAACCCCCTCTATTTACTCAGAATTTCCTAATAGGGTATCTGAATATGGGCTTTCTAAACCAAACAACCCCTTTAAACGAACCTGTCATATAGGAAATGCATTCTGAACTGGTGGGCAGTATGTTATGGAGCAGGAGGAGCTGAGCAGGTTATTATGTAGTGTTGGGGGAAAGGATTCAGTTGAACTTGTTTATTGATCTAAACTCATGCTCATTGTAGGCTTAGGAGTCCAGTGGGCGGTTCTACTTAATAAATTACAGCTATATCTGTATGCACACTTGCACAAAAAACCGCCACCCCACATGCTTTTTGCGCAGAATATACACACAAACCATGTTCAGAAGTGACATGTATGTACAATTGGACAGTTCCTCATTAAAATCAATTTGATCCTGTTTTTAAGCAGTTTTCATGTGTATTTTAACGCGGATTACGGTTTCTGCACCGCAATTCGCATCAAAATCTGTTGTGTGAACATAGCCATATACTTAAATTATTATTAACCCCTTAACGCACCATGACGTAACTGTACGTCATGGTGAGCAGTAAGTTCGCGCACCTTGACGTACAGTTACGTCAGTGCTTTGACAGTTAACCGCCGCGCGGCGCTAAACCGCAGCGGCGGTTAACTGTGCAGGGTGTCAGCCCTGCTCTCCCCGTTGCCGATCAGCAGCCTGTCGCCGCTGATATCGGCAGTTAACCCCTTAATTGCGGCGCTCTATTTTGAACGCCACAATTAAGGTCTTTAGCGCCGATCGGCAGCCCCCATGTGAAATCACGGGGGCTGGCGATGGTACCCATGGCAACCGGACGCCAGACAATGGCTTCCGGGTTGCCATGTACAGAAGCCTATGAGGACCACCCCGAGGGTGGTCGTCGTAGGCTTCCTGTCAGTGTGACTGTCACGTCACAATGACAGTTAAAATGCATTACACTACGTGTGTAGTGTAATGTATTCCAGCAGCGATCAGAGCTGCAAGTCTAAGTGTCCTCTAGTGGGACAAGTGAAAAAAGTAAAAAAAAAGAATAAAAATGTTTTAAAAAAAGTGTAAAAATAAAAGTTATAAGTGACATAAACATGAACTGCTTTATTTCCTATAATAAGTCTTTCATTATAGGAAAAAAAATGAACACGTAAAAAAAAAGTACACACATTTGGTATCACCGCGTTCGTAACGACCCCAACTTTAAAACTATAATATTATTTTTCCCGCACAGTGAACGCCGCAAAAAAAACAAACTAAAAACAATGCCAGAATCACTATTTTTTGGTCACCACCCCTCACAAAATATGTAATAAAAAGAGATCAAAAAGTCGCATGTACGCCAAAATAGTACCGATACAAACTACAACCCATCCCGCAAAAAACAAGCCCTTACACAGCTTTTTGACTGAAAAGTTACGGCTCTCAGAATACGGTGACACAGAAAATACATTATTTTCTAAATAAGTTATTTTATTGCTCAAACGCTGCAAAACATAAAAAAACGTATATACAAATGGTATCGCCGTAATCGTACCGACCCGCAGAATAAAGTATAATAGTCATTTATAGCCCAGGGTAAACGGCGTCAAAAATAAATAAAAATCATTGTCAGAATTGATGGTTTTTGGTCACCTGGCTTGCCGAAAAATTGAATAAAAAGTGATCAACAAAATCGCATGTACCCCAAAATGGTACCAATGAAAATTACAGATTGTCCCGCAACAAATAAGCCCTCACACGGCTCCGGTGGTGAAAAAATAAAAAAAGTTCCGGCTCCCAGATTATGGTGATGCAAAATGTGCAGAGTGTTCCAAAAGTGGATAAGATCGGGCACCATTTATCAGTGCGACACCGGCCACATATCTGTGGATTATTATTTATTTACCCCATTATTATACCCTCTTATTATGCCCCTGATGTACTCTGCCCAGCCTACATGTGCCCCAACATTATAAACTGAAATACCAGCAAAACGCCAGAGCTACTACCAAGCAAAATATGCGCTCCAAAAGCCAAATGGCGTCCCTCCCTTCTGAGCCCTACAGCGTGCCCAAACAGCTGTTTATGTCCACCGATATGGCATCGTACCAAAAAATTGTACCAATAAAAATGACAGCTCGTCCCGCAAAAAATAAGCCCCCACACCGCACTATTGACAGAAAAATAAAAAAGTAGTGGCTCTTGGAAAGCGGGGAGGAAAAACGAAAAAGCAAAACATGAATCAGTTCGTAAAGGGTTAATTACTTTCTAATTAAAAAACATTTATGACCACATGTGGGGTATAGCCGTAGAAATTGATATACAAACGTTGGGGTGCATTTTCTCGTTTATCCTTTGTGAAATTGAAAAAATTCAACATTTTAGTGGAAATAATGTTGATATTAATTTTCACGGCCTAATACTAATAAATTCTGCAAAAGACGTGTGGGGCCTAAATGCTCACTATACCCCTAGATAGATTCCTTAAGTGGTGTAGTTTCCCAAATGGGGTTACTTTTGGGGGGCTTCCACTGTTTCGGTCTCTCAGGGGCTTTGCAAATTCGACATGACACCCAAAAACATTCCAGCTAAATTTGAGCTCCAAAAGCCAAATAGCGCTCCTTCCCTTCTAAGCCCCGGTGTGGGTCCAAACAGTAGTTTATTACCACATATGGGGTATTTACGTAATCAGGAGAAATTGTTTTACAAATGTTGGGGCGCTTTTTCTCCTTTATTCCTTGTAAAAATTAAAAATGGCTACCTTTTTTCAGAAAAAAAGTAGATTTTCATCTTCACATACTAATTCAAATAAATTTAGCAAAAAAACTGTGGGTTCAAAATGCTAACTATACCCATAGATAAATTCCTTGAGGGGTATAGTTTCCAAAATGGGGTCACTATTGGGGGGTTTCCACTGTTTTCTTCCCTCCAGTGCATTGCAAACGCGACACGGCACTGAAAACTATTCCAGCAAAATCAGAAATCCAAAATCCAAATGGTGCTCCTTCTCTTCTGAGGCCTGCTGTGGGTCCAAACAGCAATTTATTACCACATATGGGGTATTGCTATAATCGGAAGACATTGCTTTACATATGTTGGGGTGTTTTTTCTACTTTATTCCTTGTAAACATTTAAAATTTCCTAATTTTTTCACAAAAAAAGTAGATTTTCACCTTCACATACTAATTCAAATAAATTTAGCAAAAAAACTGTGGGTTCAAAATGCTAACTATACCCATAGATAAATTCCTTGAGGGGTATAGTTTCCAAAATGGGGTCACTTTTGGGGTGTTTCCACTGTTTTGGCAGCACAAGGCCTCCTCACACCTGACATGGTACCTAAAATATATTCTAATAAAATAGAGGCCCAAAATCCACTAGGTGCTCCTTTGCTTCTGAGGCCTGTGTTTCAGTCCATGACTGCGCTAGGTCCACATGTGGGTTATTTCTAAAAACTGCAGAATCTGGGCAATAAATATTGAGTTGCATTTCTTGGGTAAAACCTTCTGTGGTACAGAAAAAAATTATTACAAATGAATTTTTGAAGAAAAAAAATGAAATTTGTAAATTTCACCTCTACTTTGCTTTAATTCCTGTGAAATGCCTAAAGGGCTAAAATACTTTGTGAATGCTGTTTTGAATACTTTGATGGGTGCAGTTTTCAAAATGGGGTGATTTATGGGGAGTTTCTAATATATAAGGCCCTCAAAGCCATTTCAGAACTGAACTGGTCCCTGAAAAAATAGCCTTTTGAAATTTTCTTGAAAATATGAGAAATTGCTGCTAAAGTTCTAAGCGTTGTAACGTCCTAGAAAAATAAAAGAATGTTCAAAAAACGACGCAAACATAAAGTAGACATATGGGAAATATAAACTAGTATGTATTTTGTGTGGTATTACTATCTGTTTTACAAGTAAATACATTAAAATTTAGAAAAATGCTAATTTTTGCTAATTTTCTCTAAATCTTGGCGTTTCTTACAAATAAATATTGAATTTAATGATAAAAAATTTTCAGTATCATAAAGTACAACATGTCACGAGAAAACAATCCCAGAATCGCTTGGATAGGTAAAAGCATTCTGGAGTTATTACCACATAAAGTGACACATGTCAGATTTGCAAAAATGGGGCTGGTCCTGAAGGCCAAAACAGGCTTAGACACTAAGGGGTTAATAAAGTAAAACAGAGGTAAAATTAATAAAATTCTACAGTCCACAGGATATGCCATAAATGTCCGATAGATGTGGGTTCCACCTCTGGAACTTGCAGCTATCTCTAAAATGGGACCCCCTAAAACCCGTTCTACCTTGCTCGGCTCCCACTGCTTCCCATCAACTTCCTGATTAGGTGGTCGGGAGTTAAGGAAGTAGCCGAGCTCGCTGAGCTATGCTGTTTCTAGGACTCAGGAGCTATGGAAACAGTATGGTTTGCCGTGCTATGCGGGTTCCAGCGGGAGCCAAGCAGGGTAGAACGAGGTTTAGGTGGTCCTGTTCTAGAGATAGTAGCGAGGCCAGGGGCGTAACTATAGGGGTGCAGAGGTAGCAGTCGCACCCGGGCCCTGGAGCTTGAGGGGGCCCCAAATGCTTCTCAGCCGCATAAGAAGACACTAGTATTATAAATGACATATGGTAGGTGGGGTTCTGTTATAGACCTTGCATTGGGGCCCATAAGCTTCAAGTTACGCCCAAGTGTGGGACCCACATCTATCGGACATTTATGGCATATCCTGTAGATATGCCATAAATGTCCAAGATGGGAAAACCATTTTAAGTTAAGATTCCACACTTAGCTATAGCTGTTTCTCTACAGCCTAATCAGGTATTCTGTATTTAGAAAATCATTTAGCAAGATCTCTGCTTGCTGTTATTCAATAGGAGCCTTTATTGTTAATTTCCCTTGACTAATAGTCTGTCCTGGTCATGTGATGGACATACAGGTGCACATTTTGTCAGAGCTGCAGCAAGGCCTTCTTTCACCTGGGGAAAGATTCAGTATGAAGCCTCCGCACCCATGTGCATATTGAGAACTTAACTAAATTCGTAACCCATTGTAATGTTCGTGGCTGCGGGCTGTCAGCTCCGTTCCCCTCCTGACAGCCGCAGCCACGAGTCGGCAAGCGCTGGCCCCAGCCACCTCCTCAGGAGACGCCAGAGCTCGCGTCCACTCACCTCAGCCGGATCCCGTAGGGTGCGCACGCATGCTCGCGCCCACTCTTAAAGGGGCAGCGCGCGCACCGGACCTCTTGACGAACTTTGGCTAGTGAGAAGCCTGGACTATGAGAGGGGTCCAGCCCCCTGCTTCTATGCCTGAGCATTGTTGTTGTTCCTTAGTTTGTCTATGTGATGGCCTCCTAGCGTGTTACCTGTACCTGTTCCCGTTCCTGTTCCTGTACCTGTTCCTGCTCCTAGCATTCCATACGTTCCTGGTCTAGCACTGTGCTGTGCCAAAGTCGTGTTGTGATGTATCCACTTCTGACCTGCTTCACCTCGCTTGACGTCTGCCTGCTGCCTAGTCCCAGCCGTGCCTGCCCTGCTGGTGTCTGAGCTGCCAGAGGTATCTATACAAACGATAGACTTTCACCTGCTCCCTGTTGGCCAGCTGCCTTACCGCCAAGGTGGTACGGCCCAATGGGTCCCCAGACCCTTCGTGACACCCATCCTCATATAAGATAAAGTAACTTTTATATATATATTTATATATATACACACACACAACCTGTTCAGCCATAACATTAAAACCACCTGCCTAATATCCCCCTTGTGCCGCCAAAACAGCATATAGTACATTTGATTGTGTCTTGTGTTATCTGGCACCAAGATGTTAGCAGGAGATCCTTTAAAGGGGTTTTCCAAGTTAACACTTTTATGTGTCAGTGCTTTTAACCTCGGAATATGATTACATTTGTAATGCACTTACTATATCAAAATTGGTCCGGTTTCCCGATGCTGCCATGGGACACATGACTGGTGACGTCTTTCTCTTTTCCCCACTCTGTTTACCAGCCGTATACCTATCACGTTGTCAGACTGTTAAAAGTTTCTAACAGAACCGATAAAAACACAGGGACAAGACTAGTGGGAGTGGCTATTATTATTTAAAGCACCTGCTCGCCCTTTCATCAGCATTTCTGGCCTGGCTGTGTCCATTTGTAAGTATGGCCTTTGTCGGTATCGGTTCTGTTTGTGCATCAGGAACGTTCTGTTCCAGTTTAGGAGTTAGGGACTCGCAAGTCTGGGGATCCTTGTCGTGGATTGCGAGCTTGCGTCCTTTTGGCCAAAATGATTACCAATACACCAGGTATTTTTCATTATTATGTATATTCGCTTCTCTTGGACACAGCCGGGTCTTTGATGCTGGGAGAGCATGGTGTGTTGTTGTTTGGCATAGCAAGCAGGGTAGCCCGCTCTATGAATTATCAAGGCGTCACAAATAGGCTTCTACCTGGCTATACACGTTGTGCCTCATGACGTACACACTATCCCTCCATGTTTCACTCACTTGCACCCCATTATCCATTTATTTCTATTGAGGCACTTCATTTATTACTGCCCCCTATATTTCACTTATAGTATTACACTTGCACACACACTATTCATTTATTATTTCTTACTACACATCCCATGCACCACACACCACTCCCCTCAAGACTAGTGGGAGTGGCTATTATTATTTAAAGCACCTGCTCGCCCTTTCATCAGCATTTCTGGCCTGGCTGTGTCCATTTGTAAGTATGGCCTTTGTCGGTGTTTCTGTATATGTCCCTGTGTTTTTATCGGTTCTGTTTGTGCATCAGGAACGTTCTGTTCCAGTTTAGGAGTTAGGGACTCGCAAGTCTGGGGATCCTTGTCGTGGATTGCGAGCTTGCGTCCTTTTGGCCAAAATGATTACCAATACCCCAGGTATTTTTCATTATTATGTATATTCGCTTCTCTTGGACACAGCCGGGTCTTTGATGCTGGGAGAGCATGGTGTGTTGTTGTTTGGCATAGCAAGCAGGGTAGCCCGCTCTATGAATTATCAAGGCGTCACAAATAGGCTTCTACCTGGCTATACACGTTGTGCCTCATGACGTACACACTATCCCTCCATGTTTCACTCACTTGCACCCCATTATCCATTTATTTCTATTGAGGCACTTCATTTATTACTGCCCCCTATATTTCACTTATAGTATTACACTTGCACACACACTATTCATTTATTATTTCTTACTACACATCCCATGCACCACACACCACTCCCCTCAAGACTAGTGGGAGTGGCTATTATTATTTAAAGCACCTGCTCGCCCTTTCATCAGCATTTCTGGCCTGGCTGTGTCCATTTGTAAGTATGGCCTTTGTCGGTGTTTCTGTTAAAAGTTTCTGCCTGGTAGACTGCACATCACTAATGGGCTTATCTGTTATACAGCCAGGAACAAGCCTGCGTGGTCCCTGCTGTTCTCTCAATTGTCCGCATGCGCGTTCCTGGCTGTATAACAGAACAGCCCATACACGGCACATCACTAGTGACATGCTGTCTACCAGGCAGAAACTTTTAACAGTTTGACCACGTGATACGTATACAGCTGGTAAACAGAGTGGGCTAAGAGAGTGATGTCACCAGTCATGTGCTCGATTACAGCATTGGAAAACAGGGCAAATTTTGGTACAGTAAGTGCATTACAAGTGTAATCACATTCCGAGGTTAAAAGCAGTGACACATAAAAGTGTTAACTGGTAAAACCCCTTTAAGTCCCTTTAAATTTGCGAGACGGGGTCTTCATGGATCGGGCTTGCACTTTCCACAGATGCTCGATTGAATTGAGATCTGGGGAATTTGAAAGCCAAGTCAACACCTTAAATTCTTCGTCATGTTCCTCAAATCATTCCTGAATAATTTTTGCAGGGTTGGCAGTGTAGCATATTTTACAGGACTTAGTAGGAGGGAAGCTGGTTCTGTGAGGAGGGGTTTGCAGAGAGATAGAAAGTGGGTGGTAAAAAGTGTTTGAAGAACATGTGAGCCCAGAGTGAGTATAGAGCGCGTGGAGTATGAAGCACAGAAGCTGAGAGAGATTTGTGCAGTCTGCTGGTGAGATGGCCGAAGCATTGAAGTGCTTCGAAGTGACCAAAGGAAAAGAGGACGTGTGGCAAGGCAGCGGATTGACAGAGTCACGTAAGAAGAGCACTTGGTATACTATAGGGAACAGAGCTGATTGAGACTGTATTGCAGCCTGGACTACAAATTGCAGAGACTGTGTTGCTGCTGGATTACAATTACCCTTAACTTGCTCAGTAACTTTGCAAAGTAAACACAGTAAAAGACAGTTTCAAAGTCAAGCAGTGTCCTGTGTTATCACAGGGTCATTACACAATACATGTATTTACCGCAGGGCGCATTATCCTGCTGTAAAGGGCCTTTTACACCTGCCGATATTCGACCGTGAAGCGAGCGCCGATCAACGAGACATCATTGATCGGCTCTTGTTTGCTCCTGTCACACAGAGCTATGGTTGCTATGGATGGGGACGAGCGGTCATTACTCCGATCGCCCGTCCCCATACGTTATTATCATGCCGGCAGCACGTCTCCCCGTTTACACAGGGAGATGTGCTGCTGCCAACAACGATAATATTTTACTTTTTTAAAACGATACGACAAGCAGATGATCGAGCGATGATCATCTGCTGATCGCTGCCCTTTTTACATCGGGCAATTATCGGCAATGAGCGTTCTATGAACGCTCGTCTGCCTGATAATCTCCCAGTGTAAAACCCCCTTAAAGAGGCCACTGCCATTAGGAAACACTGTGGTCATCAAGTGGTGTACATGGTCTACAACAATGTTTAGGGAGGTGGTACATGTCAAAATAGCATCCACATTAATGTCAGGACCCAAGGTTTCTTAGCAGAACATTTCCCAGAACATCACACTGTCTCCGCCGGCTTTCCTTCTTTCCATAGGCCATCCTGGTGCCATCTCTTTCCTAGGTAAGCGACGCACACGCACCCAGCCGTCCACATGATGTAAAATAAAGTGTGATTCATCAGACCAAGCCTCCTTCTTCCATTGCTACATGGTCCAGTTCTCATGCTCATGTAAACATTGTGGGGATTTAGCTATGGATACGGGCCAGCATAGCCAAACACAGCAAGCTGCGATGCCCTGTGTGTTCTGATACTATTTTTATCATAGCCAGCAATAACCTTTTCAGCAATTTGTGCTACAGTAGCTCTTTTTGGGATCAGACTAGTTGGGCTTGTCTTAGCTCCCCACGAGCATCATTGAGCCTCTGGTGCCCATGACTCATGTGCGCCCTGTAGACTGTGTGCATATATAACCACCTAAACCAAGTGTAGAGTAGAAGTACAAATAATATTACCAACACCAAATTTCTTTAGAATGTGGGGTTGACCCAGGGGTCGGCCACAGCTTTATGTTGAAAATAATTAGATTACTTTTAATATAAAATAACTTTATCTATAAATAACATTATCCAAAAAAACTCAATGACCTAAACCAGAGGTCAACAAAACCTGAATGCCAGCCTATCCCTAAGGGCATGTAGGTAATAAACTAAAACCCCCGCCAGCTGTGACATAAACACACATGACAAATCAAGCATTGAAAATAGAACAAAACCAAAATGTAAAATAAAAGCAGTATTTTTTTTATAATGCGCTTATTATTGTGTATTTGTTTATCTATGTATTTTCTTTTCTTTTTTTTTTATAATGCGCTTATTTTTTTTTATTTCTCATTTATTTCATTTTTTTTAGTTTTTTGGTTTTTTTAACAGAAGAGACTCAAAATGTACCAATCGCCAAAGTGTAAAAGAAAACACACCGAAACACACCACTGCCATTAACCACGGTAAACCTGGTAGGCCGGGAAATGTTCACAGCCAAAAGAGGAAGTACAGGGGGAGTGATGAGGTTATAAGCTTCCCTCTATTAGCATAACCACACCCCCCTTCCCACCCATAGGCTTACACTCAATACGGGAACAGAGAGAGAAAGGAGGGGTAAGAGGGGGGATCAGCCCTGCACTTCTACCTACAGAAACTAAGTTAACCCCTACCTGGCAACAGTCCCAGGCCCAGAGACTAGAATGCCTGTGAGCCTACAAGTCAGTTCACCGGTTATCCTTCCTTGAATCGCCTTTGGTAGGTACTAACCGCTGCATACTGGGAACACCCCACAAGATCTGTTGTTTTGCAGATTCTCTGACCCAGTCGTCTAGCTAACATAATTTAGCCACTGAGTCGCTCTGATCCTTGCCCATTTAAGAACTGACTGTTCACTTGCTGCCTTTTATATCCAACCCCGTGCTAGGAGTCATTGTAATGAGATAATCAGTATATATACTATATAAAGAAAGCAGCACCAAGTTTTGAAAATCCGGGTGCAGGCCTCTGGATAGCACATCCAAAATGGTATACAAAAACAAAGCAATTGCAGCACTCCAGTAAAAGGGAATGTGTCGCTAGAATTCTTATTTTTTTTTTTATGTTAAACAATCATTATTTGAGTGATTACACATTGTTTTAATTTTTTTAATTTTTTCACAAGTCAGGAAATATTATAAATTTGATTCTAATTTATAACATTTCCATGTGCTGGTCACTAGAGGGAGCAGTTCCCAAAATTGCAGCATGGTCAATGTGGTAAAGCAACCTCATTGCTTTATGCTGCAAATTAGGGGTAGACACACTCGCTCTAGTGTCCTCACACAATCCCCCCTCCCTTATTCTGGCTAGTGCCAGGAGAAGGAGGGGGTTGAATCTTCAAACCTCCTACACTGTGTGCCGTCATTTTCTGAGCAAATGCACAGTGTAGGAGGATTGGATACAGTGCTAAGCAGACAGTATAACACTAACATACACGAAAATAATACACACATCACATCCACAAACATAACTTACCTGCTCCTGCCACCGCTGTCGCTTCTGCTCCTATTCCTTGCGCCTTCGCTTCCTTGAACATATGGCCGGAAGCAGCGGCCGGAAGTCGTCATCTGACTGTCCAGCAGCAGCTTCCGGTCCACATGAAAATGGCACCGGATTTCACTCTGCTAACGAGCTTCGTTTTGGTCTGTGTGGGAGTGGCGCATGCACTGTTCCCACACAGACGCCGTACACTATAGTGAATGGAACGGCTCCCGTTCGCATTCTCTATGGGGATGTATGTGCCGTATTCCATCTCTGAATGTGTCGTTAATCGACACATACAGAGATGAAAAAAAAATGGAAGCCCCCATAGAGAAGTAAATGTAAGAAAAAAAAATAAGTAGAACACAAGAACACAAATAAATAAAAGTTATTTTAATATCACACTAAAAGCAATATTATAAAAAAATAAAAATAAATCATGACACCTTCCCTTTAAAGTTGGTGTGAAAAAGGCCCCAGCGTGTTGGGCTGAAATGTTGCAGATGGGTGAATAAAGTCCACTTATGTTCTTTGACAAACATTACCCGGAGCGCTACCACACTTCTGTGTGTGTGTGTGTGTGTGTGTGTGTGTGTGTGTGTGTGTGTGTGTGTGTATGTGTGTGTGTGTGTGTGTGTGTGTATAGATAGATAGATAGATACATAGATAGATAGATAGATGATAGATAGATAGATAGATAGATAGATAGATAGATAGATAGATAGATAGATAGAGAGAGAGAGAGAGAGAGAGAGAGAGAGAGAGAGAGAGAGATAGATAGATATATAGATAGAAGAAATTGCAAGGATGCAGAACTAAAAAAAAACGGGAAATTTATTCACCAGATATATATTACACCCTATATTTCACCCTATATTAATTTGAACTTAAGATCGGACAAAAAAAATTTCAAAACATCAGACCAGACCACCTACCGCTCCTAATTCCACCTACCCTTCTGCTCCTAATTCCTTTTCAGCTCCGGGTCCCCCATACAACGTCAGGACCATGTGTGTGTGCCCTGCCGCACACTACGTCCTGACCTGAGGACCCAGTGCAGTGGCGCCCAGAGCTGAAGAGGATCTGGGAGCGAGGAAGGTAAGTATACCAGCTGTTATCTATTGGATCAAACCAGTAGATAACGGATGATTTCCTGGGGTCCCAGTTTCACATTCAGCTCCCATGGCAAATTTACATGATAGCCCCGCTGCTAGCTACACCCCTGCAGCTCATTACACCTATGATACCTGTACAGTAACTCAAAGGATCCTAGCACCTCTGTAATCATCACATGACGAGGACAGATTTGTATTCAATTGAAGTAAACAATGAAGGCTCCTATTGAACCACAGCAAGCAGAGAACTTGAAAACCCAGAGGAATTGATACAGAAAATATATAGGAAAATTGTATAACTCTTCATTATACAATAAATAACCTGTATTTGGTGAAACTGCAATTATCCTTTAATCTTTCAGCTTCCTAATATATATTTATTTATTAAGTTTAACCTGGGGAACCCATTTACTCCCCCTTTACAGCTGTAGTAAAGCAGGGGTGTAGCTAGGGGGGCAGACGGGGCATGTGCCCCGGGCGCAACTTAGTGGGGGGCACCAGCACCACCTCCTCCTGCACTATAATTGTACCTGTGTCTATAGGACACAGGTACAATTAGAAGAAATGAATGGCCGGGTACGTTCCGTGCCCAGCCATTTAGCTCTTTTGTATGAGTGAAGCGGTATCGCGCTTCCGTCGCTGAAAGGCACTGACTGACAGGGAAAGTCATTCTGCCCAGCCAATCAGCGCCTTTCATAGACGCTTCGTTCAACCCCCAGGAGACCTGCGCAGAAGAGAGCAGGTCTCCATTGCTACCGGCTGGCGTGGGAGCGGGATTAAGGTGAGTTTGAATAGTTTGTTATTTTATTGTAATAAAAAAAGTGTGTGGCTTTATCTATGGGGGGGCTTTATCTACAAGGGGGGCTTTATCTACAAGGGGGCTCTATCTACAGGGGGGGCTATCTATGGAGCACCATATACAGTGGTGGGCTATATCTACAGGGGGGCTATATACAGGGGTGGGCTATCTATGGAGCACTCTATACAGGGGTGGGCTATATCTACAGAGGGGCTATATACAGGGGTGGGCTATCTATGGAGCACTCTATACAGGGGTGGGCTATATCTACAGAGGGGCTATATACAGGGGTGGGCTATCTATGGAGCACTCTATACAGGGGTGGGCTATATCTACAGAGGGGCTATATACAGGGGTGGGCTATCTATGGAGCACTATATACAGGGGTGGACTATATCTACAGGGGGGCTATATACAGGGGTGGGCTATCTGTGGAGCACTATTGGGGGAGCTATTTGTGGGACACTATATACAGGGGTGGGCTATATGGGGCGCTATCTATGGGGGGCACTATCTACAGGGGGTTCTATGGCAGGCACTATCTACAGGGGGCACAGTGTGTGTGTGTGTGTGTGTGTGTGTGTGTGGGACACGGTGTATGGTGCTATTATAATTAGAGGTGCAGTGTATGGTGCTATTATATTTAGGGGCCTAGTGTGTGGTATAATGAGAACTTTATCTTTATTTATAGGTGTAGAAATGTTGGAAAAGTGAGAAGCTGAAGACATCTGAGCGGCAAACTGCAGAAATGGTCTGTGACCGGGAGAAGTCATCATAGAGGTCTGGATCGGATGGAGAAAAAGAACTAGAATCTGAGACATCACCGGGGAGTCACTTAATGTAAATGTTCATTCTGCCTCTAATCAGCACTGTAGTCACTGTATGATCTGCAGCGAGATGATGATGGTATGATTTTTTTTTGGTGAAACAGCATCTCCCAGCATATCCTCACCATTGTTCGGGCCATGCTGGGAGCTGTAGTTTTACGCCGTACATACCTATACGGCAGGGGTTGCACTAAATTGAGCTGTATTTGTGCTGGTGTTGTATATATGTACAGATGTTGGTTCTGGTGCTGTATATATGTACTGAGCCTTGTTCTGTTGCTGTATATATGTACTCAGCTTGGTTCTGGTGTTGTGTATAGAACTATATTTCTTGTAAAATGTACAAATGTTTTTATGCTCGAGTTACATAAAAAGAAATGTGGAAAATAAATGACACGTCACTGATTGTTAGAGAAAACAAACATGGTGAGGGGGAAGGAGATGTCGGCAATGTGGTTGGGGGGGGCACCAAACTGAATCTTTGCCCCGGGTGCTGGAGAACCTAGCTACGCCTCTGAGTAAATCTACACAAGATCCTGCAAGGAAAAGTGCAATGAATAATGTTTACAATGCTCAGTGAATGTTTTTCTTTTGTATTGATTTCTCAGGATAAAGAGGATAAAGACATGGCTAGCTATAAAATGTAGCAGCTCTCATTCAATGTATACAGTAGATCAGAAGCAACAGGAAGAAGACCCATTGATATATTGATGCTTCCATTAGCAAAGTCAGATCTGCCCTGAAATTACTTGCTGTAACTCAGGAACCATTCATTAGGAGATGGATTTTCCATGTAGACACATTACAAATCTAAGTGCATGAGCCATATGTCAGAAAATTAGTTCTGGAAGCATTGTTCGGTATAGGACACTGTAATGCGCCTCATTATATGTAGCTCATACCTTACTCATAGATCTCTTAACTTTATTATGCTCAGGTTTCACAACATTGATACTAATGTCTCCATGCTGTGAGCTCAACAGCAATATCTGTGGCAAACCTCAAGAACCTCCTTAGACAGCCAGAGTAGCGCAACATAATTTAAAACGCCTAAAATGATACTAAAAATTGTATAAACTCCCCTACAACTAAAAAATATATTCTTAGAAGACTAAAACAAGTCATGGAAAAAAAAATCCAAACTATGTTTGAATTTTGCAAATCAAAATCACACAATCAAAGAATAAGGTAGAAAAACATACCAGTTTTGTGCATATTTCCCCCTATTATGGAACCATATAGCATTGTTGCCAACAGTCCTGAATTTGCCGGTACAGTCCTGAATTTACAGAGACAACTCCATCAAATTACTGTACCGGACCATGTCCTGGCAACTGGCGACTGCCATATTCAATTGTATCTGCGTTCTCATGACGCTGTGTGTGGCACCATCTACAGGGGGCACTGTGGCATTATCTACACAAAGCAGTGTGTGGCAATATCTACAGGGAGCTGTGTATGGCACTATCTACGCTCAGGCAAGGAGTAAAGGGGCAGGGCCCTTCTTATAGTCCAGAGTGATCATGGGCTAAAAGATGATTATTTTCATGTGCGTGCACTGGCCCTTTAAGGCCGGGCATGAGAGTCCCCGCGCACCCTACGGGACACAACAGAACGGAGCGAAAGTGAACGCTGGCGTCTCTTAGGGAGGAGATGTGGGCCGGTAGAAGCTGTATGGACCTCAGGCCTTGAGGACGTGGCCATTCCAGGACGGACTTTACCTTCTCAGGATCCATCTTGAGGCCTTGATCCGAGATGACGTAGCCCAGGAAGGGTAGAGAATTCTTATTAGAAACGCACTTCTCCAGCTTGGCATACAGACGATTCTCCCTTAAACGCAGCAGAACTTAACGAACATACCTCCGATGAGTCATCGGATCTGCAGAGAAAATCAGAATATCATCGAGATAGACCACAACACAGACATAGAGAATATCTCGGAAAATATCATTGACGAATTCCTGGAAGACCACAGGAGCGTTACACAGAGCAAATGGCATCAACAGGTATTCGTAGTGCCCGTCTCGAGTGTTAAACGCCGTCTTCCACTCATCAACTTGATGGATTCAGATCAAATTGTAAGCCCCACACAAGTCTAATTTAGAAAAAAATCTTTGCTCCTCGTATGCGGTCAAATTGTTCGGAAATTAGTGGCAACAGATATTTGTTCTTAACTGTGATTTGATTGAGACCACGGTAGTCAATGCAAGGCCGAAGAGATCCGTCTTTCTTCTTGATAAAGAAGAACCCGGCCCGGGAGGAGGATTTTTGTATGAAACCCCTCTCCAGATTCTTCTTGATATAGGCTAACATAGACTGAATCTCTGGCAAGGAGAGAGGGGGCGCATTTGGAACCAGTTCAGTAGGGCAGTCATAAGCCCGGTGGGGAGGAAGCGTCTCAGCCTCCTTCGTGCTGAAGAAATCCGCAAACTGAGAGAAATGAGGGGGTAATCCAGCCAATGACTGAGGCAGACGAGGCTGGACAGGATGGATCTGTAACAGACAGCGGCTGCGACATTTGGAGCCCCATTGGGAAACCTCTCCGGAATTCCAGTCCAGGACTGGGGCATGTAGTCGGAGCTAAGGCAGGCCCAGTAGGACTGGATCTACGGCTTTAGGCAAAACAAGAAACAAAATTAGTTCAGAATGAAGGGCTCCAACTTGGAGCTTCAGCAGCTTGGTTTCAGATATGATCGGGTCGGGCAAAGGCAGTCCATTCACTGAGGCAACAACCAAAGACGTCTCCAGACGGACTGTGGGCAACTGGATAAGATCCACTAGGTCTTTTTGGATGAAGTTTGCTGCAGACCCTGAGTACAGATAGACAGAGACCCGGTGTGTGTCTTTTCACCACACACTACGGTCACAGGAATGGACAGTTTCGAGGAGAACTTTTTATTTATCTGCATAGGCTCCTCTGGTGGAAAAACTGGTGAGGGCAAAAGGGATGACTGGAAGGTAGGGGCCAGCTTAGGGAATCTTCTCTCCCGACGAACCTCTTGGGATCGCTCCTGGATCCTCATGTCAATCCGGGTGGCTAGAAGAATGAGGTCATCCAGGGTAGGTGGCAGATCACAGACAGTCCCTGCCAGAATGTAGCCCCCAAGGCATCATTGTTCCAGGACAGCTCTGCTTCTAGGGTGCGGAACTAAATGGCATACTCGCTCATGGAGGGGTCCCCCTGGCAAAGAATGCAGCTGCTGAGGAGACTCGTTCAGGTTCCTCAAATACCGTGTGAAATGTCTGTAGGAAACACTGGAAGTCACGGGTCTCTAGTCCCTGACGTTCTCAGATGGGGTTTGCCCATGCCAGGGCATTGCCAGCAAGGAGTGAGACTATAAATGTGATCCTTGCGCCATCAGAATAAAATGCTCTGGCATGTAGACTGAAGTGGATTTGACACTGGTTTAGAAATCCCCTGCAAGTCCTCGCGTCTCCGTCGTAGCGCGGAGGTAGTGGCAGCGAGAATCGGGAGTCAGCACAGGTACTGACAGGAGGTGTAACAAGAGGAACAGCCAATAGGTGCTGTGAAGACTGCAGCTTGCGCATCCAGCCGATGTGTAATGGCGTTCACTGCCTGGAGAAGTTGGTCCTGTTGTAATTGGCAGACTAGCATATCCACCTGCATGAGTTGTGATGTTGTCAAGGTCTTGGGTTGACCAGCGGGGTTCAGGGCCTGAGCATACTGTCACGATCTGTGGGTATGTGGACACACTTGGCCGTACCGCCGTAGCGGGATAGCAGCTGGCCAAACAGTGTACCAAGTCAATGTATATATATAGTCAAAGCACAAGGGTAACTGTAGTAGTTCAGACAGTAGCAACGGCTAGGCTCAGATGGGACCTTGGCAGCAGACACCAGGCATGGTGTAACACAGCAGGCGTGACCGGTGGCACAACACGACTCCAACTTTCTAAGGCACAGGAACAAAGATAGCACGGGATACAGGATACAGGTACGGGAACACTGGGAACAGGATAACACTAAGGGATCATGTGCAAAACTAACACGGGTGTATTGTGAGTCCTCAGCAGAGAGGGATAACTCTCTAATCAAGTACCACAGGTCGTGTCTCCAGCCTATGGACAATTGGACGAGTCAGAGGTGAAGTCCACAAGACAAAGTGTTGTCATTGTCCAGACCCCACAGGGGGTCATCAGGAGGCACCACAGTTATATTCAGCTCAGGTGCAGACCAGCAATCAAGGGTGATCCAATTATCTTCCCCATTGTGTTCTCATCCTGGCTGTGGCAATCCACATAATAGCACAAAGGACCACAACTCACTTACAGACAGTGTATGACTACAAAATAAAGGCATTATAATGATGGTGACTAGAAACTGCCAAGATGTTCCTCCCCCTGAGTGGATATAAGGGCTTGTCCTGGGGAGGATGGAGATCTTCTGGATTTAGACCTGAAGGAGAGCTGAAGCTGAGGCCAGCACTCTGAAGATGTTCCTGTGACTACCTTATTTTGTGGACTGTGTGTTGTTCCTGCATTGAACGTGACTTGTTCTGTCAACATTGGATGCAATAAACCCTGTTGGAGTTGCCCTGTCGTCTCTGGCTCTGTTGATCGTGTATTAATGTAACGAACCCCATGACAACTGGTGTCAGAAGTGGGATCAACAGAGTGCAGGAGAGATGGACAGAGGTCTGCACACCAGGATGTCTATCGTGAGGAGAGCAATTGTATTTTACCAGGAGGCAATGGACTGCCTTGGACCAAAGTTTACAGAAGACATTGAATGTTGGGCTTGGGATAAGTCTCTGACTATGGCAAGGAAGGAACAAGTTCTTGTGCGAGCTCGGGAGTTGCACCAGGAGACCATGGATGCTCTGGGATGTTTGGCCTCCAACGATGATAAGTTCTGGGACTGGGACTGGAATTGGTGTCTGGCAACAGCGGAGCGAGAGGTGCCGCAAACATGGTGTGAACGGCCAGCACAGTGTTATAAGGGTTGTGCTGCTGCTCCAGGCTCGGATCGCTGCAAATCTCCAGAGAAAGCTCCAGAGTGTCCTGAGGTGAGTGATGTGACGTCTGTGGGCAGCTTATACCATAAGACATGGGAGCACCAGGAGGAAGTAAAGGATTCTGGGCTTGATTCAGGACCGGAAGGAGTGCATACAGGGGATGTCAATGTATCTGCAGAAACGGGTCCTGTGGATGATGAAGATGCAGGAGATGTGGCTAGCACTGGTGTGGATGATGACACAGGAGATATAACTAGCACTGGTGTGGATGATGAGGACACAGGCGATATAACTAGCACTGGACCTCCTGAAACCTTTGGCACTGAGATCACCAGTGCCAGTTCTGAAAGCCCAACTGAGGTTAAGTCACACGATACAGCCCCACTAGTGAGCAATGATGTTTGTGCTTCTCCTGGCGATGTGTTTCCTGCATTCCCTTCACCCCAGGATTTCCAAGAGGTTGAGGAACCCAACTGTATTGTTACCTGGAGGTCTGATTTGTCTGAGTCCAATGATTATGGGGATGTTACAGTCAGTATTGACTCTCCAGGCAAACAGTCTTCCAACATGGATGAGGATGACACTGGAGTGTCAGCGAGTTCTAAGGTGGAAGAAGGATCATTGGGGGAGCAGGTCTGCGAAGGACAACAAGACACTGGTCCCAACAGCAGTGGTGACCTTCATGATGGTGAGACTTCAGACCCTTTTCAAATATGCCCAAGGCCCTTGTTTTCTAAAAACGGTTGGACTTCTATCTCCCCATCTTCTGCCACCAACTTCTCTGGACTCACTACAATTCTGAACAGTGACTGTATTTTCTGGAATGATCTTTGCCTGGGTGATGGGTCAGATAGCCGGCCAGCATTACCCAATATATTGTGGTGGGATGCAGTGGGGAGGAAAGCGTCTGGATGGGCCATGTGGAGTCTGCAGAAACCTGTAAACTGGATAAAAGGTCCCAAGAAACCCCCTGACCCCAGAGACTCCATCTCACGGGCGGGACTGTCCTGGAGGCCACCGGATCAGCTCTTCCAAAGTGAACAGATGACGTGGAACTTTTGTGGAAGTGTCTTGAACTTTGTGATTGTGTTTCCAGACATTGCTCTTAGCCCCGGATATACATGTGCACTGGACTTTCTTTACAGCCTGTGGACTGTTCTTATTGAACTGTAATAAGTGGCTTATGAGTGAGGTGGCCAGCGGCCTGTGTAGGCCACATGGCCAGCTCACTTATTATATGAGGGGAGAGGTTGTGATGGTGCATTATATGTGGTTTATTGTGAGTCCTCAGCAGAGAGGGATAACTCTCTAATCAAGTACCACAGGTCGTGTCTCCAGCCTATGGACAATTGGACGAGTCAGAGGTGAAGTCCACAAGACAAAGTGTTGTCATTGTCCAGACCCCACAGGGGGTCATCAGGAGGCACCACAGTTATATTCAGCTCAGGTGCAGACCAGCAATCAAGGGTGATCCAATTATCTTCCCCATTGTGTTCTCATCCTGGCTGTGGCAATCCACATAATAGCACAAAGGACCACAACTCACTTACAGACAGTGTATGACTACAAAATAAAGGCATTATAATGATGGTGACTAGAAACTGCCAAGATGTTCCTCCCCCTGAGTGGATATAAGGGCTTGTCCTGGGGAGGATGGAGATCTTCTGGATTTAGACCTGAAGGAGAGCTGAAGCTGAGGCCAGCACTCTGAAGATGTTCCTGTGACTACCTTATTTTGTGGACTGTGTGTTGTTCCTGCATTGAACGTGACTTGTTCTGTCAACATTGGATGCAATAAACCCTGTTGGAGTTGCCCTGTCGTCTCTGGCTCTGTTGATCGTGTATTAATGTAACGAACCCCATGACAACGGGTAAATACAACAATGCTCAGGCAAGGAGTAAAGGGGCAGGGCCCTTCTTATAGTGCAGGGTGATCATGGGCTAATAGATTATTATTTTCATGTGTGAGCACTGGCCCTTTAAGGCCGGGCACGAGCGTGCGCGCGCACCCTACGGGACACAGCAGAACGGAGCGGAAGTGAGGAGGAGATGCAGGCCAGCACTCACAGATCGATGGCTGCGGTCGTCGTGGGGTGAGTAATCCTGACGGTCCGCGGTGGTGGACGCTACAAAGGGACACTGAGTGTGGCACTATCTACAATGGTTTTTACGCTACCAGTAGTGGTCAGCACATATCGCTTAGACCTACTGACAAAGTGAGACATCACCTGCCTGTATACAAACAGATAATCAGAGAGAGATATTGGCCACCATAGTAGTTGTCAGCCAGACTAGTTCAGAAATTTTTGTTAGTTTATTTGTTTGCAGAATTCTGGGAATAAAGCCAAGCCCCCATTAGCCACCCCCACCAGATAAACCATGCCGCCATAAGACAAACCCACCATATAAGCTACTTCCTAAGTATCCCTGGAAAAAAATTTACATTTTGGCAACTATGATACAGCACTGTATTACAAAATTATTCTCCCTAGAAGCAATGCTTCCAGTGGAGAATAACTTTGTAATACAGCATATAGTGCAACAATATGCCCCACATGTTTTTCTCTCTGATTCCATATAAATCTGTGCGAAAAAAAAACCCTCTATATAACTGAAATTGGAGTCATAAGTAGGAACATTATGGGCCCATAAATTTATATAGGTGCCACCCTATGGCTCTATACAACCAGGAACTTGTACGGAGCAGTAATATGGCTGTGTGTATGAGACTTAACATGCTACAAATACCACAAACCAAATATTTATATAGATGTTAGTCTGCCATCTTGAGAAGAATACCTTTTGAAATTCTATATTAGATTTCAGTGTCAGCTTGCAGAGGGATTTAGCGCTAAAAAAAATGTCCATCCATAAGGTGAACATTTAGAAGTCCCTTACTCATACCTCCCAACCATCCCGGATTCAGCGGGACAGTCCTGGATTGCAGGCGGTGTCCCGTTGTCCTAGGAGGCCGGGGGTATGTTCTGCTGTCAACTGTATCTGCGTCCTCAGGATGCATATACAGTTGAACTCAATTCTGAAGCAGGGAACCTAGGACTCCCGGGCACAGCTCTATTTTAAGCGCTGTGCTCGGGGAAGCGATTGACGTATCTGTCCACATATGGACATTGACGTCAGGGACTCCTCCTGGAGCAGAATCCCCGGCCAGAGTCCACAATGGGGAATACGCTAAAGGAGTAGCCACTGACCTCACTGTCCATATATAGACAGTGACATCAGAGCTTCCCTCTAGGAGCGGAATCCCCGGCCTATGCTCTGGCTGGGGATTCCACTCTTACAGGGAGTCCCAATGGAACTATCTACAGGGGTATGGCACTATCTACATGGACACTGTGGCACTATAAAAGGGGCACTATCTACAGGGGACACTGTGTCACTATCTACAAGGGCACTGGCACTAGGGGCAGCTAAGCGGGCATTATACTGTATAAGGGCAGCTAGGGGGCACTATACTGTATGGGGGCAGCTATGGGGGCATTATGCTGTATGGGGCAGCTTTGGGGCATTAAGCTGCATGGAGCAGCTATGCGGCATTATACTGTATGGAGCAGCTATGGGGGCATTATACTGTATAGGGGTATTTGTGTGGGCATTATACTGTATGGGGGCATTATACTGTATGGGGCAGCTGTGGGGCATTATGCTGCATGGGGCAGCTATCGGGCATTATGCTGTATGGGGGAATTTGTTTGGGCATTGTACATTATATATCCATGGGGTCATCTGTATGGGCGTTATACAGCATGGGAGAATCTGTGTGGGCATTATACTGTATGGGGGCATCTGTGTGGGCATTATACTGTATGGGGGCATCTGTGTTGGCTTTATACTGTATGGGTGCATCTATGGAGTAGTATACTCTATGGTGGCATTATAATGTATTGTGTCAGCTATGGGGTCATTATACTGTATGGGGGAAGCTATTTGGTATTATACTGGGTGGGAGGCACTACGGGAGCATGATACTGTCTGGGCTGAATCAGTTTTGTATGAGCAGGGCTTAAAAATAAAAAATTGCTGCGAGGCGCTGCGTGCGCTGCATCGTTTGTCCCACTTTGTGATACTTGAAAGTTGGGAGGTATGTCTTACTGCACTACTGTAATCCAATTACATTATAGCTATTTATTATCTACAATACAAGGAACCCTAAACATAATAATGATACATTCTCATGCCATTCGATGCCCTGGGTAAGTAAAAGAGTCAAACTATAACTATGGTACCCTAAAATTAATCTTTGAAGCTTGAGGCTTTGGTTGGAATATCTCTTCAGAATATTCTCTCCTCCACAATGGGTACCATGTACACAAAGCTAGTAAACTATTATTAGGATTATGTATCACTGTATATATACTTAACATATCAAAGAATTTCATTTATTGAATTGACCCCAAAACCTAAACTTGGCTTCTTTAAAGTGCACCTACAACTTCACAGTTATATGTTCCTTTATGTAAATCATACAAGTCTCAGTCCCCTTTTGAAAAACATACTTGCAAATCTTACATGTTATTGTCACGATTGCCAGTTGCTTCCAACTTATTAAATCATTTCAAACCGACTGCCAGAGGGTGGTGGGATAACAACATGTGCACTTTCACTGTTATCACAGATCCCTCAGTTCCCATGTAACTCTGTGTTGCACTTGAAAGGCTAATGCTGGCCATACACTATAGATTTTAGATGGTTTCTCTCTGAATGACGCGTTGCCCATGGTTGATCTATGAAGGTGGTTGTTCTAGGGGGGGCCACCATAAATTCAAAAGATGAATGACATTTGGCAAATACATTTTTGCCTTGCTCTATGACCCTAACTGAACTTCTATTGATGAAGTCATGCCAGTATCGCTTTGAGCATATCCCATGGTGCACATCTGTTGTCCAACTGCACGTGACAAGCAAAAAAATACAACATGGCAGATAAACTTTTCCACAGATAACAGCCTTCGGTAGGTGTTTGCCACACTGTTTTATATAATTAAAAAGGGGTCTAGATTGCCTATATGGCCATCTATAATCTATATTTTAATCTCTAATCTGAAAGCATTTTATGGCCAAATTTAGGGACTAATAAGCAATCGATCCTCCTCCTTAAACGCACCCCAGATGTAAACAAAAATGTTGACCTTAACTGACAGCAAACAGAAATTTTGAAAATTGTGAGGAAGTGAAACACAAAGGGGGTGATTTATTAAGCGATTTGCACCACTTTTTCTGGCAGGAAAAATTATTTTTTTTGCGCAAACAAAAATTTGTGACTTTTTTTGATTTTTATGCAGCTCTCAGGGTCAAAGACTATTGAGAGGGAGTTAGTGGGAAGGGGCATGATAGACTTACTATAATTTACGTAAGAAATAGGCGTAAATTATAGTGTAAATCAACAGCAGCTCATAGAACGTTAAAGGTATGTTCACACGGCCTATTTTCAGACATTTTTCGGCCCGTAAAAGCCCCAAAAGCGGCTGAAAATACAGGGGCTGAATGCCTCCAAACATCTGACGATTTATTTCAATGGGAAAAATTTCTTCAGACGTTTTTGGAGCCATTTTTCATTGGGTCAATAGAAAAACAGCTCCGAAAACGGCCGTAAAAAAAACGCATCAAAAAACGCTTGATGCTTAAAAAATGGCTGAAAATCAGAGGCTGTTTTCCCTTGAGAACAGCTCCATATTTTACAGCCGTTTTTTGTTAAGCGTGTGAACATACCCAAAGAGATCACCTTTTCTATAAAAAATATATTTAGGATCTCTAAATGTTTAATGCACCAATGCCTTGGTGAACTGGACGTCAATAGTTCTAGACAGAATTATTTAACAGATAATCCTGATGTTCTGCCACCGTCTAGCCTCAGATTTGACAGCCAAATGCAAGGAGCTCTTTTTTGGATTACTGGTCTGCAAAAGCCTTTATAATGCCAAAAGTCTAGTAAATCTCTGCTGCTACTTCCTTGTACTGTATGAGAATAACCTAAATATTAATTTAGGCTATCCTCATACATAAAAGTAGCATCAGAGTACATATTCTTCAAATCAAGAAGAAAAACAAACATTCAAAATCAAGCAATGTGTCCAGTAGTGAACATACAGTATGATGGAGAAAGATATTCTATGAATCAAACCCTGTAAATAAAAATGCATACTTCATTATTACAGAAATAAGTGAACAGATTAAATACATGTCCAGTACAAACCGAAGCTGTCCATAGACTAGTCAGTGGTCTATCTAGCTGTTGTATCCACAGGCTGTAATGGCATGCTGGGAGTTGTAGTTTTACAACAGCTAGAGAGCCACAGGTTGGGGACTATGGGGTAATAAAATTGCACAATACTTCCCAAAAATGCGAACGATTTTCCATAGGCCACTTTTCGAATGAGCATTCTCATTCCAGTATTGTGGGTATATCTTTACATCATTGACCATCTCTAGTCATATATACTTCCACATTATAATGGTCCGCAGAATGATTTCTTAAAAATGATTTGAATTTAAACACATAGGCCCATTGATTCAGTCTGTTTTTAATTAAATACTACTGGGATTCCATTATCACTTTACAGACCTTTGGGTCTATGACATCACTGTCCTATGTTTTCTGACATTAATGCGTGATATTATGTGACCTATATGTATTGATTTCCATAGCATGCTTCACTAAATGACATGAACGCTGCTCGGCTTTGATGTATTCCAGATATCAAAATACACAGGGAAATAAATGAAACACAATGGAACACTGCACTATACAGTGTATAATCTGCACTTGCAACTACTATACAGTTTACCACTGTTCTAAACATATTTTATGTAGTGCATCATTACTATAATACTTATCCAATGATCATAAAACACCTGTCAGTAAACTGTAAGACATTTCCATTGCAGTATCATACCTTAGGGCTTATTCACACGACAGGTTTAATTGGCCATGTGATGGCTGCATTAAAATCAATGCACGTTTATGAGACTATTCACACAGTAGTTAGTTAACGGACCGTGTGAACGGCCCGTGAAAAAATAGGACATGTCCTATTTTTGCCAGTTTTCCCAGATCCCTCATAGACTCAAGTCTATGAGGGATCCGTGAAAACGGGTCCCGCTTAGGTGCAAATTGTCAGTGAAAAAATGCAGTATTTCAAGGCTGATTTCACACTTGTCCGTGTGAATACGGCCTTATCTCTTTCATAAATCGATTTAACACTTCCATTATAATAACTTAAACCTCCAAATAGGACATAAGAAATAAGCCCTACATACTCACAGAATGATACATTTAGGTTATATTAAATGCTAAATTACAGTGAATGCCAACATCTAATAAAAAAACAAAACATAACATACTGTATATAAATAATAAAAAAAATTAAATGTGGTCTAAACAGTGAAGCACATAGAGTTTTACTCAAGAGAGACAGACTTCAAGCACACTGCGGCTCCTACCAAGCCTGTTACCCTGGTCATTAGAAGCAGCATGCAGATCGGATGCTGTATAATAGGCATCCATAGGCTAGTTTAGTGCTTAATAGAAGTATTGTAGATGTCAATGTAAATAGTCTTATGATACACTTTAAGGGTATGTGGCACATGGGGCGGATTAACTATAATTTCCGCAACGGATTTCTTAGCGGAAAATTTGCATTGTATTAAAGTAGCAGAAAAATGGATACGATTTGAGCAAATCTCATCCACACATCGCGGAAAAAGTCAGCCGAGAAAACGTTCATAAATTGACGTGCGGTGCATATTTTTAATCCGCAGCATGTCAGTTTATGTTGCGGGAATCATTGTACATTTGTTGCATTTTTTCCCCATTAAAGGCTATGTAAACCATGGGTGGACATTTTTTTTTTAATAAACAGGTCAGTCAGTGTGTTTGGTGAAACTTTATAATTAGTCTTTATTAAAAATATGTTTACTTTTTTAGATACAGCTGCTCTGTATTCTGTAAACAGAGCAGCTGTATGTAGCGCTAAATCCTGTTCCTGAGCTGACGGGTTCGGTGACAGCGGGTCCTGCATGTCTCTGTCACACAGGCTTGAGCACATCTAAGTTTATAACTCCTTTGTTGTTTAAATTAATTTAAAAAACCCATACTTATTTCCCTGGTGTTGTCACAGTGATGGCTCCTTGTTCCCCCTGCTGTTCTCTGTGCATCCTGGGGTGACATTTTATCCCATGAGACTGCTGCAGTCAATCACAGGCTGTAGTGGTCACATGGGCTGCAACGTCATCACAGAGATCAGAGATGGGGAACAGGGACGTGTCGCTATAGCAACGCCAGTGAAGGCAACGTGTTTGTTTTCTGATTTGCTATCCGCAACGGTGAGTGCGGTCGAAAATCGGCCCCACAATTTCATGCAGTCTTTCCGTCAGAATACACTGAGGGTTGTAGGTCGGTTACGCTGCAAACTCTTCCGCAGCAAATCCAACCCATGCGTGCATTTTTGTACCAGTTCCCAGCGCTAACTCGTTGACCTGTTACTAATTTGTCACTTATTTGATACTATACCGTACGATTTCTGTATTGCGATCTCCTTTTTATCTCTATTCACACTTGATGTACTGAATATTATTTTGTGTTTAATTTGCAAAATTTCTAAAAAACTATTTGTAAAGAATTCTGAATCTAGCTTTAGACAGGAATGGTGACAAAAACCTCATGTAGCTCAAAATCAGTACGAGATCAATTAAGTCATCTACTTGGAAATCCGTTCGAAAGTCTGCACTAAATCGTGTTTTTTCTTACTGCCAATTTCTGCTGCGAATTCTGAGCTGTTCCGCTGCAAAAATTACAACATTTGCTACTTGTTGCGGATTTCTACAGCATAAATAGAAATGCTGCGATTTAAAAAGAATGGGCACGAAAATGCTTTGCTGCTACTGTAATACACTGCAGGGTTTCAGATGGAAAATCTGCAGCAATAACGCTATGTGTGAACTTCTCAGCAGTTTGGACCCCTCAAAAATGCTGACAACCCTATATAGAGGATACGGAGAGCAGTGAAATTCAGAGAAAGTAAAGTTTTAATGCCCAAGAGCTGTGTCTCCTGATTGGATGCTAGAGTCATCCCTCAGAGCAGAGGGGAGGGGCTGGGCAGCACTCAGTAAGGGGAGCACCAAGCATGGCCTATGAGGGGGCTGCCTCTGGGGCACTTGCAATCGTGGTGTTGGTGACATTATTAAAAAGTGACCTGCATGTCCATTACCCCAGGTATGGTTACATTACTCTACCTGTCCTCTATATAGCGCAGTCAGCAGTTTAGCATACCTTCCAACCGTCCCGCACTGAGCCGGACAATCTCGGATTCCGGGCAGTTTTCTGCTGTATCGGGCAGCCGGTGGTATGTCCCGATGTCATTTATGACGACGCTCTGGCCGTAGATTCCACTCCTGGGGGAACCTCTGGTGTCACTGTCCATATATGGATAGTACCGTCAGGGGCTCCTCCTAGAGCGGAATCCCCAGGCCACAGCATGGACGATGCTCTGTCTGGTGATTCCGCTCCTAGATGGACCCCAATAGCGCTATCTACTGGGGAAGGGGTGGAATTATCTTCAAGGGGGGTGGCACTATATATGTGGGCACTATCTACAGTGGGCACTGTGGCACTATCTACAGGGGAATTGCGGCACTAACTACATGTGCACTGGGGTGTTTTAGGGTGGTTGGGACAAAAAAAAACCTGACAAATTAAATCCATCCGTTTTTTTAACGGCCTTAACAAATGGATGGCAAACCGATGACAAAGCCAAACAGACTGGAAATGGATGAAAATTTGTAGACAAACTGATGCAAATCGGCTATGAAATACTAAGGCCTCGTGCACATGACCATATTTTTGCAGCCACAATTTTAGGATTCGGATTTGTGGATTCACCAACACTTGTGAATTGTTGTGGATCCGTGAGTCACCATGACAAACGGATGCACAAAAAGGATTTTTTTGCAGTCCAACAGACCGCAACGGATCCTTGGTTTTGCGGACTGCAAAACCAATACGGTCGTGTGCATGAGGCCTGACAGTTGATCATTTTTTTTTTTTTGTTTTTTTTTTTTATATTTACATTTTTTATTGCATTTTTCAACAATACAGAGGATATATGTCTTAACAGGTAAGCATTACATCTCATGCCATGTTATAAGTACTTAACAGACCATAAAGGGGGAGGGGGAACAGGGAAGAGGATATTGAACCGGGTATAAACCCAAAGGAGGGGAAAAAAGGAGGGATAACATTGGTACATCCATGACAAGCATTACAGTTCACATACCAAGGTATATCTTTAACCTCTTAATTCACAATAAATCCTGTCACACAAATTTACGGTACTTTTTCCATGGATGCCATATCTTGAGAAATTTATCTCTCGACTGCGAGTCCCAATGAGATAACTCCTCAAACCTATAAATCTGATCTACCCTCGCAATCCAATGATCTAAGGATGGGACTGTATCCGTTAGCCAATGTAGGGGTATTAATAGCCGAGCCGCCACTATCAGCAATTTGAATAAAGCAGATGGGACTACCGGGACTGAAGAATCTGCAATAGAAAGTAAAGCAATTTCCGGTGATACCGGAATTGTTCCTTTACACACGGAGTTACATATTGAAAAAATTTTCCCCCACCATTCTTTCAGCGGGGCACATTCCCACCACACATGATAAAAAGTGCCTCTGTCCCCCTTGCAACGCCAGCACGTGTCTGGATGCGAGGAGCTATACATGCAGGTCTTATCTGGTGTCCTGTACCAACGGGATAGTATTTTATAACTATTCTCCTGAATCTTAATGCATCTGGATACTTTGTGTGGGGCGATCAGTATCCGGGATACTTCAGCCTCAGTAAATTTCCTTCCCAGATCTCTTTCCCACAATCCTATATAGTATGGAGGTCTAGTTGCAAGAGGGACAGAGATCCTTCTATAAATCTGAGAGATACACTTCACTGGCGCACGGCTCTGGGAACATAGTGTTTCAAACCAATTAGCTTCTCTGTGAAACGAGGTGGACCTACAACATGACAGAGTAATAGACTTTACATATGCAAGAAGTAAAAAATTTCCCTCGTTAATCGATAATTTAGACAGCAGAGCAGAATGGGGAATTAGACAACCCTCATAATCTAATAGCTGAGCCAGCGGCATCTGAGAGCTACTGACATGTAACGGAGCACTATCCCTTACTGCTTTTGTGGCTGCCCCTATAATATCTCTTACCTCTATCAGAGGAGATGGCAGCTGTATTCCACCTAAGCTAGCTACAAACCTTTTCCAGACTGAAAGTGTTGCCCGTGTAAAGGGATTCGAAGGGCCGTAATCCGAAAGCAGGGAGGGGTCCATAAATATTAGAGTCCTAAGCGGTGACGGGGAGAGTGCGTTTTCCAACGACACCCACAGTTTATGTCCAGGTGCTCGCACCCAATCTAACACCCTAGCTAAATGTATTGCTCTATAGTATTGTTCTGGGTCTGGAAAACCAATACCCCCTGTTCTTTTTTGCCGAGTCAGAATGGCTCTCGCGATACGCGCCCTTTTCCCCTTCCAGATAAACTTAGCAAACAGTCTGATTATACGAGAGAAATATATCCGAGGAATAGCTACTGGCAATGTCTGCATCAGATAAGTAAGCTTAGGCAGGACATAAGACATGACAATGTTCTTTCTACCAAACCACGACAGATAAGGCAAGTCTAATCGTTGTAACAAGTCTGGTAAAGAGGACAGGAGCGGTAAGAAGTTCAAGGAGAACAACTCGTCACAGTTTGCACACATCTTTATTCCTAGATAGGATATATGGGGTGACGACCAGTCAAAGGCCGAATTGGCCCTCAATTTCCCTCTACACTCCGGCGACACCGCTATCCCCATCGCTTTTGATTTACTCGCGTTAATCAAGAAATTGGAAACGTACCCAAAGGAGTCTAGTACTTCTTTTACTTTTGGGAGTGCAATGATAGGGTTCGTGACAATCAGTAGTAGATCATCTGCGTAGGCTGCTACTTTATGTTCTACCCCCCCTACCCACATACCCGCAATATCTGACTTTAAACGTATAGACTGCATCAAAGTCTCCATCACCATGACAAACAGCAGGGGGGAAAGAGGACACCCCTGCCGGGTGCCATTGCTAATTTCAAAAGGGGAGGACAGGGCCCCGTTCACAGTAATAACTGCCGAAGGGGTTGCATACATTGAAAAGACCGCATTAATGAATGGGGTAGGGAGGTGGAATGCCCGCATAGTCTGTCTCATAAAATTCCAACTAACCCTATCAAAGGCCTTCTCCGCATCTGTGCTGAGAAGGACTGTTGGAACCCTATTTTTTTGTGCGTGATGTAATAAGTGTAGTACTCTCGTAGAGTTGTCCTTTCCCTCTCTCTGCATTACAAATCCGACCTGATCTGGTGAAATAATGTCTGGAAGGATCTGTTTTAATCGAGATGCCAGCATCTTTGCTATCAACTTCAGATCCGTATTCAAAAGTGAGATGGGTCTGAAGTTAGCACAGATCGTATGGTCCTTCCCCTCTTTGGGTATGAGGGAAATATATGCTCTTGACATATCTACAGATAGGGGTACTCCTTCAGTGTTAAGATTTGCAATGCGTAGTAAGCGAGGAAGGAGAATCTCTCCAAAGGATCTATAATATTCTATAGATAAACCATCTGGCCCCGGGCACTTCCCCACTGGGGACTGCTTTACTGCTATCTCCAATTCTGCCAAAGTGAATGGTTCTGCTAACACTGCCCCCTGCCTCTCGGAGATGACCGGAAGAGAGAGAGAGAGTCTAAAAAAGAGAATATGAGCCCAGGTCTCTCTGCCAGACACTCCGAGGGTAGTGATTTCTCCAGATTATAAAGATTATGATAAAAGTCTCTAAACAAAGAAGCTATTTTAGGGGCCGAGTAAGTCAAACTGCCATCTGGTGACTTTAACATATGGACATGATTGTTCACCTGCCGCTGTTTAACCCTTTTGGATATAAATTTAGAGGCTTTGTTGCCATGAGCGTAAAAATTTTGTCGGGACCTCTCAAAGTATTTAACCGACGAGGCGTTAAGTAAATTTTTGAGCTGGGATCTAAGGTCATTTAGTTCAGTCAAATGTCGGCCAGCCAGGGACTGCTTATGGATTTTTTCCAGTTTCTGGATCTGGGACAGAAGTACCTCTACATCTCTATCTCTTTCCTTTTTTATATGAGAACATATGCTGATCAGGTGCCCTCTTACAACAGCTTTGTGAGCATCCCAAACTACCTGGGGGGAAGTGTTTGGTAAAGCATTTAATCTAAAATACTCTTCCAACTTTCGTTTGACATTCTCCCTTACATCTCCTCGCCCTAATACCGATTCATTAAGCCTCCACCTTGGCGATCTGCTTTGTGTGTTAGCTAACTGTAATGACAGAAAAACCGGTGCGTGATCTGAATGCACTCTGGAACCTATATTTGTGTTACTACAGTATTGAAGGTTAGTTTTGTGCAGAAAAAAGTGGTCTAATCTTTGATAGGAATTATGCACATGAGAATAAAAGGAGTAATCCACCTCCGTTGGATGAAAACATCGCCATACATCAACCAGGCCACGATCCTCCAAAGAAGTTTTAACCCTCCTCAGAGCTCTGTATGATAAAGCCGATTTTTTAACAGATGAATCCATTAAAGGATCCATAACCAGGTTGATGTCCCCTCCTATAATAGTCATACCTTCTGCCACGGAATCTACTACCAATAGTACCTTACTCAACCACAATACCTGTCCAACATTAGGAGCATATAAATTTACAAACGTGACCAATTGAGTGCCTATCTTACCTTTCAATATAATGTATCTGCCCTCTGGATCCAGAGTGGTAGATAAACAGACAAATGGTACATTTTTTCCAAAACCCACACTCACCCCTCTGGAGGCCCCACTATTGCTGCCACAGTGAGACCATACTGGAAAGTGAGAAAAGGAAAGATTTGGATAATGATCCTTCTTAAAATGTGTTTCTTGCAACATAAGGACATCACATTTTGCTTTCTTCATAAAAGAAAAAATTTGGCATCGCTTTGAGGGGGAGTTGCAGCCCTTCACATTATAAGACACTATCTTCAGAGCAGCCATATTACAGTGCAGAGGTAGGTTACATTATCGCATCCCCAAACCAGACAGGCAAATACCCAACATATGAACTTTCTGCTACCATATGAAGGCGAGCCGAGAGATATATCCCACATTCTCCATAGTACCACAGGACCATAGATAAGGCACACGTGTGGGACATGAAGTACCAATGACAGGACGGGAAGGGGGAGACCAAACATAGGTAACATAGATAACAAAGATAACAAAGATGGGGGACAGTACCCCACAACTGAGAACAAGAACAATAACGGTTCACACAGAACCTTCCACCGGGGGGAATCTGGTAAGTTAACCATATATCAACACAATCAGCTCATCTAGCCATAGCAGTCCACGCCATGGTCAAAATAAAGAATATATTGAGATAAAGCGTGTTATCACGCCGCAATTCAGGGCAGTTCCTCTCTTTCCCCTGCTAATCTACGTGAGCCCAAACGTCCCGATTTCTTCTTGCTACGTTGACGTTTAGGAGCTGGAACATCTTCCCATGGTGTCAAGTGGGCTGTAGCAGGTAGAGACGTCAAATCCAGAACCGGATCCCAATCCTCTATATCCAGTGGCTCTATATCCAAGTGCGCATATACGGACTCCAGATCTGTCACGGATGAGACCAGCATACGACGACCTTCATAGAAGAATGATAATCCAAACGGGAATGTCCAGCGATACATGATATTCTTATTCCTCAAAATGATCAGTAAGTGGCTTCAGATGACGACGTTTTTGAAGGGTACTAGATGCCAGATCTTGATATATAGAGATAGCAGAACCTTGTAAAGTAAGGGCATCCGTGTTTCTTGCTTTAGTCAGCACAGCGTCCTTATCCGTGTAGTTCAGAAACCGGCATATTACGTCCCGCGGGGGTTCTGAGGCAGTTGGTTTAGGGCGCAAAGCTCTGTGGGCCCTCTCCAAAACAATGTCCGCATGTGTATTAGGGCCAATCAGCGAGCGGCAGAGTCCCTTGATAGTTTCCATCAGAGCATCCGCAGGGATGGATTCTGGCACACCTCTAAAACGCAGATTGTTCCTGCGGTTCCTATTCTCCTGGTCTTCTAGGGCCCGGAATACTGAGTTAAAGTGCTTTTGACACGAGGAGAAGCATTGTGTGACTGCCGTGTTAAAATCAAGCATTGCCGCCTGAGTAGCCTCCAGCTTCTCTACCCGTTGTCCCACTTGCCTCATATCTTGCTTAATGTCTGCCAAATCTCTAACCAGAGGCTCCAAAGCCTTATTAAGTACCTTTGTGAAGAAGTCTCTAGTGAGTGGCAAGTCGGTCGAAGTGCTGCCTGCATCGCTGCTATCATCTGCTGCTCCTGCAACATCTTCTTCCCGGGAGCGAGAGGAGGATGGCGCCATCTTGGCCTCATTTCCGCCTGCACCCAGCGGCCCGCTTTTCACAAACTTCTCCATGTTTCCTTGAGCCCCAAGTGTTCTGGGGGGATCCTGGTCGTCTCTGGACTTACTGCCGCCGATCTTGACCATGGCTGGCTGTAACACGCTAACTTATGCAAGAAATGAGCTGTCGGTAGTTACGGAGCTCAGCAGCACACGTCCATTCAGGTCCGTCGCTAGCTCCGCCCCCCAGTTGATCAGTTTTTAATGTCAATTTTTTTTGCACTTTCTTGTGTATGTATTATTTTATTATTTTTTTATTAGGCACTATGGGGCATTATACTGTATTTTGGCAGCTAAGGGGGCATTATACTGTATGTGGGCAGCTATGGGGACATTATACTGTATGGGGGCATCTGTGTGGGCATTATACTATATGGGGACAGCTATGGGGGCATTATGCTATATGGGGCAATTATTGGGCAATTATACAGTATGGGGGCATCTGTGTGGGCAATTATACAGTATGGGGGCATCTGTGTGGGCATTATACTGTATGGAGGCATCGGTGTTGGCTTTATACTGTATGGATGCATCTATGGGGGCATTATAATGTATGGGGGCAGCATTGTGGCAATTATACTGTGTGTGGGGCTGCTATTTGGCATTATACTTTACGTGGCAGCTATGAGAGCATTATACTTTGTGGGGGCCGCTATTTGGCATTATACTGTGTGGGTGGCACTTTGGGGTATTGTACTGTATGGGGTAGCTATAGTGGCAATATACTGTGTGGGGGTTCTATGGGGGCATTATACTGTGGGGAGGCACTATGGGAGCATGATACTTTGTGGGCTGAACTGGGTGTGTATGGGCGGATATTGGGCGGGGTTAGAGGCATGGTTTAAAAGCAAAAAAATTTGCCCCTCTTTGCAATACTTTGAAAGTTGGCAGATATGCAGTTATGAGAAGTTAAAACGACTAAACTCTATGGCAGAGGTCTCAAACTCGGCCGGGTAAATGGGCCGCACATAAAATAAAATTGAAGTTGACGGGCCGCATTACTTTCAAATTTTATACAGTACAAAATTATTGTTAATCAATTAGTTATTTGAACTACTATAACAATACTGCATTATTATAATAATACTACATTACGATTATAATAGCGCTAGGTTTAAACTTAACGGAAATATGCGAGTTTCCAGTTCAAGTGTCGCTAAATGCAGTCTGGCCGCTCAATTGGCAGCATTTGGCAGACACATGAATATGGAGATTGGGCAGCCGCTTCTTAGATAGTGCCACAGTGCCCTCTGTAGGTAATGCCACAGTGCCCTCTGTAGATAATGCCACAGTGCCCTCTGTAGATACTGCCACACACCAACCCGTAGATAATGCCACAGTGTCCTTTGTAGATAATGCCACAGTCCTCTTTGTAGATAATGTCACAGTGCCCACTGTAGATAATGCCACACTGCCCTCAGTAGATGATACCACAGTGCCATCTGTAGATAGTGCCACACGCACCCCCCTGTAGACAGCTCCATTGGGGCTCCCTCTATGAGTGGAATCCCCAGCCAGAGCATTGCCAACGCTTAGGCCGGGGATTCCTCTGCTGGTGGAGCCCCTGATGTCACTGTCCATAGACAGTGACATATGGGGATCCTCCTGGACCAGAATGTGATGTCAGGGACAACCCCAGAGCCGGAGTCCCAGAGCAGAGTACCAGTATAAGCTCTGCTCTGGAACTCTGGGGAAGCCCCTAAAGGGGCAACTCCAGTGCTGGAGTCCCGGGCAGAGCGCTAGTAGCGCTTTTCCTGTGACTCCAGCTCTGCTCCTGACATCATTATCTATATATGGACAGTGATGTCAGGGGCAACCCTAGAGCCCGAGTCCCGGGCAGAGCACTATGTCAGGGGCCTACCCAGCCGGAGTCCCGAAGCAGAGCCGCCTCTAGCACTCTGACTGGGACTCCAGCTCTGCTCCTGACATCACTGTCCATATATGGACAGTGATGTCAGGAGCTCCCTCAGAGCAGGAGTCCCAGAGCATAAGCTAGTATATAACCCTGCTCTGGGACTCTGGCTCTGGGGAAGCCCCTGGCATCACTGTCCATATATGGATAGTGACGTCAGGGGCTTCCTCATTCGCCGGCGCACTCCTCCTTCGTCCTGCTCTCTCCTCTCCCGAGGGAGCTGGGGTGCCCCGTGGGCCGCAGATGACAGCCTCAGGGGCCGCATGCGGCTCGTGGGCTGCATGTTTGAGACACCTGCCCTAGGGTTTATGAAGACTTTTTTCTGTTTTTTGGGCTGCTTGTGTATATGAAGTTTTATATAGACATGCTCCAATTGTATCAATTTTTCCAAAAAAATATATTAATATATAAAATCAATAGCTACAACTGATGAAATACAGGAGCAGTGGATTACACTGGAGGGACTATATTCAGAGGACAGGAGTTGGTAAATTAATAATTGCTTTTCTCTATGTTATTGTGTTATTGCTCTTACTACTGCACAATTGTATCCTCTATCTAGTCCTGTTGGTAGCATTCGCCTTGCACAGTTTAATTTGTATTTTTCCCTGAAAAGTTCAAGTAGAATTTTTTCCACAATATGTTACTGAACACAGATGCTTCAATACTAAACAGATTTTTTAATAAAGATTACACATTTCTTAGAAATGGCATAACAGTAATAACAATACCATGACCAAGATATCAGTGGAGATAATTATGGGTTTGATCATCTTAAAAACATCACAACTTGAGGACATACAGAATAGCCTCCAATTTGAATGCAATAATTTTAGTGCACACCGTGATGACTGACAGAACATATGTCATTAGAAACATTGGTAGGAATTTTGAAGATCCCTTAATGATTTCTACACAAATATTACATATTCAGGGTATGTTCACACGTTTAGCAAAAACCTTCTGAAAATACGGAGCTGTTTTCAAGGGAAAACAGCTCCTGATTTTCAGACTTCTTTTAGCAACTCGCGTTGTTTAAGGCTGTTTTTGGAGCTGTTTTTCTATAGAGTCTATGAAAAACGGCTCCAAAAATGGCTGAAGAAGTGACATGCACTTCTTTTTCGCTGGCGTTTTTTTACATGGACCTTTTTCAAAACTGACGCGTAAAAAAACGCCCCATCGGAACAGAACGCCGTATTTCCCATTGAAATCAATGGGCAGATTTTTGGAGGCGTTCTGCTTCCGATTTTCCGGAAATGGGCGAAAATAGCCCGTGTGAACATACCCTCAGGGTTATTACTGGCATCCCTGCATAAATACAGAATGAGGAAAGATGAAAAGAAAAATAAATACTATTGTATGGTGCAGGTATATTTAGGGTCAGCTCACACTAAGGCACAAATCGACCCCCATTGATTTCAATAGGAGGCAGATTTTTTTTTCTGGGGAGGCTTTTGGCTGCTTGAAGGGAAAAAGAAGCATCATGTCCTCTCTCCGCCTCTGATCTCCCATTGAAAACAATGGGAGGCAGCGCTTGATTCTGAGCGGCTTTTGTGCCGTTTTCTAGATTCAATGGCCGCGGGAAAAAAACGCAGTGAAAAACGCATGCAGTTAAAAATCTGCCACAAAATTCCTGAAGAAATTTTAAGGCACATTTTTTCTGCCTACTAAAAACTCAGTGTGAACTACCTCTTAGGGCATGACCACAGGTAGCGGAATTGCTCTGGAATTCCGCTGCGGACAGTCTGCAGCGGAAATCCGCAGCGTACACGTTTTTGCCATTGCCTTCCACAGCTTTGTGGTTGGGTTCGTTTACACGTTGCGGACAATTCCGCTGCGTAGCATAGACTGCGGAGCGGAATTTGGTGTCCGCAGCATACAATGGTTGTTGCGGACGTGTCGCGGACTTGTTGCGGACTCATTGCGGAATTTCTCCATTGACTTCAATGGAGAGTGAAAATTCCGCAATGAAGTCCGCACATGTTATATGTGCTGCGGAGCGTATTGGTTTTCCTAACATGACATTTCTTCATTCTGGCAGGACCTATGTATTTCTAGGTCTACAGCCAGATTGAGGAAGTCAATGGGGCTCCCGTAATTACGGGAGCGTTGCTAGGCGACGTCAGTAAATAGTCACTGTCCAGGGTGCTGAAAGAGTTAAGCGATCGGCAGTAACTGTTTCTGCACCCTGGACAGTGACTACCGATCACAATATACATCAACCTGTAAAAAAAATAGAAGTTCATACTTACCGATAACTCCCTGCTTCTTCCTCCAGTCCGGCTTCCCAGGATGACGTTTCAGTCTAAGTGACGGCTGCAGCCAATCACAGGCTGCAGCGGTCACATGGACTGCCGCGTCATCCAGGGAGTTCGGGCTGGATGGCGAAAGAGGGACACGTCACCAAGACAATGGCCGGGTAAGTATGAAATTCTTTTACTTTCACTAGGGAAAGTGATGTCCCTTCTCTCTATCCTGCACTGATAGAGAGAAGGGAAGCACTTTCACCTCAATACGCAACGGCCAGTCCGCCTCAATTTAATGCCCATTTTGGGCAGAGCCGCAACAGAATCTGCAACGCAGATTCTGTGCGGCATTGATGCGGACAGTGGCGTACGTCTGGGCATGCCTTTATAGTTCAGAAGAATTCCAAATGCACATAGCCTAGACATGTCCTCCAGGCAGAGGTTACAGCACAATGGTTGTGGCGTCCGTGGAGATTTTTTTAGAGCAGCTCAGTACTGCGGCTGTCCTCGGACCTGACTGGATGGGATCCCAGGTGACGTGAATTTTTTTTCGCTCCTCCCACTTCAAAAATGTAACTTGGACAAATCTAAGCGCGATGAGTTAAAAAAGGAGGAGGAGAAGCACCATTACAGGTTTATGCAAAAGACTTTTGTGAACTGGCTGCAGGCGTTCGCGATCCTAGACAATGTTCTAGGTGAAAATGCATCAGAGCAGGGTTCGTCTCTTTTCTACTATTTGGACACGATCGGCGAGGCGCATTGGGGTTATGGAGGCCAGACGTGGCACCGTTATGATGAACAGTTCCGTCAACGGAAGGCTGTTAGGCCCAATATCAAGTGGGATCACAAGGATATCGCGCTTTGGCTGAATGTTACAGCTCTGGTAAACGCGGTTCAGTCCTTTCCCGGGAGCGTGGGAGGAGCTGGTTAATCTAGTCAGTCAGGGCATGGCTCAGGTTCAAAACTCGATCTCTGCTGGCAGTTTAATAAAGTGCAAATTCGGGGCTACCTGCAAGTTTAAACAAGTTCAGCTGGTCATGGGGCAGCGCCAGGGAGGCTGGTAAAGATGGCCCACTTTCTAAATAGGTATCCTGATAAAGCGGGAGCTAATTTACTTATCGAGGGTTTTCAGGCTGGTTTTGTCATTCCTCCCCCTTCCCTGAGGTCCTTTTTACTCAGCGCAATCTAAAGTATGCTTATCAACATTCTGATGTGGTTTTCATTCAAAATCAATAAGGAGGTGTTACTTGGTAGAATGGCGGGTCCTTTTTCCTGTATACCCGTGAAAGGTCTAATAGTTTCGCCATTGGGAATGGGTCCACAGCGGGAATTTAATAAGTTTCGCCTTATACATATGGGGGCATCGGTCAATGACAGTATTGACCCCGACTTATGTCCGTTCGTTTATACCTCGTTCGACGTGGCAGTTAAATTGGTTCAGTTTTGCGGAAAATGGGCGAAGACCGACTTAGAGGCCGCTTTTCGCCTTTCGCCATGGGGTGTTATATCTCCTGCGCCTATTTTTATGGACTGGACAACCCCTTTAAGTCAGGTAGACTTTACCCAGTCATCAGATAAATGTTTACACTGAGACCTGCAGCTCCTGATCATATACAGTGAAGGAAATAAGTATTTGATCCCTTGCTGATTTTGGAAGTTTGCCCACTGTCAAAGTCATGAACAGTCTAGAATTTTTAGGCTAGGTTAATTTTACCAGTGAGAGATAGATTATATAGAAAAAAAAAAAAGAAAATCACATAGTCAAAATTATATATAAATTATATATATTTATTTGCATTGTGCACAGAGAAATAAGTATTTGATCCCCTACCAACCATTAAGAGTTCAGCCTCCTCCAGACCAGTTACACGCTCCAAATCAACTTGGTGTCTGCATTAAAGACAGCTGTCTTAAATGGTCACCTGTATAAAAGACTCCTGTCCACAGACTCAATTAATCAGTCTGACTCTAACCTCTACAACATGGGCAAGACCAAAGAGCTTTCTAAGGATGTCAGGGACAAGATCATAGACCTGCACAAGGCTGGAATGGGCTACAAAACCATAAGTAAGACGCTGGGTGAGAAGGAGACAACTGTTGGTGCAATAGTAAGAAAATGGAAGACATACAAAATGACTGTCAATCGACATCGATCTGGGGCTCCATGCAAAATCTCACCTCGTGGGGTATCCTTGATCCTGAGGAAGGTGAGAGCTCAGCCGAAAACTACACGGGTGGAACTTGTTAATGATCTCAAGGCAGCTGGGACCACAGTCACCAAGAAAACCATTGGTAACACATTACGCCGTAATGGATTAAAATCCTGCAGTGCCCGCAAGGTCCCCCTGCTCAAGAAGGCACATGTACAGGCCCGTCTGAAGTTTGCAAATGAACATCTGGATGATTCTGAGAGTGATTGGGAGAAGGTGCTGTGGTCAGATGAGACTAAAATTTAGCTCTTTGGCATTAACTCAACTCGCCGTGTTTCGAGGAAGAGAAATGCTGCCTATGACCCAAAGAACACCATCCCCACTGTCAAGCATGGAGGTGGAAACATTATGTTTTGGGGGTGTTTCTCTGCTAAGGACACAGGACTACTTCACCGCATCAATGGAAGAATGGATGGAGCCATGTAATGTCAAATCATGAGTGACAACCTCCTTCCCTCCACCAGGACATTAAAAATGGCTCGTGGCTGGGTCTTCCAGCATGACAATGACCTGAAACATACAGCCAAGGCAACAAAGGAGTGGCTCAAATAGAAGCACATTAAGGTCATGCAGTGGCCTAGCCAGTCTCCAGACCTTAATCCCATCAAAAACTTATGGAGGGAGCTGAAGATCCGAGTTGCCAAGCGACAGCCTCGAAATCTTAATGATTTACAGATGATCTGCAAAGAGGAGTGGGCCAAAATTCCATCTAACATGTGTACAAACCTCATCATCAACTACAAAAAAACGTCTGACTGCTGTGCTTGCCAACAAGGGTTTTGCCACCAAGTATTAAGTCTTGTTTACCAAAGGGATCAAATACTTGTTCTAAAAAGTGCACAATGCAAATAAATATATATAATTTTGAGAATGTGATTTTCTGTTGTTTTTTTTATATAATCTATCTCTCACTGGTAAAATTAACCTAGCCTAAAAATTCTAGACTGTTCATGTCTTTGACAGTGGGCAAACTTACAAAATCAGCAAGGGATCAAATACTTATTTCCTTCACTGTATATATATCCATTTTATATTAGAGTTATATACAGTAACTGCCATACAAATGTGGGAAACATATACATAATAATGTCCTTGATATTACCCTATCCTTCAGAACACAACAATGACAGAAACACTAGAATGAGAAAACCTATTTGTATATTTATTGCATGACTGATTGCTCTCTTACAGTAATGAACACTTCAGATGGAAACAATTTTATGATAGCTTAAATATGCATTGAAATAAAGGAGATGTATAAGGAACTTATTATTCTGAACACATTGTACTGTCATATGATTCCTCAGCAATAACAAGGAGTATTATAATGAAATCAATGTATATATCCAGCTTCGCTGAGTTCCTTGCTAATACGGCTTACTATCTAATAACTGATAACGGTGACAGAAAATTCCTTTCCTGAATGATCACAATGAAAACAATTCTGTGATTCATACCATAATCCATGTATTAGTATGTCTGGTCACTCATCCTAACTATTAATTCTTCATGCATTTTGTTATTAATCCTCTGATAGCACGCTGTAATGCTTGAAAGATTTTAACCCCTTAAGGACTAGGCCAATTTTGGAAATCCATACAGCAAGTCAATTTTCACACTTCTTTTGAGCTGTTTTTTTTCTGCAATATGCAGTTGACATTTGTTGAAGTCTCATCCACTTTTCTGCTACTGTAAGGGTATGTTCACATGCAGAGTCAAAAACGGCTGAAAATTACGGAGCTGTTTTAGAAGAAATCAGCCTCTGATTTCCAAGGCGTTTTTCTGAGCCGTTTTTGGAGCTGTTTTTCTATTGACATAATTAAAAACAGCTCCAAAAACGGTTCAAGAAGTGACATGCTCCTTCTTTTTACGGGGCGTTTTTGTACATGACGTTTTTTAAAACGGTGGCGTAAAAAAACACTCTGTCCGAACGAAATGCAGTTTACCCACCGTTATATCAGGCGTATCTCGGGGCGTTTACGCCCCGAAATTTGTCTAATGTGAATTACTGCCCTGCTCCTGCTGCTGCGCTCGTGGGTGCATGTAAATGTATGTCATGGAGTGGCAACTGACAGCAGCCCATGAGGCACATTTTCGACATGGGTCAGGAACAGGTTCTAAAATGGACACAAAAAGTGAAAGTAGATAAAGTTATAAGACTTTTCTGAAATACAGTACATATTATTAGCAGAACAGAATAGTTTTAAAGAGGCTCTGTCACCAGATTTTGCAACCCCTATCTGCTATTGCAGCAGATAGGCGCTGCAATGTAGATTACAGTAACGTTTTTATTTTTAAAAAACGAGCATTTTTGGCCAAGTTATGACGATTTTTGTATTTATGCAAATGAGGCTTGCAAAAGTCCAAGTGGGCGTGTTTAAAGTAAAAGTCCATTACGTGTATTATGTGCGTACATCGGGGCGTTTTTACTACTTTTACTAGCTGTGCGTTCTGACGAGAAGTATCATCCACTTCTCTTCAGAACGCCCAGCTTCTGGCAGTGCAGACACACAGCGTGTTCTCGAGAGATCACGCTGTGACGTCACTCACTTCCTGCCCCAGGTCCTGCATCGTGTCGGACGAGCGAGGACACATCGGCACCAGAGGCTACAGTTGATTCTGCAGCAGCATCGGCGTTTGCAGGTAAGTCGATGTAGCTACTTACCTGCAAACGCTGATGCTGCTGCAGAATCAACTGTAGCCTCTGGTGCCGATGTGGCCGACACGATGCAGGACCTGGCGCAGGAAGTGAGTGACGTCACAGCGTGTTCTCTCGAGAACACGCTGTGTGTCTGCACTGCCAGAAGCTGGGCGTTCTGAAGAGAAGTGGATGATACTTCTCGTCAGAACGCCCAGCTAGTAAAAGTAGTAAAAACGCCCCGATGTACGCACATAATACACGCCCAGTTGGACTTTTACTTTAAACACGCCCACTTGGACTTTTGCAAGCCTCATTTGCATAAATACAAAAATGGTCATAACTTGGCCAAAAATGCTCGTTTTTTTAAAATAAAAACGTTACTCTTATCTCCATTGCAGCGCCGATCTGCTGCAATAGCAGATAGGGGTTGCAAAATCTGGTGACAGAGCCTCTTTAAATCTAGTATAACCATTCACAGGTTTTACTTTAATTTCAGTAGTGAAGTCCAAATCTCATTATATTCTCTTTTTCTCTGGGAGATACCAACTGTGAGGGGGGGGTGGGCTGATACTATACACATTCTGAATGGCAAAGGGGAGCCTTGTTCTCAGATCTGGTCAGGATTTGGGGTGAGAGAATAAATTTGCATCAAGTTTTATAATTCTTTTGAATTGCTGGTTCATAGAATTGTTATAATTATTATTGTAATCTGCCATTTAATACGATTTCCCAGGAGGAGGATAGAGCTCCTTGCAAAGGAGTAAAGGGATTCTCCAGGTATTTATTATTGATGGCCTGTCCTTAGGATAGGTCATCAATATCAGATTGGTGAGGGTCCGACTCCTGGCACCCTTGCAGATCAGCTGACTTAAAGGGGCCGTGGCGCCGAATGACGCAGCTTCTTCATCGTTTACCAGACACATAGCAATACACATCCCTATCAATCATGCATGGGATTGCAGTTCCGGTCCTATTAATGTGAATGGGACAGAGTTGCAATTCCAGGAACAGCCAATCTAAATTTTTACGGCGCTGTTGCCTGGTAAATATTGAAGAGGCTCTGGCCTTTGGTGCCGTGGTCCCTTAAATCAGCTGATCCGCGGGGTTACCAGAGTCGGACCCCCACCGATCTCATAGTTGCCAACAGTCCCGAATTTGCAAGGACTATTCAGAATTTACAGAGACAGTTGCAGCAAATTACTGTCCCGGATGTGTCCCAGCAACTGCCTTATTCAATTGTATCTGCGTCCTCTGCCATTTACTCCTCTAGGAGTGGAATCCCCATTCATAGATTTGCCGACGCTCCTAGACATATATAGACAGTGAGGTAAGGGGCGCCTCCTGGACCAGAATCCCCTGTAGATAGTGCCACACACCCCCCCTGTAGAAAGTGCCAACCCCCTGTAGATAGCACCCCACACTGTTGACAGCCCTACACCCCCCTCCCTCTTGATAGCTCCATTGGGGCTACCACTATCTACAGGGGGTGTGTATGGTATTACCTACAGGGGGCTCTGTGGCAATAGGGGCAGGGTGGATCACCATATACAAGGGTTGCTGAGTGTGGCAATATCTACACTCATTTTTATGCTACCAGTAGTGGTCAGCACATATTACTTAGCCTTGATAAAGCGTCTGAAGGACGTGAAACGGTCGGCTCTATTGTCTTTCTATCCCGTGTTGCCTGCCTCAATTTAGGAATAAAGAGAACCCTTTTTGCAAATGGTGAGTGCCGTGCTGTCTTCCTTTCTACATGTTGTCATTTGCTGAATCTAACTTCAACAGGAGCGGGAGCTGTGTGTGTAATGTACTGCGTTCTGCACAGGCAGAGTGTGTGTGCTCCGGGCGGCTGCATTATACATCACATGTGATATCATATAATGCAGCCGGCCACACGCTGCCTGTGAGGAGAACACCGTGTTCAGGCCCAGCTATTTACATAGCAGACAGGCAGGGAGGAAGAGAGGGCTGGGGAGGAGCAGTCATACACACAGTTCTCCTCCTGCCTGCAACAACCCCCCACGGAGCTCAGGACTGGTGAGTACAGCTGTGTATGTCCTCAGCAAGTAGGGGGAACTGTAAGTAGTGTGTGTGTGTGTGTGTGTGTGTGTGTGTGTGTATATATGATTGTGTGTGCAGGGGCGTAACTAGGAAAGACTGGGCCCCATAGCAAACTTTTGACTGGGGCCCCCCCCCTCCCCTGGGTGTCACAAACCCCCCCCCCTTGTAGATAGTGCCTTTTTTACAAACCCCCCCTTTTGATAACGCCATACAGCCCCCCTGTAGATATCTACAGAGGGGGCTATATGGCGTTATCTACAGGGGGGACTGTATGGCGCTATCTACAAGGGGGCTGTATGGCGCTATCTACAGGGGGACTGTATGGCACTATCTACAGGGGGGACTGTATGGCGCTATCTACAGAGGGGGCTGTATGGCGTTATCTAGAGTGGGGACTGTATGGCGCTATCTACAGGGGGGGACGCTGTATGGCGTTATCTAGAGGGGGGATGCTGTATGGCGTTATCTACGGGGGGACGCTGTATGGCGTTATCTAGAGGGGGGACGCTGTATGGCGTCATCTACGGGGGGGCTGTATGGCGTTCCCTACAGGGAGTCTGTATGGCGTTCCCTACAGGGGGGGTCTGTAGGGAACGCCATACAGCCCCCCCCCCAGTAGGGAACGCCATACAGCCCCCTCCTGTAGGGAACGCCATACAGCCCCCCTGTAGGGAATGCCATACAGCCCCCACTGTAGGGAACGCCATACAGCCCCCCCCCCCTATAGGGAACGCCATACAGCGTCCCCCCCTGTAGGGAACGCCATACAGCGTCCCCCCCCCTGTAGGGAAGCCATACAGCGTCCCCCCTCCCAAAAAAATGCGAACTACAGTGTGTCCTAATAAAAGACATGTATCCCCTCTCCACAGGATAGGGGATACATGTGTGATCGCTGGCAGCGATAGGGAGAACGGGGGACTGAAAGTTCTCCCGTTCTCCCTATCGCTGCCGGCGATCACACATGTATCCCCTATCCTGTGGATAGGGGATACATGTCTTTTGTATAATGGCAGAGCGGGGAGATACCTCCCTGCTCTGCCGAAGTGTTCAGTGGCGTCCCGCTGTAGTAGCCATAGCGGCTGCTAGCGGAGCCTCCGGCCATGGTGGGGGCCCGTGCCGGCGGGCGACACGGGCCCCCTCATGCCGCGGGCCCCGTAGCAGCCGCTACTGCTGCTACGGCGGTAGTTACGCCACTGTGTGTGTGTGTGTGTATATATATATATATATATATATATATATACAGTGAAGGAAATAAGTATTTGATCCCTTGCTGATTTTGTAAGTTTGCCCACTGTCAAAGACATGAACAGTCTAGAATTTTTAGGCTAGGTTAATTTTACCAGTGAGAGATAGATTATATTTAAAAAAAAACAGCAAATCACATTGTCAAATTTATATATATTTATTTGCATTGTGCACAGAGAAATAAGTATTTGATCCCTTTGGCAAACAAGACTTAATACTTGGTGGCAAAACCCTTGTTGGCAAGCACAGCAGTCAGACGTTTTTAGTAGTTGATGATGAGGTTTGCACACATGTTAGATGGAATTTTGGCCCACTCCTCTTTGCAGATCATCTGTAAATCATTAAGATTTCGAGGCTGTCGCTTGGCAACTCGGATCTTCAGCTCCCTCCATAAGTTTTCAATGGGATTAAGGTCTGGAAACTGGCTAGGCCACTCCATGACCTTAATGTGCTTCTTTTTGAACCACTCCTTTGTTGCCTTGACTGTATGTTTCGGGTCATTGTCGTGCTGGAAGACCCATCCACGAGCCATTTTTTTTTTTATTTTTTTTATCAAAGATTTTTATTTTGAAAATATACAAAACATAACAGCATACACATGGTTTCATAAATTTGCAAAATTCACACGCAGTGCAATATAACCACTTCAATATTGCATAAAATACACAAAGACATAGAAACAACAGTAGGAGGTAACCTCCTAATCAGTAGGCAAAAACTAAATAAGAATGCAAAGAGAATAACAATACCATAAGTGCAGCAAAGATAGTGCAGGACAATGACCCTACAGTCTCTGTTTAATTCATTACTAGTTTGATGGAGAAAATTATTATTTCAAATAAAAATCATTATTTCTAACCTTGTCAATGTCTTGACTATATTTTCTAGTCATTTTGCAACTCATTTGATAAATATAAGTGTGAGTTTTCATGGAAAACACAAAATTGTCTGGGTGATCCCAAACTTTTGAACGGTAGTGTATATATATATATATATATATATATATATATATATATATATATATATATATATATATATATATATATATGTATATATAAAATTTAGATATATATATAAAATATATATATATATTGTAGCAGTGCAGCTAGTGGACAGTGCAGAAACTGTCAGGTTTTAAGCAACCAGGGAGCATGTTCAGCAGAGAGGGTTTTTCTCTGCTGTTGCTTGGGTGTAAAGCCCGGAATAGGGCCTGGTTTGCTGGAGTGTGAAGAAGGGCGGCTTCCACTCCATACAGACAGTCCATGTCTTGGGCTGTCTGATAAGCTTAGTTAGGCTTCACCTGAGACGGCTCTTTAATTCAGGTGTGTGCAGTTCACACAGGGCTCTCAGTCTGGGGAAGACAGGCATGCTAGCCTGTGAGAGTCACCAACGTGTAAGGTAAAGCTGCCTATGTTTTGAGGTGCTGGGCACAAGGCTTAGTGTCTCGTAGTGAGGGACACTGAATGCGTTAGTTAGAGGCTGGACGGCCTAGGGTTTATTTTGTATGTTTTTGTTGTAACACTGCTTGCTGTGGTGAAGACAATCAAGCTAGCTGCGGCTGGTTTCAACTTTTATTCAATGAGTTGGAGTGAACTTTATAAGTGTGCCAACCATCTCACCCTGGAGATGACGATCCTTTGAGCTAAGTGGTCCCCAAGATGTCACATATGGCGGAGAATTGCTTTGGGCAATAAAATGGCACAAGAAGTGTGCAGTGAAATTTAAAGGGCCAAAAGCCCAATTAAAGAGACTGTTTTTCCATTGCAATGGGTCTTATTGAGGAACTCCTCAAAAAGATAGTGCAAACAAATGTGAAGCTGCAGGAAGCAAATGCCAAGCAGAGGGAGGATAACCAGAGGTTCCTGGCACAGTTGGAAGCAAATGGAGAGGCTTTAAGGGCACAAGTACTATCCAAGGATACACAGCCTTCCAAGCCAAGTGGATGTCTTTCAACGCCAGCTGCATTGATGCCGGGTACTCCGCATGTGTTACAGACAGTTTGCGTAGAAGAGCAAAGAGCATGCATACCTGTGACACAAACTGAGAGTACCGTTGCTAAGGGCAACCACCCGGACTCATGGTGGGAATGTTTGCAAGCGGATTATGTGAATTTAAAAGGTGTTCCCAAGCAACATGGGGCAGCTGTTAAAAAGCCAAGTGTGCTGAATCGCCCAAGTGTGGTTGCTAGGAGCAACCAACCTCGACAGCATGTGGCGGCTGTTGTTCAGCAGAAGGAGAGCTGTTGGAGATGCCATAGACCAGATGGATGTGCACCTGATTGTTCTCTGGTCAAGAGACCAGAGAGAGCGCAAGAGAAAACACGTGAAGTGTTGGTTGGTGGAATTCCGCTACTGGTCCGTCTGGGTCTTCGCCAAGAGTTCTCGTGGGTGCATCTGGACATTTTGCTGTTTGTGAAGAAGGATCCTGAGTTGGGTGAGACCGTTCTGATTGACTTTGAAACTGATTTTGGGACTGTGCAGCACAGACTTATAAAATGTCAGGCACTTGATGAGGAGTTTGTGCTGGGAAGGGACTTCCCTCATTTTTGGCAATTGTGGGAGAAAGGCAATATCTCCTATAAGCATTGTAGCTATTACAGGAAAATGTCCTCTGCAGGGTGTGCTGCTCCACTGCCAGAAAGGGAAAATGCACCAGTTGTAATGATGTCAAGTGATAATGTGATTCAGGATAATGCCTGCTAAAAATGACGCACATAATATCTTTGATACACAACGTTTATGTGATGACACTAGTGAAATGTCAAAAATTGTGCCTAACGTGTCTTCAACCCGTGAGTATGTCACACAGCCTGAGCAGGTTAATGCATTGTGTGAACAGTCTGTTAAAGGAACAGCAGCCAAGACAGGGGATTAGTTCAAGTGTGCCCCTTGAGGCCGTAATTGAGAAAGTCGAGAGTGTCACATGTGATGTGCGTACTGTTACTAAAGGTAACCCAGAGGATGTGTCCTTGGAAACAGATGTGCCAGGTGTACCTGAGATTTCCCTAGAGGTTGGGATTGTTGATGGTGGTAACCTGGAGTACAGCCCGGATGGTGATGAAAATGTGCGTGGTACAATAGATGTGACTGCAGTGCCTTTCGAAATGTTTCCCCCTAGAGGTCATTCCTATGCTGTAGAAACTGAGACTGATGTAACGCTCGCTCATTCCATGGGGATGGGGGAAGCACAGGAGTTAGACTTTAAACCATGTTCAGTGGATGCTACTATAGTGTATGCTTCTGTCACTGACATTACATGTGATGTAAAACAGGTTCCTAATGGCTCATGTGTGCCCCTAGAGGCCATGGTTCACAATAACAAAACTGTTGCATGTGATGCGTGCACTGTTCCCACCAGCTGTATGCTACTGCGATGGATGACAATGTACTTACTGCTGCTATGTGTGAGTGGAGTGGTGATAAACTCTACAGGTCTGAGAATGTGGTTGGGGTCACATCAGAATCAGCTGAATCCAGCAGCAGTGATCCACCTTTTTATTTGAGCGACCACACCAGTGTGAATGTAGCCCTAAGTGACGCACATGAGTTCCTGGACGGTGGAGTCAGCGAGGTGTGTGCGGTGGTGGCTGTGGCCTCGGTCACTAATGAACCGGCAAGTAGTGAACCAGAGGTACGTGAAAATATTTCCCTAGAGGTTGGGGCTGTCAATGGTACCAATGAGGACTCTACTGCCATGTATAGTGAGAGAAGGGTTACTGCTTCACCCTTAGAAGTTCTGCCCCCTGCAGGTCTTTCACATGCAGACGTTGAGACACATGTAGCGCCCAGATTTTCCCAGGAGGTGAGGGGAGCCATAGAGGTGGTCTTCCAGGCTGGTTCAAGGGATACTGATACAGTGGGTGCTATAGCCATGGAAGCTGCATGTGACACCAGACAGGTTGCTAAAGGCAACAAGCGGTGCTATACCACTAAGCAGGATGAGGGCCCTAACACTGCTGCAGATACGACCACTACTGGTTCTGATAGTAGTAACCCAGAAAGGTCTGGTCAGTGCAGTGAAAAAGTGTCTCTGGACGGACAGTCTGAGCGTATAAATGCTGAGACGCAAAACTCCAAGATGGAGGGGAGTATAGCATCTGAAAGTGGTGTAATAGATGGTATGGTGTATACCACAACTCATGAAATGAGTGTTACTGAACACTATGAGCCAGTGTCTAAACCAAGGGGTGATACACAAAGCCACTTCATGGATGCGGAAAGGTCGCTGAATGTAGGGCACAACACATGTAAATACGGCTGTGATCAGCAAAAGCTAGTAGTGCCTACAAGGGATGAGGATGCCATGCTTGCAAACATAGAAGAGTTGCTGGAGCACACGTATAATACACCCACGGGTGATTATCAACTGTCTGTTACTGTAGGGGTGACCCTAAGTGTAATTATGTCCCAATGTAGGAGCTTTGACCCTGAGGAAGGTTGAAATGTGATCAATCCTACGGCCTTTATCAAGGGGGGGGGGGGGTTTCTCTGCTGTTGCTTGGGTGTAAAGCCCGGAATAGGGCCTGGTTTGCTGGAGTGTGAAGAAGGGCGGCTTCCACTCCATACAGGCAGTCCATGTCTTGAGCTGTCTGATGAGCTTAGTTAGCTGGTAGTTAGCTTAGTGCGGCTGGTTTCAACTTTTATTCAATGAGTTGGAGTGAACTTTATAAGTGTGCCAACCATCTCACCCTGGAGATGGCGATCCTGTGAGCTAAGTGGTCCCCAAGATGTCACAACATATATATATATATATATATATATACACGTATATATGATTGTATGTGTGTATGTATGTATATATATATATACAGTGGAGGAAATAAGTATTTGATCCCTTGCTGATTTTGTAAGTTTGCCCACTGTCGAAGTCATGAACAGTCTAGAATTTTTAGGCTAGGTTAATTTTACCAGTGAGATAGATTATATTAAAAAAAAAAAAAAAAATCACATAGTCAAAATTATATATATTTATTTGCATTGTGCACAGAGAAATAAGTATTTGATCCCCTACCAACCATTAAGAGTTCAGCCTCCTCCAGACCAGTTACACGAACCAAATCAACTTGGTGCCTGCATTAAAGACAGCTGTCTTAAATGGTCACCTGTATAAAAGACTCCTGTCCACAGACTCAATTAATCAGTCTGACTCTAACCTCTACAACATGGGCAAGACCAAAGAGCTTTCTAAGGATGTCAGGGACAAGATCATAGACCTGCACAAGGCTGGAATAGGCTACAAAACCATAAGTAAGACGCTGGGTGAGAAGGAGACAACTGTTGGTGCAATAGTAAGAAAATGGAAGACATACAAAATGACTGTCAATCGACATCGATCTGGGGCTCCATGCAAAATCTCACCTCATGGGGTATCCTTGATCCTGAGGAAGGTGAGAGCTCAGCCGAAAACTACACGGGGGGAACTTGTTAATGATCTCAAGGCAGCTGGGACCACAGTCACCAAGAAAACCATTGGTAACACATTACGCCGTAATGGATTCAAATCCTGCAGTGCCCGCAAGGTCCCCATGCTCAAGAAGGCACATGTACAGGCCCGTCTGAAGTTTGCAAATTAACATCTGGATGATTCTGAGAGTGATTGGGAGAAGGTGCTGTGGTCAGATGAGACTAAAATTGAGCTCTTTGGCATTAACTCAACTCGCCGTTTTTGGAGGAAGAGAAATGCTGCCTATGACCCAAAGAACACCGTCCCCACTGTCAAGCATGGAGGTGGAAACATTATGTTTTGGGCGTGTTTCTCTGCTAAGGGCACAGGACTACTTCACTGCATCAATGGGAGAATGGATGGAGCCATGTACCGTCAAATCCTGAGTGACAACCTCCTTCCCTCCACCAGGACATTAAAAATGGCTCGTGGCTGGGTCTTCCAGCACGACAATGACCTGAAACATACAGCCAAGGCAACAAAGGAGTGGCTCAAAAAGAAGCACATTAAGGTCATGGAGTGGCCTAGCCAGTCTCCAGACCTTAATCCCATCAAAAACTTATGGAGGGAGCTGAAGATCTGAGTTGCCAAGCGACAGCCTCGAAATCTTAATGATTTACAGATGATCTGCAAAGAGGAGTGGGCCAAAATTCCATCTAACATGTGTGAAAACCTCATCATCAACTACTAAAAACGTCTGACTGCTGTGCTTGCCAACAAGGATTTTGCCACCAAGTATTAAGTCTTGTTTGCCAAAGGGATCAAATACTTATTTCTCTGTGCACAATGCAAATAAATATATATAATTTTGACAATGTGATTTTCAGTTTTTTTAAAAATATAATCTATCTCTCACTGGTAAAATTAACCTAGCCTAAAAATTCTAGACTGTTCATGTCTTTGAAAGTGGGCAAACTTACAAAATCAGCAAGGGATCAAATACTTATTTCCTTCACTGTATGTATATCTATATATATATATATATATATAGCCATGAGAACAGCCCGGCTAGTAGTCGGTAGGTTTTAGTAATGCAGGTGAGACAAAACAGTTGGTATTTTTAGGGGATTCTATAATCAGGAAGACGGATAAAATAATTTGTCACCGAGACCGCCTCAACCGAATGGTTTGCTGTCTCCCTGGTGCCAGGGTTCGGCATGTGGTGGAACGGGTGGATAAATTACTGGGAGGGGCTGGTGATGATCCAGCTGTCGTGGTCCATGTGGGTACCAACGATAGAATACATGGTAGGTAGAGGAGCATTAAGAATAATTTGAAAGAACTAGGCTATAAGCTGAAGGGAAGGACCTAAAAGGTAATATTCTCAGGAATACTGCCTGTGCCATGCGCATCACAGGAAAGACAGCGGGAGCTCAGGGAGTTAAATGCATGGCTTAAGTCTTGGTGTAGTGGAGAAGGCTTTGGGTTCCTAGAGCACTGGGCTGACTTTTCATTCGGGTACAAACTGTATTCTGCAGATGATTTCCACCTAAATGGAAGGGGGTCCGCTATGCTGGGGGAGAGAATTCTAGCTGGGGTGGCGGAGTATTTAAACTAGGGCTGAGGAGGGAGGCCAATATAGAAAATTAAGGTATAGTCAGGTTAGAGAGGGGTCAGACTATATTGGTGGGGGAGAAACACTATGGGGAGAGGACTAGACAACAGGATAAGGAGTTCCTTTTGTTACAAAACCGCAATGAAAATAAAAATTCCCAAATGATGTCAAATAATCACATTTCTGAAAGCGAAAAAATTAAAGGCAAGTTAAAGTGTATGTTCACAAATGCCAGAAGTCTAGCAAGCAAAATGGGGGAGCTGGAGGCCTTGGTACTGGAAGAAAATATAGATATAGTTGTTGCTGCTGAAACATGGCTGGACTCTTCACATGATTGGGCTGTAAATCTACAGGGTTTTACACTGTTTCGGAAAGACAGGGCAAATAGGAAAGGTGGTGGTGTATGTCTGTATATGAGAAGTGATATGAAGGCGAGTGTGAAAGAGACAATAGTGGGTGAAGACTGTGAGGAGATTGAAACCTTGTGGGTGGAATTACAAAGGGAGGTAAACACTGAAAATATTACTTTTGGTGTAATCTAATGACCCCCCAATATAACTGAGGAGATGGAATGTCAGCTATATAAACAGATGGAGCGGGCTGCACAGGCTGGTACTGTAGTGATATTGGGAGATTTTAATTACCGGGATATTAATTGGTGTCGTGGTTCGGCTTCAACTGAAAAGGGGAGACATTTCCTCAACCTGTTGCAGGAAAATTTTATGGGCCAGTTTGTGGAAGACCCGACTAGAGGTGAAGCTCTGTTGGAACTAGTCATTCCTAATAATGCAGGGCTTGTTGGGAATTTCAATGTTCGTGAAAACCTCGGTAACAGTGATCACAATATAGTTACATTTTACCTATACTGTAAAAAACTAACACAGGCTGGGAGGGCAAAAACACTTAATTTTAAGAATGACAATTTCACCAGGATGGGAGCTGCAATTCAGGATATAGACTGGGAAAAACTAATGTCAAATAATGGGACAAATGATAAATGGGAGATTTTCAAATCTACTTTGGGTAATTATACAGGGTGGGCCATTTATATGGATACACCTAAATAAAATGGGAATGGTTGGTGATATTAACTTCCTGTTTGTGGCAACTTAGTATATGGGAGGGGGGAAACTTTTCAAGCTGGGTGTTGACCATGGCGGCCATTTTGAAGTCGGCCATTTTGTATCCAACTTTAGTTTTTTCAATGGGAAGAGGGTCATGTCACACATCAAACTTATGGAGAATTTCACAAGAAAAACAATGGTGTGATTGGTTTTAACGTTACTTTATTCTTTCATGAGCTATTTACAAGCTTCTCTTTATTTACAGCCATTGACATGTCGCAGATGTTAACACGTGAGGAGCGGATAGAAATTGTGTTGATGTCTGGTGAACGCAGTACCCGGGTCATTGCAGTAGATTTCAATGCAAGACATCCTACGGGACCACCCATCTCCCATGCTACAGTTTGCAAACTGCCAAGTTTCGTGAAACTGGTTCAGTGTTGGATTTGCCCAAATGTGGACGCATGAAAACTGTCACTAATGAAGAAACATCAGTGGCTGTCCCGATCTGACCCCCTTAGACTTTTATCTTTGGGGTCATCTGAAGGCAATTGTCTATGCTGTGAAGATATGAGATGTGCAGCAACTGAAACTACGGATACGGGAAGCCTGTGCTAGCATTTCTTCTGCGGTGTTGCTATCAGTGTGTGAAGAGTGGGAGAAAAGGGTTGCATTGACAATCCTACACAATGGGCAGCAATTTGAACACATTTTATAAGTGGTCAGAAACTTGTAAATAACTCATGAAAGAATAAAGTAACGTTAAAACTAAGCACACCATTGTTTTTCTTGTGAAATTCTCGATAAGTTTGATGTGTCACATGACCCTCTTCCCATTGAAAAAACTAAAGTTGGATACAAAATGGCCGACTTCAAAATGGCCGCCATGGTCAACACCCAGCTTGAAAAGTTTCCCCCCTCCCATATACTAATGTGCCACAAACAGGAAGTTAATATCACCAACCATTCCCATTTTATTTAGGTGTATCCATATAAATGGCCCACCCTGTAGTGCAAAATGTATTCCTATAGGTAACAAGTATAAACGACTAAAATTAAACCCCACATGGCTTACACCTTCTCTAAAAAGGGCAATATATGACAAAAGGGCATTTGAAAAATACAAATCTGAGTGTACAGCTGTAGCCTTTGTAAAATATAAAGAACTTAATAAAATCTGTAAAAAGGTAATAAAATCAGCAAAAATACAAAATGAAAGGCAGGTGGCCAAGGATAGTAAAACAAATCCCAAAAAATTCTTCAAGCATATAAATGCAAAAAAGCCAAGGTCTGAACATTTAGGACCCCTAGATAGTGTTAATGGGGAATTGGTCACAGGGATCAAGAGAAGGCAGAGTTACTAAATGGGTTCTTCCGCTCTATATATACAACAGAAGAAAGAGCAGCTGATGTAGCCGCTGCCAGTGGTGTTAATATATCAGTTGATATACTGAATTGGATGAATGTAGATATGGTGCAAGCTAAATTGAATAAAATAAACATACATAAGGCCCCGGGACCAGATGGGTTACACCCTAGAGTTCTTAAAGAGCTTAGTTCAGTTATTTCTGTCCCCCTCTTCATAATATTTAGAGATTCTCTTGTGACTGGTATAGTGCCAAGGGACTGGCGCAGGGCAAATGTGGTGCCTATTTTCCAAAACGGCTCTAGGCCTTCGCCGGGTAATTATAGACCAGTAAGCTTAACATCAATTGTGGGGAAAATGTTTGAGGGGCTATTAAGGGACTATATAAAGAATTATGTGGCAATAAATAGTATTATAAGTGACGGCCAGCACGGCTTTACTAAGGACAGAAGCTGTCAAACCAACCTGATTTGTTTTTATGAAGAGGTGAGCAGAAGCCTAGACAGAGGGGCCGCTGTGGATATAGTGTTTTTGGACTTTGCAAAGGCATTTGACACTGTCACCCATAGACGTCTAATGGGTAAATTAAGGACTATAGGTTTAGAAAGTATAGTTTGTAATTGGATTGAGTATTGGCTCAAGGACCATATCCAGAGAGTTGTGGTCAATGAATGGTCTGAATGGTCACCGGTTATAAGTGGTGTACCCCAGGGTTCAGTGCTGGGACCACTATTATTCAACTTATTTATTAATGATATAGAGGATGGGATTAATAGCACTATTTCTATTTTTGCAGATGACACCAAGCTATGTAATATAGTTCAGACTATGGAAGATGTTCGTGAATTGCAAGCGGATTTAAACAAACTGAGTGTTTGGGCGTCCACTTGGCAGATGAAGTTTAATGTAGATAAATGTAAAGTTATGCACCTGGGTACGAACAACATGCATGCATCATATGTCCTAGGGGGAGCTACACGGGGGGGGGAGTCACTTGTTGAGAAGGATCTGGGTGTACTTGTAAATCATAAACTAAATAACAGCATACAATGTCAATCAGCTGCTTCAAGGGCCAGCAAGATATTGTCGTGTATTAACCCCTTTAGGACGCAGCCTGTTTTGGCCTTGTGGCACAGCCGATTTTTTCAAATCTGACGTGTCACTTTATGTGGTAATAACGCCAGAATGCTTTTACTTATCCAAGCGGTTCTGAGACTGTTTTCTTGTGACATATTGTACATTATGATAGTGGAAAAATTTGGTCGATAAATTCAATATTTATTTGTGAAAAACACCCAAATTTTGAGAAAATGTGCAAAAATGTGCATTTTTCTAAATTTAAATATATCTGCTTGTAAAACCGATAGTAATACCACACAAAATAGTCACTAGTTACCATTTCCCATATGTGTACTTTATATTTGCATCATTTTTTGAACATCCTTTTATTTTTCTAGGACGTTACAAGGCTTAGAACTTTAGCAGCAATTTCTCACATTTTCAAGAAAATTTCAAAAGGCTATTTTTACAGGGGCCAGTTCAGTTCTGAAGTGGTTTTGAGGGCCTTATATATTATAATACCCAAATAAATCACCCCATTTTAAAAACTGAACCCCTCAAAAAATTCAAAACAGCATTCAGAAAGTATTTTAACCCTTTAGGCGTTTCACAGGAAATAAAGCAAAGTAGAGGGGAAATTTACAAATTTCTCCTGTTTTTTGCCGAAATTCATTTGTAATAAAAAAAATTGTATAACACAGAAGGTTTTACCAGAGAAATACAACTCAATATTTATTGCCCAGGTCCTGCAGTTTTTAAGACTATCCCACATGTGGCCCTAGTGCGGTAATGGACCGAAACACCGGCCTCCGAAGCAAAGGAGCACCTAGTGGATTTTGGGGCCTGCTTATTTTTAGATTATATTTTAGGCACCATGTCGAGTTTGAAGAGGTCTTGTGGTGCCAAAAGTGTGGAAATTCCCCAAAAGTGACCCCATTTTGCAAACTAGACCCCTCAAGGAATTTATCTAGTGGTATAGTTAGCACTTTGACCCCACAGGTATTTTGCTATATTTATTGGAGTTAGTCTGTGAAAATGAAAATCTATTTTTTTTCTGAAATAACATAGACATTTTTAATATTTACAAGGAATAAAGAAGAAAATTCACCCCAACATTTATAAAGCATCTTCTCCCGATTACGGAAATACCCCATATGTGGTAATAAACTGCTGTTTGGATCCACGGCAGCGCTCAGAAGGGAGGGAGCACCATTTGGATTTTGGAGCACAGATTTTGCTGGATTGGTTTTTAGTGCCATATCGCAATTGCAACCCCCTGGAGGGAACAAAATAGTGGAAACACCCCAAAAGTGACCCCATTTTGAAAACTAGACCCCCTCAAGGAATTGTTCTAGGGGTTTAGTAAGCATTTATACCACACAGGTCTTTTGCAGAATTTGGTAGAATTAGGCCGTGAAAATGAATATAAACATTTTTGTCCACTAGAATGTTGAATTTTTTCATTTTCACAAGGGATAAAGGAGAAAAAGTCACCCTAAATTTGTAACGCAATCTCTCCCGAGTACGACAATACCCCACATGTGGTAATAATTTATTTTTTTAATAGAAATTAATTAACCTTTGCAGGACTGATCCTTTTTTGCTTTTTCATTTTAGTTTTTCACTCCCCGCCTTCCAAACGGCATAACTTTTTTATTTTTCCATTAATTGAGTGGTGTGAGGGCTTATTTTTGGCAGGATGAGCTATAGTTTTTCTTGGTACCATTTTTTGGTAAATGCAAATTTTTGATCACTTTTTATTACATTTTATTTAGAGCTTAGGTGGCCAAAAACAGTGATTTTGGCGTTTTAAATTCTTTATTTCTTACGGCGTTCATAATGCGCTATAAATGACAATTTTACTTTTATTCTGTGGGTCGGTACGATTACGGCGATACCATATGTATATAGTTTTTTTTATGTTTTGCAGCGTTTGCACAATAAAATCACTTCTTTATAAAAATTATTTATTTTCTGTCACCATATTCTGAGAGCCGTAACTTTTTTTATTTTTCAGTCAAAAAAGCGATGTAAGGGCTTGTTTTTTGCGGGACAGGTTGTAGTTTTTATTCGTACTATTTTCGGGTACATGCGACTTTTTGCTAACTTTTTATTCTATATTTTGTGAGGGGTGGTGACCAAAAAATAGTAATTCTGGCATTGTTTTTAGTTTATTTTTTTGCGGCGCTCCCCGTGCGGTAAAAATAACATTATAGTTTTATAGATTGGGAGGGTACGAACGCGCTGATACCAAATATGTGTAGTGTTTTTTAGCGGTTTCATATTTTCCCTATAATAAGAGACTTATTATAGGAAAAAAATATCTTTTATTTTTACACTTTTGTAAAACAATTTTATTAACTTTTTTTTTTTTTCTTTACTTTTTTACACTTTCTTTTTTTACCTGCAGCTCTAATCGCTGCTAGAATACATTACACTACCTAGGTAGTGTAACGTATTCCAACTATCATTGTGACGTCACAGTCACTCTGACAGTTAGTCTACGAGGACCAGCCAGAGGCTGATCCTCATAGGCTTGCATACATGGCAGACCCGGGGGCCGTTGTATGGCCCCCGGGTGCCATCACAAGCATCAGCAGCCCCCACAATTGCATGGGGGCTGCTAATGTGCTACAAACCCCCTACATGCGGAGATCGCAATTGAGCCCCGCATGTAATGGGTTAATTGCCGAAATCAGCGGCAATGAGCCGCTGATCGGCAACTAGTGGAGTGTCAGCTGTCAGGGACAGCTGACCTCCCGGTTCTCGATGCACACTGTCGCCGACACTGTCACAGACACTGTCATCGACAGTGTGCATCGCGAACGGCAGTGACGTCCTGTCACTCTGACAGGAAGTCTATCAGGAGGCTGATCCTTGATAGGCTTCCGTACATGGCAGACACGGAGGCCATTACTTGGCCTCCGATCGCCATGCTAGCCATCTGCAAACCTCACGATTTAATTGTGAGGTCTGCCGATGAGCTAGAAACCCCTGAATGCGGTGATTGCAATCGATCACCGCAATCAAGGGGTTAATTGCCGGAATCAGCGGAAATAAGCCGCTGATCGGCATACAGTGGAGTCGCCGACAGTGTGCACCGGGAACCACGCAGTAACTGTGAGTCCCTGTGCCTTGAGACACTGGCCACATTGACGTACAGTTGCGTCCTGGTGCGCGTAGGGGTTAAAAGAGGCATGGACTCGCGGGACAAGGAGATAATATTACCACTTTACAAAGCATTAGTGAGGCCTCATCTAGAATATGCAGTCCAGTTCTGGGTTCCAGTTCATAGAAAGGATGCCCTGGAGTTAGAAAAAATACAAAGAAGAGCAACGAAGCTAATAAGGGGCATGGAGAATCTAAGTTATGAGGAAAGATTAAAAGAACTAAACCTATTTAGCCTTGAAAAGAGACGACTAAGGGGGGACATGATTAACTTATATAAATATATAAATGGCACAGACAAAAAATATGGTGAAATCCTTTTCCATGTAAAACCCCCTCAAAAATCAAGGGGGCACTCCCTCCGTCTGGAAAAAGAAAGGTTCAACCTGCAGAGGCGACAAGCCTTCTTTACTGTGAGAATGGTGAATTTATGGAATAGACTACCGCAGGAGCTGGTCACAGCAGGGACAGTAGATGGCTTTAAAAAAGTCTTAGCTAATTTCCTAGAACAAAAAAATATTAGCTCCTATGTGTAGAAATGTTTTACTTCCCCTTTCCCATCACTTGGTTGGACTTGATGGACATGTGTCTTTTTTCAACCGTACAAATTATGTAACTATGTAACCCAGTCTCCCTTCTCAGAGTGGGTTATCGGAGCTTAGAAATAGGGAATCTCAGAGTATTCAAAATCTAGGGAGACTATACTGCTTCCAACTTCAGCTGAAGTCCAGAGCTTATTACTAAATAAGAGGGGACATTTTTGAATTTTGGACAGGTGTAAGGATCTAAGTGACTTTGACTATGTAATGACGGGGGTGGGGAGACAGACAAGTGAGCCCTAATCTACCCACCACTCAGTCCCTGCCTACTTGCAACGACCCGCCCTAGGCGACGGGGTACAACTGGGCGACGGTCCCTACGCTCAATAAGTGCACGACAGACAAACAGACAAGGGTACACAGAGCTAGGGGGAGAAAGGGGCAGTTGCCCACGGCAAAACCGTGAGCAACAAGAGAAGTGAACAAGCCGAGTCAAACCAGGAGAGTACGAGGTGCCAAACGCAGAGCAGAAGAGTAGTAAACAAGCCGAGTCAAACCAGGAGTGTACGAGGTACCAAACGCAGAGCAGGAGAGTAGTCAGCAAGCCGGGGTCAATATGAAGCAAGGACAATGGTACAAGAAGCTGCAGCAGGGCCAGGAAACCAAACGAGAAGAATCACAAGCAAAGGAGGAACAGGAAAGGCAGGTATAAATAGACAGAGGGCGGGAGCTAGCTCCGTCTGGCCAGGCTGTGATAGGTTCTCCCACTCCTAAGCCTGCCACCCTGAGTGGTGGAAGATGGAGTCAGTCTCACAGACATGGAAGCAGGTGCAGACTGATTATCTATGGGCGTTAACCCCGAAGCTGTGCCTGCCAGATCCTTTACAGACAATGGCCAAATTGCGATGGATAGATCACTGGGTCAGAGCATCTCCAAAACAGCAGGTTTTGTGGGGTGTTCCTGGTATGAATTGGTTAGTGTCTACGAAAAGTGGTCCAGGGAAGGACAACTAATGTACCACCGACAAGGTTTCCGTTGCCCAAGGTTCATTGATGTGTGTGGGGAGCCAAGTATAGCCTCTCTGGTCCAATGTGATGGAAGAGCTACTGTAGGACAAACTGCAAAAATAGTTAATTCTGGATATGATAGAAAGGTGTCAGAACACACATTACATCGCAGCCTGCCACAGACCAGTTACAGTGCTCATGCTGCCCATGCTGACCCTGTCCACTGCCGCAAACGCCCACATTGGACACATGAGCATCAGAACTGGACCATGGAGCAATGGAAGAAGGTGGCCTGGTCTAATAAATCCATCTTCTTTTACATCATGTGGACGGCACGGTGTATGTTCATCACTTACTTAGGAAAGAGATGGCACCAGGATGTACTATGGGAAGAAGGCAAGCCAGCAGAGGCAGTATAATGCTCAGGGCAATGGTCTGCTGGTAATTCTTGGGTCCTGGCATTCATGTTGATGAAACTTTGAAACGTTCCACCTACCTAAACATTGTTGCACACCAAGTACACCCCTTCATGGTAATTGTATTCCCTAATGACAGTGGCCTCTTCCAGCAGTATAATACACCCTGCTACATTGCAAAAATTGTTCAGAAACGGTTTGAGGAACATAATAAAGAGTACAAGGTGTTGACTTGGCCTCTAAATTCCCCAGATCTCAATCTGATTGAGCTTCTGTGGGATGTGCTAGAAAAACAAGTCCGATTCATGGAGCCCCCACCTCACAACTTACAGGATGTCATGTCCATGGCCGCGGGCCGTAAGGCTTGCTCACCTCCTGATGGCCGCAGCCATGGGTCTGCGAGCGCTGGCCCCAGTCTCCTCCTCAGGAGACACCAGCGCTCACTTCCGCTTACCTCAGACGGGTCCCATAGGGTGCGCGCACACGCTCTTGCCTGCACTTGAAGTTAATGTAAAATTAGCCCATGAGCACGCTGGACTATAAGAAGGGCTCAGCCCCTTCCTCCCATGCCTGAGCGTTGTTGTCGTACCCTAAGTTTGTCTAAGCAAATGGTCTCCTAGTGTTTTCCAGTTCCCAGTGTCCCCTGTTCCTGTACCTGTATCCCGTGCTATCTTGTCAAGTGCCGTGCTCAGCTGTAGTCGTGCTGTGCTATATACCACGCCTGTCCTGCTACACCACGCCTGACGTCTGCCTGCTGCCTATGTCCCAGCCGAGCCTGTCATTGCTTCTGTCCGAGCTGCCACAGGTACACTATATGAACTATAGACTGTGACCTGTGTCCTGTTGGCCAGCTGCCATACCATCAAGGCGGTACGAGCCAGTGGGTCCACGCACCCAAACGTGATACAGGACTTTCTAATGTCTTGGGGCCAGATACCACCAGACACATTCAGAGGTCTTGTGATGTCCATGCCTCGATGGGTCAGAGTGGTTTTGGCAGAACAAGTGGAGCCTAGACAATATTAGGCAGGTGCTTTCAATGTTAAAGCTGATCGCTGCATATTTAAATGTTTTTATATTTTGGTCCTCTATTTCTTGATGAGTAAATCCTGTTTAAACTAATTTTTCTTCTTCGCAGTATTACAACATCATCAATAAACACTGCTCAAATGGATAGTCAGAAATAAAAATTGTATTTTAAAATTTATAGCCAAGTTATAAAGGATCCAGGGCCAAACATCACACTGGGAGAAAAGTTATAAGCAATAGTCTCAGTCAGTTTCACACTATGATAGATCCTGCGATTAAAGCTTTAACCCCTTAAGGACCGAGCCATTTTTTATTTTTTCATTTTATTTTCTCCCTCCCCGCGTACCAAGAGCATAAGTTTTTTATTTTTCCATCAATAGAGTGGCATGATGGCTTGTTGTTTGCGGGAGCAGTTGTAGTTTCTAATGGCACCATTTAACGTACCATATAATGTACTGGGAACTGCAAAAAATATTCTTTGCGGGCTGAAATTGGCAAAAAATTTGATTCCTACATTGTTTTTTGTTTTCCGTTTTTACAGCTTTCACCGTTAAAGCGATAAAGACGACAACTTAAGTCTATTCTGTGGCTCAATACAATTACGTTGATACCAAATTTATATATGTTTTTTATATTTTATAATATTTTGTTTCACCACATTCTGAGAGCCATAACTTTTTCATTTTTCCGTGGATTGAGCGGAGTGAGGGCTTATTTTTTGCAAGACGAGCTGTAGTTTTTATTGGTACCATTATTTGTTACTTTTTGGTACTTTATATTAAAAAAAAATGTGCGAGCTAAGGTGACAAAAAAAACAGCGATTTTGGCGGTTTACATTTTTTGTTTTAAATGAAGCAACGGTATATTGTAATATTCTGGACTTTTACGGACGCAGCGATACCAATTTTGTTTATGTTTTTTATTTTTTACATTACTTTAGAGTAAAAAAAAAAAATATTTTAATATATATATATTTTTTCACTACTAATAAGTTTATTAAACTTTTTTTACTCATTTTATTAGTCCCCCTAGGGGACTTGAACCAGCGATCATTAGATACTGATGTATTGCAGTGTATTGTCATTTTCAGAGACTTCTGTTAAGCCGTACCAGAGACACGGCTTAACAGAGGCAGACAAAAGGCAGACAAAAGGCAGACTTTGGGGCCTTCATTAGGCCCCTGGGCTGCCATGACAACCACCTAAACCCCCTGATCGCGGTGTGGAGGCGCCAATGGGCTGTCTGAGGGGGCCGCCCACCTCTTTTCAACACTTCAGATGCAGCTGTCGCGATTGACCGCAGCATTTGAGTGGTTAAAAGGCCAGGAACAGAGCGATCGCTGCATAGACATTAGAGATGAGCAAATCAATTCTAAACAAATCAAATTTGTTTAGAATTTCCCAAAGGTTACGGATTCGGTGAAGTCCAAAACTTTTGGGGTTCGCGGAGTTCGCCGGCCAACATTTTACAAATTAAAAAAAGGAACAGGGAAGAAGAGGAAATAAAAAAAATACCATACTCACTTGGCCTCGCACGCATCCCTGCTGGCCTCCTGAGATGACGTTGTGTTGTTCTATGTGACCGCTGCTGCCAATCACAGCATTGCTACAAAGACCAGGCGAGGTGAGTATGATATTTTTTTTATATTAGGGATGGAATTGCAATTGCCCTGTTTGACTCTCTGATGTCTTCTAAGACTGTATCCAACTTTGATACAGTCCTAGAAAACATCAGGGAGTCACACTGGGCAATTGGGGCACTTGCGATTTGCAGCGAATTTATTTGGACCAAATGGAATTGGACAACCTATTCGATAGAATCGACCCCAAAACAAATTTTGGTAAATTTACTTACCTCTAGTAAACATTATTGAAGGTTACAGAAGTATTGTGATACCAAAAAATTAGAATCACTCCTTTGGCATCTGTTAAAGGACGAGTGTCGCGAAAAAAAATTTTTTTATATCAATTTGCTTTTAGTGTTTTATTAAAAATGTTTTTATTTATTTGTGTGTTTGTGTTTTACTTTTTTTATTTTGTAACTTTTTCTTGTCTATGGGGGCTGCCATTTTTTTTTCCATCTCTGTATGTGTCGATTAACGACACATACAGACATGGAATATGGCACATACAGCCCCATAGTGAATGCGAACGGGGCCAGTTCCATCCACTATGCTGTACGCTGTCTGTGTGGGAACGGCGCATGCGCCGCTCCCACACAGTCCAAATTGAAGGTCTTCGGCCGAGCGACGTCTGGCGCCATTTTCTTGTGGACCGGTAGCCGCGGCCGGACAGTAAGATTACTATTTCCGGTCGCGGCTTCCGGACTTGTGCACTTGGAGCGGAGGGAGCAGACGGAGCGGACAGACCGGAGTGAGCGGCGGCGGCAGGAGCAGGTAAGTTAGGTCTGTGTATGTACGTGTTTTGCTGTGTGTTCACTACTGTATGTAAACCTACTACACTGTGTGTTAGCTCAAAAAATGGCGACACACAGTGTAGGAGGTTTGACCGTTCAATCCCCTCCTTTCTCCTGGCACTAGCCAGGATAAAGGAGGGGAGATTCTGTGAGCTCACTAGAGCGAGTGAGTTTTCTCAAATTTTGCAGCATAAAGCAATGTGGTTGCTTTACCACATGCCGATGCTGCAATTTTGGGAATTGCTCCATCTAGTGCCCAGCACTGGGAAATGTTATAAATTAGAATCTGATTTATAATATTTCCTGACTCGTGAAAAAATTAAAAAAATTAGAACAATGTTTAATCACTTATATACTAACTGTTTAACTAGCGACACATTACCTTTAAAGTGTATTAATATAGTGCAGCTAGACATGTTGTTTGTGTGTGTATTTGGGATTTCCTTCTCTGCTGCTCCCCCAGCCAGGGGCATTGCTATAGGGCAGGGGTCGGGAACCTATGGCTCGCGAGCCAGATATGGCTCTTTTGATGGCCGTATCTGGCTCGCAGACATGAGCTTCATAACCCCCTCCATTTATATTCGTTGTGCTCCGCAGCTCTTACTTCCGCGTTGAACCGTGCATCTTACGTCGTGCTGCCACTGGTGCGCATACGCTGCCAGCAGATTCCATTTACCTCTATGGAGAGAGAGGGAGCAGCGTGACGTAAGATGCAGGGATCAACCCGGTAGTCGGAGCTGCAGAGCACAACGAATATAACTACATATTCGGCAGGTACCGATCGCTGCTAGTTCACTCTTGGGGGGCTTTAAATCAGTTTCTTATACCCCCAAGAGATGATTTAAAAGCCCCCAAGCATGAAATATAGGTGGCAGAAGTCCTTTAATTCCAGGGGAGTCCTGAGGGAGAGGTTTTATTTGGGGAAATGGCTATGTTCACACTGTAGAACAGATTTTATCTGTCGCTGAATCAGCGGCAGATAACATCTGCCGTAATCAAAATTTTCTCTATGCAGATTTCACTGCATTATGCTGATGCTTATTTATATTTACGGGAATGCAATCTGCAGCCCCGTAGAAGTCTATGGGAGTTCCGCCAAATATAGGACACTGCAATAGGTTGAATCGCAGCAGATTCTGCAACTGTGGCATGGATGCAGAATCCACAAGTCTCCATAGACTTCTATGGATAGCAGATAAAATCAGCGCATATTTAAAAAAAAAATCTGCAGTGTGAAAGCAGCCTAATAGTGTCACAGGCCAATCACCGCTAACTGATGCCTGTATACAGCACTTAAGGCAGTGACACCCCGGTGCTTTCCAGGATTGCGGTGGAGGTGATAGGATGTGACATCTTGCACAATCCTATCACAGCCAGCGCTGCAGCCTCCACTATTCCAGGCAGCGGTATACAGGCAGCGGATAGCAGTGATGGGACTGTGACATTAGTGGTGGTCCTCTACTGTTAGAAGCCCACCGCTTCCACCAGGTGTTTTCTAAGACACCCCACGTTTTTGGGTGACAGTAATATAAGACTGTCTTATTCTCAGAGAAACTAGATTTTTGGCACACTTAGGCTCCTATTCACACTGAGGAATGAAGCACTGAAAATTGTACTTCATTCTTCTGTGTTGGCGCGATGAACATGGGCTGTGTATACTGCCCAATTTGAGTGCAGAAATGCTTCTGCGAGTCCTGTGGGCTCCCATTGAGCTCCTCTTGAGCATTTTCATTTCATTTTCTGTAAGACCAACACTTTTAAAAGGGCCACTGACAGATACAATTGCTCCAGCGGTCACTTAGTACACAAAGGAGTGTTCCTCTCTGCTGCACTAAGCCACCGCTGGACCTAAACAATAATTCGCTGTAAAATAATAAAATAGATAATTGACATAACTGACAATGCGTTGTGTGACATGTCCAACATTCCAGCTTCTTTCTTCTGCGAATGCCTCAAAGCTGGCATTCTCTCAACATCAGGTGGGAAGAATGCCAGCTTCCAGTCATGCGCAGGAAAAAGAAGAAGCCAGACTGCTGGACTGATGTCATGCATCGCAAGCTCACAATGTAAGTTATTTATTTAATTTTTTTACTGCTAATTACCATTGTTTCAGTCCAGTTGTGGCTTTATACAGCAGGGAGGAGCATTCCTTGCTGTACTAAGTGAACATTGGAGCGATTGATCTGTCAATGGCCCTTTAAACATATTGTACGGCTCTCGCGGAATTATATTTCAAAATATGTGGCGTTTACGGCTCTCTTAGCCAAAAAGGTTCCTGACCCCTGCTATAGGGGGTGCAGAGGTAGCAGCCACACCCAGGCCCTGGTGCTATGGGGGCTCAAAAGATCTTCTGACACATAAGAAGACAACAGGCATTGCAAGGAGTCACTAATTGGAGTCATGAATCTCCTCACCACTAAGATCACATTTGGAATGCAAGTTAATGAGAAAGAAGGCAAAGCACGGGGGTTGAATGAAGCTTGTCTATGAATAGTAGAAAGAACGGAGAACTGGATGTGTGCGAAAATATGCACTGAAGAAGTGTGCAAGCTGTGCTAGCTACGAAGGGAGCAAAATATCCGGAAACTCAGCTTAGGAAGAGGTATAAATGCCAGTATGATCCAGAAACGTGTAGAAGTCTTTCAAACCCATCAACAAATCAGACAAGTTTATAAAAACATTTCATAAGTCTCTGGACTTTTTCTAGAAGCAGTGCCAACAATCTTCCTTAATTTTAAAGAATATTGTACAAGTTTTATCCCAGTCTTGCTAAAGAGTCTTCCGGATAGGAAAACAGCAGCAGCTCCTAATTTACACGTAGGTCTCAGGTAAAGGTGAGCAGATTTAGAATCTATAGGGGTTCCTACCTCCTAACGCATTATGTTTTTAACGGTATTGCCCTACAAAGCGCTTTTCCTTTCCTTTTCAGTTTTGAGTAACATGTTTTCTTATTCTACCAGAGGGACATCATTCATATTATGCGTAACCGCTTTAAATACAGTCAGGGATCTTTTGCTACTAAGCTTGTCTTGAAATTGTGTTGGCAAAAACTTGTAGTGCTACAAATCAATGACTTTAAAACATCTTTTTATAAGAAAACCAATTACATGAAGAAATGGTGCATGGCTAATTAAAAAATGGAAAACAAAAATAATTCCATGGACAATAATTTCCAAGGAGCAGATATATCCCTAAAAATTAGATATGATACTTTGCAGTCTATGATGATTGGCAGGTTATGTGACACTTTCAGGCCAACTGTCTGAAGACCATGCTCTTTGTAATCTCTAGCTAAACATATATACAAATTAAAAGCATTTTAAATAAAATTTGCACACAATAGTGACTGATACTGTCCAAAGTCACCAAAGACATAATTATATACCCATCTTGGGGTCTTAGGTTTTTAAACCTTCCATTATTATTGTCCTGGCTATCTCACTTAGAAAACTCATCCCATGGCTCCTTGGCTTCTTGCCAGTATGAAATGGAGGTATAAATATACTGACACTCTAGGACTGATGGATATTGTATTATGTATTCTATGGATGGAAGCCAAAGTTAAGGAGGAAGCATACTGTTTTTGGACTGGTATTGCCGACATAATATTGTAGTTTTTCATTGTACTGGTAAATTGATCCATTTTTATAGTAGTAGTATATTTTCGTGTGAAAATATTATAAAAAAAAGTCACTACATTTAAAATGGTTGCATATAACGTCACTAGAACACTGAACTGTTGTCATTTATCGGAAAATGGTCCATGAAATGTAAAGAAGTTAAATAATGAATTTCTTCAATAGCCCTAGGTCAGCAAATGTAAGATGTGATATTACAGGTTCAGTAATTAACTATTTAACAATTAGACTGAATGGATTCAAAGTCTCTAAATCAAAATTGCCTAGCTAAAATCAGAAACTTTTATTTTTTTTGAGGCAGAATAATGAGAAGCTTCTTTTATGGCTCGGAGGTCCTTACAATAGATGATGCTTACAGATTCATATCAATGATATTATTGAGAAGACACTTGACAAAAGAGGTAGAGCAACGATGGTTACACTCAGAATGTAATGTCAGGAATCATAAATTCTGTTATCTGTATGAACTCTGCTCTGTATTTCAGAAAGAACACATTACGTTTTGACTCATTATAAGGTTATTGAGGATCACTAGCTGTGGCCTTAGAACACAATTTCGAACATATAGTGTTATGTCATGAGAATAGTCGTTAAATACTTATACACGTGGTCATGAAATACGTTGCACATCAATAATAGTCCATGAATAAGAATAGAAATGTCTTGCTATACACCGTAATTGTCAGATTATTATATCTTTCTATGCCTTGTCTCTCCTTTGCCAGCTGCGCCAGTGACATTTCAAATAACGAATATTTTAAGATTTTTATTTCAGCTCTCTAATGAAGCCAATACAACAATTTGTCTAAGGAAAAAAAAGCCACAAATCATTGTCATACACAACCTTTACATTGCACTTACAGCTCTGTCCAAACCAAAAACCAGTTTTGCCAGAATTATGCCACGCACTGAAAAAATAACTAGCATTCGGTAAGGTGGCTGGGATAACCTGAGTTCATCAGATGGCCCCTCGCTACATGGAGGCTGCTAAATAAACAATAGAAGTTGTTAGAATATATAAGTACTCCATACTCTAAATCTAACACTATGCAAATTAAAAGAGTTTTCAGGAAGACAAAAAAAAAATAATTTTTTTTTAGGAAATGTGCTTCTCATAGGAAGGAATCAACTTACCCATAAGTTCGTATTAGAAACTTTGCCCCAAGTACCTGCTATATAGCATGTAAACAATGAAGCACTGTTCATGTGCTATAGACCATCACTTGACCATGTCTTCTAATAGCTCTAGTGCTGTACTTACACCGGCCAGTCCCTACACCTGATACCTCACTTCTTTAACCTTTTGCCTGTCTCTCCACCTCTCTGCCCCATACCCCTTTGATGTACCTTCTTCTCTTACCTTCCTGCTCGCTGTCTGGGCTATAAAAAGGTAAAGCAATGCATGTGCAGGGCTGTTCAACTTATTATGCAGATCGTACTTATATGTAAACTGTAAAATGGTGTTCAAGTCTGGTCCTATATTTTAATTAAACTGGTGGTATAGTTGAGTTATCTTTTAACGTATTCAATAAAACAAAGAAAGATGTTATCTTACTAATTAAATTTCTGATGCCTCCTGCTGACTTCATATTCTCTTACACCTGATTCCTGAGCAGTCTTCTACACTCAATAGGAAATGTCTGTAATCACATTTATTTTAAAGGATATGTAAACTTTGAACAAATTTTTTTAAAATAAAACAATGTATTATGGGATTTTAAGCAAGCATTAAATTATTTTTATTTAAAAAAAATAAGAATTTTACTTTTTGAGATACAGTAGAGCTTCAATGTATCCTGCATACATAGAAGCTGTATCTTGCTGTCACAGCTGAATCCATCAGATCAGCAGGACTGATGGCTCGGCTGAGAGCAGGTCCTGCATGTCTCTGACACACAGGAATTAGCTGTTATTGATCACATCTAAGTTCATAAACTTAGATGTGAACGATAACAGCTGGAACTTGTGTGTCAGAGATGAGCCGTCAGTCCTGCAGAACTAATGGATTCAGGTTTTATCGCAAAATACAGCTTCTATGTATACAGAATACATAGAAGCTGCATCTCAAAAAGTTTTTGTTTTTTTTAATATAAACCAAATTAAAACTTGCCTAATATCCCAAAAGACTGAGCAAAAAAATTAAATATTGATGTATTATTGTGCATGTGTACTAAGGACAACCACGGCCTAAAGTTTCTATTATCCAGACCTACTTAAAATAGTCTGTAATTAGTTTCTGCTGCGTCAGTTGAACAGAACATGTCACCCACACGATACATACATTTATAACTGGTCTATTATCTACCACAACATGTCTAATAAAGTTTAAAGTAGAAAATAGGGACATAACTTACATAGCATCTTAGTCACTTGCCTTCTTCGGCTTTTCTCTTGTTGAAGTCTAACATTTTGGTAACTGTCTCCATCTCCACCAGACTTCGCTTCTAAAACCTGCAACATCTTTTCCTTCTTAAGTTGAAGGCCGATTAGTAGGTACAGAATACTGATTGTACCCATTGGTAAGAAGAAAAAAAATATGGTGGTAATCTGAATAATGAGGTTATAAATCCATCTAGGTTTCACCAAAGTACATGTAGCAGAGCCAGGTATTACTCCAAGACCAGGCACGGTCAGGTCATAGATTCCAATTAGGCTGGTGTTAGGAATAGAGCACATAATAGACAAAACCCACACAGTAATGATGACTCTCTTAGCATGGTTCCGGGTTACTACATACTTGGCCCGAAGAGGATGTACCACTGCAATGTATCTCTCCACACTAAGCGCAGTCACATTTAAAATTGAGGCAAAGCAAACGGTCTCAAATAATAGAGTTTTGAATGAGCATCCACCTCTTCCAAAAAGAAAGGGGTAATTACTCCAGAGCTCATAAAGCTCGAGAGGCATACCTAACAAGAGGACCAGTAAATCAGAAATAGCAAGACTAAATAAGTAGTAATTTGTAGGCGTCCTCATGATCTTGTGTTTGATAATCACAATGCAAGTTAAAGTATTCCCCACAGCACCCACTGCAAAGACAAGAAGGTATATCACACAAATTGGGGTAAAGTAGTTTGATTGACGAGGCCCCAGGTACTTGAAAAGAAGTTCTTCCATTGTCAGATTACAATCCATAGGGTTTATATCACAGGAATCCATGCTCTGGTTTACTATACTTTGATTTGAAGTTTCAATTTGGTCAAGACTACGAGCAATATCCTTGTGATGCTGTGAAAATCCCAGGTCTGTGTAGTTGTTTAAGATGTCCGTCATTTCTCACTGTATTATGGCCAAAACTATGAAAAAAAGAAACAGTTTTGCTGTTATACAGTATATTTACAAACATTAAAACAAGTCTAGGTAAATGAACCCCTTAGTGACCACCAATACGCCTTTTTACATTGGTCACTAAGGGGCCTTAGGCTAGGCTGATGCCTTTTCACGTTCACCTAGTCTAAGTCCTGCACGGGTGTCCTGTGCAGGCTGGAGCCGAGGCTCTGCTGTCTGATGACAGCTGAGCTCCTGCTCAAACGCCCGCGATCGAAGTTTACTTCGATCGCGGCTGTTTAACCCGTTAAATTCCGCAGTCAATAGCGACCGCGGCATTTAACTTTGTTTACAGAGGGAGTGAGCTCCCTCTGTCACCCATCGGCGGCCCGCAAATGCAATCGCGGGTCTCCGATGGGGTGTCATGGCAGCCGGGGGCTTGATAAAAGCCCCCAGGTCTGCCCTGGACATATGCCTGTTTGGACGCGCCGGAAGCACGTCCTAACTGATTGCCTGTCAGATTTACACTGACAGGCAATAATGCTCTGGTATACGAAGTATACCAGAGCATTATATCAGCGATCTGAAGATCGCACAGTAAAGTCCCCTAGTAGGACTAGTGAAATAAATAATAAATGTGAAATAAAGATTAATAATAAAAGTTACAGTAAAAAAGTAAATAAAACCATTTTTTTCCATAAAAAGTGGTTTTATTTAGTAAAAGTGTAAAAAATAAATAAAAGTACACATATATGGTATCGCCGCGACCGTAATGACTCCATTAATAAAGTTAATATGTCATTTAAACCGCAAGGTGAACACCGTAAAAAAAAACGCAAAAAACAATGGCGAAATTGCTACTTTTTTCCATTGCCCCCCAAAAAAGTCATAATAAAAATGAATCAATAAGTCCCATGCACCCCAAAACAGTACCAATCAAAACTACGTCTCGTCCCACAGAAAACAAGCCCATAAAATCACTACATTGATGGAAAAATAAAAAAATTACGGCTCTTGGAAAGCGACGATGCAAAAACAAATAATTTTAGTTCAAAAGTGGTTTTATTGTGCAAAAGTCGTAAAACATAAAAAAAACCTCCACATATGTGGTATCGCCGTAATCGTACCGACCCATAGAATAAGGGTAACATGTTATTTACGTCGCACAGTGGACGGCGTCAATTTAAAAACGCATAGAACAATGGCGGAATTTCAGTTTTTTTTTTATAATCCCCCCCAAAAAAGTTAATAAAAGTTAATAAAAAAATAATATGTACCCAAAGATGGTGCTATTAAAAAGTACAACTAATCCCGCAAAAAACAAGTCCTCATACAGCTATGTAGACGAAAAAATAAAAAAGTTATAGCTCTTTGAATGCGACTATAGAAAAACGAATAAAATAGCTTGGTCAATAGGGCCTAAAATGGTCTGGTCACTAAGGGGTTAATAGATGCATTGGGGTCTGGGATAGATAGATAGATAGATAGGTAGATAGATAGATAGATAGATAGATAGATATAGATAGATAGTATTCACCAGCTAAATCAATAGCTTTTTTTCTTGCATTCATAAATGTCAGCACCGCTACAATCAAGTTATTTTTCTGTTTTTTTTAGGAATATACAATGATTGTTTTGTCATTGGAGTTTCAGGCCACATGTCTCCAGCAATCAAACTGTATCAGATTACTGAGAACAGTTGTAGCAGGTTGTATAAACTAAAAAAAAGAAGTGCCAAAAATAGGGAATATATTTAAGGACTTACTAAGCAATGGCTATATATAATATAGTGATCCATGATAAATTGTTATCTTATTTTGGTTAGAGATAAATCCACTCACTTCTGCTTAAATGCTGTACAACAGTTTACACCGGGATTGACTTGCTGATGTATGTAATAAGCTGCAATCCCACTGTTCTCCGGAAGTCCTGTTAAATGATGGCTGAGAACATGACAATTTATATGCAGAGGTCTGTGGGGAAAGAAAACATGCATTTAGTAGTCCCATGGTGCCACATTTCCTATTATAGCTTAGCAAGTAGTATTTACCAAAAATACTTTGGAACAAGCTTCCCTCTGATGTAGTGAAAAACAATAGTAAGTCATTTTAAACATGTCTGGGAAAGACACATAAATTCATCTAGGCTGAAAAAAAATGATCTAAAAAAAGCAATCTTATAAATCAAATAAATAATGAATACTAAAAACATGCAAATCACATAAAATGCGGAGGATTGATGGAAAGGATTCTATGTTTCTATGTTACCACCTTTGACGTGTCACTGCAACAATGGCAGCTGATGTGTAATGGTGTGTAATGCTTGTCACAAATGGGTAACTGCACCCTCTGATATTTTTGTCTGCTCCTAATTTCATACCTATCTGCTTCTTTAAACCAGCTATTGATTGAATAGTCTTAAAGTAATGGACTGTATACAGCAGGCAGTCCTATTCCTGGCCAGTCATTAGGGACATTCTTGAAGAAATTGTCTTGATATTATTATACAACCAAGCACTTTATACTCGCCAGATGTATCTGAAGAAATTGGCTACAAGACCAATATATTCTCTATTATAATGCCTCGACACTATTTCATGAATAACGGATCGTAGCTGTAGAGAGTAAATGTTCAGCTGTAGCAGGAAATATTTTTTTCCACCATTTTTTCCTATGCATAAACAAATCTGAATTTGTACTTGAACATACGTGTAAGGTGGGATATGTCATTGCTTATGCAGAAAAAGTTTTCATTAGGCTGAACATAATTACAGTAGACAATCTAGTGTGCCAGGGTAGTCCTTATATGTTAGCCATTAGTTTCACACAACACTCATCTGCTACACCTAAGCATACTTGTCATTTGCAAATATATTTTCGGAGATTCTGTATAGTTTAGAGTAAATTAGTTTCACAGTCAAAAATAATCTCTCATAGTTTTTGTTCGGATGTAACAACAGCAACTAACAGTTCATAGCAACTTCATAAATATTGATTCCTCCCTAAACCTTATATTGCCGTAGGCCAGTTCTATGAATATTGATTTTCACTAAGCCTTGTATCACCTTCGGGATATCACTTAGTCTCACACAAAATACATTTGTTAAGCCTAGGTACTAACAACTGTTCTATCTTAACTAATAGATATCTTAAGCTAACGGCTGAACTGAATTTGATCTAAAATATATTCACATTAGATGTGTAATAGCTTTTCAATTAGATATTTTCCTTCCAAGAGTGAAAGGTAATGAGGCTATTTTGCTCTGATATTTTTTACATTTCATGAAAATGTTACATTTCTTGAATTTGAGTCGCAAATTGAAAATATATATTTGGGACTTGATTACACTATTCCAATGGTTCTTTGGCAAAAACTAGATATTTGTCAGACGTGTGCCATATTCCCCACCAGGCAAAAATGTAGTGACAAACTTGGGAACCCAGAAATATATAGATCCTATACTATTATACCCTATAAATCTCTATTTGGGTTCAAAATGCAATTTTTTTTATGAAAATTGTCTGCCCTTACTAAACGTTAGGGCATTATAGTTCCCGGTCTTTAAAGAAAAAATGATTGAAGGGGTTTGCCAAGGATAAAAAAAACATAGTTAGGCTTTGTTCACATCTGCGTTGGGGTCCCGTTCTGATGTTCCACCGGAGCTTTCCATCAGAACGGGACCCTGAACAGACACAAACTGACACGAACGGAAACCAGAGGTTTCCGTTTCCATCACCATTGATTTGACAGAGTGCCAAACAGCCCCACTTGTAGAGAGTGTCACACAGCCCCTCTTCTAGAGAGCACCAAATAGCCCCCCTTGTAGAGTGCCACACAGCCCCTCTTGTAGAGAGTGCCACACAGCTCCCTTGTAGAGATTGCCACAAATTCCCCCCATTGTAGATAGTGCCACACAGTCCCCCCTTGTAGATAGTGGCACATAGGCCCCAAAACGGAGAGCAGTAGCTTAACGCTACCGCTCTCCACTCTGCCTGATGTGACTCATATTTAGGAGCAGGTCACGCGGCGGCGGACTGAGTGAGGTCAGTGCCTACCCTTCCCTTTGCACTGCGCATGACCTTTTTGGCGCATGTGTAGTGCAATGTACCGAGAGAATAAGGCTAAATCCCAGACTGTGCTTTTTTCTGCTGGACACTATGGACGGCAGAAAAAAGCACCTGAAAAGCAATGACTATTGCTACTGAGAATCCTGTAACATCTTTGTCACTTACACTTTAAATCACCTTCTCACTTATGAGAAATGGAAGCCACTGAGAATTAAGGTGGAAGGAGATGATTTGCACTCATGGAATGGAACCACGGAAATCCCAAACCTGCAATTACAGTTTATTGAACTAGGAATTGTAACAGCATAATCATGACTTGAGCATCAGCTTGCACCGTTCATTTACAACCTGATCTCTAGGGCTTATCTTATGCTCTAGCCATTGTGCTTTTCTTATGGGAACCAGAAATAGCTATTTGCTGAGAAAACACCAGTATACAGTATGAACAGCGAATACGTGTTCACTGTTCTAAACTCAAACAAGATTGTGATTTGGCTCCATGACCTGCCAGTGCGTGGTGTCTTTGGGAGATGTAAAGTGTTATATTTTGGGGTTCCTCTTCACCCTCCATTTATTCTTATAAATGTCTTCCTCTCGATCTATTTAGTCTTTACAGTTTTGGTTGTGACTTTGTATTTATACATAGAGAAATCTTTGGATTTGAAACGTGAACGCTAATGGATTGACTCACATTTATGTAAATAGAATAACTATATATGTCTTTATTAATCCATTTCCCATAACTGTAATGTACACAGTTCCCTTACTTTTCCTTAATGCATGTTGCTATCACTCTACTTCCGGTACTGATAGAAGCTGGTATCTCGCCTGTCTACAATGTACACAGAAATGTCTCCACTGCAGTCATTCTCCTTTGTGTAACAAGAAGGTCACATGAGTGTTCTTAATAAAGCAAACAGCTATTGTTTTATCATTTTCTTCATAATGTTATTTACTACCATATTTTATGTGGAAAATTAAATCATACCCAATTTTAACCAAACCACACCCGGTCCAGCCTTCTCAAGGTCAAGGGTTTGTTATGCCAAAACATGAGAATTCTTGTGTGGTTTGGCTCGGATATATCAGAGACAACGTTTAGCCCTGTCCCCTTTTGTCCACTCCTAATAGTAGTATTTTTCTACTAGCAGGTAAAGTCCGGGCCATAATTACAGCTCATGCTGCCCTAGTCACTGAGCCTGAATACGCCCCCATTAACCTCTTGAGGATACAGCAAGTTTGGGCCTTGAGGACACAGTAATATTTTAATTTTTTCATCACTGCCTACTGAGACCAAGAACTTTTTAATATTTACATTGACGTAGCCGTATAAGGGCTTGTATTTTGAAGACGAGTTATGTTTTTGAATGGCACAATTTTGGGGTACATATAATGTATTTCTTAGGGGGAACAGAAAAAAACAAGTGAATCTGTTTGATGGGTTTTGCTTTATGGCATTCATCGTGTGGTATAAAGGACATGTTAACTTTATTTTGCAAATCAGTAAGATTACGTTTTTGTGTTGCCATATTCTGAGACCCATAACTTTTTTATTTTTCCGTCCATGGAGCTTGGTGAGGGCTTGTTTTTGCAGAACAAACTGTAGTGTTCATTTTGGCTTACATACAACTTATTTTTATCATTTTTTATTCCGTTTTTAGTGAGGTAATAAACAAAAAATAATAAAAATTCAGGCACTTTTTAGGGCATTCATCGTGTGGGATAAATAACGCGTTAGTTTTATAGTACAGGCCGTTACGTTTGCCACGTTACCAATTTTGTGTACTTTTTTATATTTTTTTTATGTGATAGATAAATGAGTCCACATACTCGGACCAGGGCATGCCGCAATGTTTTGCGGGTACTCCCCATTCCTCAAGCGCTCACGGTGAAGGCCCCCTGAAATGTTGCGGCAGTGCCTGGTCCGAGGGCATGGAAGTAAATGCCTTAGCGTGGACTGCTTTATTCATTGATTCTATATATAAAGTCTTAAATATACAGCAAAACAAAGTGTGTACATTTATATCATTTGGAATTTTGCATTGGTGGTGGCGTAGAGCCGCTGTTACACAAGCTGTGATACATGTCCGCTGAATAGTAGAAGTGCGCAACAATCTATACTATTTGGAGAATAACAGTTCAATTACATTGAAAGAGATATCCTTGTAAGAGACTCTATAGGGAGATTTAGAATCATACACAATCTATTGTTACCTTTACTGTAATGCATTATAATGAAATTACATGAAAAAAAATTGTGTACACATTTAATATAGAGGTGCATTTACATTTGGCATTTCAGTGAATGTCAAGCTGTGGTTTTAAATATTATATTTACTTTAGATATTCAGTCTTAGCTTTGACTTATTAGCTCATTGCTATAATCTGTGACTGCAGCTTAGTTGCATTACCTATAGAGAGACAGGTACTCTGGACTGTACTATATCATCAGATGCTCTGTCCCTGAACTATGCTTTACACTGCAGCTCTATTTGGTCCCATTGGCTGCCATATATAGGCACAAGCTCAGAAGGATATCAGATCATGAAGAGACAATTTCCTTTATAGTACAATAGAATGATTATAAACTATAAGCAGATAAAGCAGGGCCGGTGTCTGCACCCGGAAAACCTGGGGGCCACTTCAGGTTGCCATTTTTTTTTTTTTACCTACCAATATGACAGCCAGCCGAGAGTGGCCTGAAGTCTCAGGGGGATTAAGGATTCGTGAGACAGCAGTCGTCTCCTTTGAATTGAAAACAATGGCGAAGCAGAGGGCCATTGGCTCCCTGTCCCGCCATTTACTCTCCTAGGCTATAGGCTGGTTAGGCCTTTGGTACATGAGACACCAGGAGAATGGTGATAATATAAGCGGTCTGGCTCAGGCAGCACAATGACGTCACTGCATCCTGCTGCCTGCACCGTTTTGCTGTACGCACAGAGAGGAAGTAGTCCCAACTAGTTGTGGAAATGGGGTTATGTGAGTAGAAGTTTTAGTTTTTTTCAGGGGTGCAAAGGGGCACTGGTAATGGGGGACACACTACAAAAGAGGGCATTATTACTGAGTAGTGCATAAAAGGCGGCATTATTACTGAGTTTAGGGATACAAAGAAACATTATTACTTAGGGGCATAAAAGGGGGCATTATTATTGAGTGGAGGCATAAAAGGGGCATTATTACTGGATTTCGCATAAAAGGGGGTATTAGTACCAAGTGGGAAAATATAATAGAGGAATTATTTTAGAGTGGGGCATAAAATGGAGCTTTAGTTCTGAATGGGGGCTCAATGGGGGGCACTATTACTGTTTGTTGCACTAAGAGGAGCACTATTACTATGTGGGGCCTAAAAGGGCACTATTACTGTGTGGTGGAAATAAAAGCAGCACTTACTGTGTGGGGCATTTAAAGTGGCACAATCACTGGGTGGGCTCTAAAGGGGGACACTATTGCTGTGTGGAGGAAATAAAAGTGTCACTTAACTGTGTGGGGTCCAAAATTGAAGTTGCTATTACTGTGTGGGGCACCAAGGATCCTCATGGCGGTTTTGGCCAAATGAAGTAGAAAAGGGACTGTGAAAGATCCCAGTCAGAGTCACTGGATTTATCTGTACTGTATTCACTTATATAGTCTGCAGACCACCTATGAAGAACTATCTAGTCACTGTATGGTGGTAACATTTTTATCATGTATTTTATGCAGTAACAGCATGGTAGTATTATTCAGTCACTATGTAGTGACCACTACCATGTGGTCATGGTGTAACGGTATTATTTGGCCCTTATATAGTGTTATTATTGGTAATGTTGGTCATGATATAATGGGAATTGTTCAGTAACATTTTGACGTACCAGTATGATAGTAATACGTATGTATGGTGATAATATTTTCTCCTTGTATAATGGTATTATTTGGTAACTGTAGGACTGTATTATTTAAAGGTATATTATCATACATAGATTAGTGCTTTCAAGTGGCAACTCTGTAGGCCCAACAGTTCTTATTTTTTATTATAAAGTACAGTATATCCAGGGACAATTTACCTGTCAGGTGTTATAAATGTTTTTTTGTTTTGTTTTTTTGGAGGAGCAAAACATATCTCTTGTGAGAACAAAAGGATTTGGAATGTTGAAATTCCAATTGCCCCACCCTCCTTTCTCTTGACATCTGCTATCGCGGGAGAGTCGGGACACCCCCATACACGTTAGATGGTCAACTAGTCTGGTGGGTTTGTCCGACATTCATAAAATGTGTGACCACCTTTCAGTAGCACTGGTTACAGTATTACATAGGTGAAATTTTTGACAATATCTAAAATACATGCAGTTTCACTGAGAATCTATTGCTCAAGTGCCCACATAAACCTGGAGCCGTCCCTGATCGACAGGTGGCTGTTACACATATAATAAGGCAAAAAGACTACAGATCTGCTATGAGGTAATAAGGCATGCTTTTGTGTGTAAATTAAAAAATTTACAATCATGCGAGATAAAAATGTTAAAGTGGCTTTGCCATTTTCATGATAATTGATGTTACAAAGCCCTAGTAGTTCTATATTTTATATGTATGTATGTATGTATGTATGTATGTATATGTGTATATATACATATATATATATATATATATACACAGTGAAGGAAATAAGTATTCGATCCCTTGCTGATTTTGTAAGTTTGCCCACTGTCGAAGTCATGAACAGTCTAGAATTTTTAGGCTAGGTTAATTTTACCAGTGAGAGCTAGATTATATAAAAAAAAAAAAGAAAATCACATAGTCAAAATTATATATATTTATTTGCATTGTGCACAGAGAAATAAGTATTTGATCCCCTACCAACCATTAAGAGTTCAGCCTCCTCCAGACCAGTTACACGCTCCAAATCAACTTGGTGCCTGCATTAAAGACAGCTGTCTTAAATGGTCAACTGTATAAAAGACTCCTGTCCACAGACTCAATTAATCAGTCTGACTCTAACCTCTACAACATGGGCAAGACCAAAGAGCTTTCTAAGGATGTCAGGGACAAGATCATAGACCTGCACAAGGCTGGAATGGGCTACAAAACCATAAGTAAGACGCTGGGTGAGAAGGAGACAACTGTTGGCGCAATAGTAAGAAAATGAAAGACATACAAAATTACTGTCAATCGACATCGATCTGGGGCTCCATGCAAAATCTCACCTTGTGGGGTATCCTTGATCCTGAGGAAGGTGAGAGCTCAGCCGAAAACTACACGGGTGGAACTTGTTAATGATCTCAAGGCAGCTGGGACCACAGTCACCAAGAAAACCATTGGTAACACATTACGCCGTAATGGATTAAAATCCTGCAGTGCCCGCAAGGTTCCCCTGCTCAAGAAGGCACATATACAGGCCCATCTGAAGTTTGCAAATGAACATCTGGATGATTCTGAGAGTGATTGGGAGGAGGTGCTGTGGTCAGATGAGTCTAAAATTGAGCTCTTTGGCATTAACTCAACTCGCCGTGTTTGGAGTAAGAGAAATGCTGCCTATGACCCAAAGAACACCGTCCCCACTGTCAAGCATGGAGGTGGAAACATTATGTTTTGGGGGTGTTTCTCTGCTAAGGGCACAGGACTACTTCACCGCATCAATGGGAGAATGGATGGAGCCATGTACCGTCAAATCCTGAGTGACAACCTCCTTCCCTCCACCAGGACATTAAAAATGGCTCCTGGCTGGGTCTTCCAGCACGACAATGACCTGAAACATACAGCCAAGGCAACAAAGGAGTGGCTCAAAAAGAAGCACATTAAGGTCATGGAGTGGCCTAGCCAGTCTCCAGACCTTAATCCCATCGAAAATTTATGGAGGGAACTGAAGATCCGAGTTGCCATGCGACAGCCTCGAAATCGTAATGATATACAGATGATCTGCAAAGAGGAGTGGGCCTAAATTCCATCTAACATGTGTGCAAACCTCATCATCAACTACAAGAAACGTCTGACTGCTGTGCTTGCCAACAAGGGTTTTGCCACCAAGTATTAAGTCTTGTTTGGCAAAGGGATCAAATACTTATTTCTCTGTGCACAATGCAAATAAATATATATAATTTTGACTATGTGATTTTCAGTTTTTTTTTTAATATAATCTATCTCTCACTGGTAAAATTAACCTAGCCTAAAAATTCTAGACTGTTCATGACTTTGACAGTGGGCAAACTTACAAAATCAGCAAGGGATCAAATACTTATTTTCTTCACTGTATATATACTATAATAAGCACCCAGCGCTTTCAGTAGCACTGGTTACAGTATTACATAGGTGACATTTTTGACAATATCTAAAATACATGCAGTTTCACTGAGAATCTATTGCTCAAGTGCCCACATAAACCTGGAGCCGTCCCTGATCGACAGGTGGCTGTTACACATATAATAAGGCAAAAAGACTACAGATCTGCTATGAGGTAATAAGGCATGCTTTTGTGTGTAAATTAAAAAATTTACATTCATGCGAGATAAAAATGTTAAAGTGGCTTTGCCATTTTCATGATAATTGATGTTACAAAGCCCTAGTAGTTCTATATCTTATATGTATGTATGTATGTATATGTGTATATATACATATATATATATATACAGTGAAGGAAATAAGTATTCGATCCCTTGCTGATTTTGTAAGTTTGCCCACTGTCGAAGTCATGAACAGTCTAGAATTTTTAGGCTAGGTTAATTTTACCAGTGAGAGATAGATTATATTTTAAAAAAAAAGAAAATCACATAGTCAAAATTATATATATTTATTTGCATTGTGCACAGAGAAATAAGTATTTGATCCCCTACCAACCATTAAGAGTTCAGCCTCCTCCAGACCAGTTACACGCTCCAAATCAACTTGGTGCCTGCATTAAAGACAGCTGTCTTAAATGGTCAGCTGCAGGGGCGTAGCTAGAGGCTCATGGGCCCCGATGCAAAAATTCCTACTGGGCCCCCCCCCCGCAAACTTCTCATGGCCGACGGTCCGCTTTCAGCTGCATCGCTGGGTCTCCTAAGTGACCCAACAATGCAGCACTAGCAGCCGGGGGCGTCACTAAGGCTGGGTTCACACACACTATTTACGGACGTAATTCGGGCGTTTTAGCATTGAATTACGTCCGAAAATGCGGCTCAAAAGCGTCGGCAAACATCTGCCCATTCATTTGAATGGGTTTTACGATGTTCTGTGCCGACGGTCATTTTTTTTTACGCACCGCTGTCAAAAGGCGGCGCGTAAAAAAGACGCCCGCGTCAAAGAAGTGCCTGTCACTTCTTCAGACGTAAATGGAGCCGTTTTCCATGGACTCCATAGAAAACCAGCTCCAATTACTTCCGTAATGGACGCAGCGAAAGACGCCAGCACATGCCATTACGGCTGAAATTACGGTGCTGTTTTCTCCTGAAAACAGCACCGTAATTTCAGCCGTAACAGACGCTGCCATGTGAACATACCCTCAGGGCTTAAAATGTCCGGGAAATAGCCCCAATACATATGTGTCCGCCCAAAAAAAAGTGTGTATATGAGACAGCATAGCATATCTATAGCACTACGACCCTATAAACTATGGATAGGATTAGATACAGTGGCTGAGCAGACAGTATCACACATGATAGGATTAGATACAGTGGCTCAGAAGGCAGTATCACACATGATAGGATTAGATACAGTGGCCCAGCAGACAGTATCACACATGATAGAATTAGATACAGTGGCTCAGCAGACAGTACCACACATGATAGGATTAGATACAGTGGCTCAGCAGACAGTACCACACATGATAGGATTAGATACAGTGGCTCAGAAGGCAGTATCACACATGATAGGATTAGATACAGTGGCTCAGCAGACAGTACCACACATGATAGGATTAGATACAGTGGCTCAGCACAGTATCACACATGATAGGATTAGATACAGTGGCTCAGCAGACAGTACCACACATGATAGGATTAGATACAGTGGCTCAGAAGGCAGTATCACACATGATAGGATTAGATACAGTGGCTCAGCAGACAGTATCACACATGATCGGATTAGATATAGGGCCCAGCAGACAGTATCACACAAGATACGATTAGATACAGGGCCCAGCAGACAGTATCACACATGATTGGATTAGATACACAGCTCAGCAGACAGTATCACACATGATTGGATTAGATACATGGCCCAGCACGCTGACATTGCAGCTCCAGCGCTGGACCCAGGACAGGTAAGAATAATAATTTTGCTTCTTTATGGGTTACTGATTATTTTTGTGTGTGTTTTTTTTACAGGTTCGGTTGTTGGACTTCGGATTCGAGGACTTCAATGACGGCGTTTTTTTTATTCTCAATAAAATGGTTAATGTGGGTTGTGGTTTTTTATTTCAATAAAATATTTTTTCTATGTGCTTGTATCTTTTTAAACTTTATTATTACCGCCTTAGTAATGGCCGCTGGCTCATTGACAACCTCCATTACTAAGGCGGGGCTTAATGTTAGCCGGTGCAGAGGCTACACTAACCCCCATTATTACCCCGGTACCCACCGCCCCCAGGGGTACTGGGAAGAGCCGGGTACGAACCAGTACCCAACCATCTATAGTGACGGGCAGGCACAGGGGTGGCCGCAGGCTGGTAGTATTAGGCTGGGGAAGGCCAAAACAAGTGGCCCTTCCCACCCTTGTAATGCTGCCTGCTGCTGCTGTGTTGTATCTGGCTGGTTATGAAAATTGGGGGGGACCCGACATCGTTCTTTCCAAATTTTTTTTTTAAATGACGTGGCGTCCCCCCCATTTTTCATAACCAGCCAGATACAATAAAGCAGCAGCAGCCTAGCATCACCAGGGTGGGAAGGGCCACTGTTTTTGGCCTTTCCCCTCCTGATAATACCAGCCTGCGGCCACCCCAGTGGCCGACCATCAGTACAGATGGTCAGGTACTGGATTGTACCCGGCTCTTCCCAGCACCCCTGGTGGCGGTGGGTACCGGGGTAATAAAGGGGGTTAGTGTTAGCCTCTGCACCGGCTAACACTAAGCCCCGCCTTAGCAATGGATGCTGTCAATCAGCCGGCGGCCATTACTAAGGCGGTAGTAATATAGTTTAAAAAAAAAACACAGACATAGAAAAAATATTTTATTGAAATAAAAAAAAAACACACACAGCCCTCATTAACCATTTTATTAATAAAAAAAAAAGCCGTCATCTAAGTAGTCCTGGAATCCGCCGTAGTCCAACGACCGAACCTGTTAGAAAACACACAAAAAATGATTAGTAACACATGTGTTAGGGTATGTGCACACACACTAATTACGTCCATAATTGACGACGTATTTCGGCCGCAAGTACCGGACCGAACACAGTGCAGGGAGCCGGGCTCCTAGCGTCGTACTTATGTACTGTCCCGTACTGAAAACATGATTACAGTACGGGACAGTTGTCCTGCAGCGAGGCAGCGACTCCTAGCATCGTACATAACTATGATGCTAGGAGCCCGGCTCCCTGCACTGTGTTCGGTCCGGTACTTGCGGCCGAAATACGTCCATCAATTACAGACGTAATTAGTGTCTGTGCACATACCCTAAGGCTTAGATACAGGGCCCATGTGTGATACTGTCTGTGGGACCCTGTATCTAAGCCTACCACAAGGTAGGCTTAGATACAGGGTCCAGCAGACAGTAATCTTATACAGTATAAGATTACTGTGTGCTGGGGCCCTGTATCTAAACCTACAGTGTGGTAGGCTTAGATACAGGGCCCAGCAGACAGGATCACGCATGGGCCATGTATCTAAGCCTACCATGTGATTGGCTTAGATACAGGGCCCAGCAGACAGGATCACACAATCTGTGATCCTGTCTCATGGGCCCCCTAAGCCTGCTACATCGTAGGCTTAGGGGTTGTGCAGTCCCTAAACATTGATGGCCTATCCACAGGATAGGCCATCAATAGCTGATGTGTCGCCCGGGACCCGCAAATCAGCTGTTTTGAAGGGGCCGCAGCACTCGTACATGTCACTACTTGCTCACACTGTGAATCGCCGACACCGATTCACAGTGTGACCGGAATGAAGGGGAGCAGCTCTCGTACGAGTGCTGCGGCCCCTTCAAAACAGCTGATTGGCGGGTCCCGGGAGTCGGACCCCGCCAGTCAGGGCTAACCTTACCTTCCTCTTCGGCCGTGGCGGGAGTTCTGTCGTCTCGATGCTGTGCGCGGCACATAGCGCTGTGACGTCATGCGCTGCGCACAGCGCTTGACGTCAGGACCTCCGCTGCGATCCGGAACCAGGAAGGTAAGTAAAGTATGTTACTATAGTAACAGGGGCCCGCGGCCCGAGTTACTATAGTAACTTTTTATTGATGTGGTGCGGGGGGGCCGTGGGCCCCCCTGGCTTCGGGGCCCGGTCGCAATTGCGACCGCTGCGACCCCTATAGCTACGCCAGTGGTCAGCTGTATAAAAGACTCCTGTCCACAGACTCAATTAATCAGTCTGACTCTAACCTCTACAACATGGGCAAGACCAAAGAGCTTTCTAAGGATGTCAGGGACAAGATCATAGACCTGCACAAGGCTGGAATGGGCTACAAAACCATAAGTAAGACGCTGGGTGAGAAGGAGACAACTGTTGGCGCAATAGTAAGAAAATGAAAGACATACAAAATGACTGTCAATCGACATCGATCTGGGGCCCCATGCAAAATCTCACCTTGTGGGGTATCCTTGATCCTGAGGAAGGTGAGAGCTCAGCCGAAAACTACACGGGTGGAACTTGTTAATGATCTCAAGGCAGCTGGGACCACAGTCACCAAGAAAACCATTGGTAACACATTACGCCGTAATGGATTAAAATCCTGCAGTGCCCGCAAGGTCCCCCTGCTCAAGAAGGCACATGTACAGGCCCGTCTGAAGTTTGCAAATGAACATCTGGATGATTCTGAGAGTGATTGGGAGGAGGTGCTGTGGTCAGATGAGTCTAAAATTGAGCTCTTTGGCATTAACTCAACTCGCCGTGTTTGGAGTAAGAGAAATGCTGCCTATGACCCAAAGAACACCGTCCCCACTGTCAAGCATGGAGGTGGAAACATTATGTTTTGGGGGTGTTTCTCTGCTAAGGGCACAGGACTACTTCACCGCATCAATGGGAGAATGGATGGAGCCATGTACCGTCAAATCCTGAGTGACAACCTCCTTCCCTCCACCAGGACATTAAAAATGGCTCCTGGCTGGGTCTTCCAGCACGACAATGACCTGAAACATACAGCCAAGGCAACAAAGGAGTGGCTCAAAAAGAAGCACATTAAGGTCATGGAGTGGCCTAGCCAGTCTCCAGAACTTAATCCAATCGAAAATTTATGGGGGGAACTGAAGATCCGAGTTGCCATGCGACAGCCTCGAAATCGTAATGATATACAGATGATCTGCAAAGAGGAGTGGGTCTAAATTCCATCTAACATGTGTGCAAACCTCATCATCAACTACAAGAAACGTCTGACTGCTGTGCTTGCCAACAAGGGTTTTGCCACCAAGTATTAAGTCTTGTTTGGCAAAGGGATCAAATACTTATTTCTCTGTGCACAATGCAAATAAATATATATAATTTTGACTATGTGATTTTCAGTTTTTTTTTAAATATAATCTATCTCTCACTGGTAAAATTAACCTAGCCTAAAAATTCTAGACTGTTCATGACTTTGACAGTGGGCAAACTTACAAAATCAGCAAGGGATCAAATACTTATTTTCTTCACTGTATATATACTATAATAAGCACCCGGCGCTTCCTGGGTATAAAGTGTCGGTCTGTCTGTGCCTTCATTGTATTTGTTCCAAGGGTGCCCAGGAGGTGAATCCATGCCCTCGTTTCTTTGTTTACGGAGAAGTCGCTAGTAGCCCTATATACCCCGGCAGTTACACACTGTTTATTTAATTTTTAACCTCCTAAATTTCTAACAGATAAACTGGTAGGAGATGGAGTCATAAGACTATGACAGAGTCCATTGATAAACATTGACAGTTCTATTTCCAGTTGGCTATAGGCTATGGTTGGATCATAATTGAAAGCAGCATCATGCATGAAAGCCCACTTACTACGATGAACAACATGATGTGCTTTATCAGCTTGCTTTCTGGCCTGGGTTTGGACAGGAGTCTCTGCGCTTCTGGGTGCCACCTGCCTGATCTGTTGCTGAGAAAGCTGGGCCCGAGTTTGCTGAGGAGTTTCAGCAGCTCGAGCAGTAGTATGACGCATTTGATCAGCTTGCAATCGGGCAAGAGTTTGCTGAGGAGTCTCTGCTGCTCGTGATGCAGCTTGCCGCCTGGCCATTGCAGACTTCCTGACACTTGAGGGAGTTCTCTTTGGCCTTTGGCTGCATTTTGCAAAATAAAGTTAACGGTTAGATGAATACAAATTTTCTAAGTTTAGATTCTGACGGTGTAGTAGCTGGCTTAGAAGCCAAGTGCAACACACTTTAGAAATGTGAAATCAAAATCTCATGGCCAGAGTGGCTTAAAGCCTCAACTGGACTTTTATTTTTCAAGACTTCTTAGCGGGTCCAAAGGATCCCACTGAAGTCAGGAAGATCAACTGGCAGTTGTCGCCCCCCTTCAAGATTTATGACTGAAAACTTTAATCTGTGCCCAAAAAGAATAATATGCAATGGGAGATTATTTATTTGAACTGGTGTAAAAGAAAAATGAGGCAGTTGACTATAGCAAGCAATCAGCTTCCAGCTCTCATCTTTCCAAGGCCCCTATGAAAATGAAAGTAGCAATCGAAATAATTGCTATGGGCAACCGCTCCACTGTACCTTCCCATTTAGGATTATCTAGTAAAGTACACTACTTGCTATTGCCAGATAAACAGAAGGTCAACCATCACTTCAGCACTCCACCAATCTGGGCTTTATGGCGGAGGGGCCAGAAAGAAGCCTCTCCTCAGTAAAAGACCCCTTGAAGCCTGTTTAGAGTTTACAAAAAAAGCACCTAAAGGATTCTCAGACTGGGAGAAACAAAATTCTGTGGTTTGATTAAACTAAGATTGAGCTTTTTGGCTTAAATTCTAAGCGTCCTGTCTGGAGGAAACCAGGCACTACTCTTCACCTGCCAAATGCCATCCCTACAGTGAAGCATGGTGGTGGCAGAATCATGCTGTGGGGGTTTTGCAGTGGATGGGACAGGGAGTCTGGTCAGGGTTGATGGAAAGATGAATGTAGCAAAGTACAGAGATATTTTTAATGAAAACCTGATCCAGAGTGCTCTGGACCTCAGACTGGACCAAAGGTTCACCTGCCAACAAAACAAAGACCCTAAGCACACAGCCAAGACGACACAGGAGTGGCTTAGGGACAACTCTGTGAATGTCTTTGAGTGGCCCACCCAGAGCCCTGATTTGAACCCAATCGAACATCTCTGGAGACACCTGAAAATGGCTGTCCAACGACGGTCCCCATCCAACCTGACAGAGCTTGAGAGGATCTGCAGAAAAGTATGGCAGAAAATCCCCAAATTCAGGTGTGCAAACCTTGTGGCATCATACCCAAGAAGAGCGGAGGCTGTTATCGCTGCCAAAGGTGCTTCAGGTGCTTCAACTGAGTACTGCATAAAGGGTCTGAATACAATATTTTCGTTTTTCCTTTTCAATAAATTAGCAAATATTTCTAAAATTCTGGTTTCACTTGTCATTATGGGATATTGAGTGCAGAATGATTGGGAAAACCTTAATTTTTTTATTTTAGCACAAGATCTCAACATAACAAAATTAGAAAAAAATAAAAGGGTCTGAAGACTTTCCGAATGCATTGTATTTATATATCCAAACATTCAAATATTCAAGCAGGCCTGAGCTGCAGATTCTCAATGTAACCCATGCATTTTGTCACATTTTGGTTCCATACCTCCTATGTTAGATAACTGCACTAGTAGCTTGTATTTGATAGATCAGTAATGTCTATGTATTTACATTAGAAAGGCCAAATTTCCACTCCAAGTATGTGGCCATAGGATAGATACTATTTAGAAACTGATATTACACAGCAGAATCTATACAATATACCAACATGCCATAGAATCATTAAAGAAAATGTTTACAGGGCCCATAGTGAAAAACAAAATCCCCCTCCTGTAGCTGCTATATACAGGGGGTCTGTGTGGCGCTATCTATAGGGACAGTGGTGTAAGAGAGGGATTATTTTATTGATGCCTATAATTGGAGTTTATAACTGTCTATTTTACTGGTGGACTTGTAATATTATAGTATTTAAGAAAGTAATTCAAACTAATTTAAAATAAGTTTTTTTTATTCTCTTATTTAGTTGCTATATTAGCGTTTACTGGGGATATTACTTTTGGTCATCAGATCACCCACCATTGATGGAGACTTGCCCTGCTCCTCAACTGCACCGCTCAGGAGCTGCCAAGACTTAGAGGGAACATTGGCGAACAGTAACTGTAGTATCAACAACAGCAAAGCATTAAACCAAGTCAGCCTTTCCCTATGAAAATAACACTAAAGGTAGAAAATACACAAAAACATGAAAAAATTATAAACTCCTTCTTTATTATCCTCATCTCATTCAATCCTATCCTTTTATTGCAGTCAAACTTATGAGAAATATATATATTTTACCCCTTCTTCTCACAAACCTATGATCAGCCCTGTCTTCAGCTGTACTGTAACTGGCTGCAGTAGCAGCTCTGCTCCAGAACTCTCTCTCTGCTATAGGAGACCAGGTAGGATAGACCCCACCTCCACAGCAAAGCCATGGACCCGCATAGACGCCTGCAAATCCAATAAGGAAGGGATCAGAATCTAACACCTGACACCAGAAATTAACACCTGTGTTCTCTGCAGGATTTCTACAAGACTCATTGTTTCAGAAACATGCAAAAATTCTCCAGACTTCCAAACATTGGGGACAAGTTTTCTTCACATTACTTATACAATTCACTTGTTTTGTACTTTAAGAAACACTGTTTATACTACTGTAAATAGAGGAAAATTGGAAATATTTTTTTAATAATTTGATGTCAAAAACCTATTTGCTAATTCTCCTGAAGCTTTCTCAAATATCCCTGTTCTATTCTACTTAAAGTGTAACTAAACTTGAAATCTTTTGACATGTCAGAAGTTTTGATTGGTGGGGGTCCGAGCACTGAGACCCCATCGATCGCTAAAACGAAGCGGCAGCAGCGCTCGGGTGAGCTCTGTGCCGCTTCGGTTCTGATTGGCTTTGCTCCACTTTCCTCAGAGTGGCGTACGGGCTTAAGAGAAAGTTTATGTGTCCGTACACTCCTCATTTGGCTTTCTGAGGAAACGAAGCAGCACAACACTCATCCGAGTGCTTCTGCCGCTTTGTTTTAGTGATCAGTGGGGAACTCAGTGCTTGGACTCCACCAATCAAAACTTCTGACATGTTACTATGACATGTCATAAGTTTTTTAAAACGTTTAGTTACTCTTTAATAATTTGGTACCAAACTACACCATTCTTAGTAAATAACTCCCAGTATTGTGATTGGTATATATCCAGTGCTAAACCTAGAAGTTCAATGTCTTGTTAGAGCTATGTACATGACATGATAACGTATACATCTTTCTCTCCAACATAACAAGAAACCCTTCAGGATTGTAAATTGGGAAGGTAAAGGTCTTGGGTTTACATTAGGAGTCATCTATAATCTGCCTAATAGATTTTATTGGCAATTAACGGAACTCTGTGGTTTGTGATCTGTATAGCATCAGCAGCAGCTTCATACATTCTGTAAAGATTTGTTGCTTTCATTCTATATTTGGCATGTAGAATAGTATGAGCACTGCATGGTGGTATTGTTTGAATCCTATAGTGGTCACTGTAGCCCTAACTCGTTACTGTCATTTATATTGCACTAAAGACGAGTTGCTAAATATTTTTTGACAATGTGTTTTAACTATTCTCTGTTAAGAACTAAAATATTTATATATGGCATATTGTTCTTGAATGTGCATCTCTAGGGCAAATAACTAATAAAAACGTTGTGTTATTGATAACTAAATAGAATAAATCTAAAATCCAAACATTTACGGTAACAATTATAAATTCACAGTAGCAGTATGAAATATGTGGCCCCCATAAATGTTCACCATCCACACCCTAAACCTAGAAGTGAAGTGATTCACATCCAAGTCATTAATATCTTTGATTATTTAATAATCCTTATTCTCACTACTATATCCTGTAAATCCAGCTTATCTGTGTATAACAGATAATATTATTCATGTGTCAGAGAGATGATATTTTTTAATTTTTTGTATAAATGTATGCTTGGCAGATTCATTTTTGTATCATGACCTAACATGCTTTTAAAGCTGTTTTGGCTCTGCTTACAGTGCCGTCGTGGTTTTGTTCTGGAGTTTCTGTTGACCCTAATAGACAGAATAACGTCTGATGTTCTATTCTGCCTGATAGAAAAAGAGAATAATGGAAAAACCTGATGGACCCATTAATTGTCAATGGGATCTGTGGCATATAGATCAAAAGGACCACTGAAAGAGGGCCAATAGGAAACCAAACCAGATAATTCTGCATAGCGAGATATTAAGTAAGTAATGTTATGTTAGGTGGGAAATATGAATGAGTAAATTATAAAATTGTATGTGTATCCTGCAATTTTAATCAGTTGTTCCCACTGCAGGCTCTATATCTAAGTTCTCTCAGCCATAATTGCTATGATGTCTGCCATACACAGCACACATAAAGAAGAGAACATCCTTCTCTGCAATATCTTTGGAGCACACCCTCAGAAGCAGCAATATGGAGGAGATTATATAGCAGTAATGAGCAGTATAGCTGTGAATCCAGCACTGGGGGGGATAGAACACTTATTAGAAGCTGTTGTGGCTGTGTGTCTGTGTCGCTCTGCCTCTCTATCACTCTGCTCCCCCTACCCTCTCTATAGACTTCTGTTGGCACCTGTAAATTGATCCCTCAGTGAGCTGATGATCTGTCTCGTCTTCAGGAGACGGATTTAGCAGTAAATTCAGAGTGAGTGATCAGTTAGGTGGGAGGGGGAGCCTGGTAAGCCTGATTTTTCTCTAATAAAATGAATTACACATTTTTATATTCACATATACTATTTATGTATGCAAAGTTTGTTGAAAAGTTAGTGACCATTTATGGTAGGAGACATATGACTTGTAGGGTAAGAAAAATAAAACCTGCCCTGAGCACTTGCAGTTAATAGGGTTTTCATACCATGGTAAATTGTGTCATATAACTAGACTCTGAAACCTTTACGAATCCCAAGAACAAATGGGCTGCAGTGCTAGTGAATCACAGTAGTCTTTTAAGGGTATGTTGACATTAGCGTTCGGTTTCCGTTGATGGGTTCCATCAGACCTTTCCGTCAGAGGAACCCATCAACAAAAAGGCAAACGTAAACAATAACCTTCCGTTTTTTTGACAGAAACAATAGCACAGTCGACTGCCCTATTGATTCCACCAAAAAAAACAAAAAAACGGAACCCTTACAAAACGGAGACAAATGGAAACCATTTGCAATGAAAGCATTAGCATTTAAATCAATAGTAATGCAGACGGAAGGGTTCCTCCAACGGAAAGGTGTGACGGAACCCATCAACGGAAACAAAACGCTGATGTGAAAAGACCCTGAGATGTTTTGCCTTTGCACAGCACCACTGCTGATCTCGTGCTGTGAAGGTACTGCATCTCAGCTCCTTTCACTTGAGTCACAGTTCTCTGCACAGCGCCTGGCCGGGAGCAGCACTGTGCAGGGAAAATACTAACATTTCTATGGCCCCTTCCTTCTAGAGATTGTGGATTTCCAAGATATTGAACCCCAACCAACTGTTGGCATATCCTTGTGTTTGACCATCACTTACTGTAGTGGAAACCCACAGTAAAAGAAATGACACCAATGGTCGCATTCATACCACACAATCTGTATTCTCTGCTTGACTTTCCTAAAGCACATTTTTCTACATGTGAGAATATACTTATTTTTTTCTTTGCACAATTTTCACTATTACAATACAAACATTTTTTAAACTCTCAAAATACATAACAACCAAACTATCTCCTATGGCAATGAAGACATTGTGGGTATTTGCTAGAATTCCTACAATGTGAAAAGTCATCTAATCAATTAAACTGTGTAAAGTTTTATCTTTTTATCTTGTTATCTCTTTGGATCAACTACTAAAATAACATGGGCATTCATTCATCGTCTTCTATGCACCAGCAGGATATGCTTTGTGGATTGAATCACTCATTATAGACTTCAAGGAGCGAAGACCGAGATTGTCTTCAAATAGCTGTGATCCAAAATGATTTTTACTAAAGAGACCAAGAGAACATTTGTAAAAAAATAAATATATATATATATATATATATATATGACTGTACAGTAATTGAATAATTATATCACTGATTCAGAAAGTTGATAAGCAATGAATATTTGTGGTGCACAATGTAAGTATATATGATTAATTCTCTTGACTATATGTGTGGTAAAGAGATTATAAAGAGATTTGTATGTCCCTGTCTTCATTTCCCTGGAGTCAAAAATTAGCAGTCTTTTCTTTATATCTTTGAGCTAATGAAATTCTTTTGCCATGACTGTGGCACTATATTACTTCCCATTATCAGTCTTTGATTAAAGTTGATAGAAGATAGTCATCAATTCAGTACAACAAGCAGAGGTAATGTGCAGCCTTATTATGACCCCTTATTTTCCATTAAAGGTCCCTTCTGCTGTAGACTAATATGTCCAGAGCTTTCCAATGGTAGCAGTTATAATGTTTGTGAGACTCATTCAGTTTTTTTGTGCTAGGTGGATAACAATATATATATATATATATATGCATATATATATATATGCATATATATATATATATATATATATATATATATATATATATGGGGTGTGGGGGTGAAACACATCAATGCAAGCATCATAACATATATGTAATTACAGTATATACATCATATTAAATTAAACAAGTTTTCCTTTTGTACACTTGTTTTTTCTCTGCCATGCTAATATTTGGGATGATATATATATATTAAACTGATTATCAATTCTATAGACTTCAGAATCATTACATAATATATTCATTTGTTGCATGTTGCACTTCTTGCACTCAAATACTACTAACTATAAAAGTGGATAAATGCAGCATCCATCAATGATGATCTATAGAATAACTGAGACTGACAAATTGAAAACACTCACCTGATGCTATAGATATGGACTATTTCCTCAGTTTTTCACATGCTTCTAGCAGTTTGATGACACCCCGGGACATACACCACTGGATGAGTGTCTGCACATTCTACACAGACCTGAATGCGCTCTGCTCAGCCTTACACCTTTTATTAAAGCCCCACCAGAGGGCGGTGCTGAGCTTAGAGGACTGCCCAACACTTGCACATCCATTCATTTGTGTAGCCAGGCACCAGCTGCAGCTCTGCCACTTCCACAACCTTTGCTGCAGCTCTGATAGTCACGTCCATGTCCTTACATGTTTTCTGATTTTACTGTCATCCCCATGAGGTCGCCCTTTTTTCAGTTTTTATTGGATGATATATTGTGGAAACTTTAAATGTCCTTCCTTGAGCTGCTTGGACATTTTGTGCTGTATGCAGACATCTCACACTGGATCTGGGGGTCATAAAATATAAAATTAGAATATGATATATATATTAGGTCATGTATTTCTTGGTATAAATTGTATCATTAGAACGATTCATCATCTTCATTGTGAAATCTGTCATACATGTATGTTCATTTGTGCAATAATAATTACTTTGTATGTTACAATATTACAACTTTCTAGCTGCACCCTTTATTTTTTATATATATATAGTACATGGTAAATTAAATTTCCGGAATGTAATACTACATTTCCTCTATAGCGACCGCTGCAGATGAAATATATGGCCAGTCGGAGCTTCCACGGACAATAACAGCAGATCGCCTGGGGTTCCATGAGCTGGACCTGCGGCGATCAGATGATTGCCAAGGAATTTTTTTTAAAAGTAGGGGTTGTCTTTATTAGACAATGCCTTTAATCGCTCACATTAGTCCCTGTCCCAAAACAGTTCCATTTGTTTGATGGAGTCTATTTATTTTTTGGGGGGGGCGGGGTGTTTTTATTTTTTTCTTACAGATAAAGTAAAAGGTTTTTTCTTTTTTTTTCTTCAGACAGGTTAAAACGTATATTGTGTAACTGTATGCAAATATATATCCATACAATTTTATGTACCTACCGTATACTGTTTGTCTGTTTCGATTCCTCACGATTTTCAAGATCTCTGCTTGCAGTCATTTAATAGGACATTCATTGTTTTCTTCCAGGGGCAAAAAAAAATCTGTCCTGGTTATGTAATAAACACATAGACCAACTCTGATAAGTTACTGTTACTCGAAAGAGCCATGCGCCGTGTATCCCTCACATGACCAGGATAGATTGTCAGACTCTCGAAGCAAACAATGAATGTTCTCCACTTGTTAATGAACGTTCCCGGTTAAAGTCTAAAAGCAGAGATCTTGAATCCCGTGAGAAATGGATACACAAAGTACATAAAGAATTTTATTACGGAAAGTATTGTGGAAAATTATGTAAATCGCCTTGTGACCGGAGACACTAAAGCCACGTTCAGACATGGCGGAATTGCTGTTGAATTCCGCTGCAGTCAGTCCGCAGTAGAATTCTGCAGCAGCCGTTTTTTACATTGGTTCCTATACATTTCTAGGAAACTTACTTCAGACGTTGCGGAAAATAACTGTGCGGAAATTAGGCTGAAGTGCAGAATTTTCCCTCCGCAGCATGCACATTATGTTGCGGAGAAGCAGCGGAATATCACTGCGGATTTCAGCCTTTGCAATGCAAAAACTGAAATCTGTGGCAAGTCCGCTGTGCTATCTGCAACGTCAAGTATGCAAATGTTGGTGCAGATTCATTGCGTAATTGACCGAATCTGCACCAACATTTGCAGCGGAAAAATTCTACCATATGTGAACGTGGCTAAAGATGTCCCCAGGGCTGCCTTATATTAATTAGCCTTTGTTATGGCATACCCTAGGTATTACTTTATTATATCCCGACCTATATGTTGCATTGTTGAGGACAGATGAACTATACCTTTGCAACATAGACAATATTTTTGTTATGTGGGTGTGGGACCACCAGATTTACTAAATGATTTCTGTTCATTAATACGACTTCTTTTCATATTCAGTTTACTATGTCAGTAACTATATATTTTTTTCCCATTTTGGATGTTAGTATATATTAAGGCTAATGGTGAGCTCACTCATGTATTCCACAGACAAGCTCTATTGAAAATGCCTCAAGTTCCCATCATTCAGTCTTTGCGGGTCCAGTGTATTTGTTTCTGATCCTCAAGGAATGATGAGGCTTCTTGATGTGCTGTGGATTGGAAAAACATTCATAGGGAACTTTTCAGTATAAGGGCGGATTTACACGAGCGTGTGCGTTTTGCGCGCTCAAAAGGTACTTGACAGCTCCGTGTGTCATGATAATATGGTGCGCGGCTGTGTGATTTTCGCGCAGCCGCCATCATTATGACACTCTGTATGTTTGTAAACAGAAAAGCATGTGGTGCTTTTCTGTTTACACTCATAGTTTGACTGCTGTTGCGCGAATCACGCACGTCCCACGGAGGTGCCTACATGTGGCATGCGTGATTTTCACGCACCCATTGACTTCGTGATGCGCGAAAAACGCAGAAATAGAGGACCTGTCGTGAGTTTTACGCAGCGGACTCACGCTGCGCAAAAATCACTCACAGCCTGCACTGCCCCATAGACTAGCATAGGTCCGTGCGACGCGCGTGAAAATCACGTGCGTTGCACGGACGTATTACACGTTCGTGTAAATCCGCCCTAACAATCGCAAGCAAGCTTGCCAACAAATATTTTTTACGGACAATTTGGAAAACCATATTGAATCATAAATATTATAAGTAATATATGTCTATATCTTAGAATAGTGATATGAACACATTAGCAGCATGTACTGTGACCTATAAACCAATGATAATTACAATCCCAATAATTGGCACAAACTCATTCAACTTCAAAAAAATCACAGACTCATACATTTTTTTACGGACACTGGAAAAAAGACCCTTATTTTTAGGGACTGTCCAGGAATTTACGGAAGGTTGGCAACCCTGATCACAGGATGATGCATGCAAAAAACTTGAGGACAGCATCCGTATGGCAAAAGTAAAAAAGTGTTTATTAACACATCCCAATATCAAAAGTGCTACGTTTCGATCCCGCAGGAGTCTTTATCAAGCATAAAAGTTTTATGCTTGATAAAGACTACTGTGGGGTCGAAACGTAGCACTTTTGATATTGGGATGTGTTAATAAACACTTTTTTACTTTTGCCATAAGGATGCTGTCCTCAAGTTTTTTGCTACAATTGATTGTCCAGGAGGGATCACTGGACTTGGAATTTGCATCCAGCTGAAATTGAGTAGCTGTATTCCGATCAAGAGAGTGTTCTGGCGGATAACCAGTCTATCATTATGATGCATGCGTCATAACAAACCAGCTGATTCCGCAGTGACTTTTCATTTTCTTGCAAAGTACTATTCTAATGGCCAACTCATGGTCCTTGAATTAGTGTCTAGTCCAGGGGTACGCAATAGACATGAGCGAATCGATTTCAAACAAATCTAATTTAATTAGAATTTCTCAAAATTTTCAGATTCAGCGAAATCCAAAACTTTTAGGGTTCGCGACACATGAATCACAAATCCTGCGCCTGCGCAGTAAAACACTATGTGCTGCCTGCTCAACTTCACCAAGCTACTCCTTTTCCACTGCTTAGCTTTATGGTTATAATGTAAGTCACAATCACACATCATTTGTTGCTGCTGAGCAGTGGGAAAGCTGAGATACAGTTGAGCTCAGTCTAACGCCTCATGCACACGACAGTTTGTGCCGTCCGAGTCCCGTCAGTGATCCGATAGGAAATATTCTATCTTTCCTCGGATCGGAGACTCGGATCATTTTTCACGGACCAGATTCATCCGCTAAAGTGAATGGGTCCGTGAAGACTATCGGGTGCCACTCGGATGCCGTCAAAAACGGTCGTGTGCATGAGGCATAAGATCTCAGCTGTAATCAGTGGCGTAACTACCGCCGTAGCAGCCGTAGTGGCTGCTACGGGGCCCGTGTCGCCCGCCGGCACGTGCCCCCACAATGGCCGGAGGCTCCGCTAGCAGCCGCTATGGCTGCTACAGCGCGACGCCACTAAACACTACGGCAGAGCAGGGAGGTATCTCCCCGCTCTGCCATTAAACAAAAGACATGTATCCCCTATTCACAGGATAGGGGATACATGTGTGATCGCTGGCATTGATATGGAGAATGGGGGACTGAAAGTTCCCTGAAGTTCTCCATCACAAACCTCGGACTTCCGGGGTCTGTGTCGGCAGCTCCGTAGAAATGAATGGAGCGCCGGTCGCGCCTGTGCGCATGCGTGACCAGCGCTCCTTTCATTTTTATTGAGCTGTGCAGATGCCGGAAGTTCGAGGTTAGACATGGAGAACTTCGGGGGACTTTCAGTCCCCCGTTAGCACCATACAGCCCCCTCTGTAGATAACGCCATACTTACCCCTCTGTAGATAACGCCATACAGCCCCCTCTGTAGGTAACGCTATACAGCCCCCTCTGTAGATAACTCCATACAGCCCCCACTGTAGAGAATGTCATACAGATTCCCCCCTGTAGATAACGCCATACAGCCCCCTCTGTAGATATCTACAAAGGGGGCTGTATGGTGTTATCTACAGGGGGGGACTCTGTATGGCGTTATCTACAAGGGGTCTGTATGGCGTTCTCTACAAGGGGGGCAGTATGGCGTTATCTACAGTGGGGGCTGTATGGCGTTATCTACAGAGGGGTCTGTATGGCGTTATCTACAGGGGGGGTCTGTATGGCGTTGTCTACAGGGGGGGGTCTGTATGGCGTTATCTACAGGGGGGCTGTAAAAAGTCACTATCTACAAGGGGGGGTTGCGTGACACCCAGGGGGGGGCCCCAGTCAAAAGTTTGCTATGGGGCCCAGTCTTTCCTAGTTACGCCCCTGGCTGTAATCCAGCTTTCCTACTGTGACTTATATTGCCCGGTGTGTGCAGATCATAGCCTATTAGTACAGGTGTCGGAAGGGGCGTAACTAGGAGATACTGGGCACCCTAGCAAACTTTTGACTGGGCCCCCCCCCCTAGATGCCACACACTTTGTAGATAGTGCCCCCATGTAGATAGTCCCATACAGCAGTAGACAGTGCTAAACAGCCCCTCCGGTAGACAGTGCTAAACAGCCCCTCCGGTAGACAGTGCTATACAGCCCCTCCGGTAGACAGTGCAATACAGCCCCCCTGTAGACAGTGCTATACAACCCCCCCTGTAGACAGTGCTATACAGCCCCCCTGTAGACAGTGCTATACGGCTTGCCCTGTAGACAGTGCTATACAGTGCCCGCCCCCCTTGTAGATGGCTCTCCCACCTCCCTTGTATATAGTACGATATATATCGCCCCCAAACGCAAAAAATTATACTCACTCCTCAATGCTGATGGGATCCTTGCGTAGGCCGGCGTGGTACAGTGACGGCATCACGCCGACCTGCGTAGGGCTAGAAACAGATAAAACAGACACGGCGCCACATAGTGCAAAATAAAAGCGATAAAAAACCAAGGGGCAAATGGATGGAAATTTGCTCACCTAGGGTCGTGGACACCGGTTAGGATGTCGTAAACGTATGAGAGCTGCTGCCAGGTCCGTGCACAAACAAAGCAAGTTTGTTGTCAAGAGGTACTGCAAATCCAACGGAGAAAAAGGGGACCAAACGGCGCTGCTCAGAAAGGATGTCAGATGAAAGGAAATTGTGAATAAATAATAAATTTATTAGGAATAAGGTAGGCTACGCGTTTCGACGCCGGACCGGCGTCTTCATCAGGCCAATGCATACAGTGCGGTATTTGCTCCTTTATATACATTCAATTCCTCCATGTATATAAAGGAGCAAATACCGCACTGTATGCATTGGCCTGATGAAGACGCCGGTCCGGCGTCGAAACGCGTAGCCTACCTTATTCCTAATAAATGTATTATTTATTCACAATTTCCTTTCATCTGACATCCTTTCTGAGCAGCGCCGTTTGGTCCCCTTTTTCTCCGTTGGATTTGCAGGACCTGCGTAGGGATCCTCAACCTGTGCCTGATAGGCTGCAGACCAAATATGGCCAGTAGCCTATGACAGAGCAGGGAGATACCTCCCTGCTCTGTCATAGTGTTCAATAGTATCTGCGTGTTGAATGTGGCATCGCTACCGCTGTAGCAGTCATGGCGGCTGCTGGCGGCGCCACCGGGCATGGCAGGGCACATCCAGGCAGGCGGCACGGGTCATCTCAAGCCGTGGGCCCTGTAGTAGCCGCTATGGCTGCTACAGCGGTAGTTACGCCACTGGGTGTCAGCAGCCCCAAGCTACTGCCTATCCGCTCATAGAATGATTCATCATCTTGACATTATGATCTTTCCTCTCCCCATGCAGCACCAGTCCTCCCTCCCCACAACATCTTATATCTCTACCTGCAGGATCATGCGCAGTAGGTGTAAAGTCAGGCTGGAGTACACCCATGTACTGCACATTTGCAGGATTTCACTGAGCACATTCTGCAGGCGGCAGTGTTAATCAATTCCAGGAAGGCAGATTTGCAGTCAAATCTCATGAATACGCGAACACCTCTGAAAGCTGAAATGCTCAGCGGACTCCTTAGGCTACATGCACACGTTGCGTAATTTGGTGTAGAAAATCCACATCAAAACCGCAGGTAAACGCAGGTAATTCCGCAAGTAAAATAAGCATAGAGTGCTTTTTGATAATTTTTTAGGTGCGGTTTTTATATTTTGATGCTGAGATAGGTCAGATTTTATGCTGCGTATTTTGGTGCATTTTTTTAATAAACTTGTCAGATACAATTTGTAAGCAAAAACGCAGGATAAATTGACATGCTGAGGATTTTAATATACGCACCGCATGTCACTTTACACGCAGAAAAATTCTGCAATCTGTAGATAAGATTACTTGAAATCTCATTTACTTTGCTGATACTGTATTATGCAGGAAAATCTGTGTGGCAAATCCGCATTTAATACGCATAGTGTGCATTCAGCCTTACATTTCATTTACATACAAAGCTTGAAAACTTTGCATCCCTTACTAAAGGTATCGGGTATCCTTTTAGAATACTATTAATAGGAAAAAACTATATTTCCTACATTGTACAAGGCACAAAGCGCAGATTAGGTGCAAAAACTGACGTGACAGGTCCCCTTTAAGAAGTAAGGAGTTTGATACAGTTCTAGAAGACCTCAGAGAGTTAGACACAAATTTTTAGGGCATTCGCGGCAAACTTGTTCGGAATGAATCTGAAACTAAACACATTTCAGAAAATTCGTTCATCTCTAGGGCACAACATTTTCTGGTCCAAAGGCCACATTGTCAGACTGTACAACTCCCAAGTGGTCAAATTACCATTTGGTCATTCAATGTGGTAGTCAAATAGATATGGGTCGGTAACAAGCGGACAGCGTCAGCTCAGGAAATTGATATCAGGAGCAGAGTCAGGGTCAGACCGGAGGTCGGTACGTGGATTATCGGATCAAGCAAATTCTAATCACAACGGCAACATGAAGCGGAACGACTGCCCAACATATGTCGCTCTTTTGCGCAAGATCCTTCCTTTTAATTAATTAAGTAGTTAACTGAGGAATAATTAATGATAAACACTGTGATGTTGTTTTAACGGTTCTTCAATTGTATTTGTTGTTCAGTCATTTGCACGACATGCCCAGCAACAGGGATGTATTAGGAAGGCCGAGCAGACGGTGCGGGGGCAGATTGTTAGAGACAGGGCCATGGAGCGAAGCATGGAATAAAGTGTTCAATAAACCTGCCATCCAGTATTCCAGTGTGGGTTCCTTGAGCATCACCTGCATCCTTACAACGACATTACAACGGACGACGAGGATTAATAATTATCAGCTAAAGGTATTTCAGTAACACAGCAAATTGGTTACAAGACTACAATGCTAGAACTTACCATGGCCTGTTTACCCCCATAACCTTGGAATGTCTGACAATTCTATATGTATATATATATATATATATATATATATATACACACATATACACACATATATATATATATATATATATATATATGTGTGTGTGTGGGGGTGTGGGGGTGAAACACATCAATGCAAGCATCATAACATATATGTAATTACAGTATATACATCATATATATATATATATATATATATATATATATATAAAAATAATCCATATAAGTATATAAACAATTATATATTCATTAAATAACAATTAAACAATACAGGAAGGAGTCCTTGAAGTCTCCATTTACACTGCATTTCAACATCAGCACCACCGCTCTGCCCTCAGCCGCATATTGAAAATTCGAGGGCCCTCTTGCTGAATGTTGCACCAAAATTATCTCCCCGCTGAGACCTCACCCCCAGCACTAGCCCGCTATTTACACTATCTTACTTAAAGAGGCTCTGTCACCAGATTTTGCAACCCCTATCTCCTATTGCAGCAGATCGGCGCTGCAATGTAGATAAGAGTAACGTTTTGGTTTTTTTTAAACGACCATTTTTGGCCAAGTTATGACCATTTTTATATTTATGCAAATGAGGCTTTCTAAAGTACAACTGGGCGTGTTTAAAGAAAAAGTACAACTGGGCGTGTATTGTGTGTGTACATCTGGGCGTTTTTACTTCTTTTACTAGCTGGGCGTTGTGAATGGGAGTGTATGATGCTGATGAATCAGCATCATCCACTTCTCTTCAGAACGCCCAGCTTCTGGCAGTGCAGAGACACAGCGTGTTCTCGAGAGATCACGCTGTAACGTCACTTCCTGCCCCAGGTCCTGCATCGTGTCGGACGAGCGAGGACACATCAGCACCAGAGGCTACATTTGATTCTGCAGCAGCATCGGTGTTTGCAGGTAAGTCGATGTAAGTCGAAGAGAAGTGGATGATGCTGATTCGTCAGCATCAGACACTCCCATTCACAACCATTCATCCCAGCTAGTAAAAGAAGTAAAAACGCCCCGATGTACGCACATAATACACGCCCAGTTGTACTTTTACTGTAAACACGCCCAGTTGTACTTTTACTTTAAACACGCCCAGTTGTACTTTAGAAAGCCTCATTTGCATAAATATAAAAATGGTCATAACTTGGCCAAAAATGCTCGTTTTAAAAAAAAACAAAACGTTACTCTTATCTACATTGCAGCGCCGATCTGCTGCAATAGGAGATAGACATGTTGTGAGTTTTACGCAGTGGACATACGCTGCGTGAATATCACGACCTGTCAGAACGGCCCCATTGACTTACATAAGTCCGTTCGTGTAAATAAGACCTAAAGTCTACTGAGCTGATCGTTGACGCCAGCCCAGTAATCATTGGTGCGATTTCAACTCAAGTGTCCAAAACTGGGAACTATCTCCTATGCAAGCAAGGCCTTAACAGAGACAGAACAGGGCTACTCACAAACTGACAGAGAAGCTCTTGCTGTTGTGTGGGGATGCCTTCATTTTCATCTTTACCTGTTTGGTCGTCAGTTCACAGTTGTAAGTGACCACAAACCACTCATTCTAATCTTCAACAAATATTCCTCTAAGCCTCCCCCACAAATTGAACACTGGCTACTATGTCTACAGAACTACCATTTTAACTTGAGATATGAGGCAGGAGCTGGACCCCTGCAGACTATTTTTCAAGACATCCATCACCACAATCTGCCAATGATGACATACCAGCAACTATCTTAGTTGAGGAGCATGTCAATTTTGTTGTTGCACACTCTGTACCAGGAGTACTGACCATTGGGGAAATAAAACAAGCGGTGGATTCTGAACCCCAACTTCAAATAGTTATTGAAACTGTTCGGTCTAAGAACTGGAGTTGTTTCTGTGTGGAGGCTCACCTTCAGCCACCTGAACAAACGGCATACTTACCCGCTTTCTTTAATGCCAGACATTCACTCTCTGTGTCAGACTCAAATTTACTACTGCGAGACAATCGCCTTGTAATACCTCAGAAACGTCAGAATAGGGTGCTTGATCTGGCTCACGAGGCTCATCAAGGTGTTGTAAAAACAAAGCAATTGCTTAGAGAGAAAGCATGGTTTCCAGGACTTGACAATAAAGTGGAAGCACTGATTAAAGTGTGTATACCTTGCCGAGCGACTACTGCTGACCATAGGCGTGCACCATTACAAATGACGCCTTTGCCTGAAAGTCCATGGACTAATGTAAGTGTTGATTTCTGTTCTTTGCCAGATCATTCCTATTTACTAGTTGTCATGGATGATTTTTTTGAGGTTTCCCGTTATTGAACCCGTTTTAACAACCACTGCAAGAGTCGTTATACCAAAATTGGACAAGATATTTTCTGAGCATGGCATACCTGAAATATTAAAGACACATAATGGGCCTCCTTTCAATAGTACATACTTTCAATATTTTGCAACTTATCATGGCTTCTTCACACACACACAGGAAAATAACCCCTTATTGGCCTTAGGCCAATGGTGAAGTGGAACGCTTCATGCAATCTATCAACAAAACTCTTAGGATTGCCACCACGGAACACAAGGATTTGCATCAAGAGTTGTACAAATTCCTTAGACAATACAGAGCCACGCCACACTCCTCTACTTGTATACCACCAGCAACTGCGCTTTTCAACAGCCCTTTGCGCATCCAACACCCGAGTGTCCCAACAACTCTTGTCAGAACCCCACTTGTTTTCAATGACTCCATCTCAAAAGAAAAGATGAAGAGGTATGCCGATAAGGGCAGGCATCGTTGCAAGCAGCTGGAATTAAGGGTAATACCTAATATGACCAAACACTTGAATGATCAAATCAGATGTGATCCATCAATTCAGCCCCATGATCATTTAAAGCTATGGTACAGCCACATTGTGAAGTCAGATAACTGCATACACAGGGTTTGTAACAAACATTGTCTGACAGCATTTACTGTCATATATGGCAATGAGCCAATACTATATGTTTCCGCCACTAGCATTATGTACTTATTCTCTTGCTGAGACTTAAAGTTCTACACACTCTAGTGTGTAAAGGAAATGTTTCTAAGACCTGGGAACAGCCGAGTACTACAAAAAAATAAACGTAAATTAAGCTTATTATTTTGCTTTATGCAAGCCTTAGCTTCAGGTAAGTAAAATGTAATACACTACAGTAAGATATAAAATCAAAGACAGTTCAATAGTTATAGTGCCATATATATTACCCTAAATCAAAAAATACAAGAGGGTTTCCCCAGAACATATAGCTCTTCTAGGTCTCCTCTTCTAGGCAGGGAACAAAGTAGAATGTGTTTCTGTATTCTGGCCCCTAACACTCAATGTAATAAACAGCCTAGACTGTCTGCAATAACTCTCAAGGTATCAGTGTCTGGCATTAAAATGAAAGTTAAATTTTCCCACTATACAGATCAGGAGTATTTAACACTGATAGGGATCCAAAGATTAGATTACATCATTTCAATAAAAAAAGATGTAGTCATAATGCACTGGTTGATCACAGTGGGATTTTTCCATTTAAACTTGCTAAACTTCCTTCTTACTTGATGTATTGTGTTAAATACTTTTGTGTCAAAAAAGACAAAAATCATACCTTTATTGGCTAACAGGAAAAATTGCAAGTGGAAGATTTTCCCGCACAGAGGAACCTTCATCAGATTGCACAACACTAATGAAGAATTTACACAGACTCCTAATTATAGACATATTTCTCCTTGTCATAGACATTCCTTTATACTTTTATTCCCTTTAACACCAGTTCCCGATTTGGCTAAAATATTGACATATACACTGCATCAAACCATAGAGTTCTTGAAAAATTACATTTTATTTAGAAAGTACATATCTGATGGGAAACCTAGGTGACACCCAGAATTTCCCACAAAAAGTAAGAAGAATTTATTAGACAGCACGGAGGTTGGTAGGTAGCATCCAAATAAGTTTTGAAGGCTGTCTAACAACAGACAGAGATGTCCACACTCTGTATCATCCAGCATAGTCAGAGAAGTTCTGGTAAACAGTAGTGCCAACAGCCCCTTTGCCCCAGCATTATGCAGGAGAAGACAACCACTGGTTATCAGTACTGGATAGGAGGATTCAGGTAAGTAAACATTAATTTTACAATTTATTCTTTACATACCAGTGAAATTTGAAAGCTAAATAATATTACAGGCAAGAGATATACATTTATATTGCTTTAAACATTGTGAACAACTACTGTGCCCCCAGTTTCCAATATATACACTGTCAGAAAGTATATGCAGCTATGTTCTTGCCCACTACTGTTTAGTTGGTAATACTTTAATGTATGACTATGATGAGGATATAGGGTGTGTGCATTATTCTTGATGTGTTCTTTTTCTTTTATTTTAGATTTAGTCATTTTCACATCTTTTGGTGAGCCCCCAAGTGTATAGTTTCCTCAGTGGTGCTCGTTCACCATATATCTATATGAAAAATGATGGGAAAAATCCAGGGTCTTAAACCTTACCATATTCCTCAACAGTTCTTGCATCATAATGACTTTTGAGCCTGGGGAAAGTGTGGAGCTATTAAGTGTAATTGATAGTTCTGGTAAAGGGGTTGAGCAAGATGGGGGAAAGATGGTGAATTTAGTTCAGAGAGAGGGAGAGGGAGAGGAAGAGAGAGAGAGGGAGAGGGAGAGAGAGAGAGAGACAGAGAGAGAGAGAGAGAGAGAGAGAGAGAGAGAGAGAGAAGACAAGGGCAGGCTGCAGCTTCTTGTTAAAGGTAATGTGTCGCTAGAATTTTTTTTTTTTTTTTTTTTTTTAGTTAAACAGTTAGTGTATAAATGATTAAACACTGTTCTAATTTTTTTATTTTTTTCACGAGTCAGGAAATATTATAAATTAGATTCTAATTTATAACATTTCCCAGTGCTGGTCACTAGATGGAGCAATTCCCAAAATTGCAGCATTGGCATGTGGTAAAGCAACCACATTGCTTTATGCTGCAAAATTTGAGAAAACACACTCGCTCTAGTGAGCTCAAAGAATCCCCCCTCCCTTATCCTGGCTAGTGCCAGGAGAAAGGAGGGGATTGAACGGTCAAACCTCCTACACTGTGTGTCGCCATTTTTTGAGCTAACACACAGTGTAGTAGGTTTACATACAGTAGTAAACACACAGTAAAACACGTACATATACAGAAATAACTTACCTGCTCCAGCCGCCGCCGCTCCCTCCGGTCAGTCCGCTCCGTCTGCTCCCTCCGCTCCAAGTGCTTGAATTAGATCACAAGTCCGGAAGCCGCGACCGGAAGTAGTAATCTTACTGTCCGGCCGCGGCTTCCGGTCCACAAGAAAATGGCGCTGGACGTCGCTCAGCCGAAGACCTTCCATTTGGACTGTGCGGGAGCGGCGCATGCGCCGTTCCCACACAGACGGCGTACAGCATAGTGAATGGAACGGGTCCCGTTCGCATTCTCTATGGGGCTGTATGTGCTGTATTCCATGTCTGTATGTGTCGTTAATCGACACATACAGAGCTGAAAAAAAAAAATGGCAGCCCCCATAGACACATAGACAAGAAAAAGTGCAAAAATAAAAAAAAGTAAAACACAAACACACAAATAAATAAAACATTGTTTAATAAAACACTAAAAGCAAACTGATATAAAAAAAAAAAATGTTTTCGACACCGGTCCTTTAAGTGTTACTGCCTCACCCCAGTGCTGGATCTTTACCTACACTGCTCACTACTGCTGTATAATCTCCCTCATGCTGCTGCAGCTTTTTTATATATATATATATATATATATATATATATATATATATATATATATATACACACACTACCTGTAAAGGATCTGCCAGGCACAGCGGGGTTAACTCCCAGAACTAATCAGTCAGCACCTGAGAATACATCCCTGAGACTGACTCCTGCTTCCACCATTCAGGCTGGCAGGCTTAGGAGTGGGAGAGCCTATCGTAACCTGGCCAGACTCAGCTAGCTCCCGCCCTCGGTCTATTTAAGCCTGCACTTCCTGTCCCTCGGTGCTTGTTATTGCTTTTGTTTCTTTCCTTGTGGTTCCTGGCCCAGCTACAGCTCCTGCTATTTTTGATCCTGCTCCATACCGACCCTGGCTTACCGACTACTCTTCTGCTTTTCCTTTTGTACCTCGCACACTCCTGGCTTGACTCGGCTCGTTCACCACTCTGGTTGCTCACGGTGTTGCCGTGGGCAACGGCCCCTTCTCCTTGGCTCCTGACGCCCCTGAACTTTCCTCCGTTGATTGTTTCTTTTCTGCTCTCGGACTTATTTATGACGAGACTGACAGGACTGCCTTTGCCGAGAGTCAGCTGGTGACCTTAAGTCAGGGTAAGAGACCTGTTGAGGAGTATTGCTCTGACTTTCGGAAGTGGTGCGTAGCTTCTCGGTGGAATGACCCTGCCTTAAGGTGCCAGTTTAGGTTGGGTCTGTCGAATGCCCTGAAAGACCTGCTAGTTAGCTATCCCTCTTCTGACTCCCTAGACCAGGTTATGGCTTTAGCGATACGACTTGACCGACGTCTCAGGGAACGACAACGTGAACGTTTATGTGTTTTCTCCTCCGACTCCCCCATGATGCCTCCCGAAGCTCCGTTGCTTCGTTCCTCCCCGAAAGATTCAGAGATACCTATGCAACTCGGGGCCTCCGTGTCCCCCCAACTACGTAGAGAATTCCGCAGGAAGAATGGTCTCTGCTTCTACTGTGGGGACGACAAGCATCAAGTGAACAACTGTCCTAAGCGTAAGGTTGCAGCCAGAGAACTTCCGCGTCTAAGTGATCATCGGGGAGGTCACTTGGGCGCACAGGTATTTCCCGTAAATATGAAACGTACTAAGATCTTGCTTCCCTTTCAGGTCTCTTTTGGTGGTAGGTCTGCTACCGGCAGTGCTTTCGTGGATTCAGGGTCCTCTACTAATATCATGTCTGTGGAATTTGCTATGTCCCTTGCTATGCCTCTTATTGATTTGCCTAAACCTGTCCCGGTAGTGGGTATCGACGCCACTCCTCTTGCTAATGGTTATTTTACACAGCATACCCCTGTTTTTGAACTCCTTGTTGGCTCCATGCATTTGGAGCAATGCTCTGTACTGTTGATGCAGGGATTATCGTACGATTTGGTTCTAGGTCTTCCCTGGTTGCAGTTGCATAATCCTACGTTTGACTGGAATACTGGGGAGCTAACCAAATGGGGTAATGAATGTTGTACGTCATGTTTTTCTGTTAATTCTATTTCTCCCCCTAAGGAGGCGAATACGCTACCCGAGTTTGTTCAGGACTTCGCTGATGTTTTCTCTAGGGAGGCCTCCGAAGTGTTACCTCCTCATAGAGAATACGATTGCGCTATCGAATTGGTACCAGGAGCTAAGCTTCCTAAGGGTAGGATATTTAATCTTTCTTGTCCCGAACGTGAAGCTATGAGAGTGTATATCCAGGAATCCCTGGCCAAGGGTTACATTCGTCCCTCTTCTTCTCCGGTAGGTGCTGGCTTCTTCTTCGTGGGGAAGAAGGATGGTGGTCTTAGGCCATGCATTGACTACCGTAGCCTGAATAAGGTCACGGTAAGGAACCAGTATCCCCTTCCTTTGATTCCTGATCTCTTTAATCAGGTTCAGGGGGCCCAATGGTTTTCTAAATTGGATCTACGGGGGGCGTATAACCTTATTCGCATCAAAGAGGGGGATGAGTGGAAGACTGCGTTTAACACGCCCGAAGGCCATTTCGAATACCTCGTCATGCCCTTTGGGTTGTGTAATGCCCCTGTGGTCTTCCAGAATTTCATAAATGAGATTTTGAGAAATTACCTGGGGATTTTTCTGGTAGTGTACCTTGATGACATACTGGTGTTTTCCAAGGACTGGTCCTCCCACGTGGAGCATGTCAGGAAGGTGCTCCAGGTCCTTCGGGAAAATAAACTGTTTGCCAAAACCGAAAAATGTGTGTTTGGGGTACAGGAGATTCCATTTTTGGGTCAAATCCTCACTCCTCATGAATTCCGCATGGACCCCGCCAAGGTTCAGGCTGTGGCGGAATGGGTCCAACCTGCCTCCCTGAAGGCGTTACAGTGTTTTTTGGGGTTTGCTAATTATTACAGGAGATTTATTGCTAACTTCTCGGTCATCGCTAAGCCCCTTACGGACCTCACTTGCAAAGGTGCTGATCTCCTCCACTGGCCTCCTGAGGCTGTCCAGGCTTTTGAGGTCCTTAAGAAGTGCTTTGTCTCGGCCCCGGTGCTGGTTCAGCCCAACCAAATGGAGCCATTTATCGTGGAAGTTGACGCATCTGAGGTGGGAGTGGGGGCTGTCTTGTCCCAGGGTACCAGGTCCCTCACCCATCTCCGCCCCTGTGCCTACTTCTCCAGGAAGTTTTCGCCAACTGAAAGTAACTATGATATTGGCAACCGCGAACTCTTAGCCATTAAATGGGCATTTGAAGAGTGGCGCCACTTCCTGGAGGGGGCTAGGCACCAGGTAACGGTCCTTACCGACCACAAGAATTTGGTGTTCCTAGAATCTGCCCGGAGGCTAAACCCGAGACAAGCTCGATGGGCGTTATTTTTTACCAGATTCAATTTTTGGGTTACCTATAGGGCTGGGTCTAAAAATATTAAGGCTGATGCACTGTCGCGTAGCTTCATGGCCAGCCCTCCTTCGGAGGAAGATCCTGCTTGTATTTTGCCTCCAGGTATAATCATTTCCTCGATCGATTCTGATTTAGTCTCTGAAATTGCTGCTGATCAAGGTGCAGCTCCCGGGAACCTTCCTGAGAACAAGCTGTTTGTTCCCCTGCAATTCCGGCTAAGGGTACTTAGGGAAAATCATGACTCTGCACTATCTGGCCATCCAGGCATCCTGGGTACCAAACACCTCATTACCAGAAATTATTGGTGGCCTGGGTTGCCTAAAGACGTTAAGGCCTACGTCGCCGCTTGTGAGGTTTGTGCTAGGTCCAAGACTCCCAGGTCCCGACCAGCGGGCTTACTGCGTTCGTTGCCCATTCCCCAGAGACCTTGGACACATATCTCCATGGATTTTATCACCGATTTGCCTCCATCCCAAGGCAAGTCGGTGGTGTGGGTGGTGGTGGACCGCTTCAGTAAGATGTGCCACTTTGTGCCCCTCAAGAAACTACCCAACGCCAAAACGTTGGCTACCTTGTTTGTCAAACACATCCTGCGTCTCCATGGGGTCCCTGTCAATATTGTTTCGGACAGAGGGGTACAATTTGTTTCATTGTTTTGGAGAGCCTTCTGTATGAAGTTGGGGATTGATCTGTCCTTCTCCTCTGCCTTCCATCCTGAAACCAATGGCCAAACGGAGAAGACTAATCAGTCTCTAGAACAATACTTAAAGGCATGGTGTCGCCCGAAAAACATGTTTTTTTTTTTAAATTTAAACATTTAGTGTGTGGGTGATTAAACATTGTTCAAATTTTTTTTATTTTTTTCGCGAGTCAGGAAATATTATAAATGTTTTCAAATTTATAATACTACCCATTTTTGGTCACTAGATGGAGCTAGTTCCCAAAATTCCAGCATTGCAACATTGGGTTAAAAGCTCTCGCTCTAGTGAGCTCTCAGCATCCCCCCCTCCTTTATCCTGGCTAGTGCTGGGATAAACGAGGGGTTTGAAAGGTTTAACCTCCTACACTGTGTGTCGCCATTTTTTGAGGTAACCCACAGTGTAGTAGGTTTACATACAGTAGTAAACACACACAAACACTAACATACATTGAAATCGCTTACCTGCTCCTGCCGCCGCGGCTCCCTCCGGCCCGTCCGCTCCCTTTGCTGCCGCTGTTCCATGTGCACAAGTCCGGAAGCCGCGACCGGAAGTAGTAATATTACAGTCCGGCCGCGACTTCCGGTCCACAGGAAAATGGCGCCGGACGGCGCCAATTTCGAATAGGACTGTGTGGGAGCGGCGCATGCGCAGTTCCCACACAGACGCCGTACACGGACGTGAATGGGACGGGAGCCGTTCACAGTCCCTATGGGACTGTGGCTGCCGTACTCCATGTCTGTGTGTGTCGTTAATCGACACACACAGAAATGGAACAAAAAATGGCAGCCCCCATAGGGAAGAAAAAGTGTAAAAATAAGAAACAGTAAAACACAAACACACAAATGAATATAAACGGTTTTATTACAGCACTAACATCTTTAACATATAAAAAAATTATTTGCCATGACACTGTTCCTTTAAGGTGTTTTGTCTCTGACTGTCAATTTGATTGGGTCTCTTTCATTCCCCTCGCCGAATTTTCCCTTAATAACCGGGTCAGTAACTCGTCAGGGGTCTCTCCTTTTTTTTGTAATTTTGGGTTTAATCCACGGTTCTCCTCCGTTTCACCTGGTAGTTCCAACAATCCTGAGGTAGAGGTCGTTCATCGGGAACTGTGCACAGTCTGGGCCCAGGTTCAGAAAAACCTAGAGGTGTCCCAGAGCGTACAAAAAACTCAGGCTGATAAAAAACGTTCTGCTAACCCCCTGTTTATGGTCGGGGATCTGGTGTGGTTGTCGTCTAGGAACTTGCGTCTCAAGGTTCCGTCCAAGAAGTTTGCTCCCCGGTTTATTGGGCCGTATAAGGTCATTGAGGTCCTCAATCCTGACTCCTTCCGGCTGGAGTTACCCCCGTCTTTTCGGATACACGACGTGTTTCATGCCTCCCTCCTCAAACGCTGCTCCCCGTCCTTGGCTCCCTCGAGGAGACCTCCTGTTCCCATCCTCACCCCGGAGGGGGTGGAATTCGAGGTGGCCAGGATTGTGGACAGCAAGATGGTCCAAGGCTCCCTCCAGTACCTGGTCCATTGGAGAGGATACGGGCCCGAGGAGAGGACTTGGGTACCCGCCCGGGATGTTCACGCTGGGGTATTGGTCAGGAGGTTCCACCTGCGTTTCCCCAGTAAGCCAGGTCCACTTAGAAAGGGTCCGGTGGCCCCTCATAAAAGGGGGGGTACTGTAAAGGATCTGCCAGGCACAGCGGGGTAAACTCCCAGAACTAATCAGTCAGCACCTGAGAATACATCCCTGAGACTGACTCCTGCTTCCACCATTCAGGCTGGCAGGCTTAGGAGTGGGAGAGCCTATCGTAACCTGGCCAGACTCAGCTAGCTCCCGCCCTCGGTCTATTTAAGCCTGCACTTCCTGTCCCTCGGTGCTTGTTATTGCTTTTGTTTCTTTCCTTGTGGTTCCTGGCCCAGCTACAGCTCCTGCTATTTTTGATCCTGCTCCATACCGACCCTGGCTTACCGACTACTCTTCTGCTTTTCGTTTTGTACCTCGCACACTCCTGGCTTGACTCGGCTCGTTCACCACTCTGGTTGCTCACGGTGTTGCCGTGGGCAACGGCCCCTTTTCCTTGCTTGTGTTCCTTGTATGTTTGTCGTGTTTGTCGTGCACTTACTGAGCGCAGGGACCGCCGCCCAGTTGTACCCCGTCGCCTAGGGCGGGTCGTTGCAAGTAGGCAGGGACAGAGTGGCGGGTAGATTAGGGCTCACTTGTCCGTCTCCCTACCCCCTGCCGTTACACTACCGTTCAAAAGTTTGGGGTCACCGAGACAATTTTGTGTTTTCCATGAAAACTCACACTTATATTTATCAAATGAGTTGCAAAATGACTAGCAAGACATTGACAAGGTTAAAAATAATGATTTTCTCCTTCAAACTTTGCTTTCGTCAAAGAATGCTCCATTTGCAGCAATTACAGCATTGCAGACCTTTGGCATTCTAGCTGTTAATTTGCTGAGGTAATCGGGAGAAATTTCACCCCATGCTTCAAGAAGGCCCTCCCACAAGTTGGATTGGCTTGATGGGCACTTCTTGCGTACCATACGGTCAAGCTGCTCCCACAACAGCTCTATGGGGTTGAGATCCGGTGACTGCGCTGGCCACTCCATTACAGATAGAATACCAGCTGCCTGCTTCTTCCCTAAATAGTTCTTGCATAATTTGGAGGTGTGCTTTGAGTCATTGTCCTGTTGTAGGATGAAATTGGCTCCAATCAAGCACTGTCCACAGGGTATGGCATGGCGTTGCAAAATGGAGTGATAGCCTTCCTTATTCAAAATCCCTTTTACCTTGTACAAATCTCCCACTTTACCAGCACCAAAGCAACCCCAGACCATCACATTACCTCCACCATGCTAGAAAGATGGCGTCAGGCACTCTTCCAGCATCTTTTCAGTTGTTCTGCGTCTCACAAATGTTCTTCTGTGTGATCCAAACACCGCAAACTTCGATTCGTCTGTCCATAACACTTTTTTCCAATCTGTCCATTGTCTGTGTGCTTTTGCCCATATTAATATTTTCCTTTTATTAGCCAGTCTCACATATGGCTTTTTCTTTGCCACTCTGCCCTGAAGGCCAGCATCCCGGAGTCGCCTCTTCACATATAGACGTTGACACTGGCGTTTTGCGGGTACTATTTAATGAAGCTGCGAGTTGAGGACCTGTGAGGCGTCTTTTTCTCAAACTAGAGACTCTAATGTGCCTGTCTTGTTGCTCAGTTGTGCAGCGGGGCCTCCCACTTCTCTTTCTACTCTGGTTAGAGCCTGTGTGTGCTGTCCTCTGAAGGGAGTAGTACACACCGTTGTAGGAAATCTTCAGTTTCTTGGCAATTTCTCGCATGGAATAGCCTTCATTTCTAAGAACAAGAATAGACTGTCGAGTTTCACATGAAAGCTCTCTTTTTCTAGCCATTTTGAGAGTTTAATCGAACCCACAAATGTAATGCTCCAGATTCTCAACTAGCTCAAAGGAAGGTCAGTTTTATAGCTCCTCTAAACAGCAAAACTGTTTACAGCGGTGCTAACATAATTGCACAAGGGTTTTCTAATCATCCATTAGCCTTCTAACACAGTTAGCAAACACAATGTACCATTAGAACACTGGAGTGATGGTTGCTGTACAGGGGAGTGTATGACGCTGACCAATCAGCATCATGCACTCCTCTCTATTCATTTACACAGCGCATAGGGATCCTGTTAGATCCTTATGTGCTATCTTATACTAACACATTAACAATACTGAAGTGTTTAGACAGTGAATAGACATTCCACGGGATGTCTATTCACAATCTCTGCACTTCGTTACTCTGTCTGTGGTAGTTACAGCAGAGGACACGTAACGAAGTGCAAAGATTGTGAATAGACATCCCGTGGAATGTCTATTGACTGTCTAAACACTTCAGTATTGCTAATGTGTTAGTATAAGACAGCACATAAGGATCTAACAGGATCCCTATGCGCTGTGTAAATGAATGGAGAGGAGTGCATGATGCTGATTGGTCAGCGTCATACACTCCCCTGTACAACGCCCACTTGGTCTAAAGTAAAAATACGCCCACTTGGGCATTAAGCAACTCATTAGCATAAATCTAAAAATGCTAATAAAGTGGTAAAAATAGATCGTTATTTTAAATAAAAAGCATTACTGTCACCTACATTATAGCGACGATCTCCTTATGTAGGAGATAGGCCACTTATAATGTGGTGACAGTGTCTCTTTAAACTGCCTTCAAACAGCTGCAGAGGCCAATCTATAGATTGAAAATATATGGTACACATATTGATGGATTGTATAATTAAATACCTTTGTTGAATGCCACGAGGAGTCAGCATCCATGTGCATGCACTGTAAACATCCCAGAATGACGTCCAAACCGGAAATGTATCCAGTGAAACGCAAACGACGAATGTATCCCCCGGCGCATGCGCAGACCCGATAGTAACGTTCTAGTCGGTCTGCGCATGTGCGAACCACGGGGCTCGTCTGTAGCTGGTAAATCTGAAGTAGATGAAAAATATCATATGTAGAAATCGCAAAGTGTAAACAATGTCATATAGACAAATGACTATATATATTGAATATGTATATCTCACTAAAAACAGATAGTTATTAGTAGCAGACTTGAATAGTCTGTAGATTAATATGGCACAAACAAATCGTTCAATTTGATTGAGCAAATCAGTATATATTGCTAAAGATATATTAACCTCTAAAGGATTTACTCTAAATTGTATTAGGTAAAGAGAAATACAATATAAAGATGCTACTATGAATTGATAGGATAAAGTTGAATTTGCATGTCATATCTACATATAATAAATAGATAAATAGAGATTGCTTATGATACACATTCACATAATAAGCACATAATGTTTTCCATCCCTTCCAGATAAAATGAATCAGAAGGCAATAAGGTTCTTTTCATTTTTTCTTCAATCTAGATGTAATGGGCCTCTGCTGCCTTCATGAAGCAGCAAATTACTTCATAAAGAGTGTGTATCTAAAAAAATCTATATATGTTTATTATGTGAATGTGTATCATAAGCAATGCTCTATTTGTCTATTTATTATATGTAGATATGACATGCAAATTCAACTTTATCCTATCAATTCATAGTAGCATCTTTATATTGTATTTCTTTTTATCTAATACAATTTAGAGTAAATCCTTTAGGGGTTAATATATCTTTAGCAATATATACTGATTTGAAAATGAAGGATTTGTTTTGCATTGCCATATTAATCTACAGACTATTCAAGTCTGCTACTAATAACTATCTGTTTTTAGTGAGATATACATATTCAATATATATAGTCATTTGTCTATATGACATTGTTTACACTTTGCGATTTCTACATATGATATTTTCCATCTACTTCAGACTTACCAGATTCAGACGAGCCCCGCGGTTCGCGCATGCGCAGACCGACTAGAACGTTACTGTCGGGTCTGCGCATGCACCGGGTGATACATTCGTCGTTTGCGTTCCACTGGATACATTTCCGGTTTGGACGTCATTCTGGGATGTTTACAGTGCATGCACATGGATGCTGACTCCTCGTGGCATTCAACAAAGGTATTTAATTATACAATCCATCACATTGTGTACCATATATTTTCAATCTATAGATTGGCCTCTGCAGCTGTTTGAAGGCAGTTTAAGTGCTTATTATGTCACTTTGTAACATTTTTGTACACTAAATATTTCTATATTTTATAGCCGGTTTATGTAATCAGCTGTAAAACAGTGCACGATAAATGAATATTTATTATGTTAGACTGTAATCTATGTTTGTACAGTCTATTTTTACACATTGCATGTTAATTAGATGTATGCTAATTGCTAGCTTCACTTCCTATATGTACTCCACACTGTGTATAGTGTGTTAAACAGCTTGAGAAAGGTTCTTTGACGGACCGAAACGTCGCTGCTCACTTGAAGTGAATAAATCCACCCTTTTACATCAATCTTGAAGGTCTGGTGCCGTTACTTCTTCCTATGGTTTTTGTATATATATATATATATATATATATACACTACCGTTCAAAAGTTTAGGGTCACTTCGAAATTTCCTTATTTTTGAAAGAAAAGCACCGTTTTTTTCCAATGAAGATAACAATAAATTAATCAGAAATACACTCTATACATTGTTAATGTGCTAAATTACTATTCTAGCTGCAAACGTCTGTTTTTTAATGCAATATCTACATAGGTGTATAGAGGCCCATTTCCAGCAACCATCACTCCAGTGTTCTAATGGAACATTGTGTTTTCTAACTGTGTTAGAAGGCTAATGGATGATTAGAAAAACACTTGAAAACCCTTGTGCAATTATGTTAGCACCGCTGTAAACAGTTTTGCTGTTCAGAGGAGCTATAAAACTGACCTTCCTTTGAGCTAGTTGAGAATCTGGAGCATTACATTTGTGGGTTCGATTAAACTCTCAAAATGGCTAGAAAAAGAGAGCTTTCATGTGAAACTCGATAGTCTATTCTTGTTCTTAGAAATGAAGGCTATTCCATGCGAGAAATTTCCAAGAAACTGAAGATTTCCTACAACGGTGTGTACTACTCCCTTCAGAGGACAGCACACACAGGCTCCAACCAGAGTAGAAAGAGAAGTGGGAGGCCCCGCTGCACAACTGAGCAACAAGACAAGTACATTAGAGTCTCTAGTTTGAGAAATAGATGCCTCACAGGTCCTCAACTGGCAGCTTCATTAAATAGTACCCGCAAAACGCCAGTGTCAACGTCTACAGTGAAGAGGCGACTCCGGGATGCTGGCCTTCAGGGCAGAGTGGCAAAGAAAAAGCCATATCTGAGACTGGCTAATAAAAGGAAAAGATTAATATGGGCAAAAGCACACAGACATTGGACAGAGGAAGATTGGAAAAAAGTGTTATGGACAGACGAATCGAAATTTGAGGTGTTTGGATCACACAGAAGAACATTTGTGAGATGCAGAACAACTGAAAAGATGCTGGAAGAGTGCCTGACGCCATCTGTCAAGCATGGTGGAGGTAATGTGAAGGTCTGGGGTTGCTTTGGTGCTGGTAAAGTGGGAGATTTGTACACGGTAAAAGGGATTTTAAATAAGGAAGGCTATTACTCCATTTTGCAACGCCATGCCATACCCTGTGGACAGCGCTTGATTGGAGCCAATTTCATCCTACAACAGGACA